>NC_072425.2:0-631500 GCF_028878055.3 Symphalangus syndactylus
CTAACCCTAACCCTAACCCTAACCCTAACCCTAACCCTAACCCTAACCCTAACCCTAACCCTAACCCTAACCCTAACCCTAACCCTAACCCTAACCCTAACCCTAACCCTAACCCTAACCCTAACCCTAACCCTAACCCTAACCCTAACCCTAACCCTAACCCTAACCCTAACCCTAACCCTAACCCTAACCCTAACCCTAACCCTAACCCTAACCCTAACCCTAACCCTAACCCTAACCCTAACCCTAACCCTAACCCTAACCCTAACCCTAACCCTAACCCTAACCCTAACCCTAACCCTAACCCTAACCCTAACCCTAACCCTAACCCTAACCCTAACCCTAACCCTAACCTAACCCTAAACCCTAACCCTAACCCTAACCCTAACCCTAACCCTAACCCTAACCCTAACCCTAACCCTAACCCTAACCCTAACCCTAACCCTAACCCTAACCCTAACCCTAACCCTAACCCTAACCCTAACCCTAACCCTAACCCTAACCCTAACCCTAACCCTAACCCTAACCCTAACCCTAACCCTAACCCTAACCCTAACCCTAACCCTAACCCTAACCCTAACCCTAACCTAACCCTAACCCTAACCCTAACCCTAACCCTAACCCTAACCCTAACCCTAACCCTAAACCCTAACCCTAACCCTAACCCTAACCCTAACCCTAACCCTAACCCTAACCTACCCTAACCCTAACCCTAACCCTAACCCTAACCCTAACCCTAACCCTAACCCTAACCCTAACCCTAACCCTAACCCTAACCCTAACCCTAACCCTAACCCTAACCCTAACCCTAACCCTAACCCTAACCCTAACCCTAACCCTAACCCTAACCCTAACCCTAACCCTAACCCTAACCCTAACCCTAACCCTAACCCTAACCCTAACCCTAACCCTAACCCTAACCCTAACCCTAACCCTAACCCTAACCCTAACCCTAACCCTAACCCTAACCCTAACCCTAACCCTAACCCTAACCCTAACCCTAACCCTAAACCCTAACCCTAACCCTAACCCTAACCCTAACCCTAACCCTAACCCTAACCCTAACCCTAACCCTAACCCTAACCCTAACCCTAACCCTAACCCTAACCCTAACCCTAAACCCTAACCCTACCCTAACCCTAACCCTAACCCTAACCCTAACCCTAACCCTAACCCTAACCCTAACCCTAACCCTAACCCTAACCCTAACCCTAACCCTAACCCTAACCCTAACCTAACCCTAACCCTAACCCTAACCCTAACCCTAACCCTAACCCTAACCCTAACCCTAACCCTAACCCTAACCCTAACCCTAACCCTAACCCTAACCCTAACCCTAACCCTAACCCTAACCCTAACCCTAACCCTAACCCTAACCCTAACCCTAACCCTAACCCTAACCCTAACCCTAACCCTAACCCTAACCCTAACCCTAACCCTAACCCTAACCCTAACCCTAACCCTAACCCTAACCCTAACCCTAACCCTAACCCTAACCCTAACCCTAACCCTAACCCTAACCCTAACCCTAACCCTAACCCTAACCCTAACCCTAACCCTAACCCTAACCCTAACCCCTAACCCTAACCCTAACCCTAACCCTAACCCTAACCCTAACCCTAACCCTAACCCTAACCCTAACCCTAACCCTAACCCTAACCCTAACCCTAACCCTAACCCTAACCCTAACCCTAACCCTAACCCTAACCCTAACCCTAACCCTAACCCTAACCCTAACCCTAACCCTAACCCTAACCCTAACCCTAACCCTAACCCTAACCCTAACCCTAACCCTAACCCTAACCCTAACCCTAACCCTAACCCTAACCCTAACCCTAACCCTAACCCTAACCCTAACCCTAACCCTAACCCTAACCCTAACCCTAACCCTAACCCTAACCCTAACCCTAACCCTAACCCTAACCCTAACCCTAACCCTAACCCTAACCCTAACCCTAACCCTAACCCTAACCCTAACCCTAACCCTAACCTAACCCTAACCCTAACCCTAACCCTAACCCTAACCCTAACCCTAACCCTAACCCTAACCCTAACCCTAACCCTAACCCTAACCCTAACCCTAACCCTAACCCTAACCCTAACCCTAACCCTAACCCTAACCCTAACCTAACCCTAACCCTAACCCTAACCCTAACCCTAACCCTAACCCTAACCCTAACCCTAACCCTAACCCTAACCCTAACCCTAACCCTAACCCTAACCCTAACCCTAACCCTAACCCTAACCCTAACCCTAACCCTAACCCTAACCCTAACCCTAACCCTAACCCTAACCCTAACCCTAACCCTAACCCTAACCCTAACCCTAACCCTAACCCTAACCCTAACCCTAACCCTAACCCTAACCCTAACCCTAACCCTAACCCTAACCCTAACCCTAACCCTAACCCTAACCCTAACCCTAACCCTAACCCTAACCCTAACCCTAACCCTAACCCTAACCCTAACCCTAACCCTAACCCTAACCCTAACCCTAACCCTAACCCTAACCCTAACCCTAACCCTAACCCTAACCCTAACCCTAACCCTAACCCTAACCCTAACCCTAACCCTAACCCTAACCCTAACCCTAACCCTAACCCTAACCCTAACCCTAACCCTAACCCTAACCCTAACCCTAACCCTAACCCTAACCCTAACCCTAACCCTAACCCTAACCCTAACCCTAACCCTAACCCTAACCCTAACCCTAACCCTAACCCTAACCTAACCCTAACCCTAACCCTAACCCTAACCCTAACCCTAACCCTAACCCTAACCCTAACCCTAACCCTAACCCTAACCCTAACCCTAACCCTAACCCTAACCCTAACCCTAACCCTAACCCTAACCCTAACCCTAACCCTAACCCTAACCCTAACCCTAACCCTAACCCTAACCCTAACCCTAACCCTAACCCTAACCCTAACCCTAACCCTAACCCTAACCCTAACCCTAACCCTAACCCTAACCCTAACCCTAACCCTAACCCTAACCCTAACCCTAACCCTAACCCTAACCCTAACCCTAACCCTAACCCTAACCCTAACCCTAACCCTAACCCTAACCCTAACCCTAACCCTAACCCTAACCCTAACCCTAACCCTAACCCTAACCCTAACCCTAACCCTAACCCTAACCCTAACCCTAACCCTAACCCTAACCCTAACCCTAACCCTAACCCTAACCCTAACCCTAACCCTAACCCTAACCCTAACCCTAACCCTAACCCTAACCCTAACCCTAACCCTAACCCTAACCCTAACCCTAACCCTAACCCTAACCCTAACCCTAACCCTAACCCTAACCCTAACCCTAACCCTAACCCTAACCCTAACCCTAACCCTAACCCTAACCCTAACCCTAACCCTAACCCTAACCCTAACCCTAACCCTAACCCTAACCCTAACCCTAACCCTAACCCTAACCCTAACCCTAACCCTAACCCTAACCCTAACCCTAACCCTAACCCTAACCCTAACCCTAACCCTAACCCTAACCCTAACCCTAACCCTAACCCTAACCCTAACCCTAACCCTAACCCTAACCCTAACCCTAACCCTAACCCTAACCCTAACCCTAACCCTAACCCTAACCCTAACCCTAACCCTAACCCTAACCCTAACCCTAACCCTAACCCTAACCCTAACCCTAACCCTAACCCTAACCCTAACCCTAACCCTAACCCTAACCCTAACCCTAACCCTAACCCTAACCCTAACCCTAACCCTAACCCTAACCCTAACCCTAACCCTAACCCTAACCCTAACCCTAACCCTAACCCTAACCCTAACCCTAACCCTAACCCTAACCCTAACCCTAACCCTAACCCTAACCCTAACCCTAACCCTAACCCTAACCCTAACCCTAACCCTAACCCTAACCCTAACCCTAACCCTAACCCTAACCCTAACCCTAACCCTAACCCTAACCCTAACCCTAACCCTAACCCTAACCCTAACCCTAACCCTAACCCTAACCCTAACCCTAACCCTAACCCTAACCCTAACCCTAACCCTAACCCTAACCCTAACCCTAACCCTAACCCTAACCCTAACCCTAACCCTAACCCTAACCCTAACCCTAACCCTAACCCTAACCCTAACCCTAACCCTAACCCTAACCCTAACCCTAACCCTAACCCTAACCCTAACCCTAACCCTAACCCTAACCCTAACCCTAACCCTAACCCTAACCCTAACCCTAACCCTAACCCTAACCCTAACCCTAACCCTAACCCTAACCCTAACCCTAACCCTAACCCTAACCCTAACCCTAACCCTAACCCTAACCCTAACCCTAACCCTAACCCTAACCCTAACCCTAACCCTAACCCTAACCCTAACCCTAACCCTAACCCTAACCCTAACCCTAACCCTAACCCTAACCCTAACCCTAACCCTAACCCTAACCCTAACCCTAACCCTAACCCTAACCCTAACCCTAACCCTAACCCTAACCCTAACCCTAACCCTAACCCTAACCCTAACCCTAACCCTAACCCTAACCCTAACCCTAACCCTAACCCTAACCCTAACCCTAACCCTAACCCTAACCCTAACCCTAACCCTAACCCTAACCCTAACCCTAACCCTAACCCTAACCCTAACCCTAACCCTAACCCTAACCCTAACCCTAACCCTAACCCTAACCCTAACCCTAACCCTAACCCTAACCCTAACCCTAACCCTAACCCTAACCCTAACCCTAACCCTAACCCTAACCCTAACCCTAACCCTAACCCTAACCCTAACCCTAACCCTAACCCTAACCCTAACCCTAACCCTAACCCTAACCCTAACCCTAACCCTAACCCTAACCCTAACCCTAACCCTAACCCTAACCCTAACCCTAACCCTAACCCTAACCCTAACCCTAACCCTAACCCTAACCCTAACCCTAACCCTAACCCTAACCCTAACCCTAACCCTAACCCTAACCCTAACCCTAACCCTAACCCTAACCCTAACCCTAACCCTAACCCTAACCCTAACCCTAACCCTAACCCTAACCCTAACCCTAACCCTAACCCTAACCCTAACCCTAACCCTAACCCTAACCCTAACCCTAACCCTAACCCTAACCCTAACCCTAACCCTAACCCTAACCCTAACCCTAACCCTAACCCTAACCCTAACCCTAACCCTAACCCTAACCCTAACCCTAACCCTAACCCTAACCCTAACCCTAACCCTAACCCTAACCCTAACCCTAACCCTAACCCTAACCCTAACCCTAACCCTAACCCTAACCCTAACCCTAACCCTAACCCTAACCCTAACCCTAACCCTAACCCTAACCCTAACCCTAACCCTAACCCTAACCCTAACCCTAACCCTAACCCTAACCCTAACCCTAACCCTAACCCTAACCCTAACCCTAACCCTAACCCTAACCCTAACCCTAACCCTAACCCTAACCCTAACCCTAACCCTAACCCTAACCCTAACCCTAACCCTAACCCTAACCCTAACCCTAACCCTAACCCTAACCCTAACCCTAACCCTAACCCTAACCCTAACCCTAACCCTAACCCTAACCCTAACCCTAACCCTAACCCTAACCCTAACCCTAACCCTAACCCTAACCCTAACCCTAACCCTAACCCTAACCCTAACCCTAACCCTAACCCTAACCCTAACCCTAACCCTAACCCTAACCCTAACCCTAACCCTAACCCTAACCCTAACCCTAACCCTAACCCTAACCCTAACCCTAACCCTAACCCTAACCCTAACCCTAACCCTAACCCTAACCCTAACCCTAACCCTAACCCTAACCCTAACCCTAACCCTAACCCTAACCCTAACCCTAACCCTAACCCTAACCCTAACCCTAACCCTAACCCTAACCCTAACCCTAACCCTAACCCTAACCCTAACCCTAACCCTAACCCTAACCCTAACCCTAACCCTAACCCTAACCCTAACCCTAACCCTAACCCTAACCCTAACCCTAACCCTAACCCTAACCCTAACCCTAACCCTAACCCTAACCCTAACCCTAACCCTAACCCTAACCCTAACCCTAACCCTAACCCTAACCCTAACCCTAACCCTAACCCTAACCCTAACCCTAACCCTAACCCTAACCCTAACCCTAACCCTAACCCTAACCCTAACCCTAACCCTAACCCTAACCCTAACCCTAACCCTAACCCTAACCCTAACCCTAACCCTAACCCTAACCCTAACCCTAACCCTAACCCTAACCCTAACCCTAACCCTAACCCTAACCCTAACCCTAACCCTAACCCTAACCCTAACCCTAACCCTAACCCTAACCCTAACCCTAACCCTAACCCTAACCCTAACCCTAACCCTAACCCTAACCCTAACCCTAACCCTAACCCTAACCCTAACCCTAACCCTAACCCTAACCCTAACCCTAACCCTAACCCTAACCCTAACCCTAACCCTAACCCTAACCCTAACCCTAACCCTAACCCTAACCCTAACCCTAACCCTAACCCTAACCCTAACCCTAACCCTAACCCTAACCCTAACCCTAACCCTAACCCTAACCCTAACCCTAACCCTAACCCTAACCCTAACCCTAACCCTAACCCTAACCCTAACCCTAACCCTAACCCTAACCCTAACCCTAACCCTAACCCTAACCCTAACCCTAACCCTAACCCTAACCCTAACCCTAACCCTAACCCTAACCCTAACCCTAACCCTAACCCTAACCCTAACCCTAACCCTAACCCTAACCCTAACCCTAACCCTAACCCTAACCCTAACCCTAACCCTAACCCTAACCCTAACCCTAACCCTAACCCTAACCCTAACCCTAACCCTAACCCTAACCCTAACCCTAACCCTAACCCTAACCCTAACCCTAACCCTAACCCTAACCCTAACCCTAACCCTAACCCTAACCCTAACCCTAACCCTAACCCTAACCCTAACCCTAACCCTAACCCTAACCCTAACCCTAACCCTAACCCTAACCCTAACCCTAACCCTAACCCTAACCCTAACCCTAACCCTAACCCTAACCCTAACCCTAACCCTAACCCTAACCCTAACCCTAACCCTAACCCTAACCCTAACCCTAACCCTAACCCTAACCCTAACCCTAACCCTAACCCTAACCCTAACCCTAACCCTAACCCTAACCCTAACCCTAACCCTAACCCTAACCCTAACCCTAACCCTAACCCTAACCCTAACCCTAACCCTAACCCTAACCCTAACCCTAACCCTAACCCTAACCCTAACCCTAACCCTAACCCTAACCCTAACCCTAACCCTAACCCTAACCCTAACCCTAACCCTAACCCTAACCCTAACCCTAACCCTAACCCTAACCCTAACCCTAACCCTAACCCTAACCCTAACCCTAACCCTAACCCTAACCCTAACCCTAACCCTAACCCTAACCCTAACCCTAACCCTAACCCTAACCCTAACCCTAACCCTAACCCTAACCCTAACCCTAACCCTAACCCTAACCCTAACCCTAACCCTAACCCTAACCCTAACCCTAACCCTAACCCTAACCCTAACCCTAACCCTAACCCTAACCCTAACCCTAACCCTAACCCTAACCCTAACCCTAACCCTAACCCTAACCCTAACCCTAACCCTAACCCTAACCCTAACCCTAACCCTAACCCTAACCCTAACCCTAACCCTAACCCTAACCCTAACCCTAACCCTAACCCTAACCCTAACCCTAACCCTAACCCTAACCCTAACCCTAACCCTAACCCTAACCCTAACCCTAACCCTAACCCTAACCCTAACCCTAACCCTAACCCTAACCCTAACCCTAACCCTAACCCTAACCCTAACCCTAACCCTAACCCTAACCCTAACCCTAACCCTAACCCTAACCCTAACCCTAACCCTAACCCTAACCCTAACCCTAACCCTAACCCTAACCCTAACCCTAACCCTAACCCTAACCCTAACCCTAACCCTAACCCTAACCCTAACCCTAACCCTAACCCTAACCCTAACCCTAACCCTAACCCTAACCCTAACCCTAACCCTAACCCTAACCCTAACCCTAACCCTAACCCTAACCCTAACCCTAACCCTAACCCTAACCCTAACCCTAACCCTAACCCTAACCCTAACCCTAACCCTAACCCTAACCCTAACCCTAACCCTAACCCTAACCCTAACCCTAACCCTAACCCTAACCCTAACCCTAACCCTAACCCTAACCCTAACCCTAACCCTAACCCTAACCCTAACCCTAACCCTAACCCTAACCCTAACCCTAACCCTAACCCTAACCCTAACCCTAACCCTAACCCTAACCCTAACCCTAACCCTAACCCTAACCCTAACCCTAACCCTAACCCTAACCCTAACCCTAACCCTAACCCTAACCCTAACCCTAACCCTAACCCTAACCCTAACCCTAACCCTAACCCTAACCCTAACCCTAACCCTAACCCTAACCCTAACCCTAACCCTAACCCTAACCCTAACCCTAACCCTAACCCTAACCCTAACCCTAACCCTAACCCTAACCCTAACCCTAACCCTAACCCTAACCCTAACCCTAACCCTAACCCTAACCCTAACCCTAACCCTAACCCTAACCCTAACCCTAACCCTAACCCTAACCCTAACCCTAACCCTAACCCTAACCCTAACCCTAACCCTAACCCTAACCCTAACCCTAACCCTAACCCTAACCCTAACCCTAACCCTAACCCTAACCCTAACCCTAACCCTAACCCTAACCCTAACCCTAACCCTAACCCTAACCCTAACCCTAACCCTAACCCTAACCCTAACCCTAACCCTAACCCTAACCCTAACCCTAACCCTAACCCTAACCCTAACCCTAACCCTAACCCTAACCCTAACCCTAACCCTAACCCTAACCCTAACCCTAACCCTAACCCTAACCCTAACCCTAACCCTAACCCTAACCCTAACCCTAACCCTAACCCTAACCCTAACCCTAACCCTAACCCTAACCCTAACCCTAACCCTAACCCTAACCCTAACCCTAACCCTAACCCTAACCCTAACCCTAACCCTAACCCTAACCCTAACCCTAACCCTAACCCTAACCCTAACCCTAACCCTAACCCTAACCCTAACCCTAACCCTAACCCTAACCCTAACCCTAACCCTAACCCTAACCCTAACCCTAACCCTAACCCTAACCCTAACCCTAACCCTAACCCTAACCCTAACCCTAACCCTAACCCTAACCCTAACCCTAACCCTAACCCTAACCCTAACCCTAACCCTAACCCTAACCCTAACCCTAACCCTAACCCTAACCCTAACCCTAACCCTAACCCTAACCCTAACCCTAACCCTAACCCTAACCCTAACCCTAACCCTAACCCTAACCCTAACCCTAACCCTAACCCTAACCCTAACCCTAACCCTAACCCTAACCCTAACCCTAACCCTAACCCTAACCCTAACCCTAACCCTAACCCTAACCCTAACCCTAACCCTAACCCTAACCCTAACCCTAACCCTAACCCTAACCCTAACCCTAACCCTAACCCTAACCCTAACCCTAACCCTAACCCTAACCCTAACCCTAACCCTAACCCTAACCCTAACCCTAACCCTAACCCTAACCCTAACCCTAACCCTAACCCTAACCCTAACCCTAACCCTAACCCTAACCCTAACCCTAACCCTAACCCTAACCCTAACCCTAACCCTAACCCTAACCCTAACCCTAACCCTAACCCTAACCCTAACCCTAACCCTAACCCTAACCCTAACCCTAACCCTAACCCTAACCCTAACCCTAACCCTAACCCTAACCCTAACCCTAACCCTAACCCTAACCCTAACCCTAACCCTAACCCTAACCCTAACCCTAACCCTAACCCTAACCCTAACCCTAACCCTAACCCTAACCCTAACCCTAACCCTAACCCTAACCCTAACCCTAACCCTAACCCTAACCCTAACCCTAACCCTAACCCTAACCCTAACCCTAACCCTAACCCTAACCCTAACCCTAACCCTAACCCTAACCCTAACCCTAACCCTAACCCTAACCCTAACCCTAACCCTAACCCTAACCCTAACCCTAACCCTAACCCTAACCCTAACCCTAACCCTAACCCTAACCCTAACCCTAACCCTAACCCTAACCCTAACCCTAACCCTAACCCTAACCCTAACCCTAACCCTAACCCTAACCCTAACCCTAACCCTAACCCTAACCCTAACCCTAACCCTAACCCTAACCCTAACCCTAACCCTAACCCTAACCCTAACCCTAACCCTAACCCTAACCCTAACCCTAACCCTAACCCTAACCCTAACCCTAACCCTAACCCTAACCCTAACCCTAACCCTAACCCTAACCCAACCCTAACCCTAACCCTAACCCTAACCCTAACCCTAACCCTAACCCTAACCCTAACCCTAACCCTAACCCTAACCCTAACCCTAACCCTAACCCTAACCCTAACCCTAACCCTAACCCTAACCCTAACCCTAACCCTAACCCTAACCCTAACCCTAACCCTAACCCTAACCCTAACCCTAACCCTAACCCTAACCCTAACCCTAACCCTAACCCTAACCCTAACCCTAACCCTAACCCTAACCCTAACCCTAACCCTAACCCTAACCCTAACCCTAACCCTAACCCTAACCCTAACCCTAACCCTAACCCTAACCCTAACCCTAACCCTAACCCTAACCCTAACCCTAACCCTAACCCTAACCCTAACCCTAACCCTAACCCTAACCCTAACCCTAACCCTAACCCTAACCCTAACCCTAACCCTAACCCTAACCCTAACCCTAACCCTAACCCTAACCCTAACCCTAACCCTAACCCTAACCCTAACCCTAACCCTAACCCTAACCCTAACCCTAACCCTAACCCTAACCCTAACCCTAACCCTAACCCTAACCCTAACCCTAACCCTAACCCTAACCCTAACCCTAACCCTAACCCTAACCCTAACCCTAAACCCTAACCCTAACCCTAACCCTAACCCTAACCCTAACCCTAACCCTAACCCTAACCCTAACCCTAACCCTAACCCTAACCCTAACCCTAACCCTAACCCTAACCCTAACCCTAACCCTAACCCTAACCCTAACCCTAACCCTAACCCTAACCCTAACCCTAACCCTAACCCTAACCCTAACCCTAACCCTAACCCTAACCCTAACCCTAACCCTAACCCTAACCCTAACCCTAACCCTAACCCTAACCCTAACCCTAACCCTAACCCTAACCCTAACCCTAACCCTAACCCTAACCCTAACCCTAACCCTAACCCTAACCCTAACCCTAACCCTAACCCTAACCCTAACCCTAACCCTAACCCTAACCCTAACCCTAACCCTAACCCTAACCCTAACCCTAACCCTAACCCTAACCCTAACCCTAACCCTAACCCTAACCCTAACCCTAACCCTAACCCTAACCCTAACCCTAACCCTAACCCTAACCCTAACCCTAACCCTAACCCTAACCCTAACCCTAACCCTAACCCTAACCCTAACCCTAACCCTAACCCTAACCCTAACCCTAACCCTAACCCTAACCCTAACCCTAACCCTAACCCTAACCCTAACCCTAACCCTAACCCTAACCCTAACCCTAACCCTAACCCTAACCCTAACCCTAACCCTAACCCTAACCCTAACCCTAACCCTAACCCTAACCCTAACCCTAACCCTAACCCTAACCCTAACCCTAACCCTAACCCTAACCCTAACCCTAACCCTAACCCTAACCCTAACCCTAACCCTAACCCTAACCCTAACCCTAACCCTAACCCTAACCCTAACCCTAACCCTAACCCTAACCCTAACCCTAACCCTAACCCTAACCCTAACCCTAACCCTAACCCTAACCCTAACCCTAACCCTAACCCTAACCCTAACCCTAACCCTAACCCTAACCCTAACCCTAACCCTAACCCTAACCCTAACCCTAACCCTAACCCTAACCCTAACCCTAACCCTAACCCTAACCCTAACCCTAACCCTAACCCTAACCCTAACCCTAACCCTAACCCTAACCCTAACCCTAACCCTAACCCTAACCCTAACCCTAACCCTAACCCTAACCCTAACCCTAACCCTAACCCTAACCCTAACCCTAACCCTAACCCTAACCCTAACCCTAACCCTAACCCTAACCCTAACCCTAACCCTAACCCTAACCCTAACCCTAACCCTAACCCTAACCCTAACCCTAACCCTAACCCTAACCCTAACCCTAACCCTAACCCTAACCCTAACCCTAACCCTAACCCTAACCCTAACCCTAACCCTAACCCTAACCCTAACCCTAACCCTAACCCTAACCCTAACCCTAACCCTAACCCTAACCCTAACCCTAACCCTAACCCTAACCCTAACCCTAACCCTAACCCTAACCCTAACCCTAACCCTAACCCTAACCCTAACCCTAACCCTAACCCTAACCCTAACCCTAACCCTAACCCTAACCCTAACCCTAACCCTAACCCTAACCCTAACCCTAACCCTAACCCTAACCCTAACCCTAACCCTAACCCTAACCCTAACCCTAACCCTAACCCTAACCCTAACCCTAACCCTAACCCTAACCCTAACCCTAACCCTAACCCTAACCCTAACCCTAACCCTAACCCTAACCCTAACCCTAACCCTAACCCTAACCCTAACCCTAACCCTAACCCTAACCCTAACCCTAACCCTAACCCTAACCCTAACCCTAACCCTAACCCTAACCCTAACCCTAACCCTAACCCTAACCCTAACCCTAACCCTAACCCTAACCCTAACCCTAACCCTAACCCTAACCCTAACCCTAACCCTAACCCTAACCCTAACCCTAACCCTAACCCTAACCCTAACCCTAACCCTAACCCTAACCCTAACCCTAACCCTAACCCTAACCCTAACCCTAACCCTAACCCTAACCCTAACCCTAACCCTAACCCTAACCCTAACCCTAACCCTAACCCTAACCCTAACCCTAACCCTAACCCTAACCCTAACCCTAACCCTAACCCTAACCCTAACCCTAACCCTAACCCTAACCCTAACCCTAACCCTAACCCAACCCTAACCCTAACCCTAACCCTAACCCCTAACCCCGACCCCGACCCCGACCCCGACCCCGACCCCGACCCTGACCCTGACCCTAACCCCTAACCCCTGACCCTGACCCTGACCCTGACCCTGACCCTGACCCTGACCCTGACCCTGACCCTAACCCTCGCAGGCGCAGAGAGGGGCGGCGGGCCCGCTCATGCGCAGACAGGGGCGCCGGGCCCGCGAGGTGCTGCGGGTACGCGCAGAGAGGAGTGGCGGGCCCGCGGAGGCTCAGAGACGGACGGCAGACCCGCGCATGCGCAGACGGGCGGCGGGAGCGCGCAGGCGCAGAGAGGTGCTGGGGGGGACCCGCGCAGGCGCAGAGAGGAGCGACGGGGGCGCGCAGGCGCAGAGACTGGCGGCGGGCCCGCACAGGCGCAGAGAGGCGCACCGCGCCCGCGCGGGCGCAGAGAGACGCTGCAGGGCCGCGCAGGCGCAGAGAGGAGCGGCTGGCCCGCGCATGCGCAGAGACGGGCGGCGGGCGCGCGCATGCGCAGACGGGCAGCGGTCCCCCGCAGGTGCTGAGAGGCGCACGGCTCCGGCGCAGGCGCAGAGAGGCGCACGGCGCCCGCACAGGCGCAGAGAGGCGCAGAGAGTCACACCGCGCCCTCGCAGGCGCAGAGAGGAGCTACGGGCCCGCTCATGCGCAGACAGGGGCGCCGGGCCCGCGCAGGCGCAGGGAGGCGCTGCGGGTACGCGCAGAGAGGAGTGGCGGGCCCGCGGAAGCGCAGAGACGGGCGGCAGACCCGCGCATGCGCAGACGGGCGGCGGGACCGCGCTGGCGCACAGAGGCGCTGCGGCCCCGCGCAGGCGCAGAGAGGAGCGGCGGGCCCACGCAGGCGCAGAGAGACGAAGAGAGGCGCACCGTCCTCGCGCAGGCGCTGAGAGGCGCGGCGGCCCTGCGCAGGCGGAGAGAGGCGCACCGGGCCCGCGCAGGCGCAGAGAGACGCTGCAGGGCCGCGCAGGCGCAGAGAGGAGCGGCTGGCCCGCGCATGTGCAGAGACGGGCGGCGGGCGCGCGCATGCGCAGGCGGGCGGCGGTCCCGCGCAGGTGCTGAGAGGCGCACGGCGCCGGCGCAGGCCCAGAGAGGCGCACGGCGCCCGCACAGGCGCAGAGAGGCGGAGAGAGTCACACCGCGCCCTCGCAGACGCAGAGAGGGGCGGCGGACCCGCTCATGCGCAGACAGGGGCGCCGGGCCCGCGCAGGCGCAGGGAGGCGCTGCGGGTACGCGCAGAGAGGAGTGGCGGGCCCGCAGAGGCGCAGAGACGGGCGGCAGACCCGCGCATGCGCAGACGGGCGGCGGGACCGCGCTGGCGCACAGAGGCGCTGCGGCCCCGCGCAGGCGCAGAGAGGAGCGGCGGGCCCACGCAGGCGCAGAGAGACGAAGAGAGGCGCACCGTCCTCGCGCAGGCGCTGAGAGGCGCGGCGGCCCTGCGCAGGCGGAGAGAGGCGCACTGGGCCCGCGCAGGCGCAGAGAGGGACGACGGGACCGCACATGCGCAGACAGCGGCGGCAGGCCCGCGGAGGCGCACAGACGCCCTGCGGGCCCGCCCATGCGCAGGCAGGGGCGGCGGGCCCGCGCAGGCGCAGAGAGGCGCACCGCGCCCGCGCAGGCCCAGAGAGGCGCACCGCGCACGCGCAGGCGCAGAGAGGAGGGGCGGGCCTGCGCAGGCGCAGGGAGATGAAGAGAGGCGCACCGTCCTCCCGCAAGGGGTGAGAGGGGCGGGAGGCCTGCGCAGGCGGAGAGAGGCGCACCGCGCAGGCGCAGAGAGTGGCGGCGTTCCGGCTCATGCGCGGACAGGGGCGGAGGCCCCGCCCAGGCGCAGAGACGCGCTGCGGGCCCGCGCAGGCTCAGAGAGGACTGGCGGGACCGCGCAGGCGCAGAGACCGGCGGCCGTCCTGCGCATGCGCAAAGGGGCGGGGGGCTCGCGCATACGCAAACAGGGGCGGAGGACCCGCGCAGGCGCAGCAGGGGCGGCGGACCCGCGCAGGCGCCAAGAGGCGCAGGGCGCCCGCGCAGGCGCAGAGAGGCGAACCGCGCCCGCGCAGGCCCAGAGAGGCGCGGAGGGACCGAGTAGGCGCAGAGAGGCGCGGCGGTCCCGCGCATGCGCAGAGACCGGCGGCGGGCGCGCGCATGCGCAGACGGGCGGCGGTCCCGCGCAGGTGCTGAGAGGCGCACGGCGTCCGCGCAGGCGCATAGAGGAGCGGCGGGCCCACGCAGGCGCAGAGAGACGAAGACAGGCGCGGCGGGCCTGCGCAGGCGCAGAGAGGTGCGCCGCGCCCGCGCCGGCGCAGAGAGGCGCAACCCGCCCGCGCCGGGACAGAGCGGCGCTGCGGGCGCGCGCAGTCGCAGAGAGGCACTGCGAGCCCGCGCAGGCGCTGAGAGGAGCGGCGGGGACGCGCAGGCGCAGAGACTGGCGGCGGGCCGGCGCAGGCGCAGAGAGACGCTGCAGGGCTGCGGAGGCACAAAGAGGAGCGGCGGACCCGCGCATGCGCAGAGACGGGCGGCGAGCGCGCGCATACGCAGACGGGCGGCGGTCTCGCGCAGGTGCTCAGAGGCGCACTGCGCCCTCGCAGGCGCAGAGTGTGGCGGCGGGCCCGCGCATGCGCAGACAGGGGCGCCGGGCCCCCGCCGGCGCAGAGAGGCGCTGCGGGTACGCGCAGAGACGAGTGGCGGGCCCGCGCAGGCCCAGAGAGGCGCGGCGGGCCCGCCCATCCGCAGAAAGGGGCGGCGGGCCCGCGCAGACGCAGAAAGGGGCACCACGCTCGCCCTGGACCAGAGAGGCGCACCGCGCCCGCGCAGGCGCAGAGAGGAGCGGCGGGCCCGCGCAGGCGCAGAGAGACGAAGAGAGGCGCACCGTCCTCGGGCAGGGGCTGAGAGGCGCGGCGGGCCTGCGCAGGCGCGGAGAAGCGCGCCGCGCGGGCGCAGAGAGGGGCGGCGGGCTCGCACATGCGCAGACAGGGGCGGCGGGACCGCGCAGGCGCAGAGACGCGCTGCGGGCCCGCGCAGGCGCAGAGAGGAGCTGCGGGCCCGCGCAGGCACAGAGACGGGCGGCGGGCCCGCCCTTGCGCAGATAGGGGCGGCAGGCCCGCGCAGGCGCAGAGGCGCACCGCGCCCGCCCAGAGAGACGCACCGCGCCTGCGCAGGCCCAGAGAGGCGCAACGCGCCCGCGCAGGCGCAGAGAGGGGCGGCGTTCCCGCTCATGCGCAGACAGGGGCGGAGGGCCCGCGCAGGCGCAGAGACGAGTGGCGGGCCCGCGCAAGCGCAGAGACGGGCGGCGGGCCCGCGCATGCGCAGAGAGGGGCGGCGGGCCCGCGCATGGGCAGACAGGGGCGGAGGACCCGCGCAGGCGCAGAGACGCGCACCGCGCCCGCGCAGGCGCAGAGAGGAGCGGCGGGTCCCGGCATACGCAGACGGTCGGCGGGCCCGAGCAGGCCCAGAGAGGATTGGCGGGCCCGCGCATGCGCAGAGACGGGCGGCGGGCAAGCGCATGCGCAGAGAGGGGCGGCGGGCTCGCGCATACGCAGACGGGCGGCGGACCCGCGCAGGCGCAGAGTGGCGCACCGCTCCCGCGCAGGCGCAGAGAGGCGCACCGCGCCCGCGCAGGCGCAGAGAGGCGCGGCGGGCCGCGCAGACGCAGAGACGGGAGGCGGGACCGCGCAGGCGCAGTGAGGCGCGGCACTCCGCGGCTCCGCCAGGGGCGCGGCGCAGGGGGAGAGACGCGCGGCGAGCCGTCCGTCCGCCAGGGGGCGCGGCGTAGGCGCAGAGACGCACGGCGACGCGGCCCCGTTGGAGAGGCGCGGCACAGGGCGGAGACTCACAAAGGCCGGTCGCCGGCGGGGCGGGTGCAGCGCAGGCGCAGAGATGCACACCGCCGGGCCGAGGGTTGGGTGGCGTGGTGCAGGCGCACAGGTCCACATTCGCCCGCCGCCGGGCGGGGGGCCGTGGTGGACGCGATGCAGGCACAGAGACGCACGTCGCCAGGGGCATAGTGCAAATAGGTGGAACCTCAGTAATCTGAAAAGCCGGGCACTACAGGACCTGCTTGTTCACGGTGCTGTGCCACTGCGCCTCCTGCTGGCGCCTAGGGCGATTGCAGCGCCCTCTTGCTTACAGTGGTGGCTAGCGCCTCCTGGTGGCGCCAGGGCACGCAGGGCCCTTTTGCTCACAGTATAGTGGCGGCACGCCGCCTACTGGCAGCTAGGGACGTTACAGGGCCCTCTTGCTCACAGTGTAGTGGAAACATGCTCAGCTGCTGGCACCTGTGGACACTGCCGGGCCCTCTTGCTCCAAGTGTAGTGGCGGCTGACTCCCCTGCTGGCAGCTGGGGACACTGCTGGGCCCTCTTGCTTGCAGTGTAGTGGGGGCACGCCTTCTACTGGCCGCTGGGGGCACTACAGGATCCTCTTGCTCAGTGTAGAGGCAGCACGCCCCCTTCTGGCAACCAGGGCACTGCAGGGTCCTCTTGCTCATGTTGTGGTGCCCGTGCGCCACCTGCGGGCAGCTAAGGACACTGCAGGGCCCTCTTGCTCACAGTGTAGTCATATACCCCTGCTGGCTGCTGGGAACACTGCCAGGCCCTCTTGCTGGCAGTGTCGTGGCAGCATGCCACCTGCAGGCAGATGGGGACTATGCAGGGCCCTGTTGCTCCCGGTATGACAGCTGGGGTCCACTACTGGCCACCTCCCGCACCACTTAAACTTGGAGCGCTAGTTATTAAGCCCCATCAGTTCTGTAAATTCAAACTGAAATGGAGCTATTACTGGGGAGAGCTGATGTCCCAGTTCTTGTCTAACTTGGAAGAAAGATTTTCACCAAGAGGCAGTACAAAGATGGCAGACAACTTCATTGAAAAGAAATACAGTCTGAAGAGCTTATTGTAGAAAAATGAGGAGGACTGGGCTGACTGTGCATGAAAACAGCCTAAGAGTCCAGTGCAGGGAATTTTATTTTGGACTTCTTCACATTCCTGCCTGTCTCAAGTCTCTGCTTGTTTTCTTTGGTTTTCCTGCTACTGCCTTAGGTCCCTCATTTGCCCCACTTAGGCGTGTGGGACCTCCTCACTGTTGGTTGAGGTACGTGTGGTGATGAATCCGAATCTACTCTGGCACCAGCCTCCTTTCCACCATCCCAGGCAGGCTGACAGCGGTGATGTTTGTACCTACTGTGCCTGCCTATCTCTTTTGAATGTCCATCTCTGCCCTAATCTGTATTTTTGGTGCCAGGTTTCTCTTAAGAATGTTCCCTTTGTCCTTCTTATGAGCATGTAGCTAACAATATTCTGACATTTTTATTGCACAGTGAACGATGACTGGGGCATGTTATGAGGAGTTCTAGGGTGTTTCTTTCTGCATAGGTACCTCTTCTCCCTCCTACCCACAATTGACAAATGCCCATCCACTCCGGCACTAGAGATGCTACTAATATGTGAATTTTTGGTGGTCCCTCCAGGTGCGCCTTCCCAGACATTCCCTTTTCCACGAGCTCCCTCTCCTGTTCATGTCTAGTTATCTGTCTACTCTAACAGAACCCACTATCCTGTGTCTTTCCCCAAAATAGTGAGGAAATGATTAGTTGGAAACCATAAGAAATGATATGCATGTAGATTATAAATTTACAACTTACACAAATAATCACTCAAAGTCATCCTTACACTAAAAATACAAAACTATAGAATTTCTAGAAGAAACTATAGAAGAAAAGCTATGTGCCTTTGGGTTTGGTAATGAATTTTAACAAATGACACAAAAGGTTGATATACACAGAAGAAATGACAATGTGGATTTCTTAATATTTAAAGTTTATACTCTGGAAGAGACCTTGTTAAGAGAACAAAAAGACAAGCCAAATATTGAAGAAAATATTTGCAAAAGACAGATCTGAGAATTTGTAATCAAAATACATAAAAAAATTGTTAAAACTAAACAATAAGTTAAACAGCCCAATTAAAAATGCACACAGATCTGAACAGACACCTCACCAAATAAGATGTACAGATGGCAAGTAAACATACAAAAAGGTGCTCAACAAACTAGAGAACTGAAAACCACAATAAGATAGCACAGCTGGTCTATATCTCTTAGAACTGCTAAACTCTTTAAAAAATGACAAATTGCTGGAGGAAAAACAGAACTCTTTTCATTGCTGGTGGAATACAGTGTATAAGACCAAAATATGCCACCCCAAAATATAATGGTAGGAAACCAGAAAATGCCACCCCAATATATGTCCCTTTGGCTTAAGAATTATTCCAAGCTGATTATTTTGAAAAAAAATTCTAATAAAAGAAGTTCTGAAAACAAAGTAGAAGTTACACTTCTGTAAGGAAAATTTACATCTATCAAGGAAATCCCCATTTAAAAGCTACCTCTCTTGACACCAAGAAGAGAAGGATAACTAAATCACTAAAGAGTCTTATCAATGGAGAATGCATGGACTTAAGTCTGTATAACAAACCTTACCCTTGTCTCCCGTGCTTTTGCTGGTTAACTCCCCACTACTGCACCTCAAATCTTCTTTCTTTAAGTTGAAGATAGTATTTATGCTTGAATTGAAAGCCAGCTGTTGGAGATTTACTCATTTTTTCCCTGAGTATCTCCCATGTATCCATAAGGTATACATGTTTTTAAACTTTTCTGTTTTTCTCATTTGAACCTGTCAGTTTTTACAGAGGGTCCCATCTAAGAATTCCAAAAACATAGAAAATTTTTTTACTCCCCATTACAAGTTGGGCAGTTTTTTCTAAAGCTAAACAAGTCTCACCTTACAATCCAAAAATCACATTCCTAGGTATTTTGACAATTAGTTTGATGTTATTTCCAAACAAAAGCTACCATGCAATTATTTACAGAAGCCCTATTCATAATGACCAAAGGAAAAAAAAGGAATCAGAAAGTTTTACAATAAATGACTGTGTGGGAATCCACTCAGACATCAAAAGCTGTTATAAAGATTATTTAAATGAAAACATTCGAGATACTGAAGATAAAGGAAGAAATCTTACCAGAACTTACTTTATCCAATTAAAGCAGAGCTCCTAGAAAAATACAACTGCCATTAACCCCTTCAAAGGAGTTTCCTGCAAATTCAGCTGCCATGGAGACAGTGTACTCTTTCCCATTAGCACTGATAAATGAAAATGAAATTCTACCCTCCCAACTGTCTGAACAGATCCACTCTTGGCTGAGGGGACCCCAGAGTAACTTTCAAAACTGAGTTCTCAGCTTTGCTAGCATGGGATGATGGGGGTCAGATACACATCGTCATACCCCCTCCTTTGCTAACCATGATGAGACTTTCTTCCTTAAGGATTTAACAGAAACCAGCCCCTTCAAAGGCTCCACCACTGATATTAACCTCTCTTTTCTTGCCTGATAAGAGACCACCCATGAGGGAGAGGTTCTGGCCAGCATATAGAGGAGGCACAGAGCGAGTTTTCATGTCCTCTGCTTCACTTTTTAATGTCAGACGGCTGAAAACTCCACCCTGGGATCATGCTAACACTGCCATTTTTTGTACATGGGACCCATGAAGAAGCAAGAAACTCAATTGCGCATGCATGCATTTCTCCTTCCATAAATATTCATGACTCCTCCTAGAGCTTATTAAAGAAATGTATTTAGCCATTCCACTCAGCATAAATTACTATTTCCTTTACCTCCTCCTTGAAGCATCTGTTTCTGGCTTCTACCTGGAGGCTATGCTTCCCAGCCTGTCAGAAGGACAACCTGCAGGCCGCAACTCTTTATAGGAAATAAATCTCTCATTGGGTGTGGTGGCTCATGCCTGTAATCCCAGCACTTTGGGAGGCTGAGGCGAGTGGATCACCTGGGGTCAGGAGGTTCAGAGGAGCCTGGCCAACATGATGAAAACCTATCTCTACTAAAAATACAAAAAAATTAGCCAGGTGTGGTGGTGGGCATCTGTAATCCCAGCTAATCAGGAGGCTGAGGCAGGAGAATTGCTTGAACCCAGGAGGTGGAGGTTGCAGTGAACCAAGATCACGCCATTGCACTCCAGCCTGGGCAACAAGAGTGAAACTCTGTCTCAAAAAAAAAAACATAAAAATGAAGAAATGTCTTCTTTCCAAATTTATGAACCTCATCATTCTTCCATTGACAGCATTAAAAGGTTCAAAACGATCTTTCCATACTCTCCCACAGAAGCCCTAGAAATTGTCATTTTGTTAATCATTTTGGATGCCTGAGAACTTGTAATCCAATGAGTAGAAATGTTGGTACCCCATTTATGGCTGTCAACCTGCCAGTTCTCAGGAGTTTGTATAAGCCTAAATCTGAAAGGATCTCATCCCATTAGGACCCTTGTCTCCTTTTCTGTTGCCTTTGCCCACTGGCTCTGGCAACAGGGGTCTTTCTTTCTCGTTGGCTATATTTGGATATGGGGGCTCCATCTTCTCTGCCACCTTAGGGAATGCCTTTTGCATGCATGGCTAACTCATTAAAAAGCCTACAGTTTCACTAAAATTTTGAGTGAGTACTCTCTGAAGCTGGGTTGGAATCTCAGGCTTCTTTGTCTGGAAGGTAACTCTTGGGCTATAAGTTTCTTATCTTAGCTCTGGTTTTGAGGCCTCTCTGTTCTCCTCTTGGGTTGGAAGTTATTCCTGGCTTTTTGTTTCAAGGTGTCTCTGTGTGATCTTAATCTTGCTCCTTTCATGGGAACTTGTCAATTGACTAAATTCTCCCTTCTCGAACCTCTGCTGACTCTGTGTTCCACCAATATGGAACAATTCTACTTCCTTTCCTGTTTGCACACCTGTAATCCTAGCACTTTGGGAGGCCCAGGCGGATGGATCACAACGTCAGGAGATCGAGACCATCCTAGCTAACATGGTGAAACCCTGTCTCTAATAAAAATACAAAAAAATTAGCCAGGCATGGTGGCGGGCGCCTGTAGTTCCAGCTACTTGGGAGGCTGAGGCAGGAGAACGGCGTGAACCTGGGAGGCGGAGCTTGCAGTGAGCCGAGATCACGCCACTGCACTCCAGCCTGGGTGAAAGAGCAAGACTCTGTCTCAAAAAAAAAAAGAGAACAGAGGAATTCACACAAAGCTATAAGGACTGCAGCTGAAATTTGATAGTATGTTCTTAGCTTGGCTTTTAGCCCGAATAAGGTCTTTAAAAGTCAAATCTGAGATTCTGTATGAAAACTTCCAATGAAGAAACTTGAAAGCACCTATATGGTCGTAGCCTGTTCTTGCTGCAATTACGTAAATAATCAAGCAAAATATGACAAAACTAGACTTATTTTTAAAACAAGAATAGCCTTACTTTGATTATGATCAAAAATTATGGTTACTACAGACAGAAATTTTATGTTTCAATGGAAAACTATAACATGACCGGGCATGGTGGCACATGCCTATAATTCCAGCACTTTGGGAGGCCAGAAGTTCAAGACCATCCTGGGCAACGTGGTGAACCCTATCTCTACCAAAAATACAAAAATTAGTTGGGCATGATGGCATGTGCCTGTAGTCTCAGCTAATCAGGAGGCTGAGGAGGGAAGATCATTTGCACCCAGGAGGTAGTGGTTGCAGTGAGCTGACATTGCACCTTTGCACTCCAGCCTGGGTGACAGAGCCAGAACTTGTCTCAAAAAAATTTTTTTAAAGGAAAACTATAGCCATTGTGGGTTATCAGATTCTAGTCTTGTTTCTTGTTTCTGGGCTATTTTTACCTCTTTGTAAACTAGATCCTCTCATCTGATGAATTTTTTCCCACAATGATACTTGGGGAACAAGAAGCCAAGTATTGTCTCTCCTACCAATGTATCTATTGTCAGTTAATTTGAAGGCCTCTAATCCTGGAACAACGTTAGAAGAGGAAGGTTTTGCTCCCTAAAATGCATAACCAAATTGTGGTACATTCATGCACTGGAATACTATTTAGCCATAGAAAGGAACAAGCTATCAACTCACACAAAGACATGAGTGAATCTCGCATGCACATTGCTAAGTGGAAGAAGACAGTCTGAGAAGGATACACACAGTGTGACCCCATTTAATGAGACACTGGAGAAGGCAAACTACACAGATGGGAAGCCACTGGCTCCATGGGGTGGGCGGTTGAAGCATTCCATATGATACTTTAATAATGGGATACCTACCACAATGCATTTGTTGAAATATGCAGAACTTTACAGCCAAATGGTTAAAGCAAACTCTATTCAAATTAAATGAAATTAATCAAGATGAGGAGTATCCCAGGATAGAATACATTATGTGAAAAAGAATTTAACTATGCTACAAATTACTATGGTTTGGATGTGGTTTGTCCCCACAAAAACTCATGTTGAAATTTGACCCCCAATATGGCAGTGTGGGGCGGGGGGGCCTGGTTGAAGGTGTTTGGGTCATAGTGACGGATCCCTCATGAACAGATTAATGCCCTCCCACAGGGGTAAGTGAGTTCTGCTCTCACAGGAATCGATTAATTTCTGCAGGAGTAGCTAGTTAAAAGGAGTCTGGCTTCCTTTGCTTCCCTCTTGCTTTCACTTTTGCTATGTGATCTCTAGTGCACCCCTTGCTCCCCTTCCACTCTCCACCATAAGGTGAAAAAGACTGAGGCCCCACCAGATGCAACTGCCCAATCTCAGACATTCCAGCCACCAGTATTGTGAGCCAAATGAACCTTTTTTACTTATAAATTACGCAGCCTCAGGTATTCTGTTACCGAAGCACAAAATAGACTAAGACAAAAAAATAGGTGAAAACTCACTGAAGATGTAGGGAAAATGGTGTTGACCTAAATCACTTTGAAAATGAATAGAATCTGTAGGCTGAAAGCAAATGAACTATACTTCATCATTGGATTCCATTTTATAAAGTTCTTTCCAACAGAAGCAATTGTTAACCATTGTAAAACCACAGCATCTGTATCTGGAATAAAACAATGACTTACATAAGCTGCAGATGGTAGGAATCAGGCCTCTCACTGGTGAACTGGGAGGTTACAAATTAGCAAGGCGAGAAGGCTAGAATGGTTCATGTGATAGTAGATCAGAGGTGGAGACATCAACGTTGTAGGAAAAGAAAGAGAGATCAGACTTTACTGTGTCTATGTAGAAAGGGAAGACACAAGAAATTCCATTTTGACCTGTACCTTGAACAATTGCTTTGCTGAGATGCTGTTAATTTGTCACTTTGCCCCAGCCACTTAGCCCCAACTTTGAGCTCACAAAAACATGTGTTGTATGGAATCAAGGTTTAAGGGATCTAGGGCTGTGCAGGATGTGCCTTGCTAACAAAATGTTTACAAGCAGTATGCTTGGTAAAAGTCATTGCCATTCTCTAGTGTCAATAAACCAGGGGCACAATGCACTGTGAAAAGCCATAAGGACCTCTGCCCCGGAAAGCTGGATATTGTCCAAGGTTTCTCCCCATGTGATTGTCTGAAATATGGCCTCATGGGATGAGAAAGACCTGACCATCCCCCAGCCCGACACCCATAAAGGGTCTGTGCTGAGGTGGATTAGTAAAAGAGGAAAGCCTCTTGCAGTTGAGATGGAGGAAGGCCACTGTCTCCTGCCTGTCCCTGGGAACTGAATGTCTCAGTATAAAACCCGATTGTACATTTGTTCAATTCTGAGATAGGAGGAAAACCTCCCTATGGCGGGAGGCGAGACATGTTGGCAGCAATGCTGCCTTGTTATTCTTTACTCCACTGAGATGTTCGGGTGGAGAGAAACACAAATCTGGCCTACGTGCACATCCAGGCATAGTACTTCCCCTTGAACTTAATTATGACATAGATTCTTTTGCTCACATGTTTTTTTGCTGACCTCCTTACTATCACCCTGCTCTCCTACCGCATTCCTCTTGCGAAGATAATGAAAATAATAAAAACAGGGAACTCAGAGACTGGTGCAGGTGCAGGTCCTTGGTATGCTGAACACCAGTCCCCTGGGCCCACTTTTCTTTCTCCATACTTTGTATCTTATTTTTTTCTCAGTCCCTCATCCCACCTGATGAGATGTACCCACAGGTGTGGAGGAGCAGGCCACCCCTTCATCTGCAACCCAATGTGGGTGCCTTTGTCTAGGGTGAAGATATGCTAAGAATGTGAGCATTGAGGACAGTGGATGAGAGATTCCTGAGTACATCCACCGTCAGCCTTGCGGTAAACTTGTGCGCCCAGAGGAACCCAGGGTAACAATGGGGCAAACGGAAAGTAAATATGTCTCTTATCTCAGCTTCATTAAAATTCTCTTAAGAAAAGGGGGAATTAAAGCTTCTACAGAAAATCTAATTACACTATTCCAAACAATAGAACGATTCTGCCCATGGTTTCCAGAACAAGGAACTTTAGATGTAAAAGATTGGGAAAAAATTGGCAAAGAATTAAAACAAGCAAATAGGGAAGGTAAAATCATCCCACTTACAATATGGAATGATTGGGCCATTGTTAAAGCAACTTTAGAACCGTTTCAAATAGAAGAAGATAGCGTTTCAGTCTTTGATGCCCCTGAAAGCTGTGTAATAGATTGTAAAGAAGAGGCAGGGAAAAATCCAGGAAAGGAACGGAAACTTCACATTGTAAATAGGTAGCAGAGCCAGTAATGGCTCTGTCAATGCAAAATGTTGACCACAATCAATTACAGGAGGTAATATATCCTGAAACATTAAAATTAAAAGGAAAAAGTCCAGAACCATTGGGGCCATTGGGGCTAAAACCACGATGGCCACCTCCTCCTCAGCCGAGTAAGTGCTGGGGGAGGTAGCGTGAAACTAGGCTCGCTGCGACTTGGCTCCAGGCACTCATTATTGTCCAACCTACCGTTCACTATGGTGAAGGAGGAATTCAGACTCACCCTGCAGCTTCCTGTATAGGTCAAACAGTGGCCGCTCCCTAAGGAAAAGTTCAGGGTGCTACATAAAATAGTTAAAAAGCTATTTTAAAAAGGACATGTTTCACCCACTTTCTGTCTTTAGAATTCTTCTGTGTTTGTAATTCAGAAAATATCAGGCAGATGGCTCATGCTAACTGACCTAAGAGCGGTTAATGCGGTAATTCAACCTATGGGGTCTCTCCAACTCGGGTTGCCTTCTCCAGCCATGATCCCCTTTAATTATAATTGATCTGAAGGATTGCTTTTTTCCCATTCCTCTGGCAAAACAGGATTTTGAAAAATTGGCTTTTACTATGCCAGGCATAAGTAATAAAGAACAAGCCACCAGATTTCAGTGGAAAGTGTTACCTCAGGGAATGCTTAATTGTCTAACTATTTGTCAGACTTTTGTAGCTCAAGTTCTTCAACCAGTTAGAGACAAGTTTTCAGACTGTTATTCGTTATGTTGATGATATTTTGTGTGCTGCAGAAACAATAGACTAATTGTTACACTTTTCTGCAGACAGAGGTTTCAAACGCAGGCCTAACAATAGCATCTGATAAGATTCAGACCTCTACTACTTTTCGTTATTTGGGAATGCAGGTAGAGGAAAGAAAAGTTAAACCACAAAACATAGAAATAAGAAAAGACACGTTAAGAACATTAAATGACTTTCAAAAATTGCTAGGAGATATTAATTGGATTCAGCCAACTCTAGGAATCCCTACTTATGCCATGTCAAATTTGTTCTCTATCTTGAGAGGGGACCTGGACTTGAATAGTAAAAGAACATTAACTCCAGAGGCAGCTAAAGAAATTGAATTAGTTGAAGAAAAATTTCAGTCAGCACAAGCAAATAGAATAGATCACTTATCCCCACGCCAACTTTTGATTTTTGCTACTACACATTCTCCAACAGGCATCATTGTTCAAAATACAGATCTTGTGGAGTGGTCATTCCTTCCTCACAGTACAGTTAAGACTATTACATTGTACTTAGATCAAATGGCTACATTAATTTGTCAGGCAAGACTACAAATAGTAAAATTGTGTGGAAGTGACCCAGATAAAATCATTGTTCCTTTAAACAATGAAGAGGATAGATAAGCCTTTATCAATTCTGGCGCATGGCAGATTGGTCTTGCTGATTTTGTGGGAATTATTGATAATCATTACCCAAGAACAAAAATCTTCCAGTTTTTAAAATTGACTATTTGGATTTTACCGAAAATTAACAGACATAAACCTTTAGAAAATGCTCTGATGGTGTTTACTGATGGTTCCAGAAAGGGAAAAGTGGCTTACACCAGGCAAAAAGAATGAGTCATTGAAACTCAATATCACTCAGCTCAAAGAGCAGAATTGGCTGCTGTCATTTCAGTGTTACAAGGTTTTAATCAGCCTATTAACATTGTTTCAGATTCTGCATATGTAGTACAGGCTACAAAGGATGTTGAGACAGCCCTAATCAAATACAGTATGGATGATCAGTTGAATCAGCTGTTTAATTTGTTACAACAAAATGTAAGAAAAAGAAATTTCCCATTTTATATTACTCATGCTTGAGCACATACTAATTTACCAGGGCCTTTAACGAACGCAAATGAACAAGCTGACTTGCTAGTATCATCTGCCTTCATGGAAGCACAAGAACGTCATGCCCTGACTCATGTAAATGCAACGGAATTAAAAAATAAATTTGATATCACATGGAAAGAGGCAAAAAATATTGTACAACATTGTACTGAGTGTCAAGTCCTACACTTGGCCACTCAGGAGGCAGGAGTTAATCCCAGAGGTTTATGTCCTAATGCATTAGGGCAAATGGATGTCACACATGTACCTTCATTTGGAAAATTGTCATTTGTCCATGTGACAGTTGATACTTATTCACATTTCATATGGGCAACGTGCTAGACAGGAGAAAGTACTTCCCATGTTAAAAGACATTTATTATCTTCTTTTGCTGTCATGGGAGTTCCAGAAAAAAGTAAAACAGATAATGGGCCAGGATACTCTAGCAAAGCATTTCAAAAATTCTTAAATCAGTGGAAAATTACACATACAAGAGGAATCCCTTATAATTCCCAAGGACAGGCCATAATTGAAAGAAATAATAGAACACTCAAAGCTCAATGGGTTAAACAAAAAAAGGAAAAAGAGAGTAAGGAGTATAACACTCCCCAGATACAACTTAATCTAGCACTCTATACTTTAAAGTTTTTAAACGTATATAGAAATCAGACCACTACTTCTGCAGAGCAACATGTTACTGGTAGAAAGAACAGCCCACATGAGGAAAAACTGATTTGGTGAAAAGATCAAAAATAATACATGGGAAATAGGTAAGGTGATAACATGGGGAGAGGTTTTGCTTGTGTTTCACCAGGAGAAAATCAGCTTCCTGTTTGGATACCCACTAGACATTTGAAGTTCTACAATGAACCCATCAGAGATGCAAGGAAAAATGCCTCCGTGGAGACGGAAAACCCTCACTCGAGCACCATCAACTCACCAGGTGAACAAAATGGTGATATCAGAAGAAAAGATGAAGTTGCCATCCACAAAGAAAGCAGAGTTGCTGTCCTGGGCCCAGCTAAAGAAGCTGACACAGTTAGCTGAAAAAAGCCTGAAGAACACAAGGGTAACACAAACTCCAGAGAATATGCTGCTTGCAGCTTTAATGATTGTATCAATGGTGGTAAGTCTCCCTATGTCTGCAGGAGCAGCTGCAGCTAATTATACCTACTGGGCCTATGTGCCTTTCCCACCCTCAATTCAGGCAGCCACTTGGATGGATAATTCTATTGAAGTATATGTTAATAATAGTGCATGGGTACCAGGCCCCACAGATGACGGTGGCCTTGCCCAACCTGAAGAAGAAGGAATGATGATAAACATTTCCATTGGGTATCATTATCTTCCTATTTGCCTGGGGAAAGCACCAGAATGCTTAATGCCTGCAACCCAAAATTGGTTGGTAGAAGTACCTACTGTCAGTGCCATTAGTAGATTTACTTATCACATGGTAAGTGGAATGTCACTCAGGCCACAGATAAACAATTTACAGGACCCTTCTTATCAAAGATCATTACAATGTAGGCCTAAGGGGAAGCCTGGTCCCAAGGAAATCCCCAAAGAATCAAAAAGCCCAGAAGTCTTAGTTTGGGAAGAATGTGTGGCTGATACTGCAGTGGTACTACAAAACAATGAATTCGGAACTATTATAGACTGGGCCCCTCGAGGCCAATTATATCATAATTGTATGGGCCAGACTCAATCGTGTTCACAGGTCCCATCCATCTGGCCCATTAATCTGGCCTATGATCGTGATTTAACTGAAAGCCTGGACCAGGTTCATAGAAGGTTAGAATCACTCTATCCATGGAAATGTGGTGTGTAAAACCCCCTTATATGCTATTTGTAGGAATCATAGATCTTAAACCAGATTCCCAAACTATAACCTGTGAAAACTGTAGATTGTTTACTTTCATTGATTCAACTTTGGATTGGCAGCATCGTATTCTGCTAGTGAGGGCAAGAGAGGGCATGGGGATCCCTGTGTCCATGTACCGACTGTGGGAGGCTTCCTCATCCATCTATATTTTAACAGAAGTATTAAAAGGAGTTCTAACTAGATCCAAAAGATTCATTTTTACTTTGATTGCAGTGATTATTGGTCTTATTGCAGTCACAGCAACTGCTGTGACTGCTGGAATTGCTTTACACTCCTCTGTTCAAACTGCAGCATATGTGAATAATTGGCAAAAGAATTCCTCAAAATTGTGGAATTCTCAGACCCAAATAGATAAAAAATTGGCAAACCAAATTAATCATCTTAGACAAACTGTGATTTGGATGGGAGATAGGCTCATGAGCTCGGAATATCTTTTTCAGTTACAGTGTGACTGGAATACTCCAGATTTTAGTATGACATCTCGAGCTTATAATGAATCTGAACATCATTGGGACATGGTTAGATGCCATTTACAAGGAAGAGAAGATAATCTTACTTTAGATATTTCAAAATTAAAAGAACAAATTTTTGAGGCATCAAAAGCCCAGCTAAATCTGGTCCCAGAAACTGAGGCAATGGTAAAAGCTGTTGATAGCCTCACAAATCTTAACCCTGCCACTTGGGTTAAAGCCATTGGAAGTTCCACTATTGCAAATTTTATATTAATCCTTGTATGTCTGTCCTCTCTATTGCTAGTCTACAGGTGCACCCAGCAGCTCCGGAGAGACAGTGACCAGCGAGAACGGACCATGATGACCATGGCGGTTTTGTCAAAAAGAAAAGGGGGATATGTAGGGAAAGGAAAGAGAGATCAGACTTTACTGTGTCTATGTAGAAAGGGAAGACATAAGAAACTCCATTTGACCTGTACCTTGAAAAATTGCTTTGCTGAGATGCTGTTAATTTGTCACTTTGCCCCAGCCACTTAGCCCCAACTTTGAGCTCACAAAAACATGTGTTGTTTGGAATCAAGGTTTAAGGGATCTAGGGCTGTGCAGGATGTGCCTTGCTAACAAAATGTTTACAAGCAGTATGCTTGGTAAAAGTCATTGCCATTCTCTAGTGTCAATAAACCAGGGGCACAATGCACTGTGAAAAGCCACAAGGACCTCTACCCTGGAAAGCTGGATATTGTCCAAGGTTTCTCCCCATGTGATTGTCTGAAATATGGCCTCATGGGATGAGAAAGACCTGACCATCCCCCAGCCCCACACCCATAAAAGGTCTGTGCTGAGGTGGATTAGTAAAAGAGGAAAGCCTCTTGCAGTTGAAATGGAGGAAGACCACTGTTTCCTGTCTGCCCTGGGAACTTAATATCTCGTTATAAAACCCGATTGTACATTGTTCAATTCTGAGATAGGAGGAAAACGGCCCTATGGCGGGAGGCGAGACATGTTGGCAGCAATGCTGCCTTGTTATTCTTTACTCCACTGAGATGTTTGGTTGGAGACAAACAAATCTGGCCTACGTGCACATTCAGGCATAGTACTTCCCCTTGAACTTAATTATGACATAGCTTCTTTTGCTCACATTTTTTTTGCTGAGCTTCTTCTTATTATCACCCTGTTCTCCTACCACATTCCTCTTGCCAAGATAATGAAAATAATAATCAATAAAAATTGAGGGAACCCAGAGACTGGTGCCAGTGCAGGTCCTTGTTACGCTGAGTGCCGGTCCCCTGGGCCCACTTTTCTTTCTCTATACTTTGTCTCTGTGTCTTATTTCTTTTCTCAGTCTCTCATCCCACCTGATGAGATAAACCCACAAGCGTAGAGGGGCAGGCCACCCCTTCAAATGTAAACTTATGTTTAGTTTAATATGGAGACACACAGTTCTACATAGAAAACTTTAAAATTAGGTGTGTATAGGTAGGTTAGATACACACATATATTCCTAGCATTGCTAATGAAGGACAAGATACAATGTACTCATTCAGCAGCCAGATGTAAGTTTTCCTACCATTCTGAAAGGAATCAGGCTCTTTGAAGAAATGTCTGATACTAGAACTGGGACAGTAAATATAGGAGCCAGGATAATCTTGAAGTATCAGAAAGTAATTAAGTACTAAAAAAATTGAAATATATCAAAGAAAAATAAGAGCCAATAATAAAAGCTACCAATGGCCAACACAGGAATGAATTGTGCAACACAATGCTGCAGTGTTGAATAATAACTAAAGCTGAAAATAATTATCTAGGTGTCTGTATTTGTATACATAGGTGATTAAGCAAATGGAGTTGCATAGAAATCTCCTTTGCAAAAGAATTCCAAATAATTGATGTAGACACTCAGCCATCAAGAAGGTGGAGCCAACGCCTCACTCCATAAGTGTGGGCTCTGCATAGTGACTTGCTCCAAAAGAACACATGCAGTATTGACAAGGAGAAAAAATAACTTCACAGTGGAGAAACCTGACAAACAGTAGCTCTGCCAAATGATCCAAGTGAACATCAAAGATGACAGTTCACCTTGAGAACATGAAGTGACAATGGGGGACATTCTACAAAATTCCTGACCAATCCTCCTCAGTACTATCAAGGTTATCAAGAGATGGAAAGCCTGACACACTGTCACAGCCAGGAAGAGCCTACGTGATGACTACATGTCATGCGGGGTCCTGGATGGGATCCTGGGTCAGAGTAAGACAGAACTAAGGGAGTCCAAATGAAATATGAACTTTAGTTAATAATAGCTTATCAGCCAGGTGCAGTGGCTCAAGCCTGTAATCCCAGCACTTTGGGAGGCCGAGGTGGGCGGATCACGAGGTCAGGAGATCGAGACCATCCTGGCTAACACAGTGAAACCCCGTCTCTACTAAAAATACAAAAAATTAGCCAGGCGAGGTGGCGGGCGCCTGTAGTCCCAGCTACGTGGGAGGCTGAGGCAAGAGAACGGCGTGAACCCCGGGAGGTGGAGCCTGCAGTGAGCCAAGATCGCGCCACTGAACTCCAGCCTGGGAGATAGAGCAAGACTCCATCTCAAAAAATAAAATAAAATAAAATAAAAAATAAAAAAATAAAAAAAAGCCTATCAGTATTGGTTCATTAACTGTGACAAATTATGTAAGATATTAATAAGCCATGTGAGACACACTGATAGAAGATGTTAATGAGAGGAAACTAGGTTGCGGCTACATGGCAAATCTCTGCTTTTTTTTTGGCAATTTCTGTGTAAGTAAAAAAAGATGTAAAATAAAACTTTATTTAAAACATTGTTATATTTTTTAATGCTTCCTTGTTTAATTATTTATGCTGTGAATTACTAGTAATTGACATTGTTAACTAATCCTGTTTTTTTAAGTAAGAGCATTATGGCACAAAAAATTAAACAGTGCAGACTGATACATAAATCGAAACAAATGTTCTTTACATGTTTTCTGTTACAGTAGTAACAGGTATGTGTAAGCTTCATTATCATATTTTTTCTTGTGCTGTGGTTGTGTCCTGGGTTCATTCTCTAAAATGCTGATCACCTTAGACCAGGAAAAAAATAAACTTACAGACTCTGTTTCAATTCATGGCTAAATATTTTCAAAACAGTGACTTTGTAAAAATACGTTCCAATGGCAAATTCATTCATTGTGATGAGATCACTTATTCCAAAGACTTCTTGTCTTTATTTTATTCCCATGCCTACCTTTTAGCCATAATACATCAGAATCAAATGTTGGCCGTTGGGAAAAAATATTCAAAGAAAGAAAGAATGTGAACAGAACTTACAACCATGAAGATTCAATGTTTTACCACAATGCTTTCTAAAACAGAAGAGTGTAAAAGGATATTCAAAGTCAATTTCCTCGGCGAGGCTTTGCAGAAAATGAGGAAACTAGAGAAACAAAAATGGCAGGACATTCTACGGGTGATTTTCGATGTTGCTATGTTTTATGGGAAAAAAATACTTTACCTTTTAAAGAATCACAAAGAATTATTGGGAACCCAAACTCTGGAATGTTTGCAAATTTAATTGAGCTCCTATGTAATTATGTCTATGTAGCTAGGCATGAAGTTGATGGTTTTTTAAAAATCTATGTCTTATTTGTGCAATGAACTACCCAATAAATAATTAATGCTCATAGGAAAACATGTTGGATTTGTGAAGGGAAAATAAATCTTGGGGACCCAAAATCACAAAGCTAAAAGGAAAAGTCAAGCTGGGAACTGCTTAGTGCAAATCTACCTCCCATTCTATCCAAAGTCACCCATCTGCTCACCAAGATAAATGCATATCTGATTGTCTCATTTGGAGAGGGTAATCGGCAACGCAAAATAATGAAACCATTTGTCCCTTACCTACCTATGACCTGGAAGCCCCATGTCTTGCCTTCTTTTCAAGTTGTCTCACCTTTCTGGACTGAACCAATGTACATCTTACACATATTGATTGATGTCTCATGTCTCTCTAAAGTGTATAAAGCCAAGCTGTGCCACGACCACCTTGGGCCCATGTTGTCAGGACCTCCTGAGGAGGCCTCATGGGCATGCATCCTCAAACTTGGCAAAATAAACTTTCTAAAAAATCTGAGAGCTGTCTCAGATTTTCAGGGTTCATACATGTAATGTAGGATGTCAATGTTTATAAAACAGACATTATTCTGTCTACTATTACAAATATGCTGCCAATTAACCTTAGGCTTTCTCAACAAAATGAAAAATGATGAGGTACAAACAGTATATGTAAACTTAAATAATGTTGCAAGTTTTAATATGCCTACTTTTCAATTTTTCAATACTATTTTTACTACTTTAACACTGTAAGAAAAATGAGTAATTAAAACATGTATAAAAGTGTTTACAAGGGGTGCACGTGTTTCCTCCAGCCTCTGCCCATCCCCAGCTTTCATCCCAACGGTGCTGATGGTGACTCTAAGCATTGCTCCTTTCTCTATATCAAGATATCTCCCCAGAAACAAGCCCAAACCTTACCATATGTTGTGGCACGCTATGATGATGAGCAGTGGTGAGCAGCTGAAGCCTCAAGGAAGGGATGCTTTTGTAAAACAAGAGTTGTAGAATATAACTTGTGAAAGTAAAGCCTATGGCAGAGTTCGTCCTCAGCACACGGGGAGCAGACAGGAAGCTTTTGCCTCACCTTCCTCAAAGGCCTGCAGCCACGTCTCCCCAGGTCAGTCTTAAGGACAATGAAACTCTGGTCTTCACTGTAGACACGCTACCACTGTAGACATGCTCCAAAGCCATGGTGACCCACCTTTGGGTGGGTCCTGAGGAGAACAAAGCTCTGGTTCTAATCCTAATCCTAACCCTGTCCCAAGACTTTGACCCTGAACCTAAACTCTGATCCCTACCCTGCTCCCTAATTCTCACCCTTACTTTGACCCTGATTTTGATCTTGACCCTGATCATGACCCCACCTCTAACCATACTTCCAGCCCTGACTCTGACCCAGATCCCAACCCTAACCCTAACCCTATTATTATCTTTATGATCTATCTCTAATCTTACCCTCTAGCTCTAAATAGCTGTACCCAACAGCACTTTTAAATTATTTAACTTCTTTTCCTTGAATTCTCTAAGGATATCCTAAAGGAGATGTCATTATGTATTTTGCATTCCCTCTAAGTGGTATGGCTTCAGATATGAAGTTCTAATCCTTTGCAAGACATAAAAAGTTTGGAGGGTAATAGTACTGGGTTGTTAGGGATGCATGTTGGCATTCATGATAGTCATTGGTGCTGTTCTCCAAATATTTTCAGTTCATTTTTTATGAATGCATTCTGACTGTTCCATCCTACCTACTTAAATTTTTGCATGGCCACGTGACTTTTTTGTTTGTTTGTTTTTTGCCAATGGAGTTGAGATGAAATAACATGTCACTTTTTCAGAAGAGATCTCCAAGAAACAGAGTTCTATTCTGCATGCTTTTTTCTCTTTTCTATCGCAATGGGGATCTTATTGATGGTCCCTCCTTCCGTCTGGATTCCTGTGTTAGGATGACACAGCACAGAGCTACCTCTCACCTGACCCGTGATGAGATGTAAATAAATGACGAAGAAGATTTTTGACCCACTGAAATTTGGAGATTGTTTGTCACCACAGTTTAACCTAGCCCCCATTGACTGATGCAGGGCTGAAGAATGAGTCCAAACTGGATCTGGACAAGACATGTGAAGAGCACTCCAGTCTGAGTAAAATTCAAGTGTTGTCTCAAAGATAACAGTGAGCACAATATGTTATTGGGGTGGGTGTGGGATAAATAAGGTATATCAGGTGAGAATAATGAGAAACTCAACTTTAAAAGATGGTGCTGATTTGAACTGTGGAGAGATCCAAATGCTCTGCTTAGCATTTGACATTGTGATGGATGAACACACTAATTAAGAGCCCAAAATGAAGGCTTGGGGTAAACATCTGAGGGTGTCTAATATCCCAATTTTTCATCCTAGAATGGGCAGAGTCCTTGACCCCCTTCTAGGGAGACTTCCAAAAGAAAAAAGACGTGCATTTCTTCAACAACGCACACTGAGAGACTTTCCTGCACTTTTGACCTGTGGCTAACACTCCTCACCTTTCATTCTGTCATCAGTGTTTCAGGGAAACATCTTTAACTCTCTATGATTTACAGGTTATTAAGTGGCCCTTATAATTCCCTCCAGGGGTGGAAAACACTAATGATGATGGTGTCTGAGCTCACAGCAGCAAGCAGGCATGTGTGTTCAGCAGCCATGTGGCTCATTGCTAGGAGCTTTCTAAATACAATGTTCTACAACATTGCTTAACACAAGGGGAGACGCTCCTGACTCAGAGGGTTTAATTGCTCACCTACTTCTTTTTCTGCCCTCTTGGGCTCCTAAAATGAAAAGAGCACTGGGGTGATAAATTGAGTCAAAGGGGTGCCAGCCACATCAGAGCAAAATAGATTCCTAAAATATCCCTGGCCTAAGATGACAGCCTTGACTGGATACATTTGAATGTGCTGATAGTGAACATGGTAGAGTGAAGGTGGTTGAAATCTTCATATTAAAGAACTTCCACCCAGATTGCAAGAAAAGAGAGAGAAATGGAGATGGCAGCACGAGTTCCTACAATAAAAGCGGGTGTTTTGAGATCAGTTATATTTGTTCTGAAAAAAATACAGAAACCAAAGTTTAGCCTGAGGCTACAATTAATTGGGCAATAAGCGAGAGGCACACATGGCATAGACAGATTTAAACATTTCTCCCTTATATTAATACAAGTACTAAAATTACAAATACATTGATTCCAAATAAAACAAATATTTAAAAAACTTATAAATATTCTAGCATGTTTATGGAATCTACAGTAGTTTTTGAAGGAGATCTCACAAACAGGTTTGGTTTTTGAAGATTAGAACTGATGGTCTAGAGAATTCATTTCATTCCAGAGAAAGAAAGAGATGAATTTCTTAGGTTCCTTCAGGAATGTGTCTAGCTTTGCCTCATCTTTGTTTGAACTATGGATGCAGCAGAAGAAAACATGAGGATTTCACAGATTTAAGATGTGAATGGGCTACAAGAGGCAATTGGAAATTCTTTGTCATTGAAATGACAAAGGCTGCTGTGAAAAAAGAAGAGAAAGGGAATTTTTTTTTTAAAAAGCAAACAACAAAAACAAAAACCCCACAAAAAAGCAAACAACAAACAAACAAAAAACAGAGGAAGAATTCAAAACACACTGGGCTGTGACTACTTCCAGGAATGGGCTACAAGAGGCAGTTGGAAATTCTATTTGCTTTGCAACTGTGAGTTTTCCAGCCTGCTTCCTTTCTAAAGTATATTACTTTGTTTTTGGTTCATGAAGTTATCCATTTCTATTTTCTGGAACAGCTATGTATTTTCTTTATCATCTATCTATCCACCTGCCTATCATCTATCTATCTATTTACTATCTATCTTTTCTACCTTTCGCTATCAAGACCTTGGGTCAAGCAGGATAGAATTCCAGTGTGTGTTCACTCTACCATTTAAAAGAAGAGCTCTCGTAGGCATTCTCCAACACATCATAAACCTGAGCTTTCTAAAACAGGGTGGGGCAAACTACCATGCATGGGCGATGTCTGACACAGTCTGCATTTGTAAGTAAAGATGTACTGGGACACAGTCTCATACATGTGTTATATAATGTCTCTGGCTACTTTCATGGTATAATGGAATAGCTGAGTCATTGAGAGAGAGACCACATGGTTTGGAAAAAAATAATTAACATTTAGCCCTTCGCAGAAAATATTTGCTGACTCTTGTTTTAAAAGGTCTCTGTTTAGAATGCTAACTATTGCCTTCTGGATAGAATCACAACTCTTTACCACAATCAACACAGCTTCAACCCTGCTTCTATATCCAGCCTCATCTATTATTTCCGCTCCTTCTCCTGATTTTCCTTCTGGCCGTGCTGATGGATTGTCAGTTTCCCAGATGTGCGAGAATCTCTCCTCCCTTCTCGACATTCTCATGCTTTTCCTCTGCCTCTCAAGAACTTCCTGTTCCATCTCTCATGACAAATCTCTTCTTCATTCTTTAAGATGCAGCCCCCTTTTCTCTTTCCTTAAAGATGTCTGTCTGGCTCTATTTTGGGTGATGTGCTCCTTCTGCATCTCCCAGAGCCAGCCTGTGTGTGTCAGCTACAGCATTTATTTGCATCTCTGTGTCATATATCACCAAATCTGCCTAAGCTTGTGTGAGTCACTGCATGACAACTTCAGCCTCCACCAGCATTGTCCTCACTAACCACGAGGCTTAGACATTTGTCCAGTATGCTCAGGGTTGTGGGGTGGTAGCAGTAACCAGCTGATGAGCATCATTTCTTACATCAGAATCAAACCTGTAGATCTCTGCCATTCGTAAGTATTTGGAGTTTAAAATTGGCATAAAGATTTTCCTTAAAATAAGAACAAATGGCTTGAGTAGGCTTTTGGAATGTATGATATTTCTGTTGGTTCATTTTGGTGTTCAGCATTCCCACATGAACCTAAACACGACTCTGCTCTTAGTAGCTGTGCGACCCTGGGAAAGTCACTCAATCACCCTCAGCTAAATTTTGTTGTGTGAGAAATGGGAAGAGAGTTGTGATTTTTATTTAGTGAGTAATAACAAACAAAAGGCATTTAGCTTCCTGGAACCTGGTATGTAGTAGATCCTCATGAAATACTAGCTCTGTTGATAAAACTAGACCGAAAAGACCTTTTGAAGTCAACAACAGTATCATGCAGTGAAGGATGAGATGAGAAGCTGCTGCTGCTGCTGCAGCCTGCAGCTCCTGGAGGCCCGTTTTGTCCATGATTTAGCAGGAATGCACTACCTTTACATGAGGAGACACTGCCCACAGGAACCAAGGCCATTCTTTGAAGACAAACATGTTTTAATAGACTTTGCATTATATAATAGTGTAATATAAATAATAATTTATTTACATTATTATGTTATGACTTTTGTACAGAGCTTTACACCTAGATATTCTGAAGTTGGTGGTCTGTGAGTGGCATCGAGTGATGACTGACACACTCTGACCTGGGGTAGAACAACACGTGTCTCTGCATTTGCTCAATTTCGGGGCATCACCACCTGCTTTCAAGAGTGTGTTTTCCTATCCTCCTGAGTTTTCCCCACTTAAGCAATGGTTTTGCTGTGATAAACAATTACACTATTTATCAAAATATTACTTTGGAGATTACTGGTTCACATAGTTAATTTTCAAGTTTTCTTAAAATATCAGGCCCTTAGCTAATGTCAGTGGCTCCAAGGATGAGAAGCTAAAAACACCTTTTTTTTTTTTTTTTGGCCAAGACAAAAAAACAACACATTTCAAACTTTACTGTCTCATGCTAGTCCCTGGATAATTAGAAGTGAACACACTCCCCTCCCAGCCCAATCACAGCTAGTGAACAACCAAGATCTCCTGCAGGTGCCTTTGCCTTGGCTTTGTGAGCCTGGAGTTGCTGGCTGGCACTGGGCAGCAGACAGCAGAGCTGGTCCCATTTCTCCATGCTTTCCCCACTCTTTGGGGGACATGGGCACATTGAACAACCTGGGTCCTCACCTGGCGCTGACTGGGAAGCTATTTGATGTCAGGCTCAATGTGAACTTCTGATTTGAAAGGAGAGTATAGGTCACCCGGCCCCACTTACTCATTTTACCAAGAATGAAAATAAGGATCTATTCCAGACATGAGAGTACACATTGTAAGGCTGTGCAAGATTGATGCACTTGTATCCACTCAGCACACACTTACTGAGTGCCAAGTGTCTCCAGCATGAAAGGTGCTCTAGTTCCTGGGGTTCAACCCTCCACAGAGGACAGCAGCACCTCAAGGGACAGAGGTGCAAAGAGCAATGTGGGGGCCCTTCTGCTGGAGAGGTGGCTAGGGAGGTCCTTAGAGGAAGTGACACCTGAGCTCTTCTCTGACGGGTGAAGCTGAATTACTTGAAGCTTACGGCAAAGAGGTGTCCAGGGAAGTGGAGCCTGTGAGCCAAAAGCATGAGCATAATGACTTGTCCAGAGAAGTGTAACAAGTTCCATATTGTCTTATGCCAAATCTGCACAAGAGTCACCAAAGGAAAGAGCAGGATCCTGGAGCCAGGGCCTTGGATTTCACCCGCTGGCAATGGGAATGCTCACTGGGAATTTTGGGGGGCAAAACATGAAAATGTTTCCTCTTAGCTCCAATTCTCTATCTCTCTGTCTCTTTCTGTCCCTCTCTCTCTCCCTTATATTTAATTTTTGTATTATCCTAAGAAAACACAGATGTCTCAGGCATGGGGTTTAGCAGCCTGCCTCTTTCTGGATGACCAGGGGAGCACTTTGTCCTCTGTGACCTTATTTACAATAATTCACGAATCTTGCAAAAAAAAAGTCATGGTAGCAGAGGTTAGAAAATCTCCTAGTGTTCCTTCTGACACTTTGAATTTATGATTAATATGTTTAATCTTCATCTTCTGAAAAGTCACCAGTTACACAGTGAGGATCATAAAGGGAGTCAGTTTCTGTGGTTTGTGGCTTCAACAGTCAGCAGTTCTGCAGCAACAGCATTGCATGTGGGTTTTAGGCTGACGATGCTCAACAGTGGACAATTCTCTTCACCTGCCTGGGCCCCACGGCCCGCCCTTCCATACAGTGCAGGGTCACAGCTGAGCTCTCCGAGACATCTCACAGGGCCTCGGCTTCTGAAGTATCAAGTGTCTTCTAGGTGAAGATTTGGTCTCATAGCCTTCGTGGCTTCTTCCAGGTAACCGTTGGTTTTATGACCTAACCCTGGTATATGTGTGACATATGTGTGAATGTGCTCCCTGTGGCAGAGCTGAGGAAGGACTCAGTCATCACAGATGCCAAAAGGCAAATGCAGTGTGCTTTTTTCCAACGCCTCCAGTCTTGTATTATTTTTACCCATCAGCCCATTTGAAAAAGAAAAAAAAAGCCTCCTCTTAGAATTAAATCCCCTCTGGAGATAATGAGCATTTTTTAAATCTTTCATTTTTTTTTAGTCGCATTTGCTCCCACTTCCTGCCAGGATCCACTAGAGGGCAGAGACACCCGTGTGTATTAGTGCGGCACTTGCTGAGTCATAATAAAAACAGATACCCTGCCCTCCCGGAGCAGAACTCCAGTGCCGGGGCCAGCAGCAGCAAGTAAGAAAACCTTGGTTTCTGTATCTGCGTCAGCTACACAGTGCTTGCACACAGGAGGCATCAGCCAGTTTTCTCAGTTAAAGACACAGAAACAAAATGTGTCCTCACTACTTTTTGAATTTACCATGTTATCTAATGTTTTAACTTAATTGAGTGAATAAACTCCCTATGCATCTGGACACATGCATGGAAAATTCACAAACATTTCAAATCAAAACAGAGTATTTTGCAAAAAGAAAATTTCTTATATATGTGCATTTCACTTTTTTTTATCTTTTAGTGATTTTAATGTAATGAAATTGAAAACGCTGTGCTTCTAAAAGACTTTTTAAGGAGCACGGTATTTTTCCGTTAAAAAATTGGCAAATTATCTTCTACTATAGATAGAAGTTAATTGGCTGAGGGTAATAAACAGAAGATTAAAAAACAAACATTATCCCCTGATATTCTATCAAGGGCTACAGTGAATTACACACCCTGGCATGGGTTTGCACACCACGTGCTGGAAGCCAGCAGTCATGCAGGCCATGCTCTCCCACATTTAAAGAAGCCCATGATTTGCAGATAACGTGACTGTATATTTAGAAAACCTCATCATCTCAGCCCAAAATCTCTTTAAGCTGATAAGCAACCTCACAAAGTCTCAGGACACAAAATCAATGTGCAAAAATCACAAGCATTCTTATACACAAATAACAGAAAAACAGAGAGCCAAATCATGAGTGAACAGTTCATGAGCAATTCACAATTGCTTCAAAGAGAATAAAATATCTAGGAATCCAACTTACAAGGGATGTGAAGGACTTCTTCAAGGAGAACTACAAACCACTGCTCAGCGAAATGAAAGAGGGTACAAACAAATGGAAGAACATTCCATGCTCATGGTTAGGAGGAATCAATATTGTGAAAATGGTCATCCTGCCCAAGGTAATTTATAGATTCAATGCCATTCCCATCAAGCTACCAATGACTTTCTTCACAGAATTGGAAAAAAACTACTTTAAAGTTCATATGGAACCAAAAAAGAGCCCGCATTGCCAAGACAATCCTAACACGGAAGAACAAAGCTGGAGACATCACACTACCTGTATTCAAACTATACTACAAGGCTACAGTTACCAAAACAGCATGGTACTGGTACCGAAACAGAGATATAAACCAATGGAATAGAACAGAGCCATCAGAAATAATACCACACATCTACAAGCATCTGATCTTTGACAAACCTGAGAAAAACAAGAAATGGGGAAAGGATTCTCTGTTTAATAATTGGTGCTGGGAAAACTGGCTAGTCATATGTAGAAAGCTGAAACTGGATCCCTTCCTTACACCTTATGCAAAAATTAATTCAAAATGAATTAAAGACTTAAATGTTAGACCTAAAACCATAGAAACTCTAGAAGAAAACCTAGGCAATACCATTCAGGACATAGGCATGGGCAAGGAATTCATGTCTAAAACACCAGAAGCAATGGCAAAAAAAAAGCCAAAATTGACAAATGGGATCTAATTAAACTAAAGAGCTTCTGCACAGCAAAAGAAACTGCCATCAGAGTGAACAGGCAACCTACGGAATGGGAGAAAATTTTTGCAATCTACTCATCTGACAAAGGGCTAATATCCAGAATCTACAATGAACTCAAACGAATTTATAAGAAAAACAAACAAAAAACCCCATCAACAACTGGGTGAAGAATATGAACAGACACTTCTAAAAAGAAGATATTTATGCAGTCAAAAGACAGAAGAAAAAATGCTCATCATCACTGGCCATCAGAGAATTGCAATTCAAAACCACAATGAGTTTTTTTAAACTATCCAGAAATGATCCACCTTGCTTTGGAAATTGAGATTACACTTGCATGGATAGTAAAGATAACCAGGTTACAGAGTACTCTTTCTCGTTACTGGAAAGCAACTTCAACAAGGTCCCAATTAAATTTGAATCAAGTTATTAGCTTCTATGGTTATGGTGCCTTGAACATCCAAGTATAATCCAGTAACAGAGGAAGATATTAAACTAACAGGTCATGGTTGAGTCAAGTAATTAAAACCCTAGGCAGAGCAGGAGGGAACTTCAGAAGGGTTGTTACATCCCAGAAGAACAGTTCTGAAGTACCCTGGAGACCTTTCTAATAACATAGCAACTAACAGTTCATCTAGCAATGAGGTACCTGATAACCGCACGGTGAACGTCTTTATAATGAGCTTTCTTGGCATACCCTATCCTCTTTAATCACCTACAATATACCCTAAGATGAGATTTTAATAACAGAAATAAGCACTTACTCAACAATACATCACTATGACTATTTTTGTAACTTACTGGTACAGAATAGAGCCTACTTCTTTATGACTCCAGATTGTGTCATTGATTTATTGGGATGTCAGAATTTCAACGAGTTGGATTTTTTTTTTTTCTTTTTGAGACCGAGTCTCTCTCTGTTGCCCAGGCTTGAGTGCAGTGGTGTGATCTCCACTCACGGAAACCTCCGCCTCCTGGGTTCAAGTGATTCTCCTGCCTCAGCCTCCCCAGGAATTGGGACTGCAGGTGTACACCATCACACCTGGCTATTTTTTTTTTTTTTTTGGTAGAGACGGGGTTTCACCATGTTGGCCAGCCTGGTCTCAAACTCCTGACCTCAAGTGATCCACCCGCCTCAGCCTCCCAAAGTGCTGAGATTACAGGCGTGAGCCACTGCACCCGGTCAGAATTATTTTAAATCAAGATGCTTGCCCTGTGACCTCAAACAACTCAAGACATTGGTTCTATCTATCCTGTAGTTTTCCCTTGATTAATATTCACTTATTGCTTATTAAGGAAGATGCAAATAAGCATGCTGTTCCCAGCAGAAAGCATCACTACATCAAAGGTAGAAAAAAGAATCCTCCTTGACTTATGAGGACTAAATAAGAGACAAAGCAGGTAAAGATTCCTTTGTACAGGCTGAGAAAATGAATCATAGTAATGAATGAATAAGCCTGAGACAAATCAAAACAGCAAAGTATGAGGAAATATTTGGGGTAAATCACATGATGCCAAGGCAGCTTATACTTACCATATCTCACATAATGAACAGTGAGTCCAATACACACTGCCAGGACGATCAGGGATATGAAGACGATGAGGCCGATGAACCAGGGCTCCCAACAAACTCTTTTCCTAGCCCTCACCACATCTGGCCTAAGGAAGAAAGTAAATAGATAGAGTATTTCAGAGCATGCAACACATCCACTCCTTAGACAAAACAGATATTTTTGGGGAATAAAGGACATTCAGTTGGAGGGTTGTGTACTGTCTGGGTTTAGAGCACACCCTGGTTCTAGGCTGCTGAGGCCAATCCTGATTCTGACTCCTGTTTCTGGGCAAGTAGTTTGACTTTTCTGTGCTTCAGTTTCCTCATCCATAAAAGGAAGATGATAATGATAGTACCTATTTCATAAGATTAGGGTTAGGGCTAGGGTTAGGGCTAACAATGCCTGACATGTAGAAAGTGCAATATTAAATGTTATCTATCACTTGTTGAGCCAGCCATGAACTTGATATAGAGTTAGACACTCAGGAGCTATAGAAATATTTTAAGCCTTTTCCCTAGCACTCTAGAATCTTAAATAGCCTTTGAAATGTGTTACAGCTTGAAGCATACCAGGTTTCACATAGAGTTGCTAATTCTATTCTTCTAATTTTCTGATCTATTACCAAACCAAACTTTGAGGATACATAGAACAGACAACCAGAGGCCGCTTCCTAAAGAACCTGAGGTTTTGAGCTAATATTTACCTCTAAGCTTTAATGATGCTACAGGAGGCTGGACACGGTGGCTCACGCCTGTAATCCCAGCACTTTGGGAGGTAGAGGAGGGCAGATCACGAGGTCAGGAGATCAAGACCATCCTGGCTAACACCGTGAAACCCCGTGTCTACTAAAAATACAAAAAAAATTATCCGGGTGTGGTGGTGGGCGCCTGTGGTCCCAGCTACTCGGGAGGCTGAGGCAGGAGAATGGCATGAACCCAGGAGGCAGAGCTTGCAGTGAGCTGAGATCGCGCCACTGCACTCCAGCCTGGGCAACAGAGTGAGACTCCGTCTCAAAAAAAAAAAAAAAAGATGCCACCGGAAATTCTTTTTGTATGAGATTCCCTCAACTTCTCCTATTTGTTCTGCCTTCAAAAATACAAGTTACTGAAAAACATTGGTCCACATGATTTTTGTTTGATTGGTAAAGTTGCTGTCCCATTGGGTTATAATATTTGGTAAGCAAACTCTAAAGCCAGAAATGTGAAATAATAAGTCAGAGATGACTAAGGAGTTTGAATACGATACTCTTATTTTAGATTTCTTGAGGCATTTACTATGCCAGTGTGTGCTGTGCTTTTTTTTTTCTAGAGTGCTGTCTGCTACATGAGGACTTGAGGAAAACATGATATTCTCCTGGAGGAGTACTGGGTGTTGAATCAGAAAAAGGAGAATTCTAAGTGCAGCCCTTTCCATAACAGATCTGCGACTTGGACAAATCATTTAAACTTCGAGCTCAATTTCTCCTTGTATCAGTAAAGAGTGGGATAACCATTCCATCTAAAGCACTTTGGGACCTAAAATTAGATCATGAATGTGTAAACAGCAAAGCATTTTACAAAAAATACTTTTTGTTTACAAAAATCAAGAACACTCTGTTTCCTGATGATATAGGATCAGGAAGTGATGATATTATCATGTTGGCCACTGTCACACCATCATTACATCCTGTCTCTGGCTGGACACAAAATAAACAGCATTGGCACAGAAGTCAATGGTGTTATCATCGCTATACAATCCTGTCCCTGGGAAAGGCACTGAGATGTAGTGGAAGGCTCCAGGGACTCTGCTTGTTCTCCTGCCTTGTTCCTGTGATTTTTCCACAGGGCCGTAACCAGGGAAGCTTTATCTTACTCTTCCCAACCTTTCCCATCTCCAGTTTTCCCTTGAGTAGAATTCCAAACACCTGTTCCTAGAATGGCAATTACTGCAATATAAAAAGTCTTCTCCACAATGAGGTTACGTTTTACCTGCAACAGTGCCTAAGAAACCCGCAAAACTGCCTCCTGTTCCTTCATCCCTGAATGCTTGCTATTAATCTGTTGCAGAAGAAAGGAGATGCCTGTAACAGACGTAAGCAAAACTTTGAGGGGGAATACGGGGAGAGGAGGGTTTCTCAACTAATATCAAAACATGTCGGATGAAGAATATGAATGTGTGCTTGTAGAAAACATGAAATCATCAAAAGTATATGATTGTTATGTAGAATTGTGAAATATTAGACGCGTTCTATTTGTTCTGCAGTAAGTTTTTTGTTTTTTGTTTTTTTTTTTTTTGAGACGGAGTCTCGCTCTGTCGCCCAGGCTGGAGTGCAGTGGCGCGATCTCGGCTCACTGCAAGCTCCGCCTCCCAGGTTCACGCCATTCTCCTGCCTCAGCCTCTCCAAGTAGCTGGGACTACAGGCGCCCGCCACCTACGCCCGGTTACAGTAAGTTTTAATCAAGACAAAAATGTAGACACTGCATCCATTCTATTGATGAGGTAGGTTTCATGTATTAACATTAAAAAGGTTAATGATAAGTTTTAATTTTAAAAAGTTATAGAATAATATGCATTCCATGTTTCAGTTTTTATAAATAAAACTATATACATGTGTGCATAACAAAATATATAGAAGACACAACAAATATTTATTAGTAAGAAGCAGAATAACATATAAGCAAGAAATTTTAATTTTAATTTACGGTTTTGTTTGTTTTGTGGTGGATTTTTTAAGAATAACATTATGGCTTTTGAATTAAAAAAGAGAGAGAGAGACATAGGACGTTCTTAAAATATGAAAAAAAAAAACTAAGGAAGATTATAGATGTATTTTCATGGAATTTACATCACTGCAGTGTCCAAGGTACCACTGTGATTCCTTTTCTGACCCCCACCTTCCCACATTACTCACAACTATTTTAGTGACTTGCTGTCCTGGTTGGATAGAAGAAGACAAAAGGGATAACATGGGACAAAGAAAAAAGAGAATACAGTCAAAAATACTTTGAATAAACAATTAAGAGATTATATTTCTGAGCCCTGCCACCAACTCACTTATTATATAGTCTTGTACACACAGATTCAATTATCTGTCTTAATTTCTCCATGTGAAAAACAAGGATAATAAGTCCAGACCCCTCCTAACCTAATGAGCTAGGTAGAGATAAAAATGATAAGGCCGTTTGGTACTTTGAGCTCCCAAGTGGAAAAATCATTGTACAAATAACAAGGATGATAATTATCATCACCATTATTTTAATTATTCGTAATAGTGGTAGTGACCACATTACTAAGATGTTTGTCATTTGAAACATTATTTGTTCTTTTCCCAGTCTGTATAGCATTGTTTTTCAAACTGATTCACACTATTTTTTTAGCTTTTTTGAGATATAATTGACCCTATTTCTTAATTACTTTTTTATTTTCTCAGTAAGTGATTCAATACTGAATTCCTTCAAATTAGACGTGAAAAAAGTATGCTCAAAGAAAGTAGTAAAGCGAAGGATTAAATTTATTTTACCTATCAACAGACATTTGTATAATTAACCTCCTCCTGAACATACGTAAACACTTGTCCAGTCTTTATTTCCATCTATCAAAACTTATGTGCACCTATTCATGTAAAATCACCTTCAGATAGACTGAATTCTAATAGCTTTAGTAATATCAAATTGCCTTCTTTATATGATTTTCTTTTCAATCTGGAGACATGTATAATTAGTGACAAGTCAAGTGAATATAACAGTTAAAGTATGCTTATGTTTTTTAGCCCCGAATTACCAGAAAACAAGCAATATGTTTAGAGCTGCATTATTATTATCACTTATTAATGTGTCATTTTTAGAATAGTGCTAAAAAAGAAAAGCAGCAGCAACAGCAAAAAGACAAGGGGAAAAATGTACTAAAAGTAATAATGACAAGTCAAGGCTCAGTGTTTCAAAGAAAAATTTACCAGAAGAAGCCTCTTCACAGCAATACCACCAATCAATAGTGGGTCTTTTAAAAAAAGAAAAATTATACTTTAAGCTCTGGGGTACATGTGCAGAATGTGCAGGTTTGTTACATAGGTATACACGTGCCGTGGTGGTTTGCTGCACCCATCAACCCGTCATCTACATTACGTATTTCTCCTAATGCTATCCCTCCCCTAGCCCCCCACCCACTGACAGGCCCCAGTGTATGATGTTCCATTCCTTGTGTCCATGTGTTCTCATTGTTTAACTCCCACTCATGAGTGAGAACATGCAGTGCTTGGTTTTCTGTTCTTGTGTTAGTTTGCTGAGAATGATGGTTTCCAGCTTCATTCGTGTCCCTGCAAAGAACATGAACTCATCCTTTTTTATGGCTGCATAGTATTCCCTGGTGTATGTATGCCACATTTTCTTTATCCAGTCTATCATTGAAGAAGAAAGGAGATGCGTATAACAGACATCACTGATGGGCATTTAGGTTGGTTCCAAGTCTTTGCTATTGTGAATAGTGCCGCAATAAACATACGTGTGCGTGTGTCTTTAAAGCAGCATGATTTATATTCCTTCGGGTATATACTCAGTAATGGGATCGCTGGGTCAAACAGTATTTCTGGTTCTAGATCCCTGAGGAATCGCCACACTGTCTTCCACAATGGTTGAACTAATTTACACTCCAACCAACAGTGTAAAAATGTTCCTGTTTCTCCACATCCTCTCCAGCATCTGTTGTTTCCTGACTTTTTAATGATCGCCATTCTAACTGGCATGAGATGGTATCTCATTGTGGTTTTGATTTGCATTTCTCTAATGACCAGTGATGATGAGCTTTTTTTCATGTTTGTTGGCTGCATAAATGTCTTCTTTTGAGAAGTGTCTGTTCATATCCTTTGCCTACATTTTTATGGGCTTGTTTTTTTCTTGTAAATTTAAGTTCTTTGTAGATTCTGCATATTAGCCCTTTCTCAGATAAACAGATTGCAAAAATTTTCTCCCATTCTTCCGGTTGCCTGTTCACTCTGATGATAGTTTCTTTTGCTGTGCAGAGGCTCTTTAGTTTAATTAGATCCCATTTGTCAATTTTGGCTTTTGTTGCCATTGCTTTTGGCATTTTAGTCATGAAGTCTTTGCCCATGCCTATGTCCTGAAGGGTATTGCCCGGGTTTTCTTCTAGGGTTTTTATGGTTTTAGGCCTTATGTTTAAGTCTCTAATCCATCTTGAGTTAATTTTTGTATAAGGTGTAAGGAAGAGGTCCACTTTCAGTTTTCTGCATATGACTAGCCAGTTTTCTCAACACCGTGTATTAAATAGGGAATCCTTTCCTCATTGCTTGTTTTTGTCAGGTTTGTCAAAGATCAGATGGTTGCAGATGTGTGGCATTATTTCTGAGGCCTCTGTTCTGTTCCATTGGTCTATATATCTGTTTTGGCATATGTTACGTATTTGACAGTAGCTTAGCTCTTAGGATTGTGCCTGCTTATCCTGTCAACAAAAGTATTTGAGATGTGTTTTACTTTGTGAAAAGCCCAAACCAGCAAGCATTGGTAACATCATTCATCCTTCTCACACTTTCTAGAACAAGACTAGAAAAATATGCACAGTAGAATTAAAAAAGAATATTATATATATGTACATGGATTATATATTTTCATTGCTGTTTTTTAAAGAATAAATACAAGCAAATTATTCCATATAAAATTACAAATAACATATTTCTGCCTTATACACTGGAAGACAAAACACATCTATAAGTATCTAATAGCATCATCCAGGCCCTTGGGCTGAATTACAATGTTCGCATTCCATACCATAATAATTACGGCTAGTTCTCATAGAGAAGTTACAAAACCCAGAGTTTAACTATTTCTATTTAACGAACCATAAAACTTAAGTGGCAGTATCTTTCCCCTACCTTTAAAAGGAGGTTGTGAAGATTGCATATGATATCAACAGACTTTGTTAGATAGGTGTACTACATAAATATTAGTGGCAACTCAACAGTAAGGAATGTCTCTGACCTCCACTGTGATTATCATCAAGGTCTTTATTAAGTTCACAGCTAGATATGGTACAGCACAGGTGATTACAAACTGATATTTCAGTTGACACTTGGCCTAATCTCTAGAAATTTGCAGCTACGTACAGATAGGTGAGTTGCAAAAAAATTAAAGATATTATTAAGTTATTAGTTATGGGTTTATAGACTTAAATTAAGCTACTGAAGTTTGAATTCTACTGATATAATTGCTTTCTTCTCCTCAAACCCTTTTTAGTTCAAGATAATAAATTGGCATTATCTGAGTCAGCAACTTTATACGCAACAATATCCCACAGCAAAGTTAATGAGGGATGCCATTGCAGACAATCATAGGGAATTCTACACACTTCAAAGTGTGAAAGAAAAATAAGAATTGACAAGCAGTGTGCTGATATCATGGCAAGTGTATCAGAAGAAAATGATTGGGAAACCTGAGATAGAGACACTCTTGTGGCTGCTGATAGATAGCTTGAGACTTTCAGAAACTACCGAATCTTCCTGTTGACATTGTCTAGATGACTCCAAGAAAGTTTGCATGATACAATGGAAGTAGATCTAAACTGGAAAACCAGTAACGTATGTCTTAGTGTTAGTTCAAACAGATGAGAAATCTGAGAGCATATTCCACATCACACGAGTTCTAGCATCCCCTGAGCCCCAACTTGTATGATGTTGAGAGCTCTCCTTTTCTTCACATGTTAAAAAATCAGTGGAAATTTAAATTGATCTAAATGTTCTTCAATTGCCAACCAAGCTAATGTTCCATGCCTCACATAACACAAAAATATTAAATATCCTAATTAAAATTCAGCATTTATTGCCGGGTGCGGTGGCTCATGCCTGTAATCCCAGCACTTTGGGAGGCCGAAGCGGGCGGATCACGAGGTCAGGAGATCGAGACCACGGTGAAACCCCGTCTCTAATAAAAATACAAAAAATTAGCCAGGCGTGGTGGTGGGCACCTGTAGTCCCAGCTACTCAGGGAGGCTGAGGCAGGAGAATGGCGGGAACCTGGGAGGCAGAGCTGGCAGTGAGCCGAGATTGCGCCACTGCACTCCAGCCTGGGCCACAGAGCAAGACTCCGTCTCAAAAAAAAAAAAAATTCAGCATTTATTAAACAATCAGACTTCAGGTAATTTTTCAAATGCCTCATTTTTCTGTTGACTACAATGTCAGATAATTTGAAATAATTTGCAGTCAAACTAAGAGACTACAAGTTATTTGAAACGATCTAAGTACCATACCTGAGAAAGCCAGACTTTGAAAATCATACTTTACTACTTGCTTTGAGAAGTTGGTTAAGGGGTACAAAAGTATGGATAGAAGGAATAAGTTCTACTATTCAGTACAGTAGGGAACTTTTAGTTAACAATATCTTGTTGTGAATTTCAAAACAGCTAGAAGAGAACTGTAATATTTCCAACACAAGATGGTGATAGACATCCCAGTTACGTTGATTTGATCATTACACATTGCATACAAGCATCAAAATATCACAGATACCCCCAAAATATGTATAACTACTACGCATCAATTTTTTAAAATCTCTAGACCCTGATTAAATTGTGCCTGAATGTGACAGTTGGGCCACATGCTAACAGCCTGTTGTGTCCTCTGGCTTGCTGTTTCCTTAGAAAGCACTCTAAACCATACACTAAGAATTCTTTAGACAATCTAGAAATTTCTACATGTAACAAAATTCTATCTGAATTAATTCAGCAATGAAGAGAAATTGAAAAATGTATAGACCTTGTCAATGTTTAAATAATTCTTCCAAAATGAAAAGTGAGTTTTCTTGATTAAAGAATTTTCTGCCTGAGTTACCGACCTGAAATATATGTAAGAATTCAGTTTTAATTTTTGGATGGTACACAAAATTTATGAAATTTTTATTATATACTCACCTTGACAATTATGTTCTAATATATTGGTATTTAATAATAACATAGTAAAATAAGCTCAGGTTCATATTAGAATAAAGTAGGATTTCTGTGCTAATTAATACCATAAAAATTATAAGAAATGCATTATTTTACCCAAAAGAACAAATACTTTTAGTTACCAATGTCCATGTGTTCACTTCATATCTATATACTGATGACTACAAAATCCACAACTGCAGCTCAGCTCACTTGCCTACACTTCAGAACTATATATTGACCAGCCTATGTTCATCACAATGGGCTATACCTCTTACCGTTCAAACTTAATACAGCTGTACTAGAAACTCCTAGACGCCTATCCCAAATATTTATTCTTTTTTTCCTAATAAGAGAAACCTTGATCTTTGGTTAGGCACACAGCCACCAGAAAAATCAAATAATGCCCCTTGTCTGTAAGAGTCAGCATGTGAATACTTTCTTTCCCATGGAGTCTCTATTTTGTCAGCTAGAATTCTAATGTGCATTTCACAGTTAGAATACATATGTGCTGGTGGAAGCAAAGGTTGCCACAGTAGACCAGGATTTGGAAGACACATAACCAAGCTGGTAGAACAGCACAATAGTGGGAGCCTAGACTCCTGATTATTTTGTGAACCTCCCTACTAGCTCTTCCCTGCCTATCTCCAGAATTGTTTCGCATTAAACAGAACAAAATTCCATTTTATGTAATCCCCTGTTACTCTGGGTTTCCTGTCACTCATAGCTAAATCCAATACTATTATAATATGCAAAACAGATTGTTGCAATCAAGGGAAATTGCCATTTTCACATAATGATCTTTGGGAAAAGAGGACATGAAGACACATATTTACTAATTCTCTTGCGAATTCTGTATATATGAAAGATGGTAAACTATTTTAACTTAATTTTCTCTAGCAGCATAATTTTGAGATACAATTAATTATAATATTAATATATCAGAAGACCAAGGTTCTAGTCAAGAGCCTCCTTGTAACAAGCTCTATGACTTCAAGCAAATGACTTCCATTTTCTTGTTTAGTGGATAAAGACTTGGGCTTAGGCATCCAACAGCTTGGGATTAGTCCTAACTGCCTGTTACTAGCTAGGTGGCAGTAGGAAAGTTACTCACCCTCTCTAAATCTACATTTCCCCACCCACAAATGGAGATAATGATAGGACCCAACTCAGAAGATTCTTCTGAAGATTACATAAAGTAACACAAGGCAGATGGCACCATGCCAGGCACACAGTAAATACACCAAAAAAGTTGGCCATTTTCATTACTTCCTCTTTCATAATGAAAAATTAGTTTTAAGGTGGGTTGAAAAATCCACCCAGATGCCTCACATATGCCTAAGGGAATAAAAGGAAGGTAGAGGAAGCTTCTAGCCTCTATCCCACTCCACCCACAGCAATTCTGCTCCAAACATCAAGGGTCTGCATTAAGCTTCCAGTGCAAAAAGGGATTCAACTAGTAAAGAAAACTTTAAGAAGCATTCCTCTTCGGACCCATACAATTCAGAGACTTGAGTCAGGCAGCTGCCAATTGTCCTACAGTTTAGTACAAGAATTCAGTGCCCTGTTTATAAAAGGCCAAATATAGCTTTATTGTTGAATCAAATAATGTATCCCCAAATGCCTAATAATGACTTGAATGTACTGTATAATTAAAAGATTGCTTTGAAATACTTTTAAAGTGTTCATTTATTATCTTTGGTATTTTCTGAATTAGGAAAGTTGAAACATTAAGATAAAGTAATGTTTTGAAAGCCAAGGTAAGTTATCTGTGCTTCACCAAAGAAGCACTTCTGATCCCAGAATCATGACCTGGCAGAAGACAGGACTAGAAAGCACAGGGCTGATGTGAGAACAGGTGTGCTCGGATTCCAGCTCTACCAGTCATTTAGCAGACACTTGGAAGTCTCAGTCTTCCTAATTTTTGGTTTCCCTAGCTGTAAAGTCACGGTAATATTAAAATTATCTGATTCTCAGGGTTGTAAAGTACTAAATGAGAAAACATATGTTGAAATTATATATGTAGCATATTTATGTCAAATAATATTTTTATTTTTACATTATGTACCCTCCCTAAATTTTACTACCAGTGACCTGACAAGATTTAATGTGAAGTAACTAATTTTAAATGGGCCATATATTTTCATACAAGCTTAAATGGGAATAGTAATAAAAATAACAATAATACGTCTTGGGTCACGTAGTCACCAGTGTTAATTTAACTCTTCTATTTGACTGTATTCACATCAGTATACAGGTGAAGTGGGAGGACGCACTCTATCTCTGTCTTGACTGACTCATCCATTCCTGTGGCCACAAGAAAATTATCTCATCTTTGAGCATTTTGTTCCCTTCCTTTAGAGAATGCAGACAACAATGCTTCCTATTCGCTGGACTTAGAGGTCTACTTCAAAGATCATCCATAACAATGTTTCTTGAAAATGTAAATTTTTCATCTTTTAAGACAGTAAGTCAGTTCAATCAAAGTAGTAAAAGAACCACTTAGGCAGACAAAGGAGACATTGTGAGGGTGGTATAGCATTGTGATTAAGAGCATAGGCTTTGAAGTCAGATTGACCCTGGTTAACCATCAGTTCTGCCTTTTATTATTACCCCTGGGCAAAAAAAAATAATTACCTGTCTGAGCCTCATGTTTCTCATCTGTGAAATGAGTATGATAATATAACCATAGGTTGATATAAAGTTTAAATGCATACGATGTTTTAAGACAGTAGTTGGCAGATAGTACATGTGAAACTAAAGACAGCAATTATTATTTTGTCCTGCACTGACTCACAGTTCAACTTTAAACAAATTGCTAAATCCCTCTGTGTCTGCTTTTGCAGCTTCAAAACAGAGATATCATCTGACAACTTCAGATAAAAGGTTGCAAAATAGAATTTAAATATGCCTGTATGGTACTTTGGATCCCCCTAAGATTAGTTCTATCATCTTAGAATTACAATTCTAAAAATCTCAGAAATTGCCCTACCACACAGGCCATGTGTGTACATGGGAGAAGAAGGTTGGGCTCACAGGTTCCGGAATGACTCAGTGTTTCTGCAGCCCATTTTTCTTTCTCAACCTCTTAAAACCTTCCTTCTCTCTAATCCAGTCATTTTAAACCTATTAAAACCTGAAAATGTGAAAGTATTCTTCACAGTTCGTATCTATTGTCTTCAATGAGAGCAGATCCAAAGGAGTGCACTTGAAGAACTTCTCTGTGCAGTTTCTCTAAACTCTAACCGTGGGAGAGCCATAAAACAAGCCAGAGAACCCATTTCACCTCTTACCCTTCCAGAAGACCTGCTTCACGACTGTTCAATCTACCTTATTCACAAGCACTAAAACCATCAGGCATACTTGTAAATCTCAGTGCTAATACGGAAACACACGATACTGTTATTTTTCATATTTTTCTGGATTGTTTCTATTTATTTTCTCTTTAAGTTGAAGCAATGACATATTTTTGGAGGAAAGCAGACAATGACAGAACAACAAAGATTCATTAAGCAGACAGCTACTGCAGACCAGTGAATTAGTTCCATGAAATGTTGCCCTAAGATACACATGATTTTCACAATATAGCAAATGTAATCCTTTTTAGAAAACAGAGATGATGTAGTTAAAGTGCTATAGGCTGATCACCTTTGAAACAGTGCAGAAAAGATGAATCACTGCTTAATTAGTTTAAATACAAAGTCGGTTGCATTAGGGCAGGCAGTGCATTTTTCAAAATGTTTTTAAAACTTATAAATGAAAGTAAAATTATACCTCCACACTTCTTTCCTCAGCATAAATGTGCATGATTTCATATTAGTCTTTACATCTTCTGGTTTTTTAAATCTATGCACCGATATTTTCTCCATGTGTGGGTTTATTTTCTATTTCTCTGTTGCCATCTATTTTCTCTGTAAACTTTCCAAAGATTCTACTTTTAGCTTCCTACACATGGTAGACAATATGTTATAGGGAAAGAAGTATAGATTTTAAAATCAGAAAGATCAGGGTTAGATTCTAGATTCAACACTTACTAACCGCCTAGACAATCTGAGCCACAGGTATTTCATCTTTTAAAAGGAATGAAAGCAATAACCACTTATCAAAGCATTATCAAAATTTAATGAAATTGCATTTTATAAGATACACAACATATAGTAGATGCTCAACAGATAGTCTCTTCCACACAGGACTCAGTATGCAATGAGAACACACTAGAAGTTGTTATATGGATCAGGGCTGATCCTAGTTGAAGGAGAAGTATGAGCACATGTTAAATACTTACAGAACAATCACATAGCACCTCTGGGCCTAAGCCTCAAAGGAGTTTCCCTTCAGTATCCCTACTGACTGTCACAGGGTAACACTGCTAGATTAATTTTATACCATGGTTTTTCCTGTAAAGAAATAGATTTTTATGATCCAAATAAAGTCATCCTCCTTATCAGACACAAATTAACCAAAAAATGTCTATGTTCTCCCCTCTCAGTTTCCCATCCTTCCTGAAATTATCCTCTCTTTCTTAATCATCACCATGTTGCATAAATGAGTACTTTTCTCCCTTGAAGGGAAAGGTGACTGGGAAAGAGCACCTCCCATTAAGATGTAATTACACCAATTTAAATAAAACAAAGAATACTTTTAACAACTGGCCTATTTCATTTATGGTTTAATTTCTTTCAGACTTACACATTTCTTTTGCTTTTTCTATGTCTTTACACTATTAGTGCTTGTCAAACTTTAGGGGAAATAAGAATTACATTGTGTAAATGTTTTAAATATGATTTCCATGTCTCAACCAGAGATTCATTAGAATTTCTGGGATGAGAGATGGACTTTCCTATTTTTAATAAGCTCTGTAATGCACGGGTCTATGGACCACACTTTTAGAGACAGTGCTTACCCTATTAAGTAAAAATTAAAGTTGTCCATTTTGTCTCATTTGAATATTACTCATTTCACCTTCAGCCATCTCAATATGTGTGAATGTCAATGCCTATAAATTCAGTCTGCTTATTTTTACTTCTCAGTGGTTGCTGATAAATATAGTTAGTATACACCCCTATCACCAATAAGTATATTTAATGGATACGTTCTTCTCTTCCCAAATCTGTTTTCTATAAGCTTATGCCTGATAAAGTTTTCTTTAACTTTCTGTTGTGTGTTCATAAAATTCATGTGTTGATCTCTTCATGCTCAAAGAATAGTCCAAAATAAGAGTTTGGAGAAAATGGCAGTACAAGAAGAATAATGTTTACCCAGTTTAAATTTTTTCCTGCCCTTAAATTCTAAAAAAAAAAAAAAAAATTGATTCTTATTCAGGTAGAGTCAGGGAGAAGGCGATCCAAAATCTGACTATTTAATAAAATTCCCCACCTGTTTCTTATATTCTTTCTGAGTTAAAACAAATGACCTTAAAAAGAAATTGTCTGCTTATATCCTAGGATTTCAATTATCCCTCTTCCTCGATAACACTCCTGTTGGAACATTTACGACAGCAAATTTGAATAATAAACTTAATCCCTTTTTGCTCTAGTACATGCTCTTAACATTTTATCTCATCTAGACCCACTCAAACATAGATGTGCTTCATCTGTTATACAATCTTCAGATCAGAAAGATGTATTTGTTTGTTGGATGTTTAGTTTTGGATTTTGTTTTTTTCCTTGAGAGATTACTTGCATCTATTCTGCAGCAGGAATTTTAAAAATAGGCACATCTTTTGCTTCAAATTAGACACTACACTCAGAAAAGTTGACTCCAGTATTCCCACATTATACCTCTTCTACACATTTATAACCAAATTCCAAATATCTGACATATACCATAGATAAGGCTTGGAATCTATTTAGTATGTTAAGTTTATTGGAAGCTTTCTTGAAGCACTGTTTTCTATAGTAAAGTTAATGAGAAAAAGAGAATAGGGTACAAAACCATCATTGGTCGTAAAGAAATACTTGCGAAAGGCAGGGAGCCTTAATAAGCCTGACAAAATTTTTAGTATCCGTAGCTTTCAGTTGCTTCATGGATATGTACAGAAGAGTATTAAACTTCTAATAACAAGTATGTAGAACTTTCAACTGATGAAATAACCTGTTTTTCCATGTTAAATGAAGACCACAGATTTCATTCAAAGTTTAACATTTTCAAACTGTTCTCAAAGTAAAAACTAATAAAAAATGATAGGTCAATATGTGAATCAGAGAAAAGAAACTTCCATCAGAAGATAAAATTATTTTCAAAGACAAAACTAGTACCCCAAAACCTTGTTACTGATTAGTTCCTAACTTTGAAAGAAAACCTCATAAAGATCATGACTTATCTTTGGAGAAGTTGACTATGACCAGGCGTATCAGTGGATTTATTTTTTAAGTCAGGCTATAATAATTTAGTCATATTATTTTCTTCAGTTGTTTCTGATTCTTTCAAGACATCTAGAATTTTTGAATTTTTAACTACTTACAGAAATAAACATATTTTATCTGCATTATTTCAGACTTTTTTTCATGTACACTTTCTAAAATAAAAGTATTTCTCAATAAGACAAACAAAGCCCAACCTAAAAATATGTTATATCTTTCTTGAAACATATGGGCAAAAGAACTAAAAGACAGCCGTCAAACACCATGTACCTTTACATTGTGTAGAAACCTTCCAAAAGTAACAGGAAAACACTGGGATACAACACGAGAGGACAGGAAACACTAATGCAGAAAGAATAGAAGTCTTTTTCTTGACATAATTCTATGTAAAATCTCAAAAATATGTTTCTATATTTAAAAAAATAATAAACTGTAGATCTACACATTCCTTGGTGTGGCTCATGCTGTTTTAATCTAAAAGTTACCTTAAGACTTCTAGAAAGAAAAAGAAACTCACCGATACATCATTGCCGACCAGCAATGAAGAGTCCTGCGAAGATTGAGGTCTACATCCAAGTGTGTGCATCCAGCTCTATCAGTGACTTTGTGGGCTGAATTGAAGTGAGGAAATAAGTCACTGATGATCTCAACAGAACCAGTCTGACGAGTCTTCGCTGGTGTAGTGGGGACTATATGTGACGAGCAGGACAAGGACAAATTTTTCAGGGAGCAAGAGCAAAAACTAATTTATAAGCACTTCCTAGGAGTGGGAACTTAAAAACTATGTCTTAAGATAATTTATTTTAACTGTTAGTGTAAATCAGATTTTTAGAAAAGTCAGATATATAAATTTGGAAAGAAATGTTAAAACTGTCTTGCTTGACTTTCTCTTGTTTCCAGAGAAGAAACTGAGGTTTAATTAAGTTAAATGACTTGGTCAAAAACCAAATAGGTATTAAACTGCCAAGCCAGGACTGACATTCATATTTTTTAAACTAGCCTGACACATTTTGCATTCGATTATGTACATAATAAAAGTTTCCCTTTGGTTTTAACTATTTTAGCCATTGAAAATACATTGGAGATTAGAAAAGCCTTAATATTTTTAAATTATGTGGCATCATTCTTCTAGAAAAATCAGGTAGTTTGCAAATGTCAACTCACCCTTGAGACATTATATTTCTTTCATTATAGTGGAGACAGGCATATCAGCTCACACTGAGCCCCTACTGTCTTATTTCTGGGATGTAAGTAACATTTTTTTTTATGTGTGCTCACATACTATGCAAATATCTGTGTGTTTGCGTTAGGTATAATCTCTAAATTGCTTTCCCTAATCCTCACAAAACAGAGTAGGTGTTTCTCCTCTGTGCCTTGATGGTATCATAATACTTACCTCATTATACTAGAATCTTTTATTAATTGTATCTCAACTCCACAAGGTTGTGAATTCTTAACAGACTGAAACCCTGTTCCTAGCATATTCAGCCTCTCTAAAATATGCATAAAAAGAATGAGTAGAGGGCGGATTGCAAGGAAACGAGGAGAAAAAGAGGGGGGATAACCCATCCTAAAAATCACCTTTAAAAATATTGTTTAATTTCATTACACATCCATTTAGCCAACAGCTCACCTAAACAGATGCAGGAGTTGGAATGTATATAATGTATGGGATCAGACTGCCAAGAATTGGAATCACTCTCTAACAGTAACCCAAGAAACCTCTGTGCTGAGGCATACTGTGCTAGGGGCTAGCAACATATGTCCTTTTTATTCTGGTCACTAGATCACTTACCCTGATGAATAGCACGGATATTTATTCACTTAAAGTCATTCAATATATAGCATTGTGTTTCTGTATACTCATTTAAAAATTACAATTTAGCTAAAAATAAAGAAACAACAATGGCAGAAAAACTTCTGGGTTGTGAGATTAAGCTGTTCTTATACAGCCTTTAACAAAGTGAAATCTCTGCCAATGAAATGTTAATATGGTCTAATAACACTATATTCTATTTCATACTCACATTTTATGAAAATATTGACTATACTTTTGTTTTCAAAGGAAACAGATTCCCTCTCAGTGTAACTTTGCGCCAAGACTTGCCAGAATTATTTTAACAAAATCTCAAGACGTTTGTTTCTTTCACAAAATCAAGATTTCAAATTCAAGTAAATTCTTTATATAGCCCTATGGACCGTATACTTAGGTTTATATATAACCTAGAATTGTAGATACAGAAAATAAGAGGGCTCTCATGATTTTTTTAAAATTCTGTGAGTATAAGCTACAACTTGTAGAAAATTAAGAGAGTAAGCATATGTAAATGAAGGATGAATGAATGTCAGACTAGAGATATTAAACATACGTCTTCCTTGCTATACTAATGGCCTTTGTCTTATTTCTGGGACGGCCATCTGCTCAATGGGCATTGCAGTGTATATTATCAAATCTCATGATATATCTTACACTTTAGTAGAAATTTGAATGGCAAGGAAAGAAGGAATGAAACACTAGAGTCATAATTTTGTCTTCCAAAAGTTCAAAAAAGCAAAAGTTTGTCTTTCATTCAAATTTTTGTTGCTGCTTTTTCTAAAACCATAAATTTTATTCTGCAATACTTTTGTCCTAAACTACATGTGAAGAAAATGTTTTCGGAGACTTATTCTTCTTTTTTTGTGTTGGTCTGTGTTACCTGTGCCATTCTGTGCAATGTCAGGAACTGTCAGGAGAAATATATTTGTGGACTTGAGTCTCTTAGAAATCCACAGTAGATATCTTACACTGCATAATAAATAAAACAGCAATGTGACCACAGACATTTTTATCGCCAGCAACTTATTCCACAGTCCTGTTTATACTTAGCAAGGTCAAAGCAATGAGGCATCTTATGGCCTTAAACTACAGAAGTATAGTTCCCAGGTGGCTGGTCATAGATGATTTTTATCATTGTTTGAATATCTCCTAGCTTGAACAAATTTTTGTTATACCTGATAATACATAAATGCCTATCTGATTCATTTATGGAAGCCCTTAAACTTATACTTTAGTTATATTTGCATAATGCTAAGGCAATCCTTTTGTTGGCCAGTTTATTGGGATGTACATTACAGACTGGCCAATATTGTTAAACTAGTGAATTAACTAGGTGTCCAGGTAAACACAGCTATTGTCATTTGTGAATCCATTCCCTTCTATCATGTGTTGTTTTGAAGGTTCGCATGCACTTTATTTTGTTTAAGTTGAGAAAACAAAGAGGATCAATATAAGTAATTAGCATTTAGAGATAAGCTGTCACTACTCTGTCACTGACTCTCCTTTTCCTTGTGCTACATTCTTACCCAAAATATTACTGGCCGGGCGCGGTGGCTCACGCCTGTAATCCTAGCACTTTGGGAGGCAGAGGAAGACATATCATGAGGTCAGGAGATCGAGACCATCCTGGCTAACACGGTGAAACCCGTCGCTACTAAAAATACAAAAAACTAGCCGGGCATGGTGGTAGGCCCCTGTAGTCCCAGCTACTCGGAGAGGCTGAGGCAGGAGAATGGCCTGAACCCAGGAGGCGGAGCTTGCGGTGAGCCGAGATCGCGCCACTGCACTCCAGCCTGGGGGGACAGAGCAAGACTCCGTCTCAAAAAAAATAAAAAAAGACAATGCAAAAAATTAGCCCAGCGTGGTGGCGTGTGCCTATAGTCCCAGCTACTCGGGAGGCTGAGGCACAAGAATCGCTTGAACCCGGGAAGCGGAGGTTGCAGTGAGCCCAGATTGTGCCACTGCACTCCAGTCTGTGCGACAGTGAGACTCCATGTAAACACAAAACAAAACAAAATGAAACAAAACCAAAAAACAATACCAGACAGGCACTTTTGACACAGGCTGCAACATGGATGAACCTTGAAGACATTATCGTCAGTGAAATAAAGAAATCCCAAAAGGATAAACACGACCAGGCTCAGTGGCTCATACCTGTAACCCCAGCGCTTTGGGAGGCTGAGGCAGGCGGATCCCTTAAGGTCAGGATTTCGAGAGCAGCCTGGCCAATATGCTGAAAGCTCGTCTCTGTTAAAAATACAAAAATTAGCTGGGCGTGGGTGCGCACGCTTGTAATCCCAGCTACTCGGGAGACTGGGGCACAAGAATCGCTCGAACCCACGATGTGGAGTTTGCAGTGAGCCGAGATCACGCCACTGCACTACAGCCTGGGCGACAGAGAAAGACTCTGTCTCCAAAAAAAAAAAACAAAACAGAAAAACAAATTCAACACGGTATGATTCCACTTCTATCAAGTGCCTAGAGTAGTTAAACTCATAGAGTTGCAAATCAGAATGGTGGCCCCCGGGGTGGGCGAGAGAGAGGAATGGAGAGTTTGGTGAATGGGTGCCATTTCCATTTTGAAAGATAAAACTGTTCTGGAGATGATGGCGGTGATGGTTGCTAAACAATGTGAATGTACTTAATGTCATTCAACTGTCAACTGAAAAATAGTGGAAATTGTCAATGTTTATACCGGCCATTCTAGATGCAATCATATCTATTTACAACTTTTAGTATTGACACGTGGTATATTTTCCCATAATCAAAGATGAAAATGAAAGCAGTTGGATCTTTAGAAAGAAAAGAAGGAAGTGAAGAATACACGCAAGCTTCCTCCTGATTACAGGAAGAGCCCCAAAGCTTCTATGGACACTCCCTTTTCTCTTCTTCTTCCTGCAGTCTTATGAGGAAATCTTTAGAGATTGGGGAGCTTGGGCGACTTTGGCTAATGAGGAGCTCTGTGCCTTGAGCCCCCCAGGCCATAGAATATTCAATACTCAGTCTGTGCCTCCAGTCCTGCAGTCTGAGGTTCCAGTCCTGAGGGCTCCACACCCGTCACCTGTATCAGGAGGCTCATGTCTCACCCTGTCTTCTTGCCAGCCTTGAGGACGGAGTCTGAGCCTCCATCGTGCACCACGCAGGGAGGGCAGTGGACCTGTTCTCCGCGGTCATGGCCCGGCGGGGGGAAGGGCAGTTCAGCTGTGGGACGTTCGGGAGCCTCGCTTTGTTTCCTCATCCTCAGGGCAAACAGGACAGTGCGGTGGGCAGATGGGAGGAGACCAAGCTGCAACCTGTCAGCTCAGCAGACTGTGGAGTTTCTGTTCTTGCTTGTGGTGAGGGGGCCTCAGAAATCTTATTCAAACTTTTGCCTTCCTCCCCCACCGAGTTGTCCTTTTCATAGACACCTCACCCAAGATAGCAGGGAATGAGTCCCTCTAAACTATTCCCTAAGAACAACAAAGATGATGAAGGTGATGATGAGGATAAAGAGGATGAAGACAGACACCAGGGCATCATGAACCCTCACTGAGGGCTTCCTAAAGGCCAGGCTCTGAGCTCTGTGCTCTATGCAGCTTGTTTCATTTCATCTGCGTAGTTTCCCAGTTACGAGTGCACATTTCATGATGATTTTACGGACTAGAGAAGGAGCAACGCATTTTCATAGGACTTGTACCAGATTATGAAGTCAAAAAGGGTGAAGTCCAATTTGAACCAGGCAGTCTAAGTCGGGACACATGGCATTTGGCCGATCCTCTCCCTGCATCCATCCTGCCCTCTCAAATCCTGGTCACTCAGGCCGATGCCCCTGCTCACTGTGCCCTTCCCTTTGGGGGTTCCTTGTAGACCACAGCTAGACCAGTGGGTGCCACAATCACTGTGTCAAGTAGAGAAAGGGCAGCTGAGATCACATCAAAGGTTCCAGAAAGAATGGGCACAGGATCATTCGGGACGCATCTCTCCCTTGCCCCTGTTCCTGGCTTTCCTTACAGCTCTCAACTGCCTCAAAGGAGTCATCGATTCGGAGTTTGGCTTCCATTCCTACTGAGGAAGCTGGAAAGCGTTTCAAAAAATGCTCCTCAGACGTGCCCGTGGTTAAGACCTCTCAGCTCTGCTTACAACTTTTGGAATCTTGGCGCGGTGGCTCACCCCTCTAATCCCAGCACTTTGGGAGGCTGAGGCAGGCGAATCACAAGATCAAGTGTTCGAGACCAGCCTGGACCACACGGGGAAACCCTGTCTCTACTAAAAATAGAAAAAAAGGAGCCGGGCGTAGTGGTGGACGCCTGTCCTCTCAGCTGCTCGGCAGGCTGAGGCAGGAGAATAGTTTGAACCTGGGATGCGGAGGCTGCAGTGAGCCGAGATCACTCCACTGCACTCCAGCCTGGGCCACAGAACGAGACTCCGTCTCAAAAAAGCAAAAAGAAAAACAAAACCCAAACCACAACTTTTTGAGAGTTGGAAGACCATGAAGTAGAGTACCCAGGACTTAGAGTCTGGCCATGAATTTGGAATACCACCCTTTCTACTTCTCTGTATGGCAGGCGGAGAGATGTCCATCCTCTGAGACTCAGCACTCTCATCTGAGCTGATTTCTAGGTGATCTAGTGGAAGCAAGCGATGATGAAACCGATCGTGGGTGCCCGCTGCGTGATCTCTCTGTGATGGATGCGGAAAGTCAAGGCAAAGTGAATCTCCCATACACTCGTTACTATTTTAAGCTTCAACTCCATACAGTTCAACGGAAATTTCCCCTGACCTGAAGTTCCGGTTTCCCTGCATTCCAGACAGGACATTTTCTTCTGTCCTTATCTCAGTAAGTACTCAGTATTGTGAGAGGAACAAGTGAGTCTCTTTTGTTTCTGATTCCCCAGAGCCTGTATCTTGCTTGGCACAGAAGAGGTAGCAAAAGTCAAAATCTATGTTAATTCTTGAACTGACACTTCCTTGGTTCACAAAAATTGGCTGTCATCAGTGTGACTTTGACTTACTTGATTCTTTTTGTTTTTTGTGTTTTGAGACGGAGTTTTGCTCCCGTTGCCCGGGCTGGAGTGCAGTGGTGTGATCTCGGCTCACCATAGCCTCTGCCTCCCAGGTTCAAGCCATTCTCCTGCCTCAGCCTCCCGAGTAGTTGGGGCTACAGGCGTCCGCCACCATACCGGGAGAAGTTTTTGTATTTTTAGTAGAGGCGGGGTTTCACCATGTTGGCCAGGATGGTCTGGATCTCCTGACCCCGTGATCCGCCCTCCTCAGCCTTCCAAAGTGCTGGGATTACAGGCGTGAGCCACCGCGTCTGGCCGAACTTTCTGATGAAAACTCTAAGTCCACCTAAGCTAAAGACAGGAGTTGTAGCTGACGTGAATTTTCAAAGAAGACCTACCGATTTGAGGAACCAATTACTCTCCTGCTGAAGGTGAAAAGTCAGAAAACGGAACGATGACATCACTAGGACCTAACCGGCATGTGGAACTATTTTCTGCTTATGAACTATCCGCTTTCATTTCATTTCCAGCTGATATGTTCTCAGCTCTTGTTGCCCAGGCTGGAGTGCAATGGCTCGATCTCGTCTCACCGCAACCTCCGCCTCCCAGGTTCAAGCAATTCTCCTGCCTCAACCTCCCGAGTAGCTGAGATTACAGGCATGCACCACTACGCCCGGCTAATTTTGTATTTTTAGTAGAGACGGGGTTTCCCCACGTTGAGGCTGGTCTCGAACTCCTGACCTCAGGTGATCCGCCCGCCTCAGCCTCCCAAAGTGCTGCGATTACAGGCGTGAGCCACCACACCCCGCCCGGTCTCAGCTGCTATACAGTGTTTATAAATGTTCTAAATCAAGGGAATTTGTATCAATCTAGTAGAATAAAATAAAATATTTGAGTTCTTAATTTCCTTTAATTAGGATAACCTTTTTCTTCAAGTGAAGAGAACGGCTTTGTTATGTATTTTTCTTCGGACAAGATAGGCTGTATTTTCTAGCAGTTACGCATTTGTTATATATGATGATCTGGTTCTTGGAACATTCTTGAATCTAGTGTCTCTAAGGCAGGCGTGTACAGCAAGAAGTGAAGAACACAGAAATCAATGATGAAAGCATTAGAAGACAAGTGAGTTTCTCAGAACTGCAAAATATTGCTGAGCGTGGATTGCTCTGAAATCGGAAAACATTACTTGTGAATTGCTTCTATCCAAAATGCAGACACAATGCCGGGTGTTGGTTTACTTGTTTCCCATTTTTCAACCCCCTTTTCTAGGCAAAAGGTGTCCAAACCATGCAGACCCACAGAATCGAACCGATGTCTCTAGATTCCTCCTCCTAGAACTCTCAGGGGATCCAGAACTGCAGCCAACCCTCGCCGGGCTGTTCCTGTCCATGTGCCTGGTCACGGTCCTGGGGAACCTGCTCATCATCCTGGCCATCAGCCCTGACTCCCACCTCCACACCCCCATGTACTTCTTCCTCTCCAACCTGTCCTCGCCTGACATGGGTTTCACCTCCACCACGGTCCCCGAGACGATTGTGGACATCCAATCTCACAGCAGAGTCATCTCCAAGGCAGGCCGCCTGACTCAGATGTCTCTGTTTGCCATTTTTTGAAGCATGGAAGAGAGACACGCTCCTGAGTGTGATGGCCTATGACCGGTTTGTAGCCATCTGTCACCCTCTATATCATTCGGCCATCATGAACCCGTGTTTCTGTGGCTTCCTAGTTTGGTTGTCTTTTTTTTTTTTTTTTTCTTCTCAGTCTTCTAGTCTCCCAGCTGCACAACTTGATTGCCTTGGTAACGACCTGCTTCAAGGGTGCGGAAATTCCTAATTTCTTCTGTGACCCTTCTCAACTCCCCCATCTTGCATGTTGTGACACCTTCACCAATAACATAATCATGTATTTTCCTGCTGCTGTATTTGGGTTCCTTCCCATCTCGGGGACCCTTTCCTCTTACTATAAAATGGTTTCCTCCATTCTGAGGCTTTCATCGTCAGGTGGGAAGTATAAAGCCTTCTCCACCTGTGGGTCTCACCTGTCAGTTGTTTGCTGAGTTTATGGAAGAGGCGCTGGAGGGTACCTCAGTTCAGACGTGTCCTCTTCCCCCAGAAAGGTTGCAGTGGCCTCAGTGATGTACACGGTGGTCACCCCCATGCTGAACCCCTTCGTCGACAGCCTGAGAAACAGGGATATTAAAGGTGTCCTGCAGCGGCCACACGGCAGCACGGTCCAATCTCCATATCTTTGTATCTGTTCCATTCCTTCTGTAGTGTGGGTTAAAAAAGGCAGTCAGGTCAAATAAGAATGATAACACAGGGTGAACACCCACTGTGACATTAGGAGTAATACCTCCTTAGGATATAAAAAACACTGTCACAGAGTATACACACGAGGGGTCCACCCACTGTGATATTAGAAGCAATATCTCCCTATAATATGAAGAAAAATATCACAGGGTGATTTTATTCCCGATGTTGGTAATAAAACAATGATAAATATTAAGATTAATAACTAATATTAAAAATGGCATTAATAGTAATAATTCTAATCATGCATAATCCTCTCTTTAAAATAATCATTAATGATTAATAACGTTATACTATGAATTAATATTAGCATTGATAGTTATTAATGAGACTGATGTTTAATAATTCACAATATTATGACTCCTAATACCGCAGGAGGTGTACACCTGCCTGTGATATTGTTCCTAATATCCAGGGATGGAGAGCATGATATTAGTTTTAATATCGCAGTAGGTGTACACTCACCCTGTGACACTGATCCTAATATCCAGCGGGTAGAGTATGACATGACTGCAACATAGCAATGAATGTACAGCCACCCGGTGATATTGCTCCTAACATTCACGGAAGAAGCGTATGACGTTACTCCCAATATCGCAGGGAGTGTCCACCCCTTTTGTGATATTGTTCCTAGTATCCCGAGGGGGAGAGGATGATAATAATTCCAGCATCGCAGGCTGTGTTCACCCACTCTGTGATATTGTTATTAATATCGCAGGGAGTAGAAACACCCCTGTGATACTGTTGTTAATCTTCAGGGAGGAAGAAGATGATGTTACTCGAATACAGACGGGTGTACGTCCTCTGTAGAAAGCCGGTGTACACCCGTCTGTGCAATAGTTGATAATTTCCAGAGGGGAAGATGATATTAGTCACAATATGGTAAACAGGCTGTGAGTCCACCACGGGTCCTAAGAGCCAGGGGGGCAGAGGGGCTGGCTCTCAGTCCCCACCTCGCGGGGGGCGCCTCGCCCCCCTGCCTCTCCCGCCCTGCATATTACGAAAAATATCACAGAGTGGGTGTACACCTCCTGCGATATGGGGGGTAATATCATCTTGTCTTCTTTTGGATAATAGGAACAATATCACACGGGTTTGTACACTTTCTCTGATATTGGGAGTAATATCAACCTCTCTGCCTTGGAATATTAAGAACAATGTCACAGAATGGATGTACACCCCCTGAGATATTGGGAGTAATAGCAGCCTCTCCTCTCCGTGGATGTTCGGAGTCATATCCCAGGGTGGCTGTACACCTCCTGCTGTATGCACCCTATTTGTAATCTTTTATCCCTCGCCCCCCTCCCTATTAAATAATAGACAAAAAATAATGGGTTTAGAATAAATGAGTTCAAACAAATTGTCAAACATATGTGGGAAAATTGGAATCAGTTTCTGAGGAAAAGCAAAAAACTCAACAGAAATGCTCATAAAGCATCATCCCTTCATGCCTAGAGCTGCCAGGACACCAGAACACCAAAATCAGCTAGGGAAATTTTGTAGAAGTCCTAGATGTACTAGTTGTTCTGTGAATACACAGAGATGTAATTATAACTGTTACCTGCATGTAGAGTAAAGATGAGAAGGGATTGGTCATGGTGGCAGCTACCTCAGGTGTTACACAGCAGACGCGGTTCCAGGACAGTATGTGTCAGGGCAGAGGGGTCCTCGGAGGCTATTAGAAGCTGGTCATGGCACAGACATTGTAAGTCAGATGGTCTCATTACTTTCAATGACGAAAGCAAAATTGCTTTTGCATCAGCCTAATACAACGGCCTGGCAAGAGCACAGGAAACGTCCCTGTGGTGTTAGATGGAGACCTCTGATGCAGCACAATTCCTTCATCCCCTTCTCCAAAACCCCCTCTTCCAATTCCACTGAAGAGAAAATCTGATGCAAATCTGGTGTAAGCAGGCTCAGATATATCTACCACTATAGATAGTAGAGGTGACTCACAAATCCAAGCCTATCAAATACATCACTAACAAATTACATGTTTAATTTTTTTTTGAAATTAGGGATCATGATGTGAAAGTTATCAGAATCAAAACTGTCACTAATGTTTAAAAGGAAAAGAAAACACCTGGACAAATAGATTCAGAGAAGGCCTTGAAGAGAGGGTTCTCATGCTTCTAGGCCTGATAACAAAAACTATCACAAAATACCACAAAAACCACAACCTTGCACAAAGGCCATAGCAACCTTACACAAAATACACTTCTGTGAGGACATCTATCCAGCAACCACCTGCCCAACCTTCAACTGACATCGACCTTGTTGTTGATCTGTATAGCTGAAGATAACTATATCGAAACAATTACATAAGCCTCTTCATTTTTCCTTTATTTGTTTCTACTCCCCCATGCTTCCAGGTTGATCGTTTTTCTGTTAAAGACCTTGTCTTCCTTCACCATTTGAATCTACATAGTTTCTTTTCTCAGGCATGTTCCCATTGCAATGTCCTCCTCCCTAAGGTGTGTCTTTTTGCATCAGAGAGCCTTTCTCTGTTTTCTAGGTTTACAATGAGAAGTGCTCTAAAGCATTTTTGTAAAATTTTTACTGTCTTCTTAGGAACAAATCACTGACTTACAGTATTGATATTGACTAATTTACATTTCTGGGGATGAGGAATTAAAGATTTCACAAATTTTCTTCTTGAGCAGATCCAAGTTTTCACGTGAGCAAAACTGAATATGTAAATTGATATGTAAATTATGCTGCAGAAAATATAGTCAAATGTTTACTTGTATTTAATTTGTTTCACATGAATATTGCATATGTGAGATAATATACTAAGAAATTATCACATTTAATGAAATGCTTTAATCAAATTCCCGATTGAATTTTTGATATCAATATCTTTTTCTTTGTTTAATCCATCTTTAGAATGAACAGGGCTGTCTAGGCCAAAGTCCTCACTTCTATCTACATTGTCTGAGTTACAGAACTTTTTGAATTTATTATGTTGTCACAGGAAGTTTCCTATTGCTTGTTTAAAGGAGTCTCTCTCAATATGATGCAGAATCCAAAAGCCCTGAAAGGCATATATCCTGAGTTTCTGTTACCGGAGCCAAAGGTTGCCAATTTCTTGTAGATCCTGCTACAGTTAAACTTCATTTAAGTAATCATTAAAAGCTGCATTTATTCCCTCACTTGAAATTTTGATCTCACACTATTAGGACTAACTCTCTAAGTCTTTGCTAAGTAATGTTCCTCCTTTTCTTGTAGCTTCACTCTGATGATCTCTATATGCAACATCAATTGACATAAAGTACATTCAGGGCAAGAGAGTTTCCTTAAATATTACTTCGTTATTCAAAATAATCACAAAAGCACTCATCGTGGGAAAACTTGTGAGGATTCATATATAGGGAAATACTTTTTCTGAGGCATAATTCTGTAAAGAAATTCACCTTAATTTGAATATATATGGGAAAATAACCTTGTTCACTAGTAGCCTATATTCACTGTTTTCTTCCCTCATAGACCAGCCAGTTCACTATTATTCTCCAAATGATGTGTGCCTCAGTAGAGTCTAGGCTATCTGCATACCTAATTTTTCCCACAAATTACTGTTTTGAATTGCACTGAATTCAATTCAAGGGGATGTCATTTATAAACAGTGCAAATATATACTGCACAAGGGATCTTAGAAATCATATGCATGGTTTGTCCCATAAGCTCATATGAGCGTGCAATGTCAACTTTTTTCATGTTTTTTTTAAACCCACTTAAATTCTATTTTAAGCCACCATCTCTCTGTGCTCTTAGGGCAGTTAGCCTTAAATCATTTTAAGATGCTCCACCTCTAAGTACTGTGATAGTGATAGAGATGTCACCAGTCAGGTGTCCTAGGAAACCGACTCGGAGTTGGAGATTTGCATGCAAGGAAGTTGAAATGGATATTCCCAACACCTGCGAAGAGTGAAAGCAATAGGATTGGGCAGAGCAGGAAGCTGGCTGGAATTCAATCACTATCATGGCCGCAGCCCGCTCTACAGGGATCTTGGTGAGTTTACCTAATGAGCTCAAATTGGAGCAAGCAAGCCAGGCCATTATATTTCTGTACCAAGCAGTTCTCGGATGTGGGATGCCTTGAGAAGGGACATGAACTTGGATGAAGGAACTTTGCTGTGAGTGTTGTTGCCAGGAGTCAGCTGTCAACACTCCCAGGAGACGGGGAATTTTGCTTTAGTCACTGAGGTGGCACCTAGTGCCAGACCACAGCCTTGTTAAACAGAGCCAGAATTTGGAGGATGGATGGTGGGTTTAACATTTGGGGCTTGACATCTTGTCCCCACAAGCTGCTGCTGGCCTATTCCTTGTCCATTTCTGTGTGGCCTGTTTAGGCCCACCGGCTTCCTGCTTCTTCTTTACTATATCTGGAATGCAAAAATCTACTCGTAATTTGGCCCATTTGCCCTTCTGCTTAGACATATCCTTGTAGCTATTTTTTTTAAAGATGACTATGCCTTCTAGAATATTTCTAAGAAACTGCCTAAGTCACCACTGCTACCAAGAGGCCTTTGCTTTTTCCTCTTCTTAACTATGAGAAAGGAAGGTAGGAGTGTAGGGAGTGAGTATTTTCTAACCTGGAAAAAAGTCATTTTACCCTATATAATTTTTGTTAGCGAATTCCTTCTTTGCACTTACTCCACAGTCTTTCCAAATTCTCCCAAATGCTCAAACTTTTAAAAAACAAAAGACAGAAATGATAGCAGGTTATTATTTTTTCCACCAAACCTTTTCTTTCTATTCCTTTACGTCAATGAGCTTAGAATAACTGCTCCTGGAACTGGGAAAGGGACTTGGGAAAAGAAAGAAAAAAAAAGCTCTCAAAGTTTAACATCACAAAACATTATAGTCACTGTTATTTTATATTTATTTATTTATTTATTTATTTATTTATTTATTTATTTATTTTTGAGATGGAATCTTGTTCTGCCACCAGGCTGGGGTGCAGTGGTGCAATCTCAGCTCACTGCAACCTCCGCGTCTTGGGTTCAAGCGATTCTCCTGCCTCAGCCTTCTGAGTAGCTGGGACTACAGGCGCCGCCACCACACCCAGCTAATTTTTGTATTTTTAGTAGAGATGGGTTTCACCGTGTTAGCCAGGATGATCTCGATCTCCTGACCTTGTGATCCACCCGCCTCGGCCTCCCAAGGTGCTGGGATTACAGGCGTGAGCCACCGCGCGTGGCGTTGTTTTGTAATTTTTACATCATATATCCCCTGCGTTAGACCAAGAGCTTGTAAAAGCCAGAAGACATACACCATTTGTAGTTCAATTAGAGACGTTTACTGATAAAACTGATTCTTCCATCTGAGGGTGGTATTTGTAGTTACAGTAATATAGATGACAATCTAAGTTATGTTCTATAAACTGTGTCACTGACATCTCAATCTACAGCTAACTTTAATTTTTTAGAAGCAGAGGAGTGGGTTGTATAGGTTTAGAAATACATCCATCAAGCTAGTTAAGTGAGATGGAATCAAACCTTCAACTCACTGGAATATTTACCAAATTGACTATTCATTCTCTAAAGGAGCCATATAAACAAGGTACTTTCTAAAATTCAAAATTATGTAAGGTTTTATTTCCTTTTTATGCTGTTATGAATTGGATTGTAGAGGTTATAAGGTGAAATAAGATTACTTTTACAGTAAAACATACAACACATTGTCACAAGAGGGCAGCCTTTGAACATGAATTGCTTCTCAGGCATCCTTGAAATTTTGAGAGTTACTTTAATTCACACAACTAAATAATAAAACACTACAGAGGATCTAAGAAGATACTTTGACTTATGCATATTGTTACTTTTTTATTACTGCTAGTGGAAGATGTAATCTATAAGGAAGGCAAGGGCTGAATTTGTTTTATGTAAAAAGACAAATTTCTTTGGGTTGTAGCTTTCAAACATCAAGATAGTAGGTCAATGTCTAAATGAGTGTATCAAAGTTCTCACACTAGCACATGTAAATCCACCTCTTATCTACCCAAAATTCTAACCAAGCAAAGGCAAAGTGGAAGAACCAGACAAATGTAAGTGCCTAGGATACATAAATGCCACTGGAGTTTTTAATTTTCAACCTCCCAAGTTTCACTAAGAGACATGTTATTTGGAGAGGTTGCTAAAGTGTAATTGCATGGTGTCTCTGTGTACGGTTGGTCTGGAGTTCTCTCTGTCCAGTGGTTGCCCTCAACTGGTTAGAGCCACTTCTATAAAGATCATGCTTATGTCCCTGGAGCAGTCCACAGCACTATCAATGTCTGACCTCCACCTTGTTCCAATTAAGATTTCTGTACTTACTGAATTGGAAAACATACAGGTGTTTTCTGCCTGGTCACTTGTGGTTTTACAACACTCTCCCCCTCCCCACTACTGCCCCAGGTGATTTTGATGCCAGCCAAAGTGTGAGAACTACTGGCAGCTGCTGGCAGAGAGCAACAAAGGCCCAAACCCTCTGCGCGATTTCAAGACACGTATCTGCTTTTCAGCTGTATGTCACAGCTGAGCCCACGCCTCCTCCCTCAGCACTTGCAGGCTATGCTGTCCAGCCTGTGTCCAGGATCAGTCCTGATGTAAGGCACGTGGGGTTTAAGGAGTTCTCTCTTCAGTCTTGTTTCTGCACCATCTCTGAGAGTTATATTCTAGTTGTAATCATGGGGCTTCCTCCTTTTGTTTCCAGTCCCATGCTCGTTTTCTCTATCACATTCTACCTTGTAATAACCTAAATCTTCTGGTGGGCAAGCTTCTTCCACAATCCAATTTGTGTTTATGAGTTCCTGCTTTGGGGATTGGCTTCGTAATCCAGGTATTGCTACTGCCTTGAATGCGGAGACTGCATCCTTCTGTCTGGATTTCTTGAGTTTCTGGATCGTAAACCTTATTAGGGCCCCTTTTTCCTAGAATTGGAGCCTCTACTTTGTTCTTGCTACTTTAGTTCACCCAGAAAGTGCGATCTCTGCCTAAATTTCAAAGTGTTGGCTAGTTTAAATATCCTTTTGTAAGACTTTTGTCTTCCTGTGGGGTGATTTTTTCATCTTACATACAATTGCTAATCCTTTTATCTTGAATGTAATTGAAATAGTTTAATCTGTGTTACCAGCAACAAGAACCCCTTTTATGAGATGGAGAAGGCAGGTCAGTCTCATAACATGTGTCCCCCTCTGTGTGTTGAATTTATGTCAGAGCCAGGCTCTTTCCTACCTGATGTCTCTCACCAAATTCCAGTGTTTATGTCCTAGGAGGTGCCCAATAAATTCTAGAGTTGATACAAGCTGTAATTTTAGAGAAATTCAATTAAGTTGCTTAATTTAAGCAAAAGTTGAAAAAATCTTTATTTTCTCAAGAATTACTTTCTCTAGTTATAGAATTTGGAGTTGACAGGTTTTTTTTTTTTATTTTGAAGGTATGGTTTCATTGCTTTTTAAACTGTCATTTCTGATGACAGGTCATCTGTCTATTTGTTTCCATGTATGTACATTATTTTTCTCCCTCACTTTAGCTACTTCCAAGATTTACTCTTTTTTTGCCCAGTGGTTTGACTATGATATGTCTGCATTTGGTTCTTTGTTTTTATTCTGTTCTTTGAGTTTCTTAAACCTGTAAGTTGATATATGCTGACAATAAGGAAAACTTTTGGTCTTTACTTTTTCAAACAGCTTTTTCTGTCTCATTTTCTCCTTCTCTACTCTTTCTAGGACTCCAATTATATTAGTTCTAGACTGGCCCTATTTTTATTATTTTTCTTCCTCTGTGTTCTTAACTGTATTGGGAAATTGTTCTTGATCTGTTTTTAAGTTCACTGATAGTTTTTTTCTGCCATCTTTAATTTACTGGTATTTGCGTACGATGTCATTTTTATATAAGATATTCTGTCCCTCAGTTCTAAAATTTGTCCCATTATTTCTTTATCGTTTTTACTTCTATGTTGAGATTCTCCATATATTCACTCTTATGACCGTCTATTCCTTAAATCCTTGAATATGCTTACAATAGCTTATTTTAAATTTCTTATCTTCTAATCCCAGCGTGTGGGCCATTTCAATGTCTTAATCCATTGTTTACTTTTTTTCTTATGCGTCATATTTTCCTGGTTCTATGTCTAGACAGGTTAAATTATATGTTAGATTATGTGGATGATATTTTGTAGAGATAGGTTCTTTTATTTTCCTTTGAAGAGCGACTCTTTTCTAATATTAGTCTTCTTTGTGTAGAGAAAAACCAAATTTTTACTCCTGAGCTATATGCAATGGTTGAAATATCTGCTCTGTACTAGCAATTTAGCTGTTGTTTTCTGCTGGATTCTATGGAGTCTCTTTTTATCAATGTGAAATGTAGCAGCCGTCATATATCTGAATGAAGTTTAAGTGCTGATTTTAGATTTTTACTCTGTGACATTCTCCTTTGTGACTTTCTCTTGTGTGAGATTTCCTCCCATGTCACTCAAATTTCCCAGTTCTTCTTTTCTGTCAGCCTGGAACTCTGTGCTCTTATTCCTCAAGCTAGTAAAACTCACTGCTTTACTCGTAGACATGCAATTTTGCACAGACCAGGGAGTGTCATCAGGTGTGAAGCTGCATTGATGCAAATTTAAATCATTGCAATTTTTCTTTATTCAATGGTTAAAAACTTTATCAGTGGTCAAATATTCTACTATTTCTGCCTATTTTCTGTTTCTTATTACCATCAAATGTGTATTTATTTTTTTTAGAGTTTATAGTTTTTTTTTTCCCTGCATTTGAGTTAGACATGAGCTACTACCACATTTTGTAATTCAAGCTTTTTGTCTAACAGTGTTTTAAAAAACTCTTTCTTTGGAGGGAATTCTCAAATTTCTAAATACTCTACAAACATTAGGATTGGGGCTCAAATTCCCAGTTTCCCTTGTAGCCAGATGTGCGTATGAAACATGGCCTCAGCTAATTAAGCATACCCGCATATTTGAAAGTAAGAAAAGTGTTAAGAGGAACTATAGATATCATTTTAGTTGATGCAAGGATGGAAAAAAAAAATAACCAACTTTCACTGGTGAACTTTGTCTTCAATTCTTGTTTTCCTGTGGGAAGTGGCTAATTTTCTGGCCTAGAGGTGTAATTGGTGTGTTGGTAACAATTGATTTGATGATAACCTGCGTTCATCTTTTTTAAAATTGCTGACCCACCATTGTTTCTGGTCCTGTTTTATACTTATGCAGTGTATAATCTCTCATGCAAAATTTAGTTCTTTGTTTCTCAGCTTAAACTGGATTTTGATGAGCAGTTTTCACCTTCAAATGAAAGAAACGGCTTCGGTTGATGTTACACAAAAATAACAACAAGAGAGCATTAAAGAAATACGTTTGTCACCTTGTGACATTACATAAATGAAACTTTGAAAATTCAACAATTCTGCTTTATAAGAAAATAGAAAGTTTCTACTGTTTTTCTTTATTTTCAAAGCTATATCATTAAATGAAATTTCTGCCTCATGGAAGATTTTTAGAACTATGTAACAATAACATACAGACCATTAGGAGAGAAATGAATAAAGACGGAAAGAAGTAGGCACTGTGTGGTCACGTAGATGGTGCACAGTTGTGTGCCTGGAGCCCTAATACATTTTACCATGGAATTTATACAATAAATGTTAGTTTCCTGTGAACCTGGTAATCAATATGACTTCTGCAGACATTTCATTAACCTGAGCAGTTGAGGTTTCCTGTAGACAGACTGCATGTATTCTCATCTTTAACCTTTCCATAATGTTCCGTAATTAGAGATGTCACTGGTTCTCAAGAGCAAAAGAACAGCAGTAGCTTATAAAGTTACATTGTTTGTTTTTTACTAATATGTGAAGTGATTTTGTCTTTCATTTCACCTCTAGAGCTAATTATGTATTCTAGGTTAACAAAAATTCCAGATCATACCATCATGAGTTTAAACTTTACAATGAACTCGTTATTTCCATTTATTACTAGCCTGCATTATAGCAATATTTAGCTAACGAATTCTCAAAATAGTTCTTGAAAGGTGAAAGAGTGCCTCAAGTAAATGGTGTAATTATTTATTTCTCAGAATTTGAAATTCAGTGTTCTGTTTAATCTCAAAGGGATACCAATGAAGTTAGGGCGTAAGGACTCTGTGGTTAATAAAATGGCAAGAATTAAAAAGGATTATTACATTTTTTCCTCATACTATGATGGCTATAATTTTTTAAAACAGTAGAAATGTTTAATTTTTAAAGGCCGCTAGTGTCTATTTTATGCAAAGATGTGAGCTCCCCAGTTCAACCTGTTGTTTGAAATTTGACCAGCTTTTTCTTGCTCTTGTTCAGGACAGTTATTAAACAGTCCAGGCAGGCCTCCGGAGTTACATATATGTATGTGGCTCTGTGTATATATATACACAGAAGTACAAGTAGCATATAATCAATTTACATAAGACTTTTGCTTTTGATGAAAATTCTTCTAAAAGTGAATATAAATTAATAGCATATGGAGCCTACAAAGATTGTCTAATAGGCAAGTAGTCAAAGATAATCTGTGAACAAAGAGTTTGCTAAAACATACTTTTTTTTTTACATGTAATAACTTTGTATCGAAGGGTTTCCAGAAATACAAAATGTTATAGGGCACTTATCCTGAGACACACAAAGGAGACAAGGGGTAGAGCTAGAATGGAAGGGAAAATAAAGGACAAATAGTGATAGATACTTAAGTAGAAATGTTTTTATAAGAAAATCATCAAACAGGTGGTAATTTTAAAACATGGCTTTTCCAGGCAGCAAATTTTCTGAATTTATTGCAAAAGAAGATAAATCACGTGTCTACGTAGATCATGCCAATGAAATAAACAATAAAGGTTACTTATTAGAATATTGAAAGTGGTTGATAATAAATTATTTATATTTATGGTAAGAGCAATAAACTTGATTTTTAGGGGATTCAATGACTTCCTGAAAATATCCTTTCACAGATATTCTCAGAGTGTCTAGTTGGCAAAAGCACAGCTCCAAATAGCTATTTCTGTCAACGTCTACAGAACATTTACAGTTTGATTTCTGAAAGTTTCCATTTCTACTGATCTTACAAATTTGTAAAATGAATGCCCACCAGGACAAAATATTAAGTGATAAAATTAATTGGATCCTACAAGTGAAAATCTAGGCAAGGAACGTCTTCTTCCTTCTTAATGAATGATTTTTATGTCTCTTTATTCATGTCCTTCTAGGTAGAGCAACACTCTGCAGACCTTCTTTTGAGGCATTTCACCACCAGAGTAAGTGTGATGTATGACTAATTAGTCCACCCACAGGGGGCTGGTGAAATTAAATTGGAAGTTATTTCCTAACTGGCATATCTTGGAGTAAAATTAATCTCATAACAGCTCTCATAAGAGAGCATAAGCTTAAAAGACCATTTTTCATTCAACTTTACCAAACAAAGTGCAAATTTAGGACTCCAGTTGTGAAGTTTGGTTGTGTGTGGATTGTACAGTGAAGGTACCAGTGGACAACAGTTGCTCATCAAGCAAGTTTATACAAAAGCTTTGGGACAAGTCCAACTCTAGATAAAACTCTAAAGGATTTCCTGCCTGTGTTCAGAGTTTCTTTTTCTCTCTCCAAGGTAACCCACATATCAAAAGACATATGGGTTGTGGGTAGAACTTCCTAAAATTGCTGGTGAGAAGTGTGCCATGCATAAACATACGTCACTAGCTTGAATTTTCTATTAGTCTCACAGGCAACAATTACAATCCTGTATGTTGTTCTATCTCCACACACTCCTGTACATAGAAAGATCAAGTAACATCCCTGGTTAAGATGTGTACAGGTTACAAGACATGCCTCAATATATTCACCAAGAGGTTTATTATTTTCACAGTGGCATTCACTAAATCAGTTGTCAGTGCAGCAATACTCAAGGAATAAGCAGGGTCTTTACTTTATCAAAGTTTGGAGTCAACCCCAAGTTAGATCACTGAAGCACATAACTATAGATAAGGTCACTCAAAAGCACAAATCCAGGTTATAAATATTCAGTTGTCGTTTATATGCATTTAGCAATTTGAATGCTGGGAAGTGTAGCCCAGAAAATCAATCGACATGGAACTATTGAAGAGGCATGCATGGCACCTGCACTTTGAATCTCTTCAGACTCAGGTTAAACAGGAGACACCGTAGCTCATGTATCCTGCAATAACCCTTCCTCATCGCCTTTTTATCTATGAACCTGCCCTTTTCAATGTTATCTATATGCCTGAAGGTATGAATACCCTTGATCTTGGTAAAAAATGGTACCACCCGTCAGCAAAATCTCACTGATCAGTGTCTATGTTACCTCACCGAGTTAGCCTTTTGTGTTGTTGTGGCCCAGGATGACAATGTTGACACAATCCAAACCAGTAATTGGAAAGTTAATGTTGGATGCGTCTTTGACAATTGATGGAATGACCTGAAATCAAATGTGAGGCAGTGGAGACTCAAGAATGCTATTCAGGCAGTTAGTGATTTGTGGAGATACTAAATGAAATATCTGGAAGGAATTGTAATCTTGCAACTATGCTTTTATGTGTTTCTTGACATAAACGGTTTCTCTTTATGATGGAGCTGCAGAGTGTATTTCCCATGAAGTTCCCTCAGTGTTAACTAACATAGTCATGTGTCACTTAATGACAGTGGTATGTCTGAGAAATGCATTGCTGGACAATTTTATTATTGTATGAACATCACAGAGTTTACTTACACAAACCTAGATACTATAGCTGATTACATACCTAGGCTATATGGTATAGCCTATTCCTCCTAAGCTACAAACCTGTGCAGCATGTTACTGCACTGAATACTGTAGGCAATTGTAACACAACAGTTAAGTATATCTATATGCTTACTTATATCTATACAGTAAGTGTATCTATACATGTCTAAACATAGAAGAGGTACAGTAAAAATACAGTGTTATGATTTTATTGCACCACTGTCATGTGTGTGCACCATCCTTGACCAAAATGTTATGTGATGTATGATTGTAACAAAAGAATTAATTAAAGATAATATTGAAGTGCCTATTGAAATTTCAATGAAGGAAGGAATATTTGTAAATTCTGATTGCCTTAAGTGGGAGTTGACTTTCTTCCTGTTTCCACGGTTGTTCTTGTGAAAGGGCATAGCTTTCCAAAGACCTGAAATCTCCGACAAATCTTGCAATTCTCTATTGCCTGCATTATGAAGATCACCTGGTATCAAATGAAGAAAAATGGTAGATTATAAAGACCTGTACTTTCTTGTCAGTTCCTAAACATAGCAAGCATTGGTCTGTCTTGAACATTTGTGCAGTTATAAATTAGCCTTGGGTCATGATTTTCTGCCTTTTTATCATAGACAAGATTTAATTTAGGAGATGTCCTTTTAATGTGTTATGTGAATAGTAAGTGCCACTTATGAAGCCCTATTTTCTTCCAGTCATTTTAATTGTCGAATCTATCCAGTCAAGATGCATTGTTAGAGGCTTCACTGACGACACCGTCTGTGTGTGTGTGTGTGTGTGTGTGTGTGTGTGTGTCTGTGTACATACATATGATTGAGCAGGATTTAATGTAAGTCAAAACATTCTCAAATTTCTTAGGACAATACAGCTTCCTTGGCCATTCCCTTGGAGCTCTGGGTTGAGGAGCTGGTGATGTGTGTTTCTTTTGCGTGTTCTACACGTTATCCCTATGCAGGCCTTCCTTGGGCTTGGTTTTGGAACCAGTGATGAGGAATATCATTAGAATTGTTGTGCTCAAAAAGATTCCTCCATTCTTCTGTATAAGCAATGGCAATTTTCCCAGACCAATATTTCTTCTCTTTAAATGGTAAATTTTGAATAGTAACAGGTTAGTATAATCCCATAAAATAACAAAGTTTGAGTCCTATGAACTGTGTTTTATGCTAAATCATCATTTACTCCTTGTATGATCTTTTTTTTTTTTTTGAGATGGAGTCTCACACTGTCGCCGAGGCTGGAGTGCAGTGGCATGATTTTGGCTCACAGCAAGCTCCACCTCCCGGATTCACACCATTCTCCTGCCTCAGCCTCCTGAGTAGCTGGGACTACAGGTGCTGCCACCATGCCTCGCTAATTGTTTTTTAAGATTAAGGGCAAAATCAAAGCTGCTCCCCTATATTATATTCATAATCCAGCATGATTAAAGCAAGCTATTTATTTATTAGAAGCAAATACTCCAAATTTAGCATCTAAGACATGACAGCCTTTCAAAAGATATCAATTTACTTTTTAGTGTCTATAGCTATGTTTGTATTCATGTTATTGGTGTCCATAATATTTCGTTAGATGTTGTGGGCAAATCGATAAATGAAAATAATGTATATGATAAGGAGAACAATCTAGGCCTCCTGGAGGCCCCTTACAACTCAGCTGGTGAAGCAGGAATGCCTGGGTGTAATAGTGAGAAACAACCTTTCAAACGTGTTGGGCAGTTTTCAGGCAGCGGAATATGTATGCCAATCCAGGCAGCAAGATATGTGGAGGCCAGTTAAAAGATCAGGTTGTGATTACACGTTTTTTTTTTTTGTTTGTTTCTACTGAGGAAATATAACACTTAGTTATTATTTTCTCCATCTCTCCCGCTATTTTGTCAAAACCTTTCATGTAAGTTACTACCAAACACTGGGTTATCCAAGATCTGTGGGTCGTTTTCAATATTTGCTTTTCCCTCAACTACTAACACATTTGATTCCCTTTGTAACTTTCTCCCGTTTCTCCTTTCAGCCTGTTTTCTCCAACCACACTGAGGTTATGAGCTTCCCTATGTACTCCCACACCCTGTTTCATCTCTAAGCTCCCTTGACCTAAAGAGATTTCCTTTTCCTACTATTGTACTCATCTCATTCCCTAATTTATTTCTTCTTCTCTCTATACTTTTTATTCCTTTAGGCACAGCTCATGTTTCATGACTTTCAAAAAGTTTTTCTTCTGATATTCCCAGCTTGAATTAGGTTCATCCTAATCAGTTTCCTTAGACTCACCACTCTGCGTATTAGTTGCTTGTAGTCTGTCTTAGGCTGGTAATTAGCTTCTTGTAGGCAAGGGCTAGAATTTATTTACTCTTATGTCCATAATGCCTGACACAGGAACTGTTCCCACATACAAATTGTAGGGCCATAATTCTTGAGAACATATGTATATTGTAGTGACTCATAAAGGCTTGAAATAAATTTTTAAAATGATGAATTGGGAAGTCCATGAACTTGATATCTTGATGTAGAAGAAAAGCAAGGGCAGATGAAGAAGTTATACAGGACACTTGAAATACCAGAAGAATATAGTCAGACAGCAATATTTCAATCCTAGATTTTTAGATGTGAAGAAGTTCTGAGAAATATTTGAAGACATGGCTCTAGGAATGAGTACATAACAGAGACCAGTAGCCAGAGTCAGAGCTTTTCAGAGTGAAGAAATTGCATTGCAGGGAGAAGGGCTGTTGTATACTAAACAGAAATTGTCATTAAATGGAAGACTAAGAAAGAGGCTGATGATCTGTGGCTGAGAGATGCCAAAAGATGTGGAGATGGAGGTAAATGCCATAATCTACAAAGAAGATATGTTTGTGCCAGGAAGAAAGAATAGGTCTAGAATGTAATAAAAGATAAATAGGTGACTACATTGTACTGTGGTCTGAGAACTCACTGAAGGCATAGCCATTGATGTTAACTTCCACTTTGCTTCCAGACAAAAGATTTTAAATATCTTAAAAATTGCATTTGATATTGTATGATTCATCAAGACAGAAAGTAAAGCTGTAGTTGCCCTGGGAGGGCGGGGAATGGGGAGTCACTGTTTAATGGGTACAGGATTTCAATTTTACAAGACAAAAAGAATTATGGAGATGGGTGGTGGTGATGCTTGCACAACATTGTGAATACATTTAATAACCCTGAATTGTATACTTAACAGTGGTTAAGATGCAAATTGTTGAGTGTATTTTGCCACAACTAAAAAATGGAAAACAATAGTATTTGAAGATAAAGCCCATTTCATCTGGTAGCTAGCTGTATGTGTCTGCTCAGCTGTGGATAGATATTTATGCTGTCTCTGAACTGGAGGTTACTGGTATTCTCTAAGGTATAGGAAAATTGATCTTATGTGGCTAACTGAAGTGGGAATAGTTGTATCCGTCAGACAGTAATGATATAATCATGATAGTTTACATTTAACACAATTTACATGTGTCATACTTTCGAAAGCACTTCATAGATATTATTACTTAATACCATTTTCCCCTTACCATATTTGTCTGTCCTTTCTCTGCTGACTTCAGAAAATGTCTCTTCCACGATACTCAATACATCTCCTTATCTTTGTCACAATTTTAAGTCTCAGAGTCTCCAAAAAATTCCAGACAAGTCTCATCAGCTTCCGGTCATTGATTAATCGATGCCCTTAGAGGCTTTCCCTTCCCCTTCTCAATTGAACATAGCTTCCAAATATTCTTGCCAGTAAAACAAAGTTGTTTATAAGGTTTTGTATTTCTTCCTGTTGAATTATGAACATTTTTTCATATTGACATTGATTTCCATCTGGCCATGAAATACTCAAGGTGAAGAAAATGATACAAAATGGTTAAAATGTATCAAGAGCCAGGTATTTTTAAGTGTCCTAGAAGCATAAACTAGTGTGATGCTCACCAGCTTATATGAGAGGCAAAAATGGATGAAACGATAAAACCAAGACACAGAGAGTTAAGGGAAATTTCCCAAGATCACACAGCCACTAAGGATATGAACTAGATTTTGACTTCAGGCTACTTACCCCAGAGCCTGTGCTTTCAACCATCATTTGTACTGCTTCCCTAAATTACACTCGACTACACTGTGACATCAAATTTCACCTATGACACTGATTATCTGGGGAACTTTGCAACTTATTCTGAATATGACTCAGTTTTCTTTTCTGTGCAGAGATAAAGTCAGTATATACCTCTTAGATTCGTTGTAAGGATTATATGAAATGACACATGAGAAGGCTTTAAAAGGACTTGGAAAGCAATAAGCTATTTTGTTTTCAATCATTTTTCAATAGGTTATCAGTGTTGTGAATGGTTCATGAAAAACGACTTTGGGCTCAGTGAGTAACTGAAATGTTGATGCTTAATAGTGTGTTTATATTAGTATAATAGTAATAAATGTTGTTATTGTTGAGTAATAGTTATTTTGCTTTTCACTGCTTTTCTTTTCCAGTGCTTTAGTCAGAGACTTCTTAAGCCTCCTCGAGAGTGTACACATTTCTTAATTTTGTTGGAAAGTACCAAATTTAAGATATCTTGCATTTTTTTCTTCCTCAGTAAACACTAAATTCTATCACGCAGCAGAAAAAGGGCTCTGTGATTGTCGGTACAATGGTTTAATATTCACTTTTATTCCCTGTATGGTAGTTCTGATTTAATTGCTATTTAGAATAAAACTTGTTCCTTATATGCTTTCATAATTATAAAATTTATGTTTTAATGCCTTCTACACCTATACTGTGCTTTTCTTTATTTCTTTATATCTCTCACTGTTTCATAATCCTGGTATTTGAAATCTCGTGAAGTGTTATTTGGGGATTTGCTGGGAATGTCATCTACATAGTCATGTCTCAAGTTTGTAGCATCTTTAAAACATAATAGGAGATGGAATTCACAGCAGAGTAATAAGCCTCCCGCTTTAGGCAATGTATTTGTGATTGGTATGACTTCGTTCCCAGAGGGCAGTCAGCAACACAATATTATGGCTATGTGTACAAGGAAAACAAACAAATTTTTAAAAATCTCCTTTAAAAAAACAGTGCCCGAGCCTAACCAGTGTCATGCACAGAATCCGTTTCCACCTCTTCATATGGAAGTAGCTCTGGGTGGACGTCTAGAAAGTTGGATAACTATTTATCACATATGATCTGCAAAGGAAGAGATTTATAAGAAAGTGTTAAATTTAATCCATAGGAAAGCAAAACCAAAAATCAATGAATTTTCCATTTGTACTTTTCTCTGGGGCTCTATCCTCAAGATGGCTTAAATGCATTAGAATTCAATGACTAGGCCCAAGTGTTTGTTAGTGACATCAAAGCAAGGTAAACATTCCTGCTGTGTGAGTCCAAGCACAGGGACACTTGGTTTCCTTTGGAAGGATATCATAAAGGCAATGTTTATGAGTAATCATTGTCTTTTCTTCTGTAGCATCCAATGGTATGTACTATAATTTAGAAACGAAAACTACTTAAAGACCCCTTGCTAAGTTTCATGTATTTCAAACTCTCAGATCCTGAGTGTTTAAATATGCCTATATTTCTTCATGAAAAAAACATAATCTTTGCCAAGTTAGAAAAAGTCATATTCCCATTTTTAACTAAATATAGTGAGAAATTTGGACAGTTTTTAGCCTTCAATACATTATGTAATTTGGGTAATAGGCTGAAGAAAAGTAAGGAACTTCAGTTAAATTCAGAGAGAAGCTAGTAATTGTTTCTAAGACTCAAATGTATAGAACAGATCTCTGATATTAAGGATAAGACCGTCAAAGGTGACCCAAATTGGGTCATTGTGGGATTATTTTGGGAGGAATCATCATAGATTCTTACTGTTATAAATACAGTCAAATGTCAGATGAATATACTCCACTGAAATGTCCTCTAGGAATGATGTTGGAACCAATGTTGGTAATTTTGAAAGTCATGGAGAGGATTTCAGATGATTGAAGTCAGGCAACTCTCCCAGGTTTAATAAATAAGCAAATGGTGAATTCCAAAAATGCCGTATCAATGAGCCTCATATTGATCCAGAGCACAGTTTCAGGAAGGTCCATTAAATGGGTCTTTTGAGAGCATTAGGATAAAAGGCTGGCAGCAGAGATTCACTAAGAGCAATGGTGCCAAGCTTGCCTCTTGGACATTGTTATCTGACAGATAAAGGTAGGCCATAGCGGCGCACAATACGGATATTTCCAGGGTAACGCTGTCAAGCTGCTATAACTTTCCTTGCCTCTTTGCTATCTTCTCCTATAGTCGACTCCCAAGAAAAAGATAGTTGACTTTTAATCCAGAAATGTATGTTAATTGGCAAAAACAAACAAATGAAGCCATAACTTATCCTTTAGGCTTCTCTCTGCTCAGTTATGAGATCATATGAATGTGCCCTTAGGAAACACAGAAGGCCCACACTATTATAGAGACAAATTTCTTACATTCTCTGCTGTTTAATGCTCTTCAAAAGACTTACCATACTTCACCAATTTGATTGCCAACTACTTGAACACAGGGACTTATTAAAAATTTTGCATATTATGAGGGCATTAACTTTTAAGTATTCGATTGTTAAGACAATGCATATTATTATAAAGCATAGAAGGCACACTTATTACCTCCTTAAGAACCAGTCTCTATTTCTCTGGTTCATAGAACTCCCAGGTCATAGAGGGATTAGACATTTGTGTCTTCAATTGGCCCTCTTCAGCCCTAGGATAAATAGTGATTAATCTAAGCCAATGGTTTTCAGCTCTGTCTGACCCAATGCCTCTACTTCATAAGAAATTCTTCAAAGGCCCCTTCACTATTCTAAACTATTACTGACAACACAATGTATGCATTCAAGTTGTTGAAAATATTAATGTTATGATGCAGCTAACAAAGGAGAAATAATTTACTGTCAATATATAATCCAAAATGTATATAATTGTGCCAGAACATTTACATATCAAATGCAATAGAACATAATGAAATTTTCATATCTTCACCCATACCTTGAAACATTGTAAATAAAAAGCTACAAATATAGTTTCATTGAATAACCAAATGCCAAAACTGCCGTTTCTATTGTTGACGTGATTGATCTGCGCTGGTAAATGTGATAGATACTTTCTGCTTGACCCTTATCCCCTGTTATACTCCCCTATTTACTGGCTTTTGTCCAAGTGGAATGGTTCATATTGAATATCTCAATAGGTTTCCATGCTCATTGCCTTCTATGCATGTTCATGAGATTAAAGGGAAGGAGGAAGTGGGATTGGGGATTATTGCCTAAACTCCCTCTCTGCTGGGTCTCTTTGACTTCTCTTTTTCATAAGAAAATCAGTGTTTCCTTGTGTGATCAGGGCAGTTTACTACCCGGAAATCTGCCCGCTGCTACTAACCCAGAGTTATCGTGGGGTGTGATCTCTGTGATTCCTTCACCCTTCTCCCCTGACATTTTCATAAGTAGTCTCTTTGGAAATAAACCCATGTTAAATTATCTTAGTTTGAGTGTGTTCCCTTTTTCCTATTGAGACTCTGAAATGAGTATCTAAACGAGAAATTCTACCATCTTTTCTCATGTACATAGTAGTTTAATTCCTGCAAAATTCATGGCACATTAAAACCATGCAAAAGTACTTGGCGCTTAGGCAGTTACATTTCGGTTTGTATAATTAAAAGAAGCAGGTTATTCACCTACATTACGTTAGAAAGTCATTCAGGACATATAGCAATCCTTGATTAGGAGCGGTTATCCCACGTTACTGGACATTTGGCATCCCTGTTTTCCAATCCTTAAAGTTCCAAAATGCCCTCACTTATTCTTTCCTGCCATTGGATTTTGTCCCATTAAGCTGTAAGGCTGGGAATGCCATAGCCGTCTTGAAAACAGGTAGAAAGATAAGAGAATCACAAAGACGTGGATCATGTTGAATTAACTAACCATTGATACCATCTACTTATTGTGCGATTTCGTAAAAATTGCTCCTTGTTTTTTTCTACAATTAGTTGACTATTCTGTTACTCGAAGTTAAAAACTTTTTTTCTTTTCTTTCTTTCTTTTTTTTTTTTGACAGAATCTTACTCTGTTACCTAGGCTGGAGTGCAATGGCATGATCTTGGCTCACTGCAACCTCTGCTTGCCTGATTCAAGCAATTCTCCCACCTCAGCCTCCCAAGTAGCTGGGATTACAGGTGCAAGCCACCACACTTGGATAATTTTTGTATTTTTAGTAGAGACGGAGTTTCACCATGTTTGCCAGGCTGGTCTCAAACTCTTGACCTCAAGTGATGCACCCGCCTTGGCATCCGAAAGTGCTGGATTACAGGCATGAGCCACTGCCCCTGGCCAAATCATTTTAACCAATAGCAAAGCACATTACTTCATTTTTTCAAAAGTTGCCGGTAATTTCAATAAAAAATATTATATAACATGCTTAATGCAATACAAATGCTTTTCAATGTACAATGGGGTTGTCTTGATAAGATGATCATAAATTGAAAATACTGTAGTTAAAATGTATTCAATATGCCTAACATACTGAACATCACAACTTAGCCTGGCATACCTTTAATGTGCTCAGAACACTTACATCAGCTGACAGTTGGGCAAAACCATTGAATACAAAACCCACTTTATAATAAAGTATTGGATATTTTATGTAATTTATTGAATATTGTACTGAAAGTGAAAAGCAGAATAGTTATATTCTATTCAAAGCTATCACTTTTGCTTCATCATAAAGTTAAAAAACATCATAAATTGAACCATTATAAGTTGGTGACCATCTGTGTATACATATGTGTCTGTGTATCTATATAAATATGTATGTTTATATATATATTTGTGTGTATATATATCCTCTGTGTGTGTGTGTGTGTGAGAGAGAGAGAGTGTGTGTGTATGTATGAAATTGTAGGAAAGTAAAATTTCGTGTCTTATAGATACAGCATGTTAACATGTTGGTACCTATCCTCCTGAGATGTAAAACTTTACATGGATAGATGTGTGCATTTACAATTGTACACAAAGAGAAACATATTCGCTAGGCTCTTTAGTTTTCTGTAGTTTCATTCAACACTATCTGGTTTATGTGGATGATTACAAATATAATGCTAGGGTGAAGGTTCTTCTCTATAACTTTGACACTTCCTTGATTATCAACCCTTGGCATATTCTTAGAGTAGGATTTTCTTTTAGAATTAAGATCCTTGTTTTAGGACTCTAGCCTGTTAACACACAGAGCCAATAATTATTCAGAATGGTTGGGTTAATTCACATTCCCACAGATGGGACATCAAATGTCCAGGCTGCACAGCCTCATTAACACTAGATTTTCTGGACATTTTATATAGTATTTCATCTGATATAAAAAGTAGAATTCTGATTTAATTATGGTTGTTAATTTATTTTTATATTTTTAGTCATTATGAAAATGTTTAACTATATGAAAAGCCTGGAAAGTGTTGTTGTTTTTTTTAAGGTAGTACTTCAGAAATATTTGTGATACTTAATTTTTAAAAATTCACTCTAAAAGAATCTTGAAATGTCTCTTTAATGAAATGGGACATAAATACTCGTCACATTAGTGAAAAATACGTGTTTAAAATCTCTGCAGCAATCCTGTAAATATTAATAATTTTTAAAAAAATTGACATCTTCAAAATATAAATGTTCTAAACTTATAATCGGTTAAATATGTATCTATTAATACATATAGATACATGTATCTAAATAAATTTGAAGACTTCAAATTCCAGGTACAATATAATTTTTTTCTATCCTGTGATTTGTCATTCAGGATTTTGTAATTTGAACAGAAATATTTTGCCCTAACCATATGTCTTTTCTCTTACCTAAAAATGTTATTTTATGAAAAATTGTTTTAAAGGTCAGTTTGCATGTTGGAAAGCATCTTGTACAATGTTACATAACATATTTCATATTTGGCTGTGTTGTTTTAACTGTGTAAATATGGTTTAAATCTATGATGCTCTTTAGTGCTGATCATGAGGCAAAGCAAATTTATCTGTATGAAAGGCTCCTGTTAATTTTTAACTTTCAAAAGATTACATACATTCACCCTCTTCTGAATTTTAATTCCTGATGCAAAGATTATGAAATCTCGAGAGGATAATGAATCAGCTTCTGATTACATTCTGGAATCACGATTTGGTCACCCATCCAAGAATGCGTATTCAATTTCCTTTACATTACACACATATGTAATACCATGCTGAGTGATGTTGGGAAAGGTGTGTCTTCAGTGATGCCTTCATGAAGTTACAGTCTCACCACACTGAGGTATTTTCTTTTTAAACCTTTCTTTTCTGCTGTGAAGAAGTGCCTAAGAGATGAACAAGTGGGAAAAACTGAAAAAAAATCTTCATCTAATTCAGCAACTAGCTTTCGTATCTTCTAAGAATTTTTGTCTCCAAAAAGCTCTAATTTTCATTCCTTTACAAGCTTTATTTCTCTCTCCTTTCCAATACCAGACTTTGCTCTGTTTGTTTTCTCTACCTTTTTTAGAGACGCCTACAATAGAAAAAACTATGACATATTCAATACATCTGAAAATTTTGCATTGCCATTAATAAGAATGAATTATCTGTTTATAAAGAAAAAAATAAAAATATGAACCGAGAAAGCACAGAAGGTAGTAACCACATTTCGATGTTTATCATGGAATCCTCTTTATAATCCATCTGTTACAACTCCACAGAACAAATGACAAGTAATTGTGAAGTTTCCCCTCATTTTATAGGTTTGGTCTTGTAAGGCATACAACACAAATTTTATTTACTTTTCTTTTTGGTATTTGGTCAAGTGGCCACTGGGTGGATGATGGAGCCTCTTGGGATATACAGTCTTCTTCTAGTTTTGTTGATGTAAATATTACTGTGTGTTTTTCATTCACTTGTCATTTTACAAGGCATGCTTCATTAAAAATATGTCAGCATCACAGTGACAAATCACAAAATTTAAAAGGCACAAGAAAAAAACAATTTATTTAAAACATTCCTGTGTAAAAGTAGTCACCACTCTTAGTATTCTTCAACTATTTTTATTCTATTTAAATGCAAGCCTAGTTTTATCTCGAGTGTCTGACCTTGATGATATGGTTTACTTTAAACTTAGAAAATATTGAACTCTATTGGAAATTTCCTACAGATCAGCTTTTCTAGACGCCAAGTGCCTTGTTTTAGCCACGGTGATGACAGCAATTGGGTTCTCAGGGATTCTGGCCTCTGGCATCATCTCAGTTGTTTATAATTGAAGTTGGCTCTGATGCGAACTCAGCTTAGAGGCATGGTTGGACTGCTGGGCTTAAGGCTGGCCTGCCAGGAGGTTGCCTTGAGGTGTAACTAGGCAAAGAAAGAAGAAGGTGGGGCAAAATTACCAACAATCTTCAACTATGAATTTTTATGAGTAGGGGCTTCCCACACCATCAGGCACTCTGAGCTGGAGAAACAAGGGATTTTGAATTGAATGTTTAGTTTTTAGGCTTGATAGTCAGATTAGGGAAGTTTTGGGTACACCTTTCCCACTCTAGAGTCCTCTCCCTAACTCAGGGCCAATTTGGGACGTGGGCTCAATGGAAAAGAGTGCTGAGATCAATTAGAAATATCCATCATGAACATAGGAGGCAGGCATTCTGGCCAAGGGGTGTGTCTTCCCACTTTGTATTCCAGAGTGCGATTTCTTCTTGCTATCTGTCCCTCCATAAATAAGCGTTGGGTGGAGGACAAGCTGGTTACAATCGAGGATGGAACGAGATTCTAGCAGAATTGCAGAATGAACTGAGAGCCACCAAAGTGTGCCTCTGTGAACCAGCAGAGAGAGCTGTGGAAGGCAAAGGAAGAGGAGCCAAGAGGCCAGATAATATTCCTGCTTCCCCTACGTTGTGAGAGTGAAATGGTCCGCAACCTATGTCAGTAATTAACCAGAGGCTTTTTAGAGAGTAAGAATTCTGATAGACACTTCAATAGCTGAAGTCGCTCTTCAGTACTGCACATAACCTGTGGACAGATTTTCATCATTATTAATTCATTTATTCAATAGATACATATTAAAGTCAAGGCATAGTTCTAAACTATGCAGTCAATTACAAAAAATAAATAATAATGAAGGGCATTAGCTCTGCCTCATAGGACGTTAAAGCTCTAGCTGCTAAATGAGACAAGTAGGGTTCCCACATCAAGTGCCTGGGCTCCTGTTATAACCTGGACTCTGCTTCCGATGGCTTCTCTTGTTTCCGTTTTGGTAAAGCCGTCATTTGGCTTAGTCCCTATCCTTGCTATGGTCACCCACCAGCAGGTGGACCTCCTTGACCGTAACTACACGCATAGATCTTTGATTGTTTCTTTTCAAATGTTTGCTTACTTTAGAGCTGCAGTCGAATGTCGTTTGGACCATAAGACTCTGAGGCTGTGTGTGGTTGAAGCTGTCTTGAGACTCAAAGAGCTATTGAGGAAGGGATTTGGTAGCTGAACTCTTTTGAAGTTTTTCTCTGTCTCTCACACATCTGGGGCTGAATAGCTGAATATATTGTTTAATTTCTACATCGATAATAGTTTAATAGGCATTCATGCAAATAAGTTCTGCTGGGAGTTTATTGTCCTACTCCAATAACCAGTAATGCATTCCTTGAATTCAGTGTAGGTATAAATTCTACATGGTAAGTGAAACTGTCTTTATGAATTACTGCTATAGAATATACTAGATTGTGTAGGTTTTAGTACAATCTAGGTAATTATCAAGCCTTGTAATATTTTCAGGAAAGTGATCCTTTCACTTCAGTTTATGGAACTTGGAAATTTTTCCATTGCCACCCACTAGTTAATCATAAACTTAATTCTATGTATCTGAATTTATTTTTCTATTTATAAATGTATCTGGATGCTTTCTCAAAGGTTTCCCAGATTAAAAACCTATGATTTTGAAAAATTAAAAGAGAAGTAATTAGAATTGTGTTAAAAAACAGAATCAGGCCACGCATGGTGGCTTATGCCTGTAATGCCAGCACTTTGGGAGGCTGAGGCGGGAGGATCATTTGAGGTCAGGAGTTCGAGACCAGCCTGGCCAACATGGCAAAACCCCACCTGTAATAAAAAAATACACAAGTTAGCTGGGTGTGGTGGTTAATGCCTTTAGTCCTAGCTACTCAGGAGGCTAAGGCAGGAGAATCGCTCGAACCCAGGAGGCTGAGGTTGCAGTGAGCCAAGATAGTGCCACTGCACTCCAGCCTGGGTGACACAGTGAGATCCTGTCTTAAAAAAAGAAAAGAAAAAGAAAGAAAATCAGAATCATACAATGAGAGAGGTTGTATAGCCCTTTTAATTGTCCATAATGGATACATTTCTTTTTCTGCGTAATAGTTTATCAGCATGAAAAAAAAAAAGAGTCACTGAACACTGATAATTTTCTTCTCTCTCTCTTTATTTTTCCTTTTTTTTTGAGATGAAGTCTTGCTCTGTTGCCCAGGGCTGGAGTGCAATGGCAACATCTCTGTTCACTGCAACCTTCACATCCTGGGTTCAGGCGATTCTCCTGCCTCAGCCTCCCAAGAAGCTGAGATTACAGGTGCATCCCACCATGCCTGGATAAGTTTTTGTATTTTCAGTAGAGATGGGGTTTCATCGTGTTGGCCAGGCTGGTCTCAAACTCCTGACCTCCGATGATCTTCCCGTCGTAGCCTCCCAAAGTTCTGGTGATGATTTTCATTTAACGGTGTTCTACAAAGTGAGTTTAGGCAGTGAAAAGGCACATGTCATCTATAGTTTACCAGAAAGTAGTACTGGTCACCAGCATTGAAGCATACTCCTAACCCTGGAAAATTTCTTCAGCTGCCAGAATTAATCTCAGATTTTAAGACTGGAGCAAAGACTAATTTGGTATGTGTTCATTTAGATTAGTAAATCTCCATGGTGTTCGAGCTGTATAATATCAAATCTAAAATAAGCCAAGAGAGTTGAACAATTTCTCATCTCTCAGAAAAAAATGCATCATTTTCAAGAGATTTAAGATTGAATTTAAAATCCAACTGCCTATTCCAGTGTATGTTTCTCCCGAATAAGGCCAAGCCCTAAAATTCTGGAGAGTGTCCTCCAAGTTGTGTTTAAGTAATAATTGATAAATCTATGGTTTAGATACGTATGGAATTCCATATAACTCTAGCTCCAGCCTTTGCGAGTAAAAATTGGCAGTGACCATGGCCTTAATGGAGGCATGTGGTTAATTGGAATTTTCGGTACCAAAAGTCTCCTTGTTACTAGGTTATCGGGGTACCCTATAATAGTATCCATAACTCATTGCCCACTTGTCTGTTTTGATTTCTTTTTTAAAAAGACAATTTTAGGGCAGGCGCGGTGGCTCACGCCTGTAATCCCAGCACTTTGGGAGGCCCAGGCGGGCGGATCACGAGGTCAGGAGATCGAGACCATCCTGGCTAACACGGTGAAACCCCGTCTCCACTAAAAATACAAAAAATTAGCTGGGCGTGGTGGCGTCGCCTGTAGTTCCAGCTACTTGAGGGGCTCAGGCAGGAGAATGGCGTGAACCCGGGAGGTGGAGCCTGCAGTGAGCAGAGATCGTGCCACTTCCAACCTGGGCTACAGTGACACTGCGTCTCAAAACATACAAACGAACAAAGACAATTTTAAACTTGGAGGTTTTGTACCTCAATTCACATATGTGGCATATTTATAAAATAATCATGCCTTTACATATTTTTCCTTTGACATCTTAGCTGTATATCCAAGCCATTTATGTTTTTTAATTGCCACAAATATCGCACCGAACTAGAGCACCAGGTACAAAAATGCCTGGTATAGCATTTCTTCTGGTTCTTGAAAGTTATTTTAATCCCCATGTTTAAGATATTCCTAGACAGCTATATGTAACTATAATTACTTCTGCTAGGTAGAAACATCTCTGTGGTCAACACTTGTGAAGTGCCTTGTAAATAAAAATATGCTTGAGTAGAAATAGTATTTTGCAAATATAGCCCTAAATAGAACTACTGATTTTACCAAGAATTAAAGACTCCAAACTCTTTGTCTTTCAACTTTGGTTGATAGGAACATCTGATTACAATGAGCCAAAAGCCTATGTGATCATTAATGAGGTAATTTTAACACTTACAAATGACACAGCTAATTTGTAATAGGTTTTTGAAGGGCAAATTGCATGTTTCTGTTTAAATAATGAGAGTAAAATATGGACACTATTCACACTCTATATACACAACTAACCCCAACTTGTCTCTAGAAGAAAGGTCTAATTTTTCCGGTCTCATCCACAAAATGAAGAGTTAAAAAGCTGTATCTTTATTCTCACTTTAAGTGATTTTTTAACCACTGTATAACACTACTACAGTTTGTTTGGAGATAAAATAACTCATGGTGAGAAATCCAGTTCTTGAAAGAAATCATTTTACCTTCAATCACATTTAGGATATCTATGCTTTTAGGGTAAGGATGAAAATTTATAAACATTTGTTAAATTATGCAACTGGTTTTGAAGATGTTTCAAAATTACACTTTCCTTATTGTACAACTAGTTTTCATGTATTCACAAATGAGACACATGAGAATTATTAATGCAAAAGCATAGCATATTGACAAAGTTTATAATGTAAATAGTTTAGTTAGGAAAGAATGTAATAAGTGAATTATCAAAGCTATTTTATTGGTCCCTAGATTTGCCATAGAAGAAAATGAAGCACCCTTATAAAAATTTCTCAGCAGTGAGAAAATTTAAGGTCTATTTTGTATGCCGTAAGCTCTAAAAAATATTATTGCCAATAAAAATAGAGTGCCTGATAATAAAACACAATCTAAAATTGTCTTTTTAAAGGTTCACTCTTATTCTTCTTCCCTTCCTATGTGTGCACAGAATACTGTCACTGTCTTGATTGGAACACTGTCTCTCTGTCTCAGAGGGTGTACAGTTTTAGAAGGGAGAAAATATTTGTTCATTTTGCTTCCTATAAGGTAAGGTCTCAGTGGTTGAAGGTCAATTAACAAACTTTTTGTCTTCATACTACTATCTTGGAATTACCAACTGGCTTCTATTTAGATTTTGAAAAATAAAAGAAAAGAACTAGCATTTGTTAGAACTTACTGTGTTCCAGAAACTTTATTGATACCATTTCTTCTCATTATCACATTCATTCTTTCAATTAGTATTATCTTTTCCATCTTAAGAAGGTGGGACCAGAGGTTTTGTAATGTCCATTAACCCACTGTGGATTTCATGGCTTGCAAGAAGAAGAAAGCGTGGTGGAACTCAGGTTTGTCTGATTCCAAATTCACATCCTTTCATATCTCCACGAAAGATAGAAAAGATAAATTGGGCTCTATTCTAACAAGAGAAACACAATTTTCCATCAGATAAATGAATGATTCTTAAACCTCAAAAATAAAACATGTAGCAAAAGCTCAGTTCAAGAGTAGACATAAAGGTTGTGACATGGGTAGTAGGGATATATGTCTAGTGACATAGATTTGCTATGCATATCTGACCAAAAATCTCCCTCGTGATTTTCAAATCAGATGCACAACTGCATTTAATGAGTTTCACAAATCATTAACATCAGTCTCTGAAAACAAGATTGTTAAAAAATGTTAAGATTTTCAACAACAAAGATCTTATCTAAATAGTAAGGAGATTATATTAGATGGCTCGATTCCCTGGGCAGTCTAGTTGACAATTCAACTTGTTCAAATCTATAACATATGGCAACTTAAAAAATTATGAAAGTTTTTCTAACTTTGTGCTTAAGGTAGTTGGCCATTCTTCCTCTTGGGAATAAAAAGTGCAGATTTTCTGTCGAAGCATTTTGCTATTGTTTTTCAATTTCCATTTATGAGAAATAGATAAAATAGCAACTTTTTAGTTACAAATTTAAAGTCAAAATGGAGATAATTAAGTATCTCCATTAATTAAGTAAAGATTAATTTTTTAAAAAATAGCATTTACTAAATTCTAATTAATCAATTGATTGACTATTTTTATCCCTGGCTCAATGTAACTCTCTTTGAAATACTCTTGTCTCAATTCTAGTTTATGTCAACAATGTGTCATCACAGATGACTTTTTGTCATCTTGATCTCTCGGTTCTATGAACACCTTCGATCTGATGACAATGTTTTCCAATAGAATTGCTTCTACTCAAACTTCTGAGATCAAATTTGTGGATTTAGTCTCACCCCAATCAATTCTTCAACTCTCAGGACACCAACTGGTGTCCTACAATTCAATTCAATCCTGAGACTGTCTATCTGGAGATAGCATCAGATCCCACAAGTTCAGGGTTCAGGCCCACAAGACTGCCGCCCCACCGTTAGAGACGAGTTGTGGGCCTCCCATACTCCTGACCAACTGGCTATAAATTAGGACTTCCATGGATTCCTTCCCCAGGTTCTATAATTTGCTAAGACGGCTCACAGAACCCAAGAAAGCACTTTGCTTACAGTTACTGTCTGATACAAATCAGGAACAGTCAAATAGAAGAGACACACAGGGCCAGGTATGGTGAAAAGGGGCACAAAGAGGGCCGACAGTTTCAACCATCTAGTTAGGCCTTCATCTTTCTGGTGTCCAGCACCCACCCTGAAGCTCTACGGGTCTCCAGCCACCACTCATGTCATGTCAATAGCATAAACTCAGGTATGGCTAAAAGGGACTTATGACTAGTAAAGGATGGTCCTCTCATCTCTATCAGGAAATTTCAAGTTTTAGGGGCTCTGTACAGTGAACTGGGGAGGAAGACCGAATAGGACATACCCTAGACCAGTTGTGCTAACTACTGTGTGCCTCAAAATTGCCTACAGTTGTGTTAAAATAAGAGATTGCTGAGAGCTGGTATTGGAATTTCAGATTTGGTAGATCTGGGGGTGTAACCTGAGAATTTGCAGTTCTAGTAAGTTCCCAGGTGATGCTGATGCTGCTAGCACAGGGACCACACTTCCAGAAGGACTGATTGAAGCATTGTCATTACTTATAATAGCAACTTCTCTGTAGTCACAATTTCATTCATCCCATTCTCTGAGCTCCTCCTTTAATCATTCCTTTTCATACACTGACATAAAATTTTTCAATCTCTCTGAGACCTCCAAACTATTATTTTATCATATTCACAATGACCCTTACCTCCTTGATGTCGACTCTATTGCCTGTTCTCCTGCCTAAATTCCATGGCCAACCATTCCCAGGAAACTTCAACTTCCTTGTTTCTCTTTCACTTTGCTGAATCTAACCAGGAAAATAACCCTGCTTAGATCCAAATTTACACCAAATCCTCACATATATTTGAGCAACTAGCTATATGGACCAATTTGAAAAATATCCCACTTGAAACTGAGAATTTCAGTGCCGCCTATCAATCAGTCATACTACATATGTTCCAATCTATTCACCCTCTAATTTACTTAGTTTTGTATCTTATCCTGTCTCTAATCCCTAACACTTCCCCAGAAATCCTCATTCTCTTTTTGGTTGTGCTTCCCTGAGAACATTGCGTCACCCAAAGACAACTTCCACAGACTCCTGAAACAATTTAAACTCACTTTCCCATGTCTATATCCACAAACCCTTCCTTTTCACCTATTATTATCGTGAACTAACTGGCCCCTGTCTGTATATTGTCTGATGATGATTTCTATATTACAGGGTTAGAGATACTTTCTCATCATAGCTAGCTTAGAATCAAATCCATGCAGTCCACCACTGAAACTGGGGTTCCAAGTCAGTGTATTTGGAGAGGGAGAGCTAGTAGAAAAACAAGGATGAAAAGATCCAGGATGAAGCTCCTGATGGAAGAAAAGGCCATTTTTACTATTATGAACCCCTTGAAGTAGACCATAAGCATTCTCATCTGGACAAATATCCATTCATCCACACCAGTGAGCTGATTAAGTTTTAGGGTTTGAAGGGTCAATGAACAATTATTCCTCATTCAGCAATTAAAGAAGGATTAATATGAATATTATCTTGAAGAAGTTTAATTTAAAATGTATTTCATTGATCTTTGGCAATTGTCTTCTATCAGATCATTACCAATCAATATGAGTTGGGAGGAAGGGAGAAAACCCAAAACTTAATCAGATGCCTGAAGTTAAGGAACATTTTATAACCAACCCAGGGAAAAAAAAGGCTCAAAAAGGGAAAGATGAGGACATAGAAAATACATTTCAAATATTTTAACTTTTTGACAAAATGTCAGTTCTGTGCAAGAAAAACTGATGATTGTGTGAGTATAACTTTGTCATTTACATCTGCCAATGTGTTCAGAAATATATAACCTATAAGTTTTTTTAATAGTTTGACACAAAATTTGTTCATCAAAGTATCTAAAACATTCTGAAAATACTAAAAATTTTCAATTTAAATATTAAGCTAAACAGCTCTGTATATATAAATAAGCTCAAACAAACATGCACGCTCCCCAACAATAACACTGCTACAGATATTGACTGGTGGTTTTGGTTTCATTTCATCTTATAATGGCAAATCTGGTTAAAACCTAGATTCTGGGCTGGGCGCAGTGGCTCACGCCTGTAATCCCAGCACTTTGGGAGGCCGAGGCAGGCAAATCACAAGGTCAACAGATCGGGGCCATCCTGGCCAACATGGTGAAACCCCATCTCTACTAAAGAAACATACAAAAATTAGCTGGGCGTGGTGGCACGTGCCCGTAGTCCCAGCTACTCAGGAGGCTGAGGCAGGAGAATTGCTTGGACCTGGGAGGCGGAGGTTGCAGTGAGCTGAGATTGTGCCACTGTACTCCAGCCTGGTGACAAAGAGAGACTCCGCCTCAAAACAAAACCTCAGATTCTGAACTGAATCTCAGAATAAGGATCTCGAAGAGGTCAATATGTATGTAATCTATTCTTAAAGAAAAATTTTCTCTAATTGTATATTGGACTGTCACACAGCTTCTGACTTTGTTTATACCCTTAAAAAGTATCTAGATTTATGTGTAGCTTTTGTAAAGTGAAAGCTCAGAATGTCTACTCTGTCCTGGTACCCCTTTAGTTTAATTGCTGGAAAATATTTCATAAAAATGAATTGGTCAACAAATGGAAAATTTGAACTTTGCATACTAAAGTTTTTTTTTTTTTCAGACGGAGTCTTGCTCTGTCGCCCAGGCTGTAGTGCAGTGGCGTGATCTCGGCTCACTGCAAGCCTCACCTCCCAGGTTCACGCCATTCTGCTGCCTCAGCCTCTCCGAGTAGCTGGGATGACAGGCACCCGCCACCACGCCCGGCTAATTTTTTTGTATTTTTTAGTAGCAACGGGGTTTCACCATGGTCTTCATCTCCTGACCTCGTGATCCACCCGCCTCGGCCTCCCAAAGTGCTGGGATTACAAGCGTGAGCCACCGCGCCTGGCCTGCATACTAAATTTTTACTTCATATTATCGACTCTTGAAAAATAAGCGTGTATATTAGAAATGACACTCATTTGACTATACCATAATGCATTTCAGACTTTTTATCTTCAGCTACAGAATTTCTCCATCCTTTGAATTATGTTAGCTGGCTTTAGTTGCCCAGTGTTGGTGATCCGCCTCCACTAATTCACAGCTCTATTGTACTGCCCCCGGGGATGCATTTCCATAGATCTGCCTTGTTATGAGTGTCATTTTTTTCTTCTATTTTGTTGACTGCCATTCAAATATTTTTGGCTTTATCAGAGAGTTTCACTTTATTGTTTGTTACCTCCTCATTTTTTTAGCTTTTCATAAGTTACTGTGTTATATCTGCCTGGGCTTTTGGTTCCTTTACAGATTTGTTTGATATTATTTTTAGCTTATGATACTTCTAAAGTCTGTACCCTTTTAATTTTCACTTGCTTCATCTTCACATTCTTGTGTTTTGTTTTCATTTCAAAATACCAGAAAGTAAAATGTCTCAGCAGCTTGGTGAGTGGAATAGTTTATTTATAATCCAAAGAAAACACATACTTTCTGTGAGCTATCTGCTTATAAGTAAAAATTTTATATAGACATTCTTGAAAAAAAATCTTAAATTTCTGGGGGATTGAATGAGATTTTTAACATCATTCTATACAACAACAGGTGCAAAATTTGTATTCCTCTACTCAAGAAAAATAATTAATGAACATTTGTTATTAGTTTACTAACATCTAAATGCTAATGTATCAATTATACATTATTAAAACACAATTAAGCTGAAGAGGTGAAAAAGTATAAAACAAACCAGTGCATAATTTACCTTTATTCGTATGAAACATCTTTTTCTCTCCTGAAAATAGAGATTAACCAGTGGTGTGCTGGGGAGGGAGGGGGTGTGTTGGAGGGAGAAAAGCCATGATTTGTACAATTTGCCCATTTCCATGTTTTAAATACTCCCACCCTGGCCAATTTCAAGCTACCAGCAATTTGATAACCAGTTCACAACATTTTTGAAAATTTAATAATCAGCTCTCAAAAGCTGGTACAGGCCAGGCTAAGCCAGCTTCAGCACAAAACTGAAAATGATTATTAATCTTTACTAGCTCCAGATATCTTTTAACATATATTGAAATCTATGACCCTTAAAAAGAAAACATATATACAGATTTTGACAAAACTTTGCAGTTCCACTCATGGATCCCTGTATAAGAATCCCCTTTCTATGTGTGTTTGCAATTTGAAGAGTTCAGACTTTATGATTCACAGGTGATAACTAATGATTTAATCTCAACACTTAGGCTTTTATAATTTGGGAGTCATGTGTTTAACTGCTGTAGTAGTAACTGCTTCTTCTCAGAGAAACTTAGAAGCTAAGACCAGGGCAATATCCCTTGGTCTGCAACACACCTCTTCTTTCTGAGCATATCGTATAAGAAGCTAACTTTGTCTCAAAGTTCATATGACTTTTGCATTTTCAATTACTAGCTATTTTCTTTTGGAACTGTAGGACTGGCAGAACTTTCCCTCTACCCTCTGAAGGTATGATAACTGAGTGTATGAAATAAATGGATAACGGGCATGTCAAAAGAAGAAAAGGTGTACACATTTATTACACGCATGGGGAAATCACAGGAAAGAAAAGTGGATGCAAAAACAAAACAAACAAAACAACGCAAAGAAAAAACCCCAGTGAGATTTAGGAGCTTATAGGGAAGGCAGGAGGGAGAATGTAGGAAACTTAGGGGAGGGGAAATGACTTTTGGGAAAGATGACCAGACCCTTAGCAGAATAGATGATAGTTTGTGACAGTCTGTCTTGGTGTGGTTTGGACTCTTAGTCTTCTCTCCTGTGATACGAGGAGTCAATTTTCCCTGGCTGATGACACTCCTAGGAAGGAGATGAATGTCTTTGTGCTGATAAGACAGTATCTTGAAGCTTTATTTTCCAATTCAGTTCTAAATCTGCAGTGTATCAAAATCTCCTCATTATGCTTTGGATGTTATGGTAGATAAATGGTATCTTCACAAAGATACATTCATTCTGGTATTGAAAGTTCCTTTTGGGGGGTTTCTCTTTAGGAAGGTAAAGAGAGTGCAGAGAAAGCATGTCCCGCATTTGTTGTTTTTCAAGTATTTTCAGTTCGATGTAATCAGTGCACCAAAGCAATCCACTCAGGGCTGGCATTTCCTGAGCACCTTCAGAACTCTTTTCCATCCCCTGTTATTTCTATCAGATCATGTGATTTAAGAACTACTTTTACTTGCCACTTACATATATATTGAAAAGGCAAACTTTCCTTTCATAGTTTGCTAATTTTGGCAAAGTACATTAACAAAAATTAAGTAAGTGAAATTTTCTGTTCTATTGTTTTGAAAACAATTCTAGAAACTGTCCTTGTAAGAACAGCAAAGAGAGATAAAAAAAAGATAATTCTCAACTGCTGCTTCAACCATTCTTTGCTTAACAATGTATCCAATTAAAAGACAAAACTCTCTTTTCAGGTTTATATGTATCAATTGCTTAATTAGAAAGTAAATATTCCACCCCATATAATCTGGTGTCAAAAAACGTATAATAAAATTACTTTGATTTTGTTGCTGATAAGTTTGTGAATTTAAATCTCAACTTACAGTGATGAATTTATTTGCTTTGTGCTGACAAGACAGTATCTTGAAGTTTTGTTTTCCAACTCAGTTCTAAATCTGCAGTGTATCACAATCTCCTCATTATGCTTTGGATGTTATGCTACATAAATGGCATCTTCACAAAGATACATTCATTCTGGTATTCAAAGTGCCTACTTAAAATTCTGCACGAACAGTTTTATTGAAAAAATATGTAGACAAGCCATTTATTATACACAGTGACTTGGAACAAATTCTTATAAGAAGCATAGCATGTCTTCCATTAAATGTATACATTTTATAAAAAGTTACTGAAAGTCTTCCTGAGGTTAAACAATAAATCTTTTAAATTTAATCACTGTGCTACCTCAAAGGTATTTTTTTCTTTAGGACACTCACTTAGGGCATACGGTCAGATTTCAGCCTACTTTAAACAACTAGGCAGTATTTTTAGTGCATTTTTCTGTTTGTTAAAAAGCTAGTTGTTGAGAATAAGTTGCTCAATTATCTTCGTCAATTACTTTTTGTTTTGTTTTGTAATTATTATCCTATTTTGGTTTTCCTTTAGAATTGTGAAATATCTTGAATCAGAAATTGCAGAGAATATATAAATGAGTAAGCATGCAGTCTGCAATCAAACTAGATCTCGAAAGTGTTTTGTTGTAGTTTATACCTTGAATTCAAAGTGCCATTTTATACAAGGCACTTGAAAAATTTTCAAGCTCATCTATTTCATAATAGTACAAAATTTATTGTTGTTTTATTTGCAAGGAGATAGACCAGATAAAAGATCACTTTATTTCTTACAGTGTTGACTTTGATATTCTAACCTTGTCAGTTTATACAGATTAATGAAGACTCCGTACATGTAAAATTCACTATAATTTTTTTTCTGGCATGAGAGTCCAAACAAATAGTCAAACAGGTAACTACATATTCAAACACGTCAAGCAAAAATATACAATAGCTTGACAAAAAAGAAAAAAGAAGAAAAAAGAAACCCCTATACATGCCTTAACATTCTTAAACTCTGAGGACCAAATCAGATTCAAAAGAAACATTTCTGGTGGGCAGGGAAAGGGCTAAAAAGCGAAAGTATATAATAAGTAAATTCCCCATTGCTATCAAATATATGAGCAGCATGACATTTCAACACATGTTAAAGTTTTCTGAAAAAAGTTCTAGGATAATAGGATTTCAACTTTGGATTCTACAGATACCATTCTTGGGATTGGTATGGGAGAATCATCCTCTTCATGTATTAGTGGATTTAAATGAAAAAAATTCAGGCAGCTAGTTCCTTTCCAAGAAGCCCTAGAGATTGTTGCACATAAAAATATGAACCATATTTCTGATTCAAACTTTAATTAGAGAATTCTCTTTATTCCCTCTTCTGCATAAAATTATGTACCGGCACTCTGCTCTCCAGACAAGTAAAACTTCTTACCTGCTATCATTTGAGACACCCAAGACTCAGAACATATTATTTCGTATCTGAAAGTCCCAACAAAACTTCTCAGAACAAAAACAACAGAAAGTTAAATACAGAGAGACAGGGTATAAAACAGTGGTTACCAGGGGCTGGGGGTGAGGAGAGAAAATGGAGACAGAGAATTCAGAGGATGCAAAGTTGCAGATATGTAGAATTAACAAGTTGAGGGATCTGATGCACAACATGAGCACTGTAGGTATTAATATTTACTGTATTTGGCATTTTACTAAAAGAGTAGTTTGTGGGTACTATTTCCTCACACACATATCCAGAAAAAAAGTAACTGAGATTTTCAAAGGGAATGCTTCCAGTTTTTGCCCATTCAGTATGATATTGGCTGTGGGTTTGTCATAGATAACTCTTATTATTTTGATATACGTCCCATCAATACCTAATTTATTGAGAGTTTTTAGCATGAAGGGCTGTTGAATTTTGTCAAAGGCCTTTTCTGCATCTACTGAGATAATCATATGGTTTTTGTCGTTGGTTCCTTTTATATGCTGGATTAAATTTATTGATTTGTGTATGTTGAACCAGCCTTGCATCCCAGGGATGAAGCCTACTTGATCATGGTGGACAAGCTTTTTGATGTGCTGCTGGATTCAGTTTGCCAGTATTTTATTGACGATTTTTGCATCAATCTTCATCAGGGATATTGGTCTGAAATTCTCTTTTTTGGTTGTGTCTCTCTCAGGCTTTGGTATCAGGATGATACTGGCCTCATAAAATGTGTTAGGGAGGATTCCCTCTTTTTCTATTGATTGGAATAGTTTCAGAAGGAATGGTACCAGCTCCTCCATGTACCTCTGGTAGAATTCTGCTGTGAATCCATCAGGTCCTGGACTTTTTTTTGTTGGTAAGCTATTAATCATTGCCTGAATTTCAGAGCCTGTTATTGATCTATTCAGAGATTCAACTTCTTCCTGGTTTAGTCTTGGGAGGGTATATGTGTCCAGGAATTTATCCGTTTCTTCTAGATTTTCTAGTTTATTTTTGTAGAGGTTTTTATAGTATTATCTGATGGTAGTTTGCATTTCTGTGGGATCAGTGGTGATATCCTCTTTATCATTTTTTATTGCATCTATTTGATTCTTCCCTCTTCTTCTTTATTAGTCTTGCTAGTGGTCTATCAATTTTGTTGATCTTTTCAAAAATCCAGCTCCTGTATTCATTGATTTTTTGAAGACAGGGAAGCTCTCTATCACCACTCCTATTCGACATAGTGTTGGAAGTTCTGGCCAGGGCAATGAGGCAGGAGACGGAAATAAAGGGTATTCACTTAGGAAAAGAAGAAGTCACATTGTCCGTTTGCAGATGACGAGATGGTATATCTAGAAAACCCCATTGTCTCAGCCCAAAATCTCCTTAAGCTGATAAGCAACTTCAGCAAAGTCTCAGGATACAAAATCAATGTACAAAAATCACAAGCATTCTTATACACCAGTAACAAACAGAGAGCCAAATCATGAGTGAACTCCCATTCACAATTGCTTCAAAGAGAATAAAATACCTAGGAATCCAACTTACAGGGGATGTGAAGGACCTCTTCAAGGAGAACTAGAAACCACTGCTCAATGAAATAAGAGAATACAAACAAATGGAAGAACATTCCATGCCCATGGGTAGGAAGAATCAATATCGTGAAAATGGCCATAGTGCCCAAGGTAATTTATAGATTCAATGCCATCCCCATCAAGCTACCAGTGACTTTCTTCACAGAATTGGAAAAAACTACTTTAAAGTTCATGTGGAACCAAAAAAGAGCCCACATCACCAAGTCAATCCTAACGCAAAAGAATAAAGCTGGAGGCATCACGCTACCTGACTTCAAACTATGCTACAAGGCTACAGTAACCAAAACAGCATGGTACTGGTACCACAACAGGGACATAGATCAATGGATCCGAACAGAGGCCTCAGAAATAATGCCGCATATCTACAACTATCTGATCTTTGGCAAACCTGACAAAAACAAGCAATGGGGAAAGGATTCCCTATTTAATAAATGGTGCTGGGAAAACTGGCTAGCTATATGTAGAAAGCTGAAACTGGATCCCTTCCTTATACCTTATACAAAAATTAATTCAAGATGGATTAAAGATTTACATGTTAGACCTAAAACCATAAAAACCCTAGAAGAAAATCTAGGCAATACCATTCAGGACATAGGCATGGGCAAGGACTTCATGTCTAAAACACCAAAAGCAATGGCAACAAAAGCCAAAATTGACAAATGGGGTCTCATTAAACTAAAGAGCTTCTGCACAGCAAAAGAAACTACCATCAGAGTGAACAGGCAACCTACAGAATGGGAGAAAATTTTTGCAGTCTACCCATCTGACAAAGGGCTAATATCCAGAATCTACAATGAACTCAAACAAATTTACAAGAAAAAAACAACCCCATCAACAAGTGGGCGAAGGATATGAACAGACACTTCTCAAAAGAAGACATTTATGCAGCCAACAGACACATGAAAAAATGCTCATCATCACCAGCCATCAGAGAAATGCAAATCAAAACCACAATGAAATAGCATCTCACACCAGTTAGAATGGCGATCATTAAAAAGTCAGGAAACAACTGGTGCTGGAGAAGATGTGGAGCAATAGGAACACTTTTACACTGTTGGTGGGATTGTAAAGTAGTTCAACTATTGTGGAAGTCGGTGTGGCAATTCCTCAGGGATCTAGAACTAGAAATACCATTTGACCCAGCCATCCCATTCCTGAGTATATACCCAAAGGATTATAAATCATGCTGCTATAAAGACACATGCACACGTATGTTTATTGTGGCACTATTCACAATAGCAAAGACTTGGAACCAACTGAAATATCCAACAATGATAGACTGGATTAAGAAAATGTGGCACATATACACCATGGAGTACTATGCAGCCATAAAAAATGATGAGGTCATGTCCTTTGTAGGGACATGGATGAAGCTGGAAACCATCATTCTCAGCAAACTATTTCAAGGACAAAAAACCAAACACCGCTTGTTCTCACTCATAGGTGAGAATTGAACAATGAGGACACATGGACACAGGAAGGGGAACATCACACACTGGGGTCTGTTGTCGGGTGGGGGGGCAGGGATAGCATTAAGACATATACCTAATGTTAAATGACGAGTTATTGGGTGCAGCACACCAACATGGCATATGTATACATACGTAACAAACCTGCATATTGTGCACATGTACCCGAAAACTTAAAGTATAAAAAAAAAAAACGTAACTGAGATGATGAATATGTTAATTTGCTTGACTATTGAAACTATTTTACTATGTATATGTGTATCAAAACAACTTAAATATGCAATAAAAATGAATGAATATGACATTAACTTCTCATGTGCTGTCACTTTGGATCTAATCTTGCTACGGAATAACAAAAGGTATAGAGATATAATAATCACTCACCATCCTCTAGGTGTTATGGAATATGTTGGGGGAGTGGTGATAGAAAAATGGGTAATTCACAATTATTAACCTCAAGTTGCTTGAAGTTGATCCTATGTGCCCTGTAGCTAAATTTTCATTAATTCATGGGGTAATCCCAACTGATACAAACATTATCAAGTTGCCAGTCGTGCCAGCCTTGAAGTGTTGGTCAGACTTTTGATTCTTGGCTGTATTCATTTGCAGGCTCCAGTTTCTGTTTTGTTTTTTATGTAAGTAAGTATATGGACGTTGGCCTCTCATTCTTTAAATTACCTTCTGTTATAAGCTTCTGTGTCGCCATGTTTGCTTGGCTTACTTATGCCTCTAAGGTCTGCCATTGCTATTCTTTCTAGGCTTCTCTCATCAGCTCTTAAATTCTGGTGCTTCTCAGGAGCTGGCCCTCCATCCTCTGCTCTTATGATCTATAATCTCTGAAGAGTTATTTAATTTGCAGCCATGTCTCCAGAAACACCTGTCATTTTATTCCTCTTGAATCTGTACCTATGTTTTCAACATTCCTTTTCTGCTAGAGACACACATGGGCCTCCCATGGTACTCACGATCTCCACATGCTCGTTATGGAACTCTTCCTCTTCTCTTCTCCCATGCTTCCTCTTCCAACTTACTCCTCTCCTGCTTTGCACAGGCAAGTTATGGGAATACGACACACCTGCTTATCAAAGCCAGACACTCCACCTTTTTTTTTTTATCTCCTGTCCATTCATCTCACCCCCTTCCTCCACTGTATCTGTTACATCGCCAAACCCACTTAATTTTACCTCTGATATAATTCTACTGTATCTAGCCTCATATTCCCTACCATAAGCTTCTCTCACGTGGACTATATTATATTTTTTAAACTGGTCTTTTGCTCCTTTTCATTTTTATTCCTCTACAGTCCATCTTCTTGACATTGCTATGGCACTCAAATCTTCAGAATAAAACAAACTCTTTTCTGGAAATTTAGGCTCTTCAGGATTTAGAGACAGCAGCTATCATCCTTTGCTTGATATTCAGAATATCTGGGTAACTTTTTAAAAACACAGGCTCACAGGCCACTCATCTGAAATTCTGATTTAATTGGCCTGGAATAGGGTCTAGGCATAAGTAAGTATTTCTTAAACAAAAAACCAAGGGATGGAAATATGCAGTAAGGGTATATGTAACAAACCTGCATGTTCTTCACATGTATCCCAGAACTTAAAGCATTAAAAAAAGTTGTATTCATCGAAGAATAATTGTTCCCAGAGGCAGTGGGTAGGTGAGGAGTGAAGGAATGGGGAATTACTGGTCCAAAGTTACAAAGTTTCAGCTAGACAAGAGGAATAAATTTTGAGATCTACTGCAAAGCAGGATGACTGTAATCAATAATAATATGTTGTATATTTCAAAATAACTAAGAGTAGTTTCAAATGTATCACCACAAAAACATCAACGAAGTGAAGTGATGGATATGTTAATTAGCTCCATTTAATCACTCTAAATTGTAGACATATCAAAACATCACATTGTACTATATAAATATAATTATGAAAAAAAAATCAGACCTGATGTTTGAAATGATAATTATTTTTATAACCTCATTTCAGATTTAACAATGTCATATTATATCTTAGTATGTATCCATATTACCCACATGGGAACTACATGTCTCTATAAAGTTACCCAGGTGTGATATCCAAGATATTCAGTCAAGAGGGAGTGCATAACTGTTACTTTTAGTCTTCATTCATGTTAGTACTGCCCAGCCACAGTTTGTACAATAGTTTTCCCACTTTACAATTTTAAAAACCTATCATTCTTGATTTTATTAACTTGCCATTCTATCAAATTTAAACATGCTTTTATTTTTTAAAAGACCATGTCCAAGTGGCAATTCTATCTGTATTTCCCTCAAAAAAGCATCAGTTGAAGAAATCTGAGAAATTCAACCAGCTCTGAACTCATCACTATTTCAATGTCTGTTATTTATTTATTATTATTATTTTTTTGAGGTGGATTCTCACTTTGTTGTCCAGGCTGGAGTACAGTGGTGCGATATCAGCTCACTGCAACTTCTGCCTCCTGGGCTTAAGTGATTCTCCTGCCTTAGCTTCCTGAGTAGCTGGTATTCCAGGTGCCCCCAACCATGCCCAGCTAATTTTTGTACTTTTAGTAGAGACGGGATTTCACCGTGTTGGCCAGGCTGGTCTCGTACTCCTGAGCTCAGGTGATCCACCCGCCTCAGCCTCCCAAAGTGCTGGGAGTAGAGGTGTGAGCCACTGGCCCAGCCCCAAGGCATTTTTTTAAACCAGGACTTCTGTATAATGAAACTTTTCTCGATATCTTTTTAACCACATCCTCTTACTTATTACATCCATTCCAACTACCTGTCTTCATCTCGTCACACTGAAGTACTCAAACTGTCCACAGGCTGCAGAATGAATTAACTAGGACTTTATATCATTTTTCAAATCATGGAATTACACAATCTTTTGAGTATGGAATTGGAAGGCCTTTATAGTTCATTCAGTAGAAAACTGGAACATTTTTGAAAGGTGATCTGCTTGACACCTTTCAAAGAGTACAAAACCTTGTGAAGTAGCAGATGCAATGATTGCCAATATACTTTATGAAATGAATTTCAGAGTTTGAGATTAAATTGGCTTTTCTGAAATATGTAAGTCTGGAAAAACACAACATTTCTAATCTTGCTTTGGAAAGCCTTTAAGTAAAAATCAATTTCTAATCTTCTTTGAAATAAACATGGAATATCCTAAGGTTTTATTCATGTTTCATGAATTTCGCAGCATTCATCACATTTTAAAGTTATTTTTGATGCTTTGCATTGTATTAAAATCTCTCTTGGAATGAGAGGCCTGAAAAACAATCGTAATATACTGTTGTTGTCTAACAATATATCAAGTTTTTAATGACTCTTACAATGCAATATTTTTATCATTCTTGTAGTTTATCCACACGTATTTAATATTACTAGCAGAAATTTAGATTTTAGTAAATTAATTCTGATCTTTGTAAAATAAAACTATATCTATATCTATTAATTCTTTAGTCCATGAATCCATCTAACAATTATTATTGAACAAGTTCTAGGAGATAAGTACTGTATAGTGGCTAAGAATTCTGAAAAATCATCTTATACCTATTATACAGAAGCAGAGCAAGACAAATGAACCAAAACTTACATAACACTGTGAATGTGTTTCAAGTTTAAAGATCTTAAAAAATACCTTTCATAAAACTAAAGATAAAACTTGATACTTGTTTCTACTACATTTGGTTTTATATACTTAGGCATATTATTTTTGAGTCTGGTATTAAATAAGCCAACGTATGTTTGCAGTCTATATCTTTATTCGTGCCTTTGATTAAAATATTGAATAAGCAAGATCTAAAGAAAAGTAACATACTGAATATGCGACTAGAAACCTCTCTCCAAGTGACCAGGCTGGGCAAAATGCTGAAATCCCATCTCTACCAAAAAATAAGAGGTGGTGGTGCACCCCTGTAGCCCGAGACAGGAGGCTCACTCGAGCTCAGAAGGTAGGGGCTACAGTGAGCTATGACTGCCACTGCACTCAGCCTGACTGACAAAGTGAGACACTGTCTCACAAAAAAGGGAAGAAAACCTGTCTCTGAGATGAAAAAGGAGTAAGAGGGTATTTAAGGCACACGTCCCCAGTGAGGCAGTCTAAATCAATATGAGCTTGAAATCCTTCCTAAACAATATTTAGTTCACTTATATTGTTCTGTTCTACAAAATCAAAGTATTCCTCTTAGAAACAATATTTACCAAATTTTCCTTTAGTATACCAATTGTGGTACAATTATGCCACTTCTGTTTAATCCTGCCTAGTAGTCCATGTTATCTGGTATAGTGTTCAAATGTGCAGGCTTTGAGCCACACCATACGGGCACAAAAATTTCTTCTGCCACTTAAAATTGGGTGACTTACTTCACCTCTGCATGCCTCAGTATGACACTAGTTGCTACCTCCTATAGTTGTGAGGATAAAATGTGTGTATACAGGCAAAGCACTTAGTATTTAAATACAACTTAATTATAGTCGTAATTATTACTATTACTATGATTATGGTTATTATTTGATTAGCTCCCTCGATGAAAACAAAGCATAGGGAGTTGAATTAGAAAAGATTAGAATGGTGTTTAAGTTGGGTCCTGTGAAGCAAAGAGAAGAGTCATGACAATTCCTTTGGCAAGAGAAGCCTCAAAATAGAATCTGGGTTTCAAAATCTTCCTCCAAAGTAGAGAGATATGAAAGCTGGAAATGACATAAAGCTGTTTAGGTAGTCAAGTGGATTTTCTTCTAAATCCATAGCTTTCTTCTAAATCTATAACAACCAGATGAATTAACCCTTTTCTTTGCTCAGGTACCTATTCTCAAAGTTAAGGCATTCTGGATGCAGATTCCTTTGAGTTTTGAGATGATCATGATGGTCTTCATGCAGTCTTTCCCCCAGGTTGACACGTGGTTATTTCACTTAAACAGATTAAAATCAATACCTGGAAATACAAAGAAATGTATTTTTTAATTTCTCAAAAACTAATATTCACCAGTATGGAATGAATAATTGCATGCCTAGTTCTCCGTGTACTTGCTCTTTTAAGTAATATAGCTTGGTTTGCTTTCTTTTTCTTTTCTATCTACAATCAAATTCAAACTGCTATCACTGGGTCATACATAATCAATCAAATAAACTAAAAAGCTACTGAAAGAATTTTCCATCACTAAGCTGCCTTTTGGCAGCTGTATAATTGGTCTGCTTTACTAGACAGTCAAGTGCATGCAAATGCGTTAGTGCTCATGACTTGCTTCCAGGCCAACCCCAGGCTCACACTGCCAATTTTTTTTGTCATTGTAGGTAGGTGACTTTATGTATTTTTGGATTTTTATTGTATAATAATAGGGACAAGAAAAATAAATGTTCACCTAGGCGTCAAAGATAATTGTTAAGCCACTATTTTAAGTGATAGTTAACTATGGGACTCTATTGTTTTGTGAGGAATATAGAAAAATGTTTTGAATAATTACTCTTTCTGGGACACTTTGAGGGGTCAAATGTATTCTGTTCTTAAGTATCAGTTAAAACGTCTTTTGCATTCTCTCTGATCTGAGTGTTTTGATGTTGTGTGCAATGAACCAAAACATTGCATTACAAAAAGAAATCTTTATACAGTTGACAACTTGTAGGTCTCTGAGGAATCTATTCAATTAGTGTCATGTCCTGGTTCCCTATAGTATCAAAATTCACAGAGAATTGAAATGTCTTAGAAGTTGTGTCTAATAAACCAAGAAAAGCATCATGAAATTTTTTCCTTAAAATGAAAGATAGAAAAAAATGTGTTTCTGCATAACTCATGTAAAAACAGTAGCCTAGAATCTGGCACTTAGTTGTTCATCACTGAAATGTGTTATCTGGGTCTGCTAACTTGACGTTATATAGCTGTAATTAAAATCAAACCTACCTTGACTTTGACTCATGCTGCCTATTTTTTTTCTCAATGGAATCTGAGAAAATCCTATTTCTTGGGGAGGAAAGGACATCAATTTGATATTATAGATTGGAATCCAGCATTGGGATCAGGTGGAATAGGATAGATGCTCAGTGTGGATGGGAATGAGTAGAATCTTCTGGGTGAATGTCAACTGCTATCCATGGAAGGCAAAGAAAATGAAGACTAGACCAGAAGCCATATTGAACTTTATAAAGGCCTTTTCTGCATATATTGAGATAATCATGTGGTTTTTGGGTTTAGTCCAGTTTATGTGGTGAATCACTTTTATTGATTTGTGTATGTTGAGCTAGACTTGCACCCTGGGGATGAAGCCTACTTGATCATGGTGGATAAGCTATTTGATGTGTGTCTGGATTTGGTTTGCCAGTATTTTGTTGAGGATTTTTGCATTGATGTTCATCAAGGATATTGGCCTGAAGTTTTCTTTTTCTGTTGTGTCTTTGCCAGGATTTGGTATCAGGATAATGGTGGCCTCATAGAATGAGTTAGGGAGGAGTCCCTCCTCCTCAGTTTCTTGGAATACTTTAAGTAGGAATTGTTCCACCTCTTCTTTATACCTCTGGTAGAATTCAGCTGTGAATCCTTCTGGTCCTGATCTTTTTTTGGTTGGTAGGACTCTCAGTAAAGTAGGTATTAAAGGAATATACCTCAAAACAATAAGAGCCATACATGCAAACCCAGAGCCAATATCATATGGAATCGGCAATAACTGGAAGCATTCCCCTTGAAAAACAGCACAAGACAAGGTTGTCCTCTCTCACTATCCCTATTCAGCATAGCATTGGAAGTCCTGGCCAGGGCAATCAGGCAAGAGAAAGAAATAAAGCATATTCAAATAGAAAGAGAAATCAAACTATCTTTGTTTTTAGACATGATCCTATATCTAGAAAACCCCATCATTTCTACCCAAAAGCCTCTTAAGCTGATAAGCAAATTCATCAAAGTCTCAGGATACAAAATCAATGTGCAAAAATTACCAGCATTTCTGTATGCTAACAACAGGCAAGCCGAGAGCCAAATCAGGAATGAACTCCCCTTCACAATTGCTACAAAATGAATAAAATAGCTAGGAGTACAGCTAACAAGGGAAGTGAAGGACATCTCCAAAGATAACTACAAACCACTGCTCAAAGTAGAGAAGACACAAACAAATGGAAAACATTCCACGCTCATGAATAGGAAGAATCAATATCATTAAAAAGGCCATACTGCCCAAAGCAATTTACAGATTCAATGCATCCTATTAAACTACCATAGATATTCTGTACATAATTAGAAAAAAAAACTATTTTAAAATTTATATGGACCCAAAACAGAGCCTGAATAGCCAAGGCAACCCTCAGCAAAAAGGACAAGGCCGAAAGTTATCACACTGCCCGATTTCAAACTATACAACAGGGCTACAGTAACCAAAACAGCATGGTACTGGTACAAGAACAGACAGATAGACCAATGGAACAGGATAGAGAACCCAGAAATAATGCTGCACACCTACAAAAATCTGATCTTTGACAAACCTGACAAAAACAAGCAATGGGGAAATGATTCCCTATTTAATAAATGATGCTGGGATAACTGGCTGGCATTAGTTGAAAAAACTGGAACTGGACCCCTTCTTTACACCATATACAAAATCAATTCAAGATGGAATAAGACTTAAATGTGAAATGCCAAACTATAAAAACCCTAGAAGAAAACCTAGGCAATATTATTCAGGACACAGACACTGACAAAGATTTCATGACCAAGATGCCACAAGCAATTACAAAAAAAGCAAAAGTTGACAAATAGACCCCAATTAAACTAAAGCGTTTCTTCACAGCGCGTGCGCACGCACACACACACACACCCACACACACACGAAAAAACAACTATCAACAGAGTAAACAACCTACAGAAAGGGAGAAAATTTTTGCCATCAATCCGTCTAGCAAATGTCTAATATCCAGCATCTATAAAGAACTCAAACAAATTTACAAGAAAAGGCAAATAACCTCATTAAAAAGTGGGCAAAGGACATGAATAGACACTTCTCAAAAGAAGACATACATGTGGCCAAAAACATATGCAAAAAAACTCATCAGTCATCATTAGAGAAATGCAAATCAAAACCACAATGAGATACCATTTAACACCAGTCAGAATGGCAATTATTAAAAAGTCAAAAATAACAGATGCTAGTGAGGTTGTGGAGAAAAGGGAACTCTTTCACACTGTTGTTGGAAGTGTAAATTAATTCAACCATTGTGGATGACGGTGTGGCGATTATTCGAAGACATAAAGCCAAAAATACCATTCAACCTAGCAATCCCATTACTGAGTAATTCCCAAAGGAATATAAATTATTCTATTATAAAGATACATGCACAAGTATATCATTGCAGCACTATTCACAACAAAGACACAGAATTAACTTAAACACCCATCAGTGATAGACTGGATGAAGAAAATGTCACACATATACACCAAGAAATATTATGCAGCTGTAAAAACAAACCAGATCATGTCCTTTGTAAGGACGTGGATGAAGTTGGAGGCCATTATCCTTATCAAACTAATGCAGGAACAGAAAACCAAACACCGTATGTTCTCACTTATAAGTGGGAGCTAAATGATGAGAACACATGGACACATGGGGTGAGGAACAGCACACACTAGGATCTGCTGGTGGGGGGCAGGAGGAGGGAGAGCATCAGGAAAAATAGCTAATGCAAGCTGAGCTTAATACCTAGGTGATGGGATGATCTGTGCAGCAAATCCCCATGACACACATGTACCTATGTAATAAACCTGCACATCTGCACATGTACCCTTAAAATAAAAGTTGGAAATAAAAAAATCCATATAAAAAAAGAAAATGAAGAGTAGAGAAGTTGGCTCTACTACCAACATCAAATAATGAACAAAGTTCTATGAATGACATTAAAATCTTACCAAAAAAGTAGTTGGGGAGTTAAATATAGGCAGAAAATAAAGAGCAAGGAGCAAGTAGCAGGAGGAAGCAACCCAGGAATATTTTGTTTTTAGCTCCTCAAGCTCACTTTAGTTGGTTATTGTCACTATATTGTATAGCTTTTTGGTTATTGATTGTGTAATATTTGGTTGAAAGGTTTGGCATAAAGGTGCAGTTTTTACGTAGACAGCTTCCTTCCCAGGCTGCAATGACTGCACATCTGCTCCCACCTGCTTGATACTGGCCTCTGCTCTTGGAGAATATAGAGCGACGGATGGCTGCTTATGGCGCCATCGATGCCCCAATGGCTTGAATGATTTCTGACTCTACCTAGACCCACAGTCTGACTCCATCAAATCTTTTGATTTTTTTTTCCTTTCTATGCCTATGTTCTTCTAGTTTTTCTTATTTACTGCCTATTAGATAGACTTCTTTGTCTCAACTTCCATTTCTGGCATGATGTCAATTCCTGGTTGCCTACTTGCCTTGTGTGCAGGTGCATCTTGATCTCTACTCTGTTATTGGTCCTGACTCTGCCCTATTCAAGTGGTCACAATTTATCAACAGCCTCACACTACACTCTTCATTCAGTTAATGGGCCCACTATTTGCCAAATTTTGTTTTTATCTTATAATCCTAGAAAGTAAATAATTAAACAGCAAGCATAAAATACATTTTCTCCTTTAATCAGAATTTGGTACCTGGAGACTATAATAATGACTGTCATCCTGGCAAGCAAATTGATGATTTTTGCTGGTGGGAGAGTTCTTATTTTGGAAATACTTTTGGCAAGAGATGCCTGATTTTCTAGCCTTGTCAATAGGAAACAGCCATGCATTTCAAAGATTTATGAGGCATGATTATCGGAAGACAAATGACTATATTTTATACCAAAAGTTATTCCTCCTGTGTATGTGATGTGACTCCATATGTGTTCTGGAGAACTTCATATTTTAATCTGTGCCAGGTGTATCCTCACGGCGTAAGAAAAGGCCTAGAGAGTTAAGTTCGTCGTCTTGGACCCATTTTTGTTTGTTCTTTGTCTCATGATTAATTGTTTCCTTTGAATAATTAGTAAAACTTACATTGGATAAGCTTTCTGATTCTCATGATACTGAATGCACAATCTAATCCTTTTTGCACTACTATTTACTCAATATAGTTTTGCTGTTATTAATCAATGTCCACAGTTCTAAGGCTGAAATCTACTAAAATCTCCAGGAGTAAGATCGTTTCATTATAAAGTCCTGTCATGAGAAAATAAATCATTGTGAATATATGAAAGAACTTATTTGAGCACTGCAAGGCAGATCATGGCTTTTACTTGAAGTTATTTATTTTTAATATATAACTTCTGTAATCTCTCTCAGAAATATTCATCAAGAAAAACTACCAATTATGTTAGTGCCATTTCTAAAAAGCTACCTTTTCTTTTTCTAGAAATATGGGAAAGTTGTAAAAAATTATATTTCCTCAAAATTTTAGGTAAATATAATTGCATAATACAACCTATGGCAAATATTTAAATCTTTATTAATCCAAAGGAAAATAAATTGGCTTTGTCTAATAATTACTAAATATCTACTAAATACTAAGACATGTGCAATGATTAACATGTGTTAATTAAATCTCATATGCCCCACCATTTTTTTCAGGTAGCAATTATTATTTATAGGTGAGAAAACAGATTTGAGAAGTTAAGGAGTAGGTAGTCCCTGGATTATATTCACAAAATGACAGAGGACAAGTTAAATCAGAGCTAGTTTAATGAATGCCCATCCTGTCTTTCCTACAGCATGCTATGTAATGTAACACTGATCTAAGCACACATTAGTATACGGTAAATTGGGAAAAGAGTTGCTCTGGATTCTGTACAATTATTAGAACATTTAATAATAATTTTATAGGAACTATTGATTTTTAGTTTAAAATTCAAAACAATTGATAGCAATTCATCTTTTAATATTTTAAATACATTTAGTTATATCTCTGTTTGTAACTGAATCAAACATTGTCAAATTAATTCCAACAAAACTACATTATTTATCATTTGATATAAATTATTAATTGTAATTTATTGATTGTGTGGTTATACATGTATTGGATTTGTCTTATAATTGCATAAGAACTGTAAACATGAAAAGTTTGATAGAGATTTATGAAAGAGTTTAAATCAACAGTAGGAGCTGAGACTTTTTTTTTTGAAAAGGTGAATACCTTGGACATTTTCAGAAACAGAGACTAAAATTCCTTGTGCTTTGACAATTATGGTGGCCAAAGCTAAGAGATTACAGTTTGGCAGGGAACAGAATGCTCATGCATTTTGGATCTCATGGTGGTTGTTTCTCAATGCAAATCAACAATCTTTTAATTAAGTTATCTTTCCCAAATTTGTATATATTTTCAGTAGTGCCAGTTTCTTAGAGCCTGATTAGTTCTGGGCCCTCGTTTAAAAAGTGAAAGATGAGATAATAGAAAATAATCCCCAAATATTGTTGTTACTAGCCCACCTTCAACTCCATATTAAATTTTATACAAAAAGCTAAAAATTTCTAGGTTTTTAAAATGAGAAATTGAGGCACAAAATGCTTACTTCATCAAAATGGGGACATATATCATACATGAATGGGGAAAGATGGAAGGGAGACAGGAAGCACAGGTAGAAAGAGAAATGCATCCTACAATTTGACTTGAATTTAGGCATTGGGATAAGGATGTTTAGGCATTCGAGTTAAACAGTCAGCTACCTGCTTTCAGTATTTCTTCCAAGTCTGGTTTTGCTTTACGTGGATATTTGTTTTTCTAATAGAATGAATTAGTTTGAGAGAAACTACCACCGCTCAAAATTGAGGTATCATTTTAGCTATCATTAACAGCTAAGAAAGTAGTGGTATTCTAAAATTCCTGCATTTTTAACTCAATGTAATATCATGATGTTTCAGAGAGGTGGGTACTGGGATTATGCCCATTTTACTGATGGAGAAGTAGAGAAATAGAAACATGATGTAATTTAAACAGACTGTAGGGATAAATTCAAACCAGTGTGCAGCTCCTCAGTCACTATATTGTATAGCCTTTTCCTGACCTGGCAAATCACTTTTGGCAGTCAATGGTTTGGCTTTTGTTTTGTTTTGTTTTTGAGACAGTCTCGCTCTGTCGCCCAGACTGGAGTGCAGGGGCGCGATCTGGGCTCACTGCAAGCTCTGCCTCCCGGGTTCCCGCCATTCTCCTGCCTCAGCCTCCTGAGTAGCTGGAGCTACAGGCGCCGCCACCGCGCCTGGCTAGTTTTTTGTATTTTTTTTTAGTAGAAACGGGGTTTCACCGTGTTGGCCAGGATGGTCTCGATCTCCTGACTTCTTGATCGGCCCAGCTCAGCCTCCCAAAGTGCTGGAATTAATGGTTTGGCTATTTGAAAGCCTCACTAGCGAACATATTTATGGATGATTTAGTTTAAGACATGGAATCTACAATGGTTGCTATTAAAGAGTATTGATTGTCTGTTGGGCGTGTCACAGCTAACTGCTATTCAGTAACTAAAGCTGGTATGTGATGCCAAGGATTGAGCACAGAATGCATGCCTGCTGGTCACTGTGATCTCTTTATAATACTATTCTAAGGACTGTGCATCACTATTTCATAATCTATAGGCTCAATATTTGATGAGATATTGTATCTCTATTGAACTTATTTTGCAATTAAAATTTTTTAAATAAATGGGTTATTATTTTAAGGTTTATGCCATATAGGTTGAAAATGTTACAGTAATCCTCATGATTTTATGAGTAAAACTGAGGACTGTTTAAAGTGGAATGACTGGGAATATGTACACACTGAGGCAGCCTTACGCTCAATATCTCACAAATCAGTTGGTAGAATTAACTTTTAACATGGTTAAAGTTTTGACTAAACCTACATCCTTATTATGATTAAAAATGGGCTATGTATGAAGTGCAGTTTATGTAAAGAAATCTAATCATATTTTATTTTCCTCATAGGAATATTTTATTTTACTTTGATTTGATTTCTATTTATAATTGATTTGTATCAAATAGTGCTGCTTAAAATGATTATCATATTAATTAATATAAATAAAGTATCCCAATCATAAATTAATTCTATTTTCCTTTGGTAGATATTTCAAACATTTTGTCATTATTTATGACAGATACACAGATGTACATACACCTTCTTAATCTGTTAATTTTCCTTGTGGAGCCATCAGATTAAGCTTCTTTCTACTGAATTTCTAATTTGTGGTAGGTAGCCAGATGTAACTCTTTCAGTTGATTTAGTAGCAGGAGATAGATTCACCCACACTCCTTCTGCTAACATTATGGTGGTATAGTGAGAAGAGAGCTTACAAAAAGAAGCATGCATAGTATTATGATCAGATACCTGAAAAATATTATAATGCCAGTGAAAAACTCAATGACGCTTCAGTATCCTTATATTCGTTTCCAAATTCAAGTACCTTTTATTCCTTCACACAAGTGTCATATCACAGCTATGCTTTCACAAAACCAATAGCTGGCAAACATCTACCTCTGTGAGTAAACTGAGTAGTTCCATCTATAATCAGTTATTTCTATATCAGCTGCTTGGTTGTTAAAATTATTTAGCTGTTGTTGAAAGATTATGATCCTTGTTCCGTTAGATAAGTTGATACATATGTAAAATATTTTGACCAGTGCCAGGATATAGTAAGCAATATAGAATGTGATGTGTTATATTTTTTTCTCAAATTAAAGCTTGGCTCTTTTGGTAGATTTTAAGATGAGAAAATACATCTAACTTTCTAGATTTAAAATATCATACACACACTAACAGATATTATTTAAAATATATCTTTTAATTTCATCCAGCAACCCTAATAGTGGGTATATCCCCAAAGGAAAAGAAATCATTATACCAAAAATACACCTGTACTTGTATGTTTATTGTAGCACTTTGCACAATAGCAAAGATATAAAATCAACCTGTATCCATTAATGGATGAATGGATAAAGAAAATGTGGTATACTTACACAATGAAATATTACTTCTATTAGTCCATTTTCACACCGCTGATAAAGACATACCTGAGACTGGGCAATTTACAAGAGAAAGAGTTTTATTGGACTTACAGTTCCATAAGGCTGAAGAGGCCTCACAATTATAGCGGAAGGTGAAAGGCACGTCTTACATGGTTACAGATAAGAGAGATTTTATATGGAAACTCCCCTTTTTAAAACCGTCAGATCTCATGAGATTTATTAGTGATTATGAGAACAGCATGGGAAAGACCCGCCCCCATGATTCAATTACCTCCTACCGGGTCCCTCCTACGACACATGGGAACTCAAGATGAGATTTGTGTGGGGGCACAGCCAAACCATTTAATTCTGCCCCAGCCCCTTCCAAATCTCATGTCGTCACGTTTCAAAACGAATCATGCGCTCTCAAAAATCCCCCAAAGTCTCAACTCATTTCAGCACCAACTCAAAAGCCCACAGTCCAAAGTGTCATTCAAGACAAGGCAAGTCCCTTCTGCCTAAGAGCCTGTAAAGTCAAAAGCAAGTTTGTTACTTCCTAAATATAATGTGGGTATGGGTATTGGGTAAATATAGCTATACCAAATGGGAAAAATTGGCCAAAACAAAGGGGCTATAGGCCCTGAGCAAGTCCAAAATCCAGCAGGGCAGTCAAGTCTTAATAGCTCCAAAATGATCTCTTTTGACTCCATGTCTCAATTCGAGGTCATGCCAATGCAAGGGATGGGTTTCCATGGTCTTGGGCAGCTCTGCCCCTGTGGCTTTGCAGGGCATAGCCCCCCTCCTGGCTGCTTTCATGGGCTGGCATTGAGCATCTGTGGCTTTTCCAGGTGCATGGTGTAAGCTCTCAGAGGATCTACCATTCTGGGGTCTGGAAGATGCGGGCCCTCTTCTCACAGCTCCACTAGGTGGTGCCCAGTAGGGACTCTCTGTGGGGGATTAGACCCCACATTTCCCTTCTGCACTGCCCTAGCAGACATTCTCCATGAGGGCCCCGCCCCTGCAGAAAACTTCTACCTGGGCATTCAGGCATTTCTATATATCCTCTGAAACCTAGCAGAGGTTCCCAAACCTCAATTCTTGCCTTCTGTGCACCTGCAGGCTCAACACCATGTGGAAGCTGCCAAGGCTTGGGGCTTCCACCCTCTGAAGCCACAGCCCAAGCTGTACCTTGGCCTTCTTAGTCACAGCTGGAGTGGCTAGGACACAGGGCACCAAGTCCCTAGACTGCACACAGCAGAGGGTCCCTGGGCCCAGCCCACGAAGCCATATTTTCCTCCTAAACCTCAGGGCCTGTGATGGGAGGTGCTGCTGCAAAAGTCTCTGACATGCCCTGGAGACATTTTACCCACTCTCTTGGTGGTTAACATTCAGCTCCTCTTTACTTACGCAAATTTCTGCAACTGGCTTGAATTTCTCCTCAGAAAATGAGATTTTCTTTTGTATTGCATTGTCAAGCTGCAAATTTTCCAAACTTTTATGCTCTGTTTCCCTTTTAAAACTGAATGCTTTTAACAGCACCCAAGTCACCAAGCAGCACCTCTTTGCTGCTTAGAAGTTTTTTCAGACAGATACCCTAAATCATTGCTCTCTAGTTCAAAATTCTACAAATCTCTAGGGCAGGGGCAAAATGACTCCAGTCTCTTTATTAAGACATAACAGGGGCCACCTTTGCTCCAGTTCCCAAGAAGTTTCTCATCTCCATCTGAGACCACCTCAACCTGGATTTCATTGTCCATATCATTATTAGCATTTTGGTCAAAGCCATTCAACAAATCTCTAGGGAGTTCTGAACTTTCCCACATTTTCCTGTCTTTCCCTCAGCCTTCCAAACTCTGACTGTTACCCAGTTCCAAAGTTGCTTCCACATTTTTGGCTATCTTTTCAGGAGAGCCCCACTCTACTAGTACCAATTTACTGTATTAGTCTGTTTTCATGCTGCTGAAAGACATACCTGAGACTGGGCAATTTACTAAAGAAAGAGATTTATTGGACTTACAGTTCTACATGGCTGGAGAGGCCTCACAATTATAGGTGAAGGTGAAAGGCACGTCTCACATGGTGGCAGAAAAGAGAAGAGAGCTTGTGCAGGGAAATTCCCCTTTTTAAAACCATCAGATCTCATGAGGCTTATTAGTGATCATGAGAACAGTATGGGAAAGACCTGTCCCCATGATTCAATTACCTCCTACAGGGTGTCTCCCACAACATATGGGAATTCAAGATGAGATTTGGGTTAGGACACAGCCAAACCATGTTATTACTCAATGATAAAACATGGAATCATGTCTTTTGTAGCAACATGGATTGAATTGGAGGCCATTATCTTAAGTGAAAGAAGTCAGAAACAGAGACAAATACCACATGTTCTCAGTTATAAATGAGAGCCAAATAATGTGTCCACATGAACATAGAGTGTGGAATAATAGACATTGGAGACTCAGGTGGGTGAAGTGGTGCTAGAAGCCAATGATGAGAAATTACTTACACAACCTACCTTACTCAAGTGCTGAATACCCTAATAGCCCTGATGTCACACTGTGCAATATATCCCTGTAACAAAATTATACAAGTATTTCATACATTTATAGAAATGAAAAAGTAACAAAAGTAATATACATGAATTTATTTTGGATTTCAATGATTGTTTTCATTCATTTTTAAAACACTGCTTCTTAGGAAAATATGATTATGAATTTATTCCTTATGCCAGAAATAACTAACTCATGGGTATCATCTTACATAAATTTCATAAAACATAATTGTCTACTTTAAGTATAGCTACTTTTCTTACACATACAGTACACTTTGTGAGGGTGTTTGCCTTGTGAACCTATGAAGTAATTCTGAAAACTTTGTATAATTAAAACTTTCTAGATGCCTACTTTAAAAAGAATACTATAAATATTTTATATAACATTTCCCCCTTTCTAGCAATGAATTTCACACACAGAGATATGATTGGAAGAATGCATGGGTAAGCATGAGCATTGGGACTGTACACACTGTAATGGATACGTAGGGATTTATAAATAACCATGTGGGAGCTCTGAATAGAGATGAATTGAAAAAAAAATCCTGCTTTGTGCTAGCCAACATGAACTACGGCCCAAACAACTAAAAGAAAGAGTATATTTATAGTTTGCTGACCCCAAACTGATATATAACAGAAAATTACGGCTAAACATGATGTCAGCAGAAGCTACCTCTAATTATTTTCCATTGCTTTTTGCTGAAAAATGTCTGTTCTCTCAGATTAAAAGCATAACCCTCAAAATTGTTTTAAAAATCCAGTCCCAATAAATTTTGATTATTACCTGCTAAAGTTTATTTAACTGTTAAGATAAACAAAAAGAGAACTCTAACATGGCATTTCATCGCTCATCTTTATTTTTAAAATGGTTATCTTGCAGTCATCCGATATTTTTTATCATTATTATACTTTAAGTTTTAGGGTACATGTGCACAATGTGCAGGTTTGTTACATATGCATCCATGTGGCATGTTGGTGTGCTGCACCCATTAACTCGTCATTTAGCATTAGGTATATCTCCTAATGCTGTCCCTCCCCCCTCCCCCCACCCCACAACAGTCCCTGGAGTGTGATGTTCCCCTTCCTGTGTCCATGCGTTCTCATTGTTCAACTCCCACCTAGGAGTGAGAACATGCAGTGTTTGGTTTTTTGTCCTTGCGATAGTTTACTGAGAATGATGGTTTCCAGTTTCATCCATGTCCCTACAAAGGACATGAACTCATCATTTTTTATGGCTGCATAGTATTCCATGGTGTATATGTGCCACATTTTCTTAATCCAGTCTATCTTTGTTGGACATTTGGGTTGGTTCCAACTCTTTGCTATTGTGAAAAGTGCCGCAATAAACATATGTGTGCATATGTCTTTATAGCAGCATGATTTATAGACCTTTGGGTATATACCCAGTAATGGGATGGCTGGGTCAAATGGTATTTCTAGTTCTAGATCCCTGAGGAATCACCACAATGACTTCCACAATGGTTGAACTAGTTGACAGTCCCACCAACAGTGTAAAAGTGTTCCTATTTCTCCACATCCTCTCCAGCACCTGTTGTTTCCTGACATTTTAATGATGGCCATTCTAACTGGTGTGAGATGGTATCTCATTGTGGTTTTGATTTGCATTTCTCTGATGGCCAGTGATGATGAACATTTTTTCATGTGTTTTTTGGCTGCATAAATGTCTTCTTTTGAGAAGTGTCTGTTCATGTCCTTTGCCCACTTTTTGATGGGGTTGTTTGTCTTTCTCTTGTAAATTTGTTTGAGTTCATTGTAGATTCCGGATATTAGCCTTTTGTCAGATGAGTAGGTTGTGAAAATTTTCTCCCATTCTGTAGGTTGCCTGTTCACTCTGATGGTAGTTTCTTTTGCTGTGCAAAAGCTCTTTAGTTTAATTAGATCTCATTTGTCAATTTTGGCTTTTGTTGCCATTGCTTTTGGTGTTTTAGACATGAATTCCTTGCTCATGCCTATGTCCTGAATGGTATTGCCTAGGTTTTCTTCTAGGGTTTTTATGGTTTTAGGTCTAACATGTAAGTCTTTAATCCATCTTGAATTAATTTTTGTATAATGTGTAAGGAAGGGGTCCAGTTTCAGCTTTCTACATATGGCTAGCCAGTTTTCCCAGCACCATTTATTGAATAGGGAATCCTTTCCCCATTTCTTGTTTTTGTCAGGTTTGCCAAAGATCAGATGGTTGTAGATATGTGGCATTATTTCTGAGGGCTCTGTTCTGATCCATTGATCTATGTCTCTGTTGTGGTACCAGTACCATGCTGTTTTGGTTACTGTAGCCTTGTAGTATAGTTTGAAGTCAGGTAGCATGATGCCTCCAGCTTTGTTCTTTTGGCTTAGGATTGACTTGGTGATGCGGGCTCTTTTTTGGTTCCATATGAGCTTTAAAGTAGTTTTTTCCAATTCTGTGAAGAAAGTCATTGGTAGCTTCATGGGGATGGCATTGAATCTATAAATTACCTTGGGCAGTATGGCCATTTTCACGATATTGATTCTTCCAACCCATGAACATGGAGTGTTCTTCCGTTTGTTTGTATCCTCTTTTATTTCATTGAGCAGTGGTTTGTAGTTCTCCTTGAAGAGGTCCTTCACATCCCTTGTAAGTTGGATACCTAGGTATTGGATTCTCTTTGAAGCAATTGTGAATGGGAGTTCACTCATGATTTGGCTCTCTGTCTGTGATTGGTGTACAAGAATGCTTGTGATTTTTGTACATTGATTTTGTATCCTGAGACTTTGCTGAAGTTGCTTATTAGCTTAAGGAGATTTTGGGCTGAGACAATGGGGTTTTCTAGATATACAATCATGTCATCTGCAAACAGGGACAATTTGACTTCCTCTTTTCCGAATTGAATGCTCTTTATTTCCTTCTCCTGCCTGATTGCCCTGGCCAGAACTTCCAGCACTATGTTGAATAGGAGCGGTGAGAGAGGGCATCCCTGTCTTGTGCCAGTTTTCAAAGGGAATGCTTCCAGTTTTTGCCCATTCAGTATGATATTGGCTGTGGGTTTGTCGTTGATAGCTCTTATTATTTTAAGATAAGTCCCATCAATACCTAATTTATTGAGAGTTTTTAGCATGAAGTGTTGTTGAATTTTGTCAAAGGCCTTTTCTGCATCTATTGAGATAATCATGTGGTTTTTGTCTTTGGTTCTGTTTATGCTGGATTACATTTATTGATTTGCCTATGTTGAACCAGCCTTGCATCCCAGGAATGAAGCCCACTTGATCATGGTGGATAAGCTTTTTGATGTGCTGCTGGATTTGGTTTGCCAGTATTTTATTGAGGATATTTGCATCAACGTTCATCAAGGATATTGGTCTGAAATTCTCTTTTTTGGTTGTGTCTCTGCCAGACTTTGGTATCAGGACGATGCTGGCCTCATAAAATGAGTTAGGGAGGATTCCCTCTTCTTCTATCGATTGGAATATTTTCAGAAGGAATGGTTTCAGTTCCTTCTTGTACCTCTGGTAGAATTCGGCTGTGAATCCGTCAGGTCCTGGACTCTTTTTGGTTGGTAAGCTATTGATTATTGTCGCAATTTCAGAGCCTGTCATTGGTCTATTCAGAGATTCAACTTCTTTCTGTTTTAGTCTTGGGAGAGTGTATTTGTCAAGGAATTTATCCACTTCTTCTAGATTTTCTAGTTTATTTGCATAGAGGTGTTTGTAGTATTCTCTGATGGTAGATTATATTTCTGTGGGATCGGTGGTGATATCCCCTTTTTCATTTTTATTGTGTCTATTTGATTCTTCTCTCTTTTCTTCTTTATTATTCTTGCTAGCAGTCTGTCAATTTTGTTGATGTTTTCAAAAAACCAGCTCCTGGATTCATTAAGTTTTTGAAGTGTTTTTTGTGTCTCAATTTCCTTCAGTTCTGCTCTGATTTTAATTGGCCTTCTGCTAGCTTTTAAGTGTGTTTGCTCTTGCTTTTCTAGTTCTTCTAATTGTGATGTTAGGGTGTCGATTTTGGATATTTTCCTGCTTTCTCTTGTGGGCATTTAGTGCTATAAATTTCCCTCTACATGCTGCTTTGAATGTGTCCCAGAGATTCTGGTATGTTGTGTCTTTGTTCTCATTGGTTTCAAAGAACATCTTTATTTCTCCCTTCATTTCATTATGTACCCAGTAGTCATTCAGGAGCAGGTTGTTCAGTTTCCATGTAGTTGAGCGGTTTTGAGTGAGTTTCTTAATCCTGAGTTCTAGTTTGATTGCACTGTGGTCTGAGAGACAGTTTGTTATAATTTCTGTTCTTCTACATTTGCTGAGGAGTGCTTTACTTCCAACTATGTGGTCAATTTTGGAATAGGTGTGTTGTGGTGCTTGAAAAAATGTATATTCTGTTGATTTGGGGTGGAGAGTTCTGTAGATGTCTATTAGGTCTACTTGGTGCAGAGCTGAGTTCAATTCTTCATATCCTTGTTAACTTTCTGTCTCATTGTTCTGTCTAATGTTGACAGTGGGGTGTTAAAATCTCCCATTATTATTGTGTGGGAGTCTAAGTCTCTTTGTAGGTCACTCAGGACTTGCTTTATGAATCTGGGTGCTCCTGTGTTGGGTGCATATATATTTAGGATAGTTAGCTCTTTTTGTTGAATTGATCCCTTTACCATTATGTAATGGCCTTCTTTGTCTCTTTTGATCTTTGTTGGTTAAAAGTCTATTTTATCAGAGACTAGGATTGCAACCCCTGCCTCTTTTTGTTTTCCATTTGCTTGATAGATCTTCCTCCATCCCTTTATTTTGAGATTATGTGTGTCTCTGCACATGGGATGGGTTTCCTGAATACAGCACACTGATGGGTCTTGAATCCTTATCCAGTTTGCCAGTCTGTGTCTTTTAATTGGAGCATTTAGCCCATTTACATTTAACGTTAATATTGTTATGTGTGAATTTGATCCTGTCATTATGATGTTAGCTGGTTATTTTGCTCGTTATTTGATGCAGTTTCTTCCTAGCCTCAATGGTCTTTACAATTTGGCATGTTTTTGCAGTGGCTGGTACCGGTTTTTCCTTTCCATGTGTAGTGCTTCCTTCAGAAGCTCTTTTAGGGCAGGGCTGGTGGTGACAAAATCCCTCAGCATTTGCTTGTCTGTAAAGGATTTTATTTCTCCTTCACTTTTGAAGCTTAGTTTGGCTGGATATGAAATTCTGGGTTGAAAATTCTTTTCTTTAAGAATGTTGACTATCGGCCCCCACTCTCTTCTGGCTTGTAGAGTTTCTGCCGAGAGATCAGCTATTAGTCTGATGGGCTTCCCTTTGTGGGTAACCCGACCTTTCTCTCTGGCCGCCCTTAACATTTTTTCCTTCATTTCAACTTTGGTGAATCTGACAAATATGTGTCTTGGAGTTGCTCTTCTCGAGGAGTATCTTTGTGGTGTTCTCTGTATTTCCCGAATGTGAATGTTTGCCTGCCTTACTAGATTGGGGAAGTTCTCCTGGATAATATCTTGAAGAGTGCTTTCCAACTTGGTTCCATTCTCCCCGTCACTTTCAGGTACACCCATCAGACATAGGCTTGGTCTTTCCACATAGTCCCATATTTCTTGGAGGCTTTGTTCATTTCTTTTTATTCTTTTTTCTCTAAACTTCCCTTCTTGCTTTATTTCATTCATTTCATCTTCCATCACTGATACCCTTTCTTCCAGTTGATTGCATTGGCTACTGACGCTTCTGTATTCTTCACGTAGTTCTCAAAACTTGGCTTTCAGCTCCATCAGCTCCTTTAAGCACTTCTCTGCATTGGTCATTTTAGTTTTACATTCATCTAATTTTTTTTCAAAGTTTTTAACTTCTTTGCCATTGCTTTGAATTTCCTCCCGTAGCTCGGGGTAGCTTGATCGTCTGAAGCCTTCTTCTCTCAACTCGTCAAAGTCATTCTCCGTCCAGCTTTGTTCCATTGCTGGTGAGGAACTGCATTCCTTTGGAGTAGGAGAGGTGCTCTGCTTTTTAGAGTTTCCAGTTTTTCTGCTCTGTTTCCCCCCCATCTTTGTAGGTTTTTCTACTTTTGGTCTTTGATGATGGTGATGTACAGATGGGTTTTTGGTGTGGGTGTCCTTTCTGTTTGTTGGTTTTCCTTCTAACAGACAGGACCCTCAGCTGCAGGTCTGTTGGAGTTTGCTAGAGGTCCACTCCAGACCCTGTTTGCCTGGGTATCAGCAGCAATGGCTGCAGAACAGTGGATTTTCGTGAACCGCAAATTCAGCTGTCTGATCATTCCTCTGGAAGTTTTGTCTCAGAGGAGTACCCGGCTGAGTGAGGTGTCAGTCTATCCCTACTAGGGGGTGCCTCCCAGTTAGGCTGCTCGGGGTTCAGGGTCCAACTTTAGGAGGCAGTCTGCCTGTTCTCAGATCTCCAGCTGCATACTGGGAGAACCACTACTCTCTTCAAATCTGTCAGACAGGGACATTTAAGTCTGCGGAGGTTCCTGCTGACTTTTGGTTTGTCTGTGCCCTGCCCCCAGAGGTGGAGCCTACAGAGGCAGGCAGGCCTCCTTGAGCTGTAGTGAACTCCACCCAGTTCGAGCTTCCTGGCTTTGTTTACCTAAGCAAGCCTGGGCAATGGAGGGCACCCCTCCCCCAGCCTTGCTGCTGCCTTGCAGTTTGATCTAAGACTGCTGTGTTAGCAATCAGCGAGACTCTGTGGGCATAGAACCCTCTGAGCCAGGTGCGGGACACAATCTCCTGGTGTGCCATTTTCCAAGCCCATTGGAAAAGCGCAGTATTAGGGTGGGAGTGACCCAATTTTCCAGGTGCCATCTGTCACCCCTTTCTTTGACTAGGAAAGGGAACTCTCTGACCCCTTGCACTTTCCGAGTGAGGCAATGCCTCGCCCTGCTTCAGCTTGTGCACGGTGTGCTGCACCAACTATCCTGCACCCACTGTTGGCACTCCCTAGTGAGATGAACCCGGTACCTCAGATGGAAATGCAGAAATACCCGTCTTCTGCATCACTCACACTGGGAGCTGTAGACCAGAGCTGTTCCTATTTGGCCATCTTGGCTCCAGCCAGCTTTTAATGAAGTAAGTTTAGGATACTCTTGTTTATTGTTTATCTAGGCTATGCTTTTAAGGTAAATGACTCATTTGTCATTTGAGACCATTTTTAGGCAAGCTAGATTTCAATAATAACAAAAAGTCATTATAGCTAAATTTATTTTTAATTTTTATTCCTAGTATGCATCATGATGCATGAACTAACCAGATTAATTATCATAGTACAGTGTTGAATTTGTCCTTAATGGGTAGACTTCTATAGGCCCAGAAGTAGATTGATTCTATGATCTAAAAAAATCTATATGTGAAGAAAAATGCATGAAGGCATTTGCATACTCAACTCAGTCAGCTTTTTATCTTAAGTCAGTAAGGATCTACCACTTGGGATGGAATTTGTTTACCTTAGGGAAACATCTCATGAGTAAATAGTGATTATAAAGTATCATTTAATATGTCATCAATAAAGAGATCTCCCCCAGAGTCCCCAGGTAACAGGTAACATAAAAAGCAATCAATGAGATGTAAACTTATTTGTAAATTTGGAAAATTGACATCTGCTCTGTAACTGGGTTAAAATGAATCAGGGAATAATGTCATTGAGTAAAAGGAGAAAGAAATTAGTACAGATGTTAGTACCAACACTGACAGTTAAGCCTACAATTCAGAGGGATCTAGCTGACAACTTTCTAGCTGTGTGACACTGGTCAAGTTTCTAAACCTCTCTGAGCTCAACTCCTCTTAGATATAAAACTTAGCTAATAAAATTCTTCTCATTGTGTTGCTACAAGACATAAATGAGGAGTACTTAGATAAGTCTTGGTACACAGTTTGTACTCAATAAATCGAAGTTGTAATTACTCTTGTAATTGTTATTAGTATAACATATTAGAGTTGGACATTTTGAAAAAATGAACATTGAACTTTTTTTCACTGTACCTCTAATGATATTCACCATTTCTGACAATGGATAAGTAATTTCAAAGATGAATTTTACAAACTTTTTTTGTGTATGGAGAGTGACTATTCTTTACCTACTTTAAAAAAATCTTATTATTTTACTCTCAGTGGCACTGTTGTCATAGCTTCTTGGATCTCTCTGTTTCCCCTTTTAACCTGTTTGTTCTCTAAAGTGACGGCTTTTTAAAAATTCTTCAATGGCATTCATTACTATGAGGGTAAAGGCAACTCTGTTTATCACAGTGACAAGGCATCCCAGCCTGACAGCTTACTTGGTCCCTTCCCCAGGACCATGCACTTCCTCTGTCTGGAAATCTCTTCCCTCCCACAAACTTTAATCTGAAACCCTAAGGACCACTGTACATGGCTGTGTGCTAAGTGTAACTTCAGTATCTTTCAGATCTTCTCCCAAACTCTATATTCTGAAAATTTTATTCGGAAGTATTTATTCGCTGATATTTTTGACAGGAAAGAATTAAAGCCCTCAAACTGTCTTTTCAAGATCACATATTTGCTCACATAGGACGCTAGGATTTTCAATTCTTCAGAGTCAACATCCATTCCACTCCATCATTTTAGGCAAACTTTAGTTCCTTTTACGCCATATGTCAGAAAGTAAATTTCTATAATCAGTCCCCATATGCTATCAATGACTTTAACAAGTTTTATTTCAGACTTTTATTTCTACTTCTGTACACCTGATTATAATTTATATTCTCCACTCCAGGTCTAACCCAGGAACCATTTAATCAATTCCCTCCCCACATCCCAAATTTACATCAGTGCCTACCACATCATGCTTCTGGAATAATCTTTCTAGCTTCCAGATCTAATATTGTCTCTCTCTTACTCTTAAAAAACTTAAAGTTTTTTCAAGAAGTACAACATTAGCTTCTATCTACAGTTTTAGGTGTAACTAGATAACTCGCTGTATCTCCACTCTCTCCCGCCTGACTGCACTAAAGGGCAGGAATTGTATATTGCTCAGTTTTGAACGAACCCACCCCCCTGTAAGTACACACTGAACCAGCCAGCCTCTAGCAACGTGGCACCTACTGAATATTGCTGTTGATAAACTTCATGATCACATAGCACTGTGACATAAACCACGTTGCTATAGTCAAATTCTAAGGATAAATTTAATGCATATTTAAAAATGGTTCTTTTGTAGGATGTTAGCCTTTAGAAAAAGATATGTATAATCTTAATTCTCATATGAGCTGTAACTCACACTTTTCAAATAAGCAAACTCAGAATTGTGAACAAAAGAGAAGAAACAGCCTGAACAGGAGCAATTCCTGTGTCCTTTGTCTGAGAAAACCTAGGGAATAAAGCATTAGATAAAATGCCATTTTCAAACAGCAGGTTGAGTCAGAATAAATGAATAATTTAAGGAAACTTATTTTCTGGCTTTAATATCTTTAGTAAAGCATTAAGGTCTAGGCTCCCCTCCCCACTCTCCACTGCTGTCCCCACTCACCTTCAACAACAATGGTCAACATCAAAGTGACTTGCTGCTGGGCATTTCAGCATATTAATATGACATTCTAATTAATCCAAACAAGAAGTCTGGTTGCTTTCAGAAGCTAATGATCAGAGGAAAGCCAAGATTAGTCATGTCAGGTTAAAAAAGTTCATCAGTCTCATCCTTTCTTACATTACCAAATTGTCAGAAAGTGACAGTCCTTGAAAAAGACGACAGCTGTTTACCACTGTTTCAGATGGAATCAAAACAAATCCAAACAGCACAAAACAGATAAAGGGAGATGAAGAAATAGAGCAAGAGTAAAAAAACGAGAAGAAAGGGATTACTTAGCTACTACTTTCTATCCTGTAGTAGCAGCTTTCCATTCCAAGTAGAAAAGTCTAAGACATGCAGAAGTTTTCTTCAGCAGTTGGTGACACTTGCACCATATGCTCATCTTTCGAGCCTTTTCCTATCACTGGGGTGTAGGACGGAACTAGCCAATCACACCAAATGTGCCTTTCAGAAGGAAGTCAACTAGTTCGCCATGATACAAGCATAACATAATTAAAAGATGATGAGATAGATATAAGTAATTTTAAAATTATACTTAAAACTGTATAGCAAGATTTTATTCAATGATACTTTTGGTAAATATTTTTAAATATGAAAGTTTCATATTTCTTCCTAAGAAATAAAAAAGTTGACATGTGTTACGTGGAATGCGTAATTTTATTGTGCTAACTGAATTGTTAAGATTTGAAAATGTATTTTTATGTTTTGGCACATTTGGCATTCTAAAATGGTGAACATTAAAGAAATTGATAGTGACATTCACAGAGCAGTACTTAGTTTCTTACAAATTATTTATAGAAGTACATGTTGCGGATGCTATGAAAGACCCCATGTACAGTCACGTAATATAAACAAAATTAATTTTTACTACCCAAAATTCCAATGGAAAAAACGTACTGAAAATAAAATGCAAAACATCTCCATCTAAAGAGCAAACGACTTCCCTTTTAAAGCAGCTTGAAATCACTCCTAACTAGCTCAAAATCAGGAATCACATTACCTAGGATGTCTTGATCCAACTTCTTACAATGAAGATGTCCTCACATAGTTGCAGAATACTCCCTAGTTCAGCATGTGCTGCCAACAGTCAGCATGTTTAATTGATGGTGGAGAATGGGAACTGTGGTGGTTTTTATAAAATAGCCTCCACAAATTTTTTAGAACTTTTTTCCTTTTATCAATGGTCTATGTTGCCTACCCATGGAAATCTCAGCAGACTTGGGCTGGCTGAGAAGAAAGTGACACAGCCTGTCATCTGAGGCTCAGTCATAAAAGGCCATGCAGCTTCCAACTGGTTATCCTGGAATGTTTGCTCCCGCAGTGGTTTGTCTCGGGTGTGTGCTACTGGGACACAACTGTCATGCTGTAGGAAGCCCAAACCACACAAAGAGAATACATATAGGTGTTCCTGTTTATAGTTCTAGCCTTTGAGTGATTCCAACCCAGGGTCCAGACAAGTTAATGAAGACAACTCTAGACAATTCCACCTACTTAGGTCTTCCCAGCTGAGGCCCCAGAGTTTGTGGGCAGATTAGCCTTCCTCTCTGTACCCCATCTACACCCCTGACCCTCAGAATCATGAGAATCCTAAAGTGTTTGCTATTTTATGCCACAAATTTTAAGGTGGCTAATATACATGAATAGATAACGAGGAAACAAAAAAACTAATTATCAAGGTAGTTTTATATACTAAATCTGTGTATTTAGAATCCTACATATACTTCATTTAATCTTTACCACAACCTAAGAGACAGGTATTTTTAATCTGCTTACACATGGAAAATTGAACTTCAAAGAAGTTAAGCAACTTTCCTGAGAGCATTCTACTTTTAAGTGGCAAGGTTGCAATTACTCATGTCTGAAGTCTATTTTTAAAATGTTATTGAGTTTTTCCAGTCATGTTTATAAAAACTAAAAAAAAAAAAAATGATCTTCCTAAGTGGATATTTTAATGTTTCTCAAGCTCAGTATTCTAGATATTGTCAAACATGATTCAAATCAACATCCCATCATTTCAATGAAAAAGCACTTTTGGCCGGGCGCGGTGGCTCACGCTTGTAATCCCAGCACTTTGGGAGGCCGAGGTGGGCGGATCACGAGGTCAGGAGATCGAGACCACGGTGAAACCCCGTCTCTACTAAAAATACAAAAAAAATTAGCCGGGCGTGGTGGCGGGAGCCTGTAGTCCCAGCTATTCGGAGAGGCTGAGGCAGGAGAATGGCGTGAACCCAGGAGGCGGAGCTTGCAGTGAGCCGAGATTGTGCCACTGCACTCCAGCCTGGGCGACAGAGCGAGACTCCGTCTCAAAAGAAAAAAAAGAAAAAGCACTTTTACATAACATGATCTGAAAAAAGGGGCAGTTGCTGAGTTCATATTTTAATTAGTCTGATGTCTGACTCTTTCTAGTGGATACTTAAACACACTTCTTGAAAAGATGAGTGCATGAACCAGTTCATGTTAACCTTAGAGTTCTTTGAGGAATGTTCTCGCAGATTGCTTGATACTTTCAAAGAAGCATGCAATAATCTTTCATGATCATATTTGCTTTTTCCTTCTCTATTTATTGTAAGATGAGAGTGACAGATATTTATTCCTTTCATTATTTCAAACCAGTAAAATATTTTATTTAAGTGAATACTTAATACTTTTTGATAATGCCTTAAACTAGAAAGTATAGAATGGAGATGCAGAATGAATTAACATTATTGAGCCATTTCTTCAAAGTGAACTTGAAATTACTGCACAGCAAGAATAGGTATCTTCCAAATCTCATAGAAGTGCTACAAGGTTAAAAATGATAAGACACAGGAAACGTTTTTAATGTTTTGGAAGTTAAAATGCTGTTTGTAATAATGTCTCTTATTATCATCATTAAAATATTGCCATCTTTAAAGAAATGATATTAACGTGTTTGTTGAAGACTTTTTTTGATGTTTCTATAATACTAAAAATAAGATAAGTAAAGACAAAAGATTGTAAGCCTCTACAAGTAGTTCAATACATCTTATATTATCATTGCTTAATTATTAGGTTAATGATGTTTTTAAGTGAAAAATATCTTCAGGGAGTCATGGAGGCTAGGAAGGTTAAGCACTTAACTGACAGAAACCTGCCCCTTCATCTCAGATTTATCATGACCCAATCTCATATTGATTTCATTTCAGCATGGATTACCTTAGCTTTATAAGATTTCATAGGGGGAAATTTTTCTATAAAGATATGGGCAAAACATTAAAAAACATTTGGACTATAGAGGAAAATTCTTAAAAGACACAATTCTGTTACAGAAATATGCAGTTAACAGATGTCTTCTGAAGACCTTTTGCTAATTACAAGTACTACTTGCAAATATAATCCATCAAACTAACAGAGATTAACACATTAGTTAAGTAGCTGCAGCTATTTTTAAAAAGTATTTCTGGTTTTAGTTTTTTCTTTGAAAAGTACCTACAGTCTAATTGGGGACCCAGATACTAAGCAATCACTCGAAATTCGTTGAGAACAAAGCTTAGAATCCAGCTACATATTGCTGTAAGACCGTATTTAATAGGACCATTTTACTCATTAAATGAAGTGAGTGGATGTTTACTAAGAAATTGCTATGCTGAATTAAAATGCTGCTTCATCTGGCAGGGCTGAGATTAACTTTACTAATTAAAGGGTTTGAAATTCTTGGGGCACTACCATTTGAGGCTAAACAAAGTTGAAAGCCTGTTTTTGTGCTCATCAAAGTCCTTCCTCCCTGATTCTCATATCCTTTCTGGAGATCAGTCTTTTCTTAAGATGATTTGAAGAAGAAAATATGATCTGTCTTTAAGATCAATCTTACTCTACACACTACAACTGTATCCCAACTGGCAAGGCCACAAACCTGTGAAATCATACTCATTTAATGAAAACACGTCTCGTACGTCAAGCATCCAGGCCTGGTGAAACTTTGCCATGCTGGGGTTCATTTTTTTTTTTTTTTGAGACAGAGTCTCGGTCTGTTGCCCAGGCTGGAGTGCAGTGGGGTGATCTCGGCTCACTGCAACTTCCACCTCCCGGTTCAAGCTATTCTCCTGCCTCAGCCTCCAGAGTAGCTGGGACTACAGGTGCCCACCACCTCGCCCAGCTAATTTTTTTGTATTTTTAGTAGAGATGGGGTTTCACTGTGTTACTCAGGATGGTCTTGATCTCCTGACCTCGTGATCCACCTGCCTCGGCCTCCCAAAGTGCTGGGATTACAGGCGTGAGCCACTGCACCCGGCCTAATTTCTTTTTTTTTTTTTTTTTTTTTTTTTTTAGGCAGAGTCTTGCTCTCTCACCCAGGCTGGAGTGCAGTGGCGCGATCTCGGCTCACTGCAAGCTCCGCCTCCCAGGTTCACGCCATTCTCCTGCCTCAGCCTCTCCGAGTAGCTGGGACTACAGGCACCCGCCACCACGCCCGGCTAATTTTTTTGTACTTTTTTAGTAGAGACGGGGTTTCACCGTGGTCTCGATCTCCTGACCTCGTGATCCGCCCGCCTCGGCCTCCCAAAGTGCTGGGATTACAAGCGTGAGCCACCGCGCCCGGCGCACCCGGCCTAATTTCTTACAATCTTTCTATCTGAGAAGGAAGATCAATGCTACATGTCTTGTCTCCAGTGCTCTTTCTCCTCATTCCTTATTTCTAACTAATGACTCTACTTCACAAGTGCTTGAGAACCACCCATAGTTCATCACATCTACTACCACACGAGAACACAAACACTTTCCCCATAGAAGTTGCAGTATCTATAGAACCATAACTTTTAAAACAATTGAACAGCAATTTGAATTTCCTTCACTGCTGGATTTTTGGATTAAAGTATCCGCAATCAGGATATTCTAGTTTCTCTCAAGATAATGGGTCATATTTGCTTCATATATATGTAAAGAAATGATTGATTTTTACATTTTTCATAAAACCAAGGAATGCTATTTCTTACATTTGAATTTGTGTCCACCTCTTGCTAAACTGAAATAATATATGGCTGTTAAATAGTTGTTTCTGCTCCAGGTACCACTCAACATGGTTCAAAAATTTCAAGGTTGTTAGAGCCAGGACACACTTTGCTATTTGCAAAATAATGAATTCTGAATTCTAACAGTGAGGAGGCAAAACTGATGAGCATATTAAAAATTGAGTTCTATGTGGCAATACATCAAGTTACAAACTACAACTCTGAACTGTAGACTTTTAAGTTACTGTTTGCGTATACGGTTTTTGCATATTTACGGTGGGAGAAATATAAATCAAAATATTAGCTTACATCATTCATTCTTTACATATTTTTATTTAGACCCTATAGATAGAAAGATGAATAAGACATTCTTAAGAGTTGATTGGTGGAGAGTTATATAAATAAAGAAGTATATCAAAAGATGTTTATAGAGTGAGAATGGTATTTAATAGGGGCATTTTACTCATCAAGTATAGAGGTTATGCTGAGTGTACCCAGGTGAGAGCTGATCATTTAACTTGGAACCAAAATTTAAAGGTCATAATAAATTAATTGAGGAAATGTTTTTAAGTGAAATATACATTTTTAAATATGACCGAGTCCTTTTGTAATTATCAACAGTTTAACATTAAGTGCCTCTTTGGTACACTCTTTCTTAATTCTTCACCAGCTTTCCCTGCCACCTGCTACGCATTACGGTTCCCCCAACTACCTTTTGTGCCCTATAAAATGAAACTCATCTTAATTTTAGTATGAATAAAACATAATAAGCAGGATGAATCAGCCACCAGAAGCTCACATAATATATTCCAGGAACAAATTATAGTGACATTTGTTTAATAAACTCCTTTTATATCCATGAACTGGCTTGTCTTCATTGAAAGTAAACATTCAAAGCCACTGTGATTGAACTAAAAAGTCAGAGTAACATTTTTGTACTCTCCCAATTTATTCTTGATTAGTGACTAAGGTATTAGGTTTCATTTCTTCTCAGTTCCAATAAAAATCAACTGTAGTTTCTGCTAATGCCTTTTCATAAAATGTAAAATACTTATCACTAATGATTTTCTTGTGTTGTGTAATTTAAAAAAATAAGATTTAATTTTCCCAGTAATAAGCAGAGTTTAAAATTTTTTTTCCACATAAGTTTATCATTCAAAATTTCAGAACTTGCTATAATTGCCACAAAAAGTCTCGATGTCACCTCCTCTGAAAACTATTTTAGGCAGAATAGATGGGCCAATCTGAGTCACAAGCAATAACTGTGTCTTGTAACTCTACGTACTATTATCCAGAGTTTCTGCTGTGCCACAATGGTCTCTAGAAGAGGAGAAATTTTCCTTCCTCTGGTGTTCCGTTTAATTAAGAGGGCTCCACGTAGCAGATGAGCTCCCAGTGTTAATTTAGTCAAATTCTTTGAATTCACTTGGCATTAATTTCCTCAGTACACACCCTGCCAATAGGATGGTTGGACTAGAAGCGATTGTGGTGTCATTTGTTTTGCATATATCAAACTAAAATTTCTTCTCCGTCCGGCTTTTGTGGCAGAGAATTTGTTAACAAATTTGTTCTTTTCCAATTTCTACAATCACTTCCCTAAGACAATTTATTTTCCTTTTCTCCCATTTGGCCTTGGTCAAGTATCATAGCCTATGTCATCAGCTAAGTTATAGTAACTGTAACCTAAAAAGACACAACAGGTCGTGAGCCCGGGTTGCCATCCCCTCCCTGTGTAAATCTGTGGGCACAAACAGAAATGTGCTCTTACTGAATACAGCATAATCCTGTACGTTCTGCAAATGTTCTTACTTATTCAGTAAATTATTGACGTTTTGTGGCCTAACACAGCAGTAATTTTCATAATTATGCTATGAATACTTAGGAAATATAGATCCTACAAAGTACAGATTTTACTATAGAGCTACTTGGTCGTTCTTACTGGTGTTATTATTCCAGGATCATTTCTACGTTATTTACGGGACTTTTTACTTTGTCAGAGGCGATTTCAAGTCTCTCTGTACGGTCGTGCTTATTTCACTTTGTATTTCTTGAATTTCTCCAAATTTTATGTATTTCTACAGTATCTTATTTGGGACATAAAGATTTCTAAATATTATATATTTATTATAAGTTGTATCTTTCAATATTAAGATTTCCTAATTCTGACACTACAATTTCAATTCCTAGTTTCTTCTCTCGTTTCTTTCCCAGGTTATATTTTTTGCTGTCATTTTACTTTCTGCTTTAGGTACTCTCACTGGGTCTATAGTATATACATGCTGTGTGTTGTGTGTGCTTTTGTGTTTTCATAACACACTTTAATGATCTGTTTTTCATGTTTTCTCCCAATTTTTGGTTGTAATAGGTATTTTTTCAATTTCTGACATGAAGGTTTTTTCCCCTATTTTTAATAGTTTCTATTTTATTTGACTCCATATTTGTCATATTTTTTATTGCTATGTCATATTTTTTGCCATTTCCCAGTAATTTTAAAAGATTATAGGATTTTAAATATAATTTTAATAATTTTACACTTTTCAATCATATGTTTAAATGCACATTTCTCAGTTTCATCATACGAATGATCATTATTTGTAAAGTGAAGAAAGCTTATATATACACCTTTTCTTTGCCCCTTAATTGGGTCTAAATACATACTGAAGTCTTGACCACAGATTATTGAGCCTGTCAACTTACGTCCTGTTTTATACCTCTAAGTATAATTTTTCTTTGAAAAGGGACTTAATTCTATTTACCAATACAATATTAACATCAGTACTTTCATCCTAACACATTCGTTGTGAGTTATTTATTTTGCGCTGTCAAAATAAAGTCATCTTCTAGTGGACACTTTGAGGGAGAGGGGTACATGGGTAATAGATTTCCAGATTTTTGTTTTTATTAAGCAACGTTTTTCCATGATCTGGGAATACATAAATGTCAACTGCACTTGGCATAGAATATTTTGTTCTCATATTAAGACTTTGTCAACATCTTTTCATTTGTCTTTTGACATCAAGTATTCTGAAATGAAGCCTAATAAACAATCACTCTAACAAATTTTAGGAAATTTATTAAGTATCACAGTTTAAGAGAGAATCCTTTTTTTTATTATTATACTTTAGGTTTTAGGGTACATGTGCACAACGTGCAGGTTTGTTACATATGTATCCATGTGCCATGTTGATTTTCTGCACCCATTAACTCGTCATTTAGCATTAGGTATATCTCCTAATGCTGTCCCTCCCCCCTCCCCCTACCCCACAACAGTCCCCGGAGTGTGATGTTCTCCTTCCTGTGTCCATGAGTTCTCATTGTTCAATTCCCACCTATGAGTGAGAACATGTGGTGTTTGGTTTTTTGTCCTTGCGATAGTTTACTGAGAATGATGTTTTCCAGTTCAATCCATGTCCCTACAAAGGACACGAACTCATCATTTTATATGGCTGCATAGTATTCCATGGTGTATATGTGCCACATTTTCTTAATCCAGTCTATCGTTGTTGGACACTTGGCTTGGTTCCAACTCTTTGCTATTGTGAATAGTGCCGCAATAAACATACGTGTGCATGTGTCTTTATAGCAGCATGACTTATAGTCCTTTGGGTATATACCCAGTAATGGGATGGCTGGGTCAAATGGTATTTCTAGCTCTAGATCCCTGAGGAATCGCCGCACTGACTTCCACAATGGTTGAACTAGTTTACAGTCCCACCAACAGTGTCAAAGTGTTCCTATTTCTCCACATCCTCTCCAGCACCTGTTGTTTCCTGATTTTTTAATGATGGCCATTCTAACTGGTGTGAGATGGTATCTCACTGTGGCTTTGATTTGCATTTCTCTGATGGCCAGTGATGGTGAGCATTTCTTCATGTGTTTTTTGGCTGCATTAATGTCTTCTTTTGAGAAGTGTCTGTTCATGTCCTTTGCCCACTTTTTGATGGGGTTGTTTATTTTTTCTTGTAAATTTGTTTGAGTTCATTGTAGATTCTGGATATTAGCTCTTTGTCAGATGAGTAGGTTGCAAAAATTTTCTCCCATTCTGTAGGTTCCCTGTTCACTCTGATGGTAGTTTCTTTTGCTGTGCAGGAGCTCTGTAGTTTAATTAGATCCCATTTGTCAATTTTGGCTTTTGTTGCCATTGCTTTTGGTGTTTTAGACATGAAGTCCTTGCCCACGCCTATGTCCTGAATGGTATTGCCTAGGTTTTCTTGTAGGATTTTAATGGTTTTAGGTCTAACATTTAAGTCTTTAATCCATCTTGAATTAATTTTTGTATAAGGTGTAAGGAAGGGATCCAGTTTCAGCTTTCTACATATGGCTAGCCAGTTTTCCCAGCACCATTTATTAAATAGGGAATCCTTTCCCCATTTCTTGTTTTTGTCAGGTTTGTCGAAGATCAGATAGTTGTAGATATGCGGCATCATTTCTGAGGGCTCTGTTCTGTTCCATTGATCTATGTCTCTGTTGTGGTACCAGTACCATGCTGTTTTGGTTACTGTAGCCTTGTAGTATAGTTTAAAGTCAGGTAGCGTGATGCCTCCAACTTTGTTCTTTTGGCTTAGGATTGACTTGGTGATGCGGGCTCTTTTTTGGTTCCATATGAACTTTAAAGTAGTTTTTTCCAATTCTGTGAAGAAAGTCATTGGTAGCTTGATGGGGATGGCATTGAATCTATAAATTACCTTGGGCAGTATGACTGTTTTCACGATATTGATTCTTCCAACCCATGATCATGGAATGTTCTCAGCAAATGTAAAAGAACAGAAATTATAACAAACTGTCTCTCAGACCACAGTGCAATCAAACTAGAACTCAGGATTAAGAAACTCACTCAAAACCGCTCAACTACATGGAAACTGAACAACCTGCTCCTGAATGATTATTGGGTACATAATGAAATGAAGGCAGAAATAAAGATGTTCTTTGAAACCAACGAAAACAAAGACACAACATACCAGAATCCCTGGGACACGTTCAAAGCAGTGTGTAGAGGGAAATTTATAGCACTAAATGCCCACAAGAGAAAGCAGGAAAGATCCAAAATTGACACCCTAACATCATAATTAAAAGAACTAGAAAAGCAAGAGCAAACACATTCAAAAGCTAGCAGAAGGCTAGAAGTAACGAAAATCAGAGCAGAACTGAAGGAAATAGAGACACAAAAAACCCTTCAAAAAATTAATGAATCCAGGAGTTGGTTATTTGAAAAGATCAACAAAATTGATAGACCACTAGCAAGACTAATAAAGAAGAAAAGAGAGAAGAATCAAATAGCTGCAATAAAAAACGAAAAAGGGGATATTGCCACCGATCCCACAGAAATACAATCTACCATCAGAGAATACTACAAACACCTCTATGCAAATAAACTAGAAAATCTAGAAGAAATGGATAAATTCCTCGACAAATACACCCTCCCAAAACTAAACCAGGAAGAAGTTGAATCTCTGAATAGACCAATAACAGGTTCTGAAATTGTGGCAATAATCAATAGCTTACCAACCAAAAAGAGTCCAAGACCTGATGGATTTACAGCTGAATTCTACCAGAGGTACAAGGAGGAACTGTTACCATTCCTTCTGAAAGTATTCCAATCGATAAAAAAAGAGGGAATCCTCCCTAACACATTTTATGAAGCCAGCATCGTCCTGATACCAAAGCCTGGCAGAGACACAACCAAAAAAGAGAATTTCAGACCAATATCCTTGATGAACAGCGATGCAAAAATCTTCAATAAAATACTGGCAAACCGAATCCAGCAGCCCGTCAAAAAGCTTATCCACCATAATCAATTGGGCTTCATCCCTGGGATGCATGGCTGGTTCAACATACGCAAATCAATAAATGTAATCCAGCATATAAACAGAAGCAAAGACAAAAACCACATGATTATCTCAATAGATGCAGAAAAGGCCTTTGACAAAATTCAACAACCCTTCATGCTAAAAACTCTCAGTAAATTAGGTATTGATCGGACGTATATCAAAATAACAAGAGCTATGTACGACAAACCCACAGCCAATATCATACTGAATGGGCAAAAACTGGAAGCATTCCCTCTGAAAACTGGCACAAGACAGGGATGCCCTCTCTCACCGCTCCTATTCAACATAGTGCTGGAAGTTCTGGCCAGAGAAATCAGGCAGGAGAAGGAAATAAAGGGTATTCAATTAGGAGAGGAGGAAGTCAAATTGTCCCTGTTTGCAGAGGACATGATTGTATATCTAGAAAACCCCATTGTCTCAGCCCAAAATCTCCTTAAGCTGATTAGCAACTTCAGCAAAGTCTCAGGATACAAAATCAATGTACAAAAATCACAAGCATTCTTGTACACCAATAACAGACAAACAGAGAGCCAAATCATGAGTGAACTCCCATTCACAATTGCTTCAAAGAGAATAAAATACCTAGGAATCCAACTTACAAGGGATGTGTAGGACCTCTTCAAGGAGAACTACAAACCACTACTCAATGAAATCAAAGAGGATACAAACAAATGGAAGAAAATTCCATGCTCAAGAGAGAATCTTAAAAACATTTACGAGAAGCATGAGGTCAACAACAAAGGTTTCCACATCCCACTTTTGCTTTCTCACGTATCCAAGTGAATAGTATGTGGTCAATATTTTTGGAGTTTGTATGAGATTGTTTTATTTCCTTGTTTCTTAATAAAGTTGTTTTCTTGATTTGGTGAATATTTTAGTTCATTTTGCTGCCGCTCAGGGGAGGATAATCTGTAAACAGGAAATACCACCACATTCTCAAGAGTTGTATTTTCTCCTTTAATAATGGATTGCTAGCTACAAATGCAATAAAATAATCAAAAAGAGATAACAATTTAATTAAGCTAATTACAGAAAAAATAGATCCGTCTGCATCAAGAGTCTTAAAAATAGTACTTCATTGGATTAAAATTCAGCTAAACTGAGCATTTTAATTTTTTAGATGGGCCCATAGTCTAAAGATTTATCTATGTATTACATCTATTACCTAAATATTTAACAGCAACCCCAGGAATATAACAAGGTTTTCCCATTATCGCCCCAGATTTTTATCTATCACTTTACATTGTTCTTAAATATATGTGTGAGCTAATATGGCTGGTAGAACGAAACAGCCACACTGCTTCAATTGTGACTTGAAGATAATTGCAACATGATTACATGGGCCTCTGTGATATACTATCTTGTACATCCTTTATGAAAGAAGGACTGATTTTCCTAGCTGGTGGGAGAACTGTGGCAGAGAGCACTTAGCTGTCAGCCTTCTATGGGAAATTTCTTGGTTGTAGAAATTCCGGTGGTCATGTTCCTTTACAGGGAAGCCTTTACACAGTGACTGACTGATGTGTGAGGTACAGAAGCCCACCCTCCATGTCCCAATTCAGAAAACTCTGAAGAACTCTATAAGTTTGGCTGAAGAATGTGTTGATATTGCGTCACAGCTAACCTTCCTCTGCCCAATATTGCTTCCCTTTAATCCCAAGGATGTTTCTTAATAAACTTTCAGCATATAAATTTGCATTTTAGTTTACTGGAAAACCCAAACCAACATGGGATAAGGAATAAAAAATAACCCTCTTTTGTACTAATAAAGCTAGATATATTTTTATTATCTTCAAATAAAAACTACACAGAAGCATTCTGTGAAACTTCTTTCTGATCTGTGCATTGAACTAACAGAGTTGAACCTTACTTTTGATTGAGCAGTTCTGAAAAACTCTTCTGTAGAAACTGCAAGTGGACATTCGCAACGCTAAGAGGACTATAGTGGAAAAAGGAATACCTTCAAATAAAAACTACACAGAAGCATTCTGTGAAACTTCCTTCTGTTCTCTGCATAAAACTAACAGAGTTGAACCTTACTTTTGATTGAGCAGTTGTGAAACACTCTTTCTGTAGAACCTGCAAGTGGACATTCGAAGCGCTAAGAGGCGTATAGTGGAAAAAGGAATAACTTCAAATAAAAACTACACGGAAGCATTCAGTGAAACTTCTTGCTCTTCTGTGCATTCAACTAACAGAGTTGAAGCTTACTTTTGATAGAGCAGGTCTGAAACACTCTTTCTGTAGAAATTGCAAGTGGACATTCGGAGCGGTAAGAGGCCTATAGTGGAAAAAGGAATATCTTCAAATAAAAACTACACAGAAGCATTTTGTGAAACTTCTTTCTTTTCCGTGAATTCAACTCACAGAGTTGAATCTTACTTTTGATTGAGCAGTTCTGAAACACTCTTTCTGTAGAAACTGCAAGTGGACATTCAGAGCGCTAAGAGGCCTATAGTAGAAAAAGGAATATCTTCAAAGAAAAACTACGCAGAAGCATTCTGTGAAACTACTTTCTTTTCTGTGCATTCAACTAATGGACTTGAACCTTACCTTTGATTGAGCAGTTCTGAAACGCTATTTCTGTAGAAACTGCAAGTGGGCATTCGGAGCGCTAAGAGTCCTATAGTGGAAAAAGAATTATCTTCAAATAAAAAATACACAGAAGCGTTCTGTGAAACTTCCTGGTGTTCTGTGCATTCAACTGACAGAGTTGAATCCTACTTTTGTTTGAGCAGTTCTGAAACACTCCTTCTGTAGAAACTGCAAGTGGACATTCGAAGCACTAAGAGGCCTGTAGTGGAGAAAGAAATATCTTCAAATAAAAACTACACAGAAGCATTCTTTGAAACTTCTTTCTGTTCTGTGCATTCAACTAACAGAGCTGAACCTTACTTTTGATTGAGCAGTTCGGAAACACTCTTTCTGTAGAAATTGCAAGTGGACAATCGGAGCGGTAAGAGGCCTATAGTGGAAAAAGGAATATCTTCAAATAAAATCTGCACAGAAGTATTCTGTTAAACTTCTTTCTGTTCTGTGCATTCAGCTAACAGACTTGAACCTCACTTTTGATTGAGCAGTTCTGAAACACTCATTCTGTAGAAACTGAAAGTGGACATTCGTAGCGCTAAGTTTCCTATAATGGAAAAAGGAATATCTTCAAATGAAAGCTACACAGAAGCATTCTGTGAAACTTCCTTATGGTCTGTGCATTCTACTAACAGAGTTGAAACTTACTTTTGATTGAGCAGTTCTGAAACACTCTTTCTGTAGAAACTGAAGTGGACATTCGTAGCGTTAAGTGGCCTATAGTGGTAAACGGAATATCTTCAAATTAAAACTACACAGAAGCATTCTGTGAAACTTCTTTCTGTTCTGTGCATTCAACTAACAGACTTGAACCTTACATTTGATTGAGCAGTTCTGAAACACTCTTCCAGTAGAAACTGCAAGTGGACATTCAGAGCGCCAAGAGGCCTATAGTAGAAATACGAATATCTTCAACTAAAAACTATACAGAAACATTCTGTGAAACTACTTTCTGTTCTGTGCATTCAACTAACAGAGTTGAAACTTACTTTTCATTGAGCAGTTCTGAAACACTCTTTCTGTAGAAACTGCAAGTGGACACTCATAGCGCTAAGAGGCCTATACTGGTAAAAGGAATATCTTGAAATAAAAACTACACAGAAGCATTCTGTGAAACTTCTTTCTGTTCTCTGCATTCAAATAACAGAGTTGAAACTTACTTTTGATTGAGCAATTCTCAAACACTCTTTCTGTAGAAACTGCAAGTAGACAATCGGAGGGCTAAGAGGCCTCTAGTGAAAAAAAAATACATTCAATAAAAACTACACAGAAGCATTCTGTGAAACTCCTTTCTGATCTGTGCATTCAAGTAACAGAGTTGAAACTTACTTTTGATTGAGCAGTTCTGAAACACTCTTTCTGTAGAAACTGCAAGTGGACATTCGGAGCGCTAAGAGGCCCATATTGGAAAAAGGAACATCTTGAAATAAAAACTACACAGAAGCATTCTGTGAAACTACTTTATGATCTGTACATTCACCTAACAGATTTGAACCTTACTTTTGATAGAGCAGTTCTGAAACACTCTTTCTGTAGAAACTGCAAGCGGACGTTCGGAGCGCTAAGTGGCCTATAGTGGAAAAAGGAATACCTTCAAATAAAAACTACACGGAAACATTCTGTGAAACTTCTTTCTGCTCTGTGCATTCAACTAACAGAGTTGAACATTACTTTTGATTGAGCAGTTCTGAAACACTCTTTCTGTAGGAACTGCAAGTGGACATTCGCAGCGCTAAGTGGCCTATAGTGGTAAAAGGAATATCTTCAAATAAAAACTACACAGAAGCATTCTGTGAAACTTCTTTCTGTTCTGTGCATTCAACTAACAGAGTTGAACCTTACTTTTGATTGAGCAGTTCTGAAACCCTCTTTCTATAGAAACTGCAAGTGAACATTCGGATTGCAAAGAGGCCTATAGTGGAAAAAGGAATATCTTCAAATTAAAACTACAAGGAAGCATTCTGTGAAACTCCTTTCAGTGCTGTGCATTAAACTTACAGACCTGAAACTTACTTTTGATTGAGCAGTTGTGAAAAACTCTCCCAGTAGAAACTGCAAGTGGACATTCGGAGCATTAAGAGGCGTATACTGGAAAAAGAATTATCTTCAAATAAAAACTACACAGAAGCATTCTGTGAAACTTCTATGGGTTCTGTGCATTCAACTGACAGAGTTGAATCCTACTTTTGATTGAGCAGTTCTGAAACACTCCTTCTGTAGAAACTGAAAGTGGACATTCGGAGCACTAAGAGGCCTATAGTGGAAAAAGGAATATCTTCAAATAAAAACTACACAGAAGCATTCTGTGAAAATTCTTTCTGTTCTGTGCATTCAACTAACAGAGTTGAACCTTACTTTTGATTGAGCCGTTCTGAAACACTCTTTCTGTAGAAACTGCAATTGGACATTCTGAGCGCTAGGAGGCCTATATTGGAAAGAGGAATATCTTCAAATAAAAACTACACAGAAGCATTCTGTGAAACTTCTTTCTGATCTGTGCATTCAACTAACAGAGTTAAAGCATACTTTAGCTTGAGGAGCTGTGAAACACTCTTTCCGTAGAAACTGCAAGTGGACATTTGGAGCGCTAAGAGGGTAATAGTGGAAAAACGAATATCTTCAAATAAATACTACACAGAAGCATTCTGTGGAACTTCTTTCTGTTCTGTGCATTCAACTAACAGAGTTGAACCTTACTTTTGATTGAGCCATTCTGAAACACTCTTTCTGCAGAAACTGCAATTGGACATTCGGAGCGCTAAGAGTCCTCTATTGGAAAAAGGAATATCATCAAATAAAAACTACACAGAAGCATTCTGTGAAACTTCTTTCTGATCTGTGCATTCAACTAACAGAGTTAAACCATACTTTTGATTGAGCAGTTCTGAAACACTCTTTCTGTAGAAAATCCAAGTGAACATTCGGAGCGCTAAGAGGGTTATAGTGGAAAAAGTAATATCTTCAAATATAAACTATACAGAAACATTCTGTGAAACTTCTTTCTGTTCTGTGCATTCAACTAACAGAGTTGAACCTTGCTTTTGATTGAACGGTTCTGAAACCCTCTTTCTGTAGAAACTGCAAGTGGACATTCGGAGCGCTAAGACGCCTGTAGTGGAAGAAGGAATATGTTAAAATAAAAACTACACAGAAGCATTCTGTGAAACTTCTTTTTGTTCTGTGCATTCAGCTAACAGAGTTGAACCTTACCTTTGATTGAGCAGTTCTGAAACACTCTTTCTGTAGAAACTGCAAGCGGACATTCCGAGCACTAAGAGGCCTATAGTGGAAAAAGGAATATCTTCAAATAAATACTACACAGAAGCATTGTGTGAAAATTCCTTCTATTCTGTGCATTCAACTAACAGAGTTGAACCTTACTTTTGATTGAGCTGTTCTGAAACACTCTTTTTCTAGAAACTGCAATTGGACATTCGGAGCGCTAAGAGGCCTATATTGGAAAAAGGAATATCTTCAAATAAAAACTACACAGAAGCATTCTGTGAAACTTATTTCTGATCTGTGCATTCAGCTAACAGAGTTAAACCATACTTTTGATTGAGCAGTTCTGAAACAGTCTTTCAGTAGAAAATGCAAGTGGACATTCGGAGCGCTAAGAGGATAATTGTGGAATAAGGAATATCTTCAAATGTAAACTACACAGAAGCATTCTGTGAAACTTCTTTCTGTTCTGTGCATTCAACTAACAGAGTTGAACCTTACCTTTGATTGAGCACTTCTGAAACACTCTTTCTGTAGAAACTGCAAGGGGACATTCGGAGCGCTAAGAGGCCTATAGTGGAAAAAGGAATATCTCCAAATAAATACTACACAGAAGCATTCTCTGAAACTACTTTCTGTTCTCTGCATTCAACTAACAGAGTTGAGCCTTACTTTTGATTGAGCAGTTCTGAAACACTCTTTCTGTAGAAACTGAAAGTGGACATTCGGAGCGCTAAGAGGCGTGAAGTGGAAAAACAAATATCTTCAAATAAAACTACACAGAAGCATTCTGTGAAACTTCTTTCTGTTCTGTGCATTCAACTAACAGAGTTGAACCTTACTTTTGATAGAGCCATTCGGAGACACTCTTTCTGTAGAAACTGCAAGTGGACATTCGGAGCACTAAGAGGCCTGTAGTGAAAAAACGAATATCTTCAAATAAATACTACACAGAAGCATTCTGTGAAACATCTTTCTGTTCTGTGCATTCAACTAACAGTGTTGAACCTTACTTTTGTTTGAGCAGTTCTCAAACACTCTTTCTGTAGAAACTGCAATTGGACATTCTGAGCGCTTAGAGGCCTATAGTGGAAAAAGGAATATCTCCAAATAAAAACTACACAGAATCATTCTCTGAAACTACTTTCTGTTCTCTGCATTCAACTAACAGAGTTGAGCCTTACTTTTGATTGAGCAGTTCTGAAACACTCTTTCTGTAGAAACTGCAAATGGACATTCGGAGCGCTAAGTGGCGTGAAGTGGAAAAAGGAATATCTTCAAATAAAAACTACACAGAAGCATTCTGTGAAACCTCTTTCTGATATGTGTATTCAACTAACAGAGTTGAACCTTACTTTTGATGAAGCATTTAAGAAACAGTCTTTCTGTAGAAACTGCAAGTGGACATTCGGAGTGCAGAGAGGCCTATAGTGGAAAAAGGAATATCTTCAAATAAAAACTACACAGAAGCATACTGTGAAACTTCTTTCTGATCTGTGCATTTAATTAACAGATTTGATCCTTACTTTTGATTTAGCAGTTCTGAAACACTCTCTCTGTAGAAACTGCAAGTGGACATTCGGAGCGCTAAGAAGCCAATAGTGGAAAAAGGAATATCTTCGAATAAAAACTACACAGAAGCATTCGGTGAAACTTCTTTCCGATTTGTGAATTCAAGTAACAGAGTTGAACCTTACTTTTGAGTGAACAGTTCTTAAACACTATTCTGTAGAAACTGTAATTGGACTTTCGAAGCGCTAAGAGGCCTATAGTGGAAAAAGGATTATCTTCAAATAAAAACTACACAGAAGCATTCTGTGAAACTTCTTCCTCATATGTGCATTCAACTGAGAGATTTGAACCTTAATTTTGATTGTGCAGTTCTGAAACACTCTTTTTGTAGAAACTGGAAGTGAACATTCGTGGCGCTAAGAGTCCTATAGTGGAAAAAGGAATATCTTCAAATAAACACTACACAGAAGCATTCTGTGAAACTTCTTTCTGTTCTGTGCATTCAACTAACAGAGTTGAACCTTACTTTTGATTGAGGAGTTGTGAAACCCTCTTTCTGTAGAAACTGGAAGTGGACATTTGGAGCAATATAACATGAATATATTTTCACTTTAAGCATAGGAGTATAAGAGTAAGGGAATATGCCTGCAATTCCGCAAGGTTTGATTTTATCTTACAAGTAGTTCGTTATCCAGTCAGTAAGTGTTTGTTGTACTCGATCCTGTGCCAAGTGCTGGGAATTGAGGTATGGGGACATAGTTGTAGAAACTCGGGCTATTGAGATTCTATTCAAAAGGCTCTCCTCAGTATAAGTTAGTAATCACATAAATAGACGAGATATTGACATATTATAATATATGCTATGAAGAAAAATCAGATTGAGGATTTTTAAAAGAGGTTGAAGGTGAAGTGAGATAAGGTGGGATCAAGAAATGCCTGTTTGAGGAAATTAATCTCAGGCCTGAAAGAGGAGAAGATGACAAGAGATTTCCAGGCAACCAGAAGAACACATGACAAGACCTTCTAACAGGAGAATGTTCAGCGTGTATGAGTAATAGAAGTCCATGGTGGCCGGAGCATAGTAAGTGAGCGATGCATGACATGAGGTTATACACACATTTAGAGTTAGGGGGTCCGAATATGGGTTGTGAGCTTTCTTGCACAAGTATTGGGAAGCTTCTGCAAGATTTTTCTAGGGCAATGACCTGATGTTATTCGTTTCCTGTTTTCTTTTTCTTTTTCTTTTTTTGGTGATTACTTTCTTTGCTTTCTAGAGAACAGATGGTAGAAGGGGGAAGTGGAAATATGCAGACACATTAGGGATCCATCAAAATATTGAACCGAACTGATGGGTTTGGCCGTGGTTTGACCTAGAGTGGTTATTATAGAGAATGAGCAGAATGGATGCATTAGAGAGATTTCTCAAGTTTGATATGGTTGAGCTACAGATTGGATACAGGTAGGAAGATGGTAAAGGAAGGGATGACATCAGGTATACTTCGAGTTTGGTGTTGACAAGCAGGGTGCATGGTAGAGCCGTTTATGAGAAGGCTTCAGGAGAAAAAGGAGACTTGGAAACTATTCCGAAAGGTCAGAGACTGTGTTCTGAATCTCATGGTAGAAACAGGAAGGATTCTATTGTATACAGTAACAGGAAGAAGAATGCAAATGCAACTTTTTTGACCAGCTTTACAGAGTTCAGCCAAACAAGCCATACCTAGTTCAACCTCAGTTTAGAGATGAGCAAACTGAACTTCAGAACCTGTAAACAACCTGTCAGAATCAAAAACGAGCCAGAAGAATATTTCGCCCATTACATGATACTTTGTTTATTTAAATAGTTATAATTATTTTAGATATTTTACTTTCTTGATTTTATTATTAAGCACAAATAACATTGTACTTAAAGTTTATCTCTATTTTTCACTTTTCTTATTTTATCATAATTTCAGGTAAAAATCAATCAAAAAATTATATTGAAATTGAAATACTGAATTTTATACTAAAGACAAGGCATCCAAATGAAAATGAAATTTTCCAGGTGAAAATTTCCAAATCATAAATATGTAGGGACAAAAAACTTTATTTATAAAGAAAAAGATAATTCTAATTAATTGATGATTCAAAGGTTTACAACTTTAAAAGTAAATATTATCTTTGAAGTAAAGTCCATTTAAATTATTTATGCAGCCAAAGTTTTAGTAATTGTTTATGTATATCATGTAAACTTTTCCGAGAAAAATGGAATTGGAAATGTTAGAGTATTATGCGGAAAAAATCACCTAAATGAAAAAATTATCTCCTCATGAAGGATTACTTTAGCCACTTTGACAGGTGTAGGTAAAAGAACACTAAATGCACATCAATATGATTGGGAGATGCGCGCTTAGAAATACGTTATCATTGAAAAGAGAATTGTACTATCAGGTTTGCAGGGGCCCTTCTTATCCTTCATATTTATGTAACTTTGTCATCTATAGAAAGATTATGGGAATTTTAAAAATAGCTGATAGTTAAGAAACATCACCATAAAACTGTGCTGAATGCATAATAAAACATTTCCCTTCTCTCCAAAAGCCTTTTAAAATTATGTACCATAATCAGTATGGCCAGCAGAGGGTCATTTCCATGTTCAAGTTCCTCTGTTTCTCGAGGGTGAGAATCCTTCTATAGTCTTCTGAGGGTGACACTGTAGGGTTTTCTTATCCTGATTATTTTTACCTATTTTTTCCGATCCTTTCCTTTGTATATTTACATTTTACATATTGAAAGTTATTTTTTCAAATATTTTATATGCAAGTTTACAAAGTACAACGACTGTACATTAAAATAACTTATTTATGCCATATGGAAGTTTAAATATAATTTTACAATATCTAATATTGATTGTTTAGTTTCTAATCATTGATACTTGACATGATTTTTCCCAGCATACCTCAAAATATTCTTCAAAATCCTGCGAATTAATTCCTGTAACACTTCTGAGGTGTATTAATAAGCTAGAGATGTAAAGAAGATTTGCAGAGAAAATTAGGTTCCCAAATTAGAAATTTTGTCCCACTATCGACTAGAAACCTCTTGAAATGATCAAAAACAATAATAATGCATGTCATAGAGGAAAACCAATAAGCCTGCTGCAGCATGACTACCTCTGTGACCTCAGACAAGTTACGTGTGGGTCCGCACTTATTTTCTTCATCTCTAATAAATATTTGACAAATCTCATTTTCAAAAGTCTTTTAAGGCCTTTCCACCTTTTTTTTTTTGAGATGGAGTTTTGCTCTCATTGCCCAGGCTGCAGTGCAATGTCGTGGTCTCGGCTCACACAACCTCCGACTCCCGGGTTCATGTAATTCTCCTGCCTCCACCTCCTGAGTAGCTGGGATTACAGGCGCGCAACACAACGCCCAGCTAATTTTTTGTATTTTTAGTAGAGATGGGGTTTCACCATGTTGGTCAGGCTGGTCTTGAACTCCCGACCTCAGGTGATCTGCACGCCTCGGCCTCCCAAAGTGCTGGGATTACAGGCATGAGCAACCGCGGCCTGTGAGGGCTTTCTACTTTTAAGATTCAGGACGCATAGCCTGGGAGGTAAATGGTAGTATATATATATATATATATATATATATATACACACACACACTGTATATATATATACATATATACGGTATATTATACTATATATACATATATACTGAATATTATACTCTATATATACATATCTACTGTATATTATACTGTATATATATATACACATACACACATACACACATGAGACAGAGAGAAGAGATAGACAATTTCATGTGAAAATATAAACTGTTAACATAACATTTTGCTTCTCTGAGGAATATTTAGCATTGTTCTCAAACTTCTCTGCAGAATTTAAGCATTTTTCTTAGAACTCACCAGATAGAATGAGGGAGGGGCCATATGATAGGAGCCAGAGATGAAGGGAGAATAATAGAGAGGGTGCTTTGGGAAAAATAGTACAGTAAGGCTAGGGAATACTTCTCTCCAACGAAAAGACCAAGGTCACAGCTATATCTCTTCAGAAGCCAAACTTTCTTTTAAAATGTCAATTTCCATCTATTTCTTGCTTCACAGACATTCCATTCATTGCTGGATTTCAAATAAAGCCTTTCCATGTGCAACTTTTCTATAGAAAAAGAGAAATATGGGGGACAGTACAGTCTAAGAAGTGATTAAGAATATCTAGTGGACTTTCCCAGACTGTAAATCTTTACATATATCTGAGCCTAATGAGGTGATTTATTGTGCTATAATGCACAGTGAACTATACAGATGCTTCTTTTTGATCATGCTGCAGAATGGAACTAAATACTAAATACCAAATAGCACTCCCATAATTCTTAGAGATGTCATTCATATGGCATATTTATGCTTTTTTATATAGCAATTCTTATTCTTAGCTCTTAGGCAATTACGGAATCTTTTTTGTCATTTTAATAATCATGCTCCATTTGAGTTATGCAAGGTAGAAATTCTAAGTAGAAAATCTTGTTTTTATTGAAAGTTTTTAGTAAACATTTTGGAAAAAGTCTGTTTTTTGATGCTACTTCTGCACGCTTTCTCAACATGATATTACTTGGTATTGTCCTTATTAACCATAGCACACCATATTCTGCAAATATTAGAGAGGGTTAAAAATCAGTCATGTATAAGTGTATTGTCCTTATTAACCATAGTACACCATATTCTGCAAATATTACAGAGGGTTAAAAATCAGTCATGTATAAGTAAAGTTAATGAAATAGAAAGGAAACCACATGTAGGAAATGGAAGGCAGAAGCAAATGTATTAACCGTGAGTTAGAAACGGTTTGGTCTTTGGAATGAAGCAGCAAGAGTTTAAAAATCTTGTTTGTGATTCACTAGCTTTGTGACCTTGGAGAATTACTTCAGATTTCTGAGTATCAGTTTAGTAGGTGATATCAATTGCAACTTCGCAGAATTATCATAAGTATTAAATAAAGGACTTAGTATTTGGGAGAGCATAGAAAATTACTAATAGTTACATTTTTGTTAATATTACCGTTATTATTATCATACGTATAGTATTTTCTTTCACTGACAATGCATTTAGGACATAAGCAGAACTATAGAACAGTGCTTCTCCAACTTAAATGCAGAGCATGAATCACCTGGAGTTTTGTCAAAATGCGAATTCTGACTCAGTAGTCCTGCAAACTAACGAAGTCTTGGTAATGCTGGTGCTGCTAGTTCACCAACAGGCCACACGTTTTGCAACAGCTATATAGAATGTCCTGTTTCTTTTTTTAATCACAAAACATGGCAAGCTCTAAAATAAAGCAGAATAACAGATTTAAATGTTAATACTCATGTCCTCAATTTATAATTTCTCCCTCCCTAACAATGGTATAATTCTGATTAAAAATTAGCAAAGAAAAAAATGGAAATTAATCTTCCTATGTTTATTCTTTTAACAAATTCTGGGTGATTACTACTGGGTTACTTGCTGTAGGAAATAGAAAAATTGCTTTGACATAGATCCTCAAGAATCTGTCCCACTACAAGCTTATTTTTGTAGGAAGCTAAAAGATTTATATAAATAACCGTAATTAAAGAGACAAATGAAGAAGTGCAATGAAAGACGTAGGGAAAGTGCTAGAGGAGTTCGGGGTGGAGGAAAATTATCCTCAAATAATATCTATGCGTAACATTATGCTATCTTCCCTAACCAGCGCTTGACCAGATTGTCACAGTGAACTTTGGTCCTTTCTTATATCTTAGTTTTGGTTCCCACATCCTTCTGTTTGGGGAAGTTCTTGTTTTCCTCATGTAATGACAACAACACTTAAACAATGTATACTAGATAAAAGGAACTATATTGCTTGCTTTATTTACATAGTTAATTTAATTTGCACAATGAACTATGAAGTAATCAGCATTATTTCCTTCATTTTACATATGAGAAAATGGAGAATCAGCGACATTGAATCATCTCAAGTTTCTAAAATATCCACTCTCACCAGGCTGTTTCCCTGTTTTTGTCTGTATGCTGCTATAACAAAATGCCACAGATTGAGTAATTCATAAAAAACAGAAATGTATTTCTCACAGTTCTGGGGCTGAGAAGTCTGAAATCAAGACAGCGGAGATTTGGCAGTTGGTCCCGAGGTGGCACCTTCTTGCTTCGTCTTCAGGTGACAAAAGTGGGCAAAAACGGACAATGTAAGGACATGGCAGAAGAGACTGAGGAGCCCGGCATTCCTCTAAAGCATCTTTTACGAGGACGTTTATCTCATTCATGAGGGTGGATCCTTCTTCACTTAATCACTTAACCAAAAGCCCCATCTCTTGATGTCATTGTCCTGGGATTTTAGTTTCAACATACAAACTTTGGATGGGCACATAGGTTCAAATCATAGCACCCTCCAAATTATAATGCCTCTCTCATGCCTGTTCTCCTTGAAGTACCCTCTGGTTTTGCTCTCTTCATTCTTGCCATCACAGTTAACCCTTCAGTTCCATTTCTTTAAGTAATCTCTAAATTTGTAAGATGGTTCCATCTTTTTTTTTTGTATATGGCAGTCTCTCAAACATATTTGTCATATGAACTAAGTAGGTAAATATGTAAATGCCTGCTAAATTTTAGTGAATGATATAATGGCCTAAAGATGTATCTACCCTTCAGCCAAATATATTTACTTTTAGTAGCAATCTCCTGCCATATACAAAGTCACCACTCTAGGGGTAAACATTTTAGCCTGTGGGTAAGATGTAAAGCAGTGGTATGTTATACTGACAACTCACTGTCATAGCACTGGGACATGCTCCTCTATCTGCTACAAATTGAATCAACAAAATATATATGATTTTGTGAGATTTAAATGTATGCTCCTGTTAGTAAAATAAAAGTATGGGAAAACTTTACGGAGTAGATTTAATAGAAATGTTTTCCTGAGTTATCTGCCTTCTTTATTTTTATGTTATGCTTTAAGTCTATGGTCAATGTATAGAGCTATGATTGATGTGCTTTTCCAATTCTGTTCAGATCAGACAGGTTAATTTTCTTCTTTTAAATCTTCTTGAATTTTGTCTAACACATTTTGTTCAAATTTCTTACTAGATTATACTCCCTTCCCTAACTGCTTCATGATTACTTATACACAAACAATATTATGATATTGACACATTGAATTCATTTTAGGTGATGATTTTGGTCATAAACATGAGCAGGTTGTGAACTGTTTCAGCCATCCCAGGGCATGGCTGTCAGTCCCTTGTCTAATGTTTCAAAAAAATCTTGAATTTGTGATGATGCTGTGATGGCCCCTCAGATATTCTTACACACATCTTTGCCCCTTGTTCCCTCTAACTTTCCTCTTCTGAGAAAAAAGCAAACACTGCCAAGCTCACATGGAATTACATTTGGATGCAAGTGTCACTATGCGATGGTTGCCAATAAAAGTACACAAGGAATTTTATTATGGTGAATTAAAGGCAAACAGACTTCAGAGAAATGAGCATGAACATGAAAATGGCGCATGGTATGCGGATCTCACTGGAAAGTCATTCGGTACACAATGTTTTCACTAGAAAAATCCATTAGCTTTAGCTAGAAATTGAAATTACTTTGTAGGAAATCAGAATAAAATATGTGAAAACATTATATTCTGTGCAAGATTAATACCACGCATGGTGTTGAAAGGTTTGTGGTCTTGCTTCGACGATGCTAAAAGGTCAGAAACCACAAAGATGCATATGTGCTGTCGTTTGCACAGTTACTAATTTTTCTCATTATTTCCATAATGCGATGTGTTGTTTCAACAGAGAAACCCTCTGGAGAGTGGCTTGCACTGTTTTCAGGCAGCTCTTTTGCTTTCATGTTTTGGCCTTGGCCAGGGAATTCAGACAGACTTTTCAGTTATTTTCGACAAGAATGTATTCATTTATTGTTTTAAATAATAATAAATAGATTTTAAAATTACTGTACATTACTGCACTTTAAACTCCATGAGGTCAAGGACTCTAAATTCTGGACATCATTGTATACCCTACATCTTGCACAAGGTTTAGAAAAAATGGCATGGACACCTATTTTTTGAATCAGTAAATGAATACATAAAAGAATTCCAAACTCTAGTCCAAGGTTTTAGATTAATAATGTATTAAAATGCGTAAAATTTATAGACAAAACTCTTCTTATTTAGAAGTTTATTCTTTAGTTGGAGAGATAAAATATATGCACATAAAAGCTTAAGGAAAAATAATAAGGGTTTTGAAGTACTTACTATGTGAAAAATTTAGCATAAACCTTACATCCATTTAGTTAACACATTTTATACGTTGCATTATTTATATATAGTGCTGATTGGTAGAATTTATATGTGAACGGAACTATAAAAATTTTGAGGATAAGCACTAGAAACACAGAATAAATAGAGTGTTAACATGCAAAACACAGAAATACTTCAATTGACTAGGTGAAAGAAAAGATTTCTGGTTCCATGTACACTGATTATTGAGGGATGAGTATGACATTATTATGCCTGAATCAATAAATATTTTAAATAGGGAGAAAACTATAATTATATATCTTTGTGTTCAACAGGAGTAGCAGTATTGATAAAGTAGAAGTTTGTTATACCTTTTTTATAGTCTTTTAAAGTTGTTTATAAATAAAATCTACTCCTAGTTAATTAATGGTTGATGTTCATTGAAGTGTTTTAAAATTTTTGACCTCTGAATTGCCTTGTACATATGGAGAAATAAAGCTTGCCTAGCATAATTTCTTGAGTGGAGAATTAATGATCTGGATAGATTTGTTGACAATAAATATGTCTGTACTTATTTTATTAATTCATTAATCTTCATGAAGAAAAATATAAAAGTCATATTCTAGTATTTTATACCATGGAAAAAATATCTTATCCTTTTCCTAAGGAAAAATACATCATGACACAAAAGTAAAGTTAATTAAATTACTTAGTTTGTTAATTAACTGTCTATTATTTCTATGGGTTGAAGTAAATCTGATACTCAATGCTATTTAATCTAATTCTAAAAGCTTGAATGAGTAATGATTTTTTCATGTAAGGTTAGTTGAAATAAATTATCATTGATTTTCAGATTTAATATTAATTAGCTATTGCATATTCTTAATGGGAAATAAGTGTCTAAAAAGCCCTTTTTGGTTGCGAAAAGACCACGCCCATTGTAGACTTCTTAGAATACATCACATCTGGCCTCTTTTTTAGAGTGGGGAATTCAACTCATAAGTGGCTGGACATTGATTCTGAACATATTGAACATTATTTGCCTGTCTTCACTCATACTGGTTGCTGTTCTTTTATAAGTAATCACCATGTTTAGCATGCACTTGAACTATTGTTACTTAGGGTGCTTGACTATTTACAAGTCTCACTAGGATTCTAGGTATTCATTAGTCTCGTGGTGTGTATTTGCTGATGGTCCTATTATCTTTGTTGGTTCAGTTACACAGTACCATCCAAGATGCTGCAACACATTATACACAGGGTATGGGTTGTGGGAGCTACAGATTTCAGTTATTATTTAGGCTCAGAAACTTAGAATCTCTGCAAGGTTGGACATGTTCCTTAGTCTTGTTTTAAGACCGTCTTGTTTTAAAAGTTAGTCCCAAATTCTTAAAATATAGAATAGGGGTGCTAGTAGTGCTCACAGAATTGTAGTAAAGATCAGCTGGGAAAAAAGAGCCTATTAAACAGAGCCTGGTATTTAATAAGTATCAGCTGCCTTCAATTAGGAATCTGTGTTGTCGTGATTAGAAGATTGCTGGTTTATTTTACAGATCTGTAAGTATAGCCAAAATATGTCAAAATAACAACCAGAAAGAATCATATACCGTCCCTTGAACATTTCATCCCTAGAATCTAGCCAGATTAGCATCTCTATACTGGCAATACTGTTAACACAGATTGTGCTCAAACCCCTCATTGACTTTTCAGCACCTGTAAATTACTGGAGATTTAGGAAGAAGTCTGGGGTTATGGCTTAGTTAAGCTGAGTGGCCAGAAAGTGTGAGATGCTGGATGCCTCCTCCAGTTCATTTCTCCAGCGGCCGCACCAGGCGTATCCATAGCTCCGCTCCCGGGAGCTCGTCTCCGGCGTGGGGCGTGTGCGCACCCCTGGCTGGGCGGAGCCTGGAGCCTGCTCATTAGCAGCGCGGGCAGCTCGTGCGCCCGCAGGAGGGAGGCGGAAGCACAGCCCTGAGCCGCCAGCAGGAGGAGGGAGCGCGGCGGCTGCAGGCAGGGGAGGGAGAGGAAAGAACGGAGGGACGGTTCCCGGACAGAGCGGGAGGAATCGGGGAGCGGCCGGTCCGGGGGGAGCTGCTCCGCTGCGCTGCGCTCGTTATTCACAGGACGCGGCGGCGCTTCCCGGGGCCGCTTCCCGGTCCCCTGGGTGGAGGCTGCCGTCTAAACCTGACTCCAGGTGAGTTCCCCAAAGAGGTGAAGCGAGGGGTCTCGAACCAGAGACGTGGAACTGGCGAGGCTGCTCGGCTCCCCAAGCGCTGCTGCCTTGACATTTCCCGATTCACGGGAGGTTTTGGGGGCGGCTGCACAGGCTGGAGGGGCGGATGGGCGGTTGCGATCCTCAGCCGGCGTGGGGGCGTTCGGGAGGAATTAGCTTCAGTGAACGGGGTTTTAGGAGATGTCCCCAAGGCACGCGCTACGTATGCGTTTCTAGACGAGCTTTTGAGACAGAAATTTGGCTTTCCAGATGCCCGTTTTGGCCTTCTGTCCTTCCTTTTGCTTGCCTCATGCCCAATTTTCCAAGCCGAGGAAAGGACTGGAAGGGCGTGGAAGTAGGAGGTCTGGGCACAGAATGAGGCAGGGCAGCCCTGGTCTCCAAGTTTGGGGGTGGGGGGTGGGACTCTTTTCCTTTCAGCCTAATTTACCAGGGGAAAACCCGCAGAGCAACTTGAGGTGCCTTTGCTCCGCACCCTCCATAAGCTTATTAGAGGGAACTTCAGGCTCGCTAGACAGCCTGTGACAGGTGACGGCAATTGAGCTTAAAAGCCATGTTGGTTCACTTCGTCTCCTCTTTATCCTTTGTTGCAAAATTGATACCTTTTTGGATTTCTTTAACAGCACAAAGTTTAAGTGGCCGGCTGACAGGAAATATTTCTTTTGAAACTGCTATGAGAAAAGTGATGAGTTAACGTTGAGAGAAAGGCAACTTTATTTTCTTGGAAGAACTTTGGGGAAAGAGATTGATAGAGAAATTCTGGGCATGAAATTATGGACATTTCCCACAGAACTTCCTTCATTTATTTATTTTTTTACATTTCCTTCATTTTTTTAATCGTGTGTGTGTGAGTGTGTGTGTGTATCAGAGAGACAAAATTCCTTGGAGGTATTAGGACTTTATTTGGTTCAGAAGTTTCTTTCTTACTAATAGCACTAATTTTTGATCATCAAGATTGTAAGAATTTACTAAGTGTTTTGCTTTTAGGTGTTTTGGATCTGTTTTTTTTTAAAATTCAATACTTACTTTGTGGGCCTTGCTGAATACCTGTCAATAAAATCGGTGGGCATACAGCTAGTCACATGACCCCTGTGGATTTAATAGCAGGTAAGTATACAAATGATAAGTTTAGGAAATAAATGTCAGAATCAACATTTAGGTGTGAAATTGAAATATCTTTCAAATATTTACCAAATTCTCTTTTAGGATCCAATGTCATTTTATGGTCAAGAGAGCTTAAAGGTTTCTCAGATTGAGATATATGTATCTACTTTGTTAATCCAAATGTAATGTTTTATTTTGTTCTTTCTTTAATGACTGTTTGAATTCAACAAATAAAACTTGCATATTTAATGTAAGGTTCTTTCACATATATTACTTCTCCAATTTTTAATATAAATTTAAGGAGAAAAGCAATATTAATTCCATTTTGTAGATGAAGAGACTGTGTCACAGAAGTATTACTTTACCTAGATTTCTGTAATTATTATGTTATAAACTTAGAAATTACATATTATTCTGGAACATATAAAATATATGAATGTTATAAACCATAAGAATTCAGACCTATGCTATTTAACTTCAAGTTTAGTTCTTTACCCAAACAATTGCATGACTACATTGAGACTACTGAAGTAATTATATATAAGCATGCTATATGAAAAAATAAAACGTTTCTTATTTTTCTCCTTTCTCTTTGATATAAAATATACTATAATTTTATGGAGTTATATTCCATATTTAGATGCTCCTAACTTCCAAATAACACCTAAACTCCTAAAAACTGACCTGTGTCCTTCTTAATAGAAGTGGCTTGACAGGGAGACTCAATTTTTACTAAGAATATTCTTGGGATAATTTATGTCTTATAATCAAGATAAAGACAGGCCACATTTAGTTGTATTTTTAAACCACTTAGTGTGAAGTTGCAACGCAGACATAACTTGCTTCCAGGCTACACTGCCAGCTTTGCAGTGAATAGTCTTTAAGATTCCGTGGAAACATTGGCAGATATAGCTAATGTATATCTGATGTAGGATTTATGAGAAAAGGAGAGGTAGAAACTGAATGCTCTTATATTTCATATGTGACCACATTCATAAAACTTTATTGATAAGTACTTTGTTGTCTGACACGGGCTGATACAAATAGGCTTCTTCAAGAGTTGAGGAAGAAAACAAAATCCCCATAATACAGCCTTTTTCCTCCTTTTCTTTCTTAAGTGGTAATAGTGGATCCTAGCTTTTGTGTGTCTATGCATGCTCAATACAGTTAGGGGTATAAGGAGAAGATAAGCAAGAATATTGAATGCTAGCTAGGAAACTTTTTGGAGTCTCAAATACTTTGGAACGATTTTTCACATTATATACATAAAATTCATAGTTACACTTGGGAACTAAGTATATTATACACAACTTTGCATCTGATTACAGGATTCCCTGTACATTTATAGCTCAGGTATTCTGGAAAGAGTCAAGATAATTAGTTTTATGGCTCTTGCCCGTGTGACCTGTTTCTTTCTGGTCCTGATATTAAAAGGATGACTTAAATTTTCTGGAATGTCAAAATTTTCTCTTCCCTTGGATCCTACAAAATACTTCAAGCAGTGTATGTGTGATTCTCGCTGTCATTCCAACATTTCCAATCCTCCTGAGAATGCTAAACAATGCCCTATATTTCTTCCTTTGTAATTCTTTCAGATAGAGGGTTAGCTGAGTTAGGAAGAAAGGAGAGAGGGAGAGAAGAAGAGAGATGACATTTTATCCCTCAGGAAAGAACAAGACCAATTGTATTCCTAATTTAGAAATATTATTCTACAAACATTCCTGAACAAGAGGGCTTTGCATATACATTAAAGCAGAATACCTAGTCAACTTCTAGTTGTGCCATGCAGTGAGATGGAAGTAAGATGAGCAAGCCGAGATCATTTTTGTTGGAGAACTGAGACCACATGAAATAGGTAACAGAGTTACCCCAACTGAGGGGCAAGAGGACTTGAAAGTTTCCTCCATAAATTTGCAGTTAGTACAGGGCTGCTCCAGTGATCAGAGTCATGAATGCCCTAGAGTGTCTGTATAACCCTGTACACAGGCTGAGACAGCTCTAATGGCCCAGAAAAGCCTCTGGACAGAATCACTGCACCCTTGGACATTGTCCGACCGCATGTATGAGAATAGTGAGTGCTGAGGAGTTGTGGGTAGCTCGGTACAACTCTTGCTAAAGGAGTGTCATCAACATTCATTGCTGAAAGTGAATTTTTTCATTCACATGTGTGATGCCTATTAGGTCATGCTTTCTTGGATACAAATTTGTACAAGATATGAATTAATTTTTGAACATCCTTTCTTAAAAGTACCATGTTCATATAGTTGCTCATTTTAATATGAGTAGTTCAGATGGGACATAATACAGTAAGGAGATGATTGAACATCCTAAGAGCTAGTGTATATACCTTTGTTCATGATGAGATTCATCCCCTGTCCCCCTTTGTAGTGACACTGATGGCATAAGGGAGTATTAGATGAAATTTAATGCAGAAAACAATGGGATATATGAATGGTAGATATGGTTGACAACCACCATTTTCATTGAAGTTGTTTCAAAGCAAAGAAATTTGGGATAAATTCATTTTATTTGCTCCTGAAGGGTAATTAGGAATAAGTAGGAATTGTGAAGAGGCTGTAGTGTTGACATTAAGAGAAGTTTTTGATTCTTAAAATAGGATATATTACACAAGAGTGAACAAACAGAAGATACTGAACAAATATTCTGTCATAAGTAAGTGATGGATTATTCGGACTTGTTGAACTATGTTTTTAAATGTATTATTTAAATATTTAAATATTATTAAAACCTTAAATAATATTTAAATATTATAAAAGTTATAGAAAATTATGTTTTCAATACAAATATACACTTATAAGCTATATTGTAGATATGGGAGTAAACAATGCAATTTTTTTTAACTGAGTGAAAAATTTAGTTTTTTAAAATTCCAAATGGAGCTAACAGCTTAGTGTGATACATATTTTGAATTTCAAAATTTGTAACCAAATAGGACAAATGTGTTGAAGTGTACTTTTCTTGAAGAACCGTGATAAGAATGAGCGGTGAAAAAATTACAGCATACTTACCAGGGATCAAATACTTGCTTAGGGTTAATAAGAAAAATCTCAGCAAACGCTAGAAATGAGGTACACGATCTATCACAGACCCATGATTAAGGTGGTATCTTGTTAGGTATATGAGCTTGAAAAGAAATGGCATGGCTTCACTTTACCTCAGTTGCTTCTTTTGTAAAACGGGGAGACTAAGAGTGTGGTAACTCAAAATCCTTTGTTAATGATTTTCTTCTTAGAACAGTGCCAGGTCCAATTAGGATGAGATTGCTATTTTTATTATTGATATTTGCCCTAGTTCTGCCTTTTATTGACTGTGTGAAATTGGTGAAGATCCCTTTCTGAAGCTTTGTTTCTTACCTACAAGCTGGGAATAGAATACCTGCTATGAAGAGTGGTTGTTAGTACATTAGAAAGGCTGGATATTTGTTTATATAAGGGGCTCAGCGCATGGTAGAATTTGATAGCATTTTTTTCTTGCCCTCCCATGTATTACTGTGGAGACATCCCACATATTATGTCCAAGTTTTTATTTTCCCCTCAAATGCAATGTCAAGCACAAAACATTCCCATCTCCCAATTCTCTTCTGATGTTCTACAACCATTAAAGTATAGAAAACTAGAATGAGTGTTTTTATAACTTTTGCTGTACTTAAGCATGTGGAGAGAAGAGCACTAGATCACAGGACACACTTTGATAGGAAAAGGGAAATATTTACACCGCAAACAACTTTCTCCTCATGCTTAACAGTTTTATGCTGTCATTCTGTCAGCACCAAGTGAGATTTTTCTCTTTAAATAGTTTTCTATTTGTGGTATGATAATTCATGTATGGACTTCATGTAATTAACATAAATATAATGGATAGTTGAGAAGTGGTTTATTTTTACCAAGAGGAAAAAATTTGTACACGATTTTTTAAAATATTGCTTTGAAAATATTTAAAATTAATTTTGATTCAGTTGGTGGAAGATAGTGTCACAAACTCACTGCTAGTGGTATTCTTGAGAAGTAATGTTTGAATTTTCTAGGTATTGTCCCCAGACTGGCTTAAAATAATTTAATTTTAGATGTAAATTTTCTGCTTAACATGGAAGATTTTTCCCTGAAAATATTAGCTTCATCAGATACACAGTTGCTTAGGGGTAGCTACATGGAATTATGGGAAGGGTGAAATAGAAAAAAATTTTCATGTCTAAGTTATACATACTGGTGTAATCATATTGATTGGATGATAATGATAATTACAGCAATAATGTGATTGAAAGGGTAAGCAAGTAACATATACTACAGTTACTAATATAATCCTGTGATTGAGTTTACCACTTCGTTTCTCTTTTCTGGAATCCCTTAAGTTTGTCACTATTGCACTTTATTTCCTTTGCTTATTGTAGTGGTGTATTAGTTGTATTACTGCTGCTATAACAAATTACCACACATTTACATAACTTAACACATATTTATTGTCTTGCAGTTTCAAAGGTCAGAAGTCCAAAATCACTGTAATTAGGCTAAGTCAATGTGTCTGCAGTGTGGGTTCCTTCTCGAGGTGCTGAGGGGAGAATCCATTCTCTTGCATTTTCTGCTTCTGGTGGCACCTGTCTTCATTGTCTTTTCCCCATTCCTCCATTTTCAAGGTGCGTTGCTTTTATTTCTGTTTCTGTCTCCGCGTTGTCTCCTCCTTTAACTTTGAGTCCTTCTCTCCACTTCATCTAAGGACTCCTGTGATTACTTTGGACTCACATGGATGATCTGGGATAATCACCTTGTCTCCAGATCCTGAACTGAATCGTATCTACAAGTCCTTTGGCTGTGTAAGGCAGCACATTCCCAGGGCCTGGAGATTAGGTGAAGAACATCTTTTGGGACTATTATGCAGCCTATCACAAGTGGTAATAACACTTTTATGCCTTGAGACCCTGAAATTAATGTACTTGCTTACGCATGGAAAAGCAATGTATCTGTGGGGGTAACAGTTTATTTTTGAACCATTAGAAGGTATTGATGGGGAAGTTTTCATCTGACAACAGATACTGATAAATTAAATACCCTTAGATTTGTCAAAACTAGCTTTAGTAAAATATAAGTAAAAGTATTTGCACTGCTAGGGTCAAAAATATTAATTAAACCCATTATTTATCAAGGCCAAGTCCTGGATTAGTTAGGTTTAAATTAACATGGAACATTATCTTCCATAGTGCTTAATTGTGAAGCTTAGTTCTTGTTGACAAAAGCTCATCCATATAAGAAAGCATCGAAAGGTTGGTGTTTTTTTAACCTTTGCAGAATATAAATTTTCAAAGGGATGTTAGACAGTAGTTCCATCACAATTGATGCAGTTCACAAACATTCATTGTGAATATTTTATCTCATGAGTTATATCTATGACACTAATCATAGACTTCTAGAATAAATTTAGCAATGGTCATGTCAGCCTTTCAAATCTTTCTATAACCTAGAAGAGGATCATTGCATAAGATAGATTCATGTTCCCCTTTATTCCATTGTTGCCAGAGAGAACTTGAAATGCCCTGTTCAAATTAATTTAATGCAAATGAATTCTTGCTGCCTCACAAGTAGTTTGTCCTTCATTTTTCTTAAAATTATATTGAAAATGGATGTGACATGCTTTACTGGTTGTTGTGCAGGAAGCATTGTCCTTCCTGAAAGCTCCCTCATTTGTCAAAATGAAGCCATTAAGAGTAAAGTAAATTATATTATCTGATCATAGTATCACAATTGACCTTAAAACAATAAATTTTGTAATCAGTGCAAATTGCTGAATAGTGTTTGCAGTTGTAGAAATTTCAAAGGAAACCCTGTTTGAGATACAAAGCTGCTATAATCATTTTTAAAATCTTTGTTTTTCTTTTACTTTGGAACAGTAGTGCAGTAAGTACTTTTGCCTTATTGTTCTCTCTGCCTTCCAGAAACCCTCATTCAAATATTCTAAGTTTTTAAGTCTTTTTCATTTCTTTTAATATTGTAACATTTAACAATGTCAAAGAAAGTATAATTTTTCTGGAAATCAAGCTAAAAATAAAGAGAAGCCGATGTAAATGAACATCAAATTAACAAGATTGATTAGGAAAAGTAATTTTTGAAAAGGGCCCAAAATCCCTTTGCACATAAATGCAAAAGAATTTAGTGAAAAAGGTGAAACTGGAGTAAAGAACTCTACGGATGCGTAAGTAACTCTTAATGAGAATGAGTAACGTACATGCATATCTTTAGCTCCCAGTTTCAGAGATACAGTAGTTGTACAACAAATGGTCCTTTCCTGCTGTTAAGGAAGCCTCTCCTCCTCCAGCCATGCCATTCCTCAGAGCAAGCTCTTCCACTGAGTTTTCAGCAACCATAAGTAAGAAGGATGGTACGATAGGCTGCGTGTACATATGGCCCTCATTAGCAGGCCAACTGTTCCTTTTGCCCACCCACATCACTGGGGACATATGGCGTTACTTTGACTGTTGAAACAAGTGTGTGTGGACATATCTTGGTATGAGTAAAAGACTGTTGATTGTCTTTCTCTTGTCGCTCGTGCAACCGTCTCCTTGTGGAGATCGTATTATCCATAACACTAGATTTGAGGATGATAAATGACGTTGTTATTATTAACTGAATTTGCCTCTCTAGTTTGATCACAAAATCAGCGAATGTTTGCTTATGGAACATGTAAAGCTTATAGAAGACGGAAAGCTTACAGAAAGAAATGATGGCTTTTCTAAGCATAAGAATCAGGTCTTTTTCAATCAAAAACTAACTCATTCAAAAATTCAAGAGTTATGTAAAACCAGAACAGCAGAGGTTTCAGAAATGCTATTGAGATCATTTATTATAAAATAGCCATTAATGAAATGTAATAGTGAGTCTGTTGTTGTGACTATGTGGAGAAATGAATGAGAAAATATAAGATAGGCTGGAATGAAGAGAGTCATCTGATCCCAGCATAATTCATTTTATATAGTTCACAGTCTTGTAACTTTAAAAAAATTATGAATTTTTTCAATACTGTGAATTCTGAGTTTGCAATATGAGGCTTTTCAATCCTTGCAACAAGTGTGTATTTTTCAGTGGTTCTAGAATTATCGGGGCTTTCGAGCTGCTTCTGATAAGAAGGCAAGGCTAGAGGACTCGTGTTGAGGTGGCATTTGCACAGGACTTTAGATAACATACATCGATGATGTAGAGAGAAGAGCGGGTGATGTTGCTCCGGATTATAGTGGAAAGGCACCTTTTGCTCCCTCTCCTGACCTATTTGTGTATTTAGTTGTGTAGCATATTTCTTGTAGAATTACATAGTAATTTCACACACTACATTAAGAAAATCTGAACAATTTTTACTAAACTCATGTTTTCTAAATATTAAGTAAATAAAACCAATATTTGGCTAGGTAACATTTATAAAAACAGGATTTCTAGATGATAAATTTTCATCTATATCTATAGAGCTGATAAATTTTCAAAACCCTTTGAATATCACTAGTACTACAAAGTCTCGTTTCAGTTTCAGTGCCATGGCACATTGATTAATCACCACTAAAGCGGTACATGAAATATTTGGCAATATAGGTAATTGGTAATGGTGATTGATGCACAGAATAGGGCACCATTATTATTCACTGGCCTTGAGAACTTTAGTTTTCATCTTCGTTCACCTGATAGAGAACAAACTAACAGCTTTTTTCTTTCAACTTGCTGGAGAATAAACTAACAACTTCAAATTATCTGATCCATCCAAAAACTTATTTCCTTGAAACTCACTGATTTATTTATTATTTCGTGGGGATCACTATTATTTGCTGTAGTAAAATATCAAATGATCGATGTTTTATACCAACATGGCAGCTCACATGGTAGGCAACAGAATGAAAACAAACAGGTTTACTACCAAGAATTATACTATATTGCTTTTATTGACAGAAAAAGCCTACAGATAATTTTATTCAGAGATTTTATGTGAATTATTTTGATAAGTGTACACATATATTTATAAGTGACCTTTCTTTGTCAAGTGTGTGCCCACACATGTATTCATACTAAATCAATCTTAGAGATTTTATCCAAAGATTGAATTTCTTAAAGTGACTGTTCCAAATATGTATAATTTATGGCCAAAAAGTCACAAAATGGCAATACAAGGAGGCATAAAAGTGAAGATAAAGGGGGAGATGATGGTTAAAAACACCTGTAAATGAATAATTGATTTTGATTTAAATTCTCTTTAGTTCTTAGCTGATGAAATGAATATAAATGAAATTATTATGCAAAACACTTCTATTTGTTGTATATGCATGTACATATATGTGTTACAAATACAAAACTGATAGGATATTATTTAACATATATTCACACTCATAATGTGCATATATGTACATAATGAAAATGAGTGCTTGATTTATATGTATGTATACACACACATACACATATTGCATACTTTCATTTTTTAAAATTTTACTTTAAGTTCTGGGATACATGTGCTGAACATGCAGGTTTGTTACATAGGTATACTTGTGCCATGGTAATTTGCTGCACCCATCAACCCGTCATCTAGGTTTTAAGCTCCACATGCATTAGCTATTTGTTCTAATGCTCTCCCTCCCCTTTCCCCCCACCCACCTACAGACCCCAGTGTGTGATGTTCCTCTCCCTGTGTCAACATGTTCTCATTGTTCAGCAGCCACTTATGAGTGAGAACATGCAGTGTTTGGTTTTCTGTTCCTTTGTTAGTTTGCTGAGGATGATGGTTTCCAGCTTCATCCATATCCCTGCAAAGGACGTGAACTCATCCTTTTTTATGGCTGTGTAGTATTCCATGGTGAACATGTGCCACATTTTCTTCATCCAGTGTATCATTGATGGGCATTATGTTGGTTCCAAGTCTTTGCTATTGTAAATAGTGCCATGATAAACATATGTGTACATGTGTCTTTAGAGTAGAATGATTTATAATCCTTTGGTATATACCCAGTAATGGGATTGCTGGGTCAAATGGTATTTCTGGTTTTATATCCTTGAGGAATCACCACATTGTATTCCACAATGGTTGAACTATTTTACAAGCCCACCAACAGTGTAAAAGTGTTCCTATTTCTCTGCATCTTCTCCAGCATCTGCTGTTTCCAGAATTTTTAATGATCACCATTCAAACTGGTGTGAGATGGTATGTCATTGTGGTTTTGATTTGCATTTCTCTAGTGACCAGTGATAATGAGCTTTTTTCATATGTTTATTGGCCACATACATGTCTTCTTTTGAGGAGTGTCTGTTCATATCCTTTGCCCACTTTTTGATGGGGTTGTTTGTTTTTTTTTCTTGTAAATTTGTTTAAGTTCCTTCTAGATTCTGGATATTAGACCTTTGTCAGATGGATAGATTGCAAAAATTTTCTCATATTTTGTAGGTTGCCTGTTCACTCTTGTGATAGTTTATTTTACTGAGCAGAAGCTCTTTAGTTTGATTAGATTCCATCTGTCAATTTTGGCTGTTGTTTCAAGTGCTGTTGGTGTTTTAGTCATGAAGTCTTTGCCCACACCTATGTCCTGAATCATATTGCCTAGGTTTTCTTCTAGGGTTTTTATAGTTTTAGGTTTTACATTTATGTTTTTAATCCACCTTGAGTTAATTCTTTTATAAGGTATAATGAAGGGGTCCAGTTTCTCTTTTCTGCATATGGCTAGCCAGTTTTCCCAGCGCCATTTATTACATAGGGAATCCTTTCCCCATTGCTTGCTTTTGTCAGGTTTGTTGAAGATCAGGTTGTTGTAGATGTGTGGTGTTATTTCTGAGGCCTCTATTCTGTTTCATTTGTCTATATATCTGTTTTGATATTAGCACCATGCTGTTTTGGTTACTTTAGCTTTGTAATATAGTTTGAAGTCAGGCAGCGTCATGCCTCCAGCTTTGTTCTTTTTGCTTAGGTTAGCCTTGGCTCCACAGGCTCTTTTTTGCTTCCATATGAAATTTAACATAGTTTTTTTCTAGTTCTGTGAAGAAAGTCAATGGTAGCTTGATGGGAATAGCATTGAATCTATAAATTACTTTGGGCAATATGGCCATTTTCATGATATTGGGTCTTCCTATCCATGAGGATGGAATGTTTCTCTATGTGTTTGTGTCCTGTCATTTCCTTGAGCTCTGGTTTGTAGTTCTCCTTGAAGAGGTCCTTCACATCCCTTGTAGGTTGTATTCCTAGGTATTTTGTTTTCTTTATAGCAATTGTGAATGGGAGTTTACTAATGATTTGGCTCTCTGCTTGTCTGTTATTGGTATATAAGAAAGATTGTGATTTTTGCACATTAATTTTATATCCTGAGACTTTGCCAAAGTTGCTTATCAGGTTAAGGAATTTTTGGGCTGAGGTGGTGGCATTTTGTAAATATACAATCATGTCATCTGCAGACAGAGACAATTTGATTTCCTCTCTTCCTATTTGCATGCTTTTATTTCTTTCTCTTACTCGGTTGCCCTGGCCAGAACTTCCAATACTATGTTGATAAGAGTGGGGAGAGAGGGCATCCTTCTCTTGGGTCAGTTTTCAAAGGGAATGCTTCCAGCTTTTGGCCACTTAGCATGATATTAGCTATGCATTTGCCATAAATAGCTCTTATTTTTGTGAGATATGTTCCATCAATACCTAGTTTATTGAGAGTTTTTAGTATGAGGGGTGTTGAATTTTATTGAAGGCCTTTTCTGCATCTATTGAGATAATCATGTGGTTTTTGTCATTGGTTCTGTTTATGTGATGGATTATGTTTATTGATTTGCATATGTTGAACCAGCCTTGCATGCCAGGCATGAAGCCAACTTGATCGTGGTGGATAAGCTTTTTGATGTGCTGCTGGATTCTCTTGCCAGTATTTTATTCAGGATTTTCGCATCGATGTTCATCAGTGATATTGGCCTGAAATTTTCTTTTTCTATTGGGTCTCTGCCAGGTTTTGGAATCAGAGTGATGCTGGCCTCATAAAATGCGTTAGGGAGGAGTCCTTCTTTTTCTATTGTTCAGAATAGTTTCAGAAGGAATGGCACCAGCTCCTCTTTGTACCTCTGGTAGAACTCGGCTGTGAATACATCTGGTCCTGGGCTTTTTTTGGTTGGTAGGCTAGTAATTACTGAGTCAATTTCAGAACTTGTTATTGGTCTATTCAGGGATTTGACTTCTTCCTGCTTTAGTCTTGGGAGGGTGTATGTGTCCAGGAATTTATCCATTTCTTCTAGATTTTCTAGTTTATTTGTGTAGAGGTGTTTACAGTATTCTCTAATAATAGTTTGTATTTCTGTGGGATCAGTGGTGACATCCCCTTTATCGTTTTTTAATGTGTCTATTTGATCTTTCTCTCTTTTCTTCTTTGTTAGTCTGGCTACCGGTCTATCTATTTTGTTAACCTTTTCAAAAAACCCACTCCTAGATTCATTGATTTTTTTTTGAAGGTTTTTTTGTGTTTCTCTCCCATTCGGTTCTGCTGTGATCTTAGTTATTTCTTGTCTTATACTAGGTTTTTAATGTGTTTTCCATTGCTTCTTTTGATTGTGATGTTAGGGTGTCTATTTTAGATCTTTCCCACTTTCTAATGTGGACATTTAATGCTGTAAATTTCCCTCTAAACACTGTTTAACCTGTATCCCAGTGATTCTGGTATGTTGTGTCTTTGTTCTCATTGGTTTCAAAGAACTTATTTATTTCTGCCTTAATTTTGCTATTTACCCAGTAGTCATTCAGAAGCAGGTTGTTCAGTTTCCATGTAGTTGTGCAGTTTTGAGTGAGTTTCTTAATTCTGAGTTCTAATTTTATTACACTGTGGTTTGAGAGATTGTTTGTTATGATTTTCATTCTTTTGCATTTGCTGAGGAGTGTTTTACTTCCAATTATGTGGTTGATTTTAGAATAAGTGCTATGTGGTAATGAGAAGAATGTGTATTCTGTTGATTTGGGGTGGAGGGTTCTGTAGGTATCTATTAGGTCCACTTGGACCAGAGCTGAGTTCAAGTCTGAATATCCTTGTTAATTTCCTTTCTTGTTGATCTGTCTAATATTGATAGTGGGTTGTGAAAGTTTCCCACTATTATTGTGTGGGAGTCTAAGTCTCCTTGTGGGTCTCTAGGAACTCGTTTTATGAATCCTGGTGCTCCTGTATTTGGCATATATATATATTTAGGATAGTTAGCTCTTCTTGTTGCATTGATCCCTTTACTACTATGTAATGCCCTTCTTTGTCCTTTTTTATCCTTGTTGGTTTAAAGTCTGTTTTATTAGAGACTAGGATTGCAACTCCTGCTTTTTTTTTCTTTCTTTCCATTTGCTTGGTAAATATTCCTCCATCCCTTTATTTTGAGCCTATGTGTGTCCTTGCAAGTGAGATGTGTCTCCTGAATACAGCACACCTGTGGGTATTGACTCTTTATCCAATTTGCCAGTGTATGTCTTTTAATTGGGGCATTTAGCTCATTTATATTTACAGTTAATATTGTTATGTGTCAATTTGATCCTGTCATCATGATGCTAGCTGGTTATTCTGCACATTAGTTGAAGCAGTTTCTTCCTAGTTTCATTGGTTTTTATATTTTGGTGTGTTTTTGCAGTGGCTGGTACTGGTTTTTCCTTTCCATGTTTAGTGCTTCCTTTAGGAGCTCTTGGAAGGCAGGTCTGATGGTGACTAAATCTTTCAGCATCTGCTTGTCTGTAAAGGATTTTATTTCTCATTCACTTATGAAGCTTAGTTTGGCTGCTTATGAAATTCCATATGTACAGCATGGAAACGAGTGCATGTGATACACACACACACACACGCACACACATTGCATACTTTCATTTTTGTGTCCGTTTCTTTTCTGATTTTATCAGCAGCCAACTAAAGAAAATAGAAAAAAAAATTGGTAATTCGATCTTTCATGTTCTGCATCTTCCAGCTTCACAACTTATAGTTTTCTATTTTTATTGTTCTTGTGATCAGAATCAAAAAGTATACAATAGAATCAGAATCAGGTCAGAATCAACAAAAATACTATAATGTTTGTACATGCTTTCAATGCAGTTTGTCTCTGCAAAGGGTGTGTGTGTTTCTATGCAAATGTGCGTGTACACAAGTGTGTAAATAAGTGTTTTATTCATGATGGAGAAAGGCTGGTCAAAATGATTCTAAATGAGATAGCACCACTGCAGCAGATAATTAGGTCTCTAGCAATAAAACAAGTCATTAAACATGTTTCTAAGCATCTACTCAGTATCTGGCACAATGTTAAGTAGTGTAAATATAATCATTAGCAAAATTCAGCTTCTACCCTCAATGGTATATGTGTAGAACAAATTGGTAAAGCTGGAGTACATTTCAGGACCAAAAACAGTTTCTGTGTAGTTCCCACTTCATCAAGACCATGTTGTATACCTCTCATACACTTAAGCCATAGGGAAGCAATTATTCCATCCATCCTTTTACAGGGTAGTGGTGAGGAAGAAGAGCTGACTGTCATGCTTGAATTCACATAATTTCATAATTAAATAATTTCATGTTACATAATCTCGATAAACCTAAAATCCAATATATGATAAAGATAGTGTTTCAAATCAGTGGATAAGTGATAAACAGTTCATAAAATAGTGTTGAGATAATTGGCTATATGTATTTTATAGTTGCACAAAGGTATAATATGTCATTAATAAATATTAATTCCATAGTGGATGTCAAATACACATTTTCAAAATATAAAGAAAAAAACCATAGACAAATATCACTTGCAACATTACGGTTAAAATTAAATATCCAAACATAGCCCTAACCAGTAACAGAAAATTTAAAAAAAAATTTATGGATTGGAATTTGTTAAAATATAAAACTTTTCTTTTTCAGAGGATACCATGAATATGTGTAAAAAGCAAATATCAAATCAGCAACAAGTGCTTGCAATTCACTTGACATATTTAAAATATGAGTAGTTCCAACAAATCATAAATAAATGATTAGTAGTCCAATAAAAAAAAGACAAAGTACATTGACAGGAAACTGTATGAAACTCATGAACACTTAATGTATTAGATTCTCTATTGTTAAACAAAATGCAAAAACAATAGAGAACATTATTAATATGGAGTTAATATTCAACAAAATTATTTTATCCATGTTATAAGTAAATATATACATCCAAAAACCCTTGTTTTCTCTGAAAGTTGTCACTTATGAGTCTATTTTGAAAATGTTTAAAGAACAGTAATTAATTAACTTTAATAAATAGGTACTCCTATTGAGGGAAAACAGACATTTCCATAATTTTTCTTCTGTTTCTAATCTAGTAGATGGTAGGAAAATAATGACAATTGCATGTTCATACCTGGAGAATATGCATTCCATTTCTTTTAAACTTTTGCATTCTCAAAACTATATTGATACCTCAAAGCATACCCTTTGCTGTTGAAAACAGCCTTTCAAGTATAAAGACACACACATCACTTTCCTTAAATCTTATATAGGGCAAGGGCCTAGATGCCTATCAGAAAATGTATTTCAAGAATGCTTTTTTAGTAGTTCCTGTGGCCTTATCTTATAGAGGAAGGTTTTTTTTTTAAACATACACACAGTATTTGATGCACATTTTTATTGGAAAGAGCTTTTATTTCCTTAAATGTTTTGTTGTCTAAGTGTGAAAAGTATCCTGCAGTGGAATTTAGTGGCACAGATGCTTATTGTGATAGATGAGATGAACTTGCTTCCCTAAGCATGCATGGGCATGAAATGCATCTGGCTTCTGTACATAAAAGTCAGTTATGTTCCCAAATGTGTCTCTGCATTTACACAGACGTTTAGGGGCAGACACCCTACTGTTCCCTCAAAAGGCGGCTCTGCTTAATTATGAAGTTCAAGTTAGACCAGAAGTTGGAAAATAGTAAATTCCACATTGCAGACAGAGCCTGAGCAGGTGATGTCACCACTGCATTCTAAGGTGGCAAGTCCTCAGAGAAGTCACTTATCACCTTACCATGGAGAAAAATAACCGTGTCCAGAACACAAGAGGATGCTTTAAGGTAGCGTACAATCAAGTGTGCAAACCTGTGCAATACATACCAGGTGAAATCCAGTTCAGAGGCTCAGGAAAACAAACAAATGAGGATATGCTTTAAAAAATAGGACTTAATATAAACAGTAGTGAGAGTAAAACTATTGCTAAGCACATAGGAAACATAAATCAGGCTTTCAGGAAGGAGTTTGGCACATGTGTGCACTGGTAGGAGGTGTAATGTGCAGAAATCCGGCCTTTTGTGGCATAGCAACTAAAGTTCCTTTTCTATTGTCCAGGCAACCTTAAATATTCCTTTATGCAGTACTATTTTAAAAAGGCCATCTACTGTGCACAATGTGTTAGCATCAAGGACATGAAATTTATCTGGAATATACCAAAGCTTTAATCAATAGACTAGGACCAAAGCTTTTAAAAACAGGTTTTTTTAGATAAATCATTATAAGTTATTATTTCCTCACCATAGGTAAGGCATGATAGATAACTTTACTTTTTCTCAGTCACTTAGTGTGTAGGTAGAATAATGACCCTTAGCAGGATGACCTTTTGAATGTGTTGTTAGGCAGCATGGGAGCATTATGGTTAGAGGTGGAATTAAGATTGCTAATCACCTGACCTTAAACTGGAGCGATTATCTTGAATTATCTAGATGGGCCCACTGTAGTCACAAAGAACCTTCAGACAGGAAGGCGGAGAGACCAGGGTGAGCAGAAGAGCTTGGGGAAAGTGGAGCCGAGGCTGAAGTGATGTGCTGTGTCCAAGATGTGCAGAGGCCAAGAGCTCAGGGATACATGTGACCCCTCAAACCTGGTGAATTCTCTCCTGGAATCTCCAGACAAAATATAGACTTGATGATAACTTGATTTTAGCACACTAAGACCCATTTTGGACTTCTGACCCTCAGAAGTATAAAGAAAAAAATGTGTTGTTTTAATCCTCTGAGTTTATGTTAATTTACTGTAGCAGCAGTGAGAAACTAACACAGTAAGACGGCTTTTATTTTTATGTGATGTATAGAATTAAATTGGATATGCTAGGAAATATTGGAAATTTATTTATTTATTTCTTTGTCTGAGCTGGAGTCTGGCTCTGTCGCCCAGGCTGGAGTGCAGGGGCGCGATCTCGGCTCACTGCATGCTCTGCCTCCCGGGTTCCCGCCATTCTCCTGCCTCAGCCTCCCGAGTAGCTGGGACTACAGGCGCCGCCACCACGCCGGCTAATTTTCTGTATTTTTAGTAGAGACGGAATTTCACCGTGGTCTCGATCTCCTGACCTCGTGATCCGCCTGCCTCGGCCTCCCAAAGTGCTGGGATTACAAGTGTGAGCCACCGCGCCCGGCCGGGAATTTATTTTCTTAATATAGTTCTTCATATTAGAATAATGAGAACCATCGAGCAATGAAGTGTTGTGTTTTGTGAAGGATGATTATATAAACAGTACGAAGGTTAAAAACCGGGCGGGGCCGGCTGGGCACAATGGCTCGTTCATGTAATCGCAGCACTTTGGGAGGCCGGGGCAGGTGGATCTCTTGAGCCCAGGAGTCTCAGATCAGCCTGGGCAACATGTGAAACCCCATCTCCACAAAAATACAAAAACCAGGCAGACGTGGTGGCGGCGCCTGTGGTCCCAGCCACTCAGGAGGCTGCGGTGGAAGGATCGGAGCCCGGCAGGTGCAGGCTGCGGTGGACCGTGATTATGCCACTGAGCTCCAGTCTGGGTGACAGAGTGAGACCCTGTCTCCATTAAATAAATAGATAAATAAATAAATATATATATAAGTAAAAGAGGAGGGTGTCTTTTGAAGGCTATTAAAGTCGTCTAAGTGTCCTCTGATTATATGAGGCTGGGATGGTGCATGGAAGGTTGTGTTGAATAACCTGATACTGTCTCTGAAACTATAGAAGCATTAGTAATTTTAGCCTGAGAGTGCTATAATCTGGGAAAATTTGGTCCAATACTTCCAGGGAGGGTTGAAGTTTTGAGATAGCTGGAGTTATTTCAGTTGAAGACCAGAATATGAGGCAACTGGATACTCAATTATAATTCAATTTCTACTCTTTATATTAGGTAGAAATGGGTAACATGTGGGACACTATGTTAAAAGTAATGCAGCCATAGTGTAGTGGTAGAAGCAGATGAAAAGTACTACAATAGTCGTATAGATGAGGTACTGGAAAGAAGCAGAGTTGAGAAATTGGAGATAAATGTCAGTTTTCCAGAGCCATGGGATGAAAACCAAACAGGATTACAACAGATTCAATTCACTCAAGATGTCTAACTTGGTATTAGGTCAGAAAACTAAATTTGCCGTATTTTCTTAAAAGTACCCAAAAATGTTCCTTTTGATAAAACACGTGTAGTGCACCTTCGGATTTGATTTTTCTTTATGTTCTGTAAACTGCTCACAGTAAAACAAAAAAAGTCTGACAAATATGATGGTCCTTAAATCTTGTAGGAGTATGATGCTTCTCCAAAGAATAGAGGTTTTGCTGGGAAGGCCCTAAGCAAGGAATCAAATTTCCTTTTGCAAGAAATAAAATTCTCAAAAGTTCCCTGCACCTTGGAAAGCCTCTGGTTGAAATTAATAGCACAACGTTATTTATTTAAATTTTAACTTTTAAGTTCAGGGGTACAAGTGTAGGTTTGTTACAGAGGTAAGCTTGTGCCATGGGGTTGGTTGTACAGTTTATTTCATCACCCAGGTATTAAGCCTAATTTCCATTAGTTGTTTTTCCTGATCCTCATAGCAAATATTACCCCCATAAAGTTTTATGGTTACTTTTTTCTTATGTTCTGATTAATGCCATTAGATTCACAAATTGAAATTATTTTTCAGTACTTTAATTCTGTCTAGAAGGTTTAAAAAATGTTTCCGAATTTCCTAAGTCTTCTTTCTTTGTTAGTCTTCTGAAAAGCTATATTCAATAGAATTCATGTGCTTAGGTACAGTTTCACTAAAAGCGTATCTTCAACATTTGACCTGTTTAAAAGTTCTTAAGGTGTTAAGGAACATTAGGTATCAGAGTTTATGGCGTTTGATTAATCTGAATAAATCTTGGCATCAAATTGAATTCAGCAAAAGTAACAGTGATAAATCAGAGAGCAATATTTGAAATGTCTCCATGAAACATTTTAAAACAATTTTTAAGTTCACTAATTTGAGTCATTACACTTGGCCCTAATATAGTAGATTTTAAGTGAAGCTCAGTCGAACCTGGCAGATATCATATAGAAACTTTTAATAGTCATAACAATTCCTGTACCTCATTTGGAAAAAGATTATTTCCAGAGCATCAGTGCTTTGACCAGAAAGGCATTTATTATTCTGTAACACTTTTCTTGAGAAATTAGCATGATTCCTCGTTTGAGTACGCTCTCTCAGATAAGATTCTAATATTAGGGTGTGAATAAAACTTCAGGGCATTGAAAGCAGCTGGAAGATAGACAATAGGGCGATCATCCTCTCTTGTCATTCTCTATCAAGGTCCTCTTTAATTATTGGCCTAAACAGCTATAACTTTGTGGTGAAAACAAACCGCTTGGATATAGCGTTAAAGGTTGAAATAATGAATTATACATAAATCTATTTAGTTCAGTTATATTCTGTTGAATTGGGAGAACATCTAATTTTTAAATTTCTCTGCATTTCTTGAAGTTAGGAATAAAAGCTGGGGTGGGGTCTCCTGAAATAATGAGGTCTAGAATAATTTCTGTTGTTAAATTTACTTTTTAGCAGGATAAGTCTACTAAAATCAATATGAATGGAACCTTCAATGTACCACTGAAGATAATTAATCTTTGAGAGGTTGAGTAACCATTACAAAGTAATTTACCTAATTAGCAACTAAACCAACCAATTTTTAGATTTCTTAACTTTAAGACTATTGCTCACATAGTCACGTAAGGTATATCTTCCACATAGTCACAGGCAATCACAAGCTAACACGAGCAGTTAGCACAAAATATATGTTCCACACAGAATGCAGAACAAAAAAAGACACTTTAAAAATCCTTTTCCCTTTTCCAAATTCATATTTAAAAAGTTTCTTGTGGAATTTCCCAAATGCCAGCATGGCCACATATAATACAGATTGATACTGAGACCTCTAATGAGAAACAGTTAGAATTATGCTAAACAAGGAACATTCTATATTGATTTAACAAATTCTCCTCTTTCCACTTATAGTTTCTCATAAAATGTAACATGTTTGTCTCGTGTGGAGTCTGTATAGAAAAAGTGTGATAACTGAAGATATAGATACACAGGTGTATGTGTGTCTGTGTGTTCCTGTGTATTATAGCCTTTCTTTAATGGTTTTCTCTTTGTTTATATATATATATACTTTAAGTTCTAGGACACATGTGCACAACGTGCAGGTTTGTTACATATGTATACATGTGCCATGTTGGTGTGCTGCACCCAGTAACTCATCATTTACATTAGGTATATCTCCAAATGCTGTCCCTCCCCCTCACCCCACCCCATGACAGGCCCAGGAGTGCGATGTTCCCCTTCCTGGGTCCATGTGTTCTCATTGTTCAATTCACACCTATGAGTGAGAACATGCAGTGTTTGGTTTTTTTTGTCCTTGTGATAGTTTGCTGAAGATTATGGTTTCCAGCTTCATCCATGTGTCTACAAAGGACATGAACTCATCCTGTTTTATGGCTGCATAGTATTCCATGGTGTACATGTGCCACATTTTCTTAATCCAGTCTATCATTGTTGGACGTTTGGGCTGGTTCCAATTCTTTGCTATTGTGAATAGTGCCGCAATAAACATACGTGTACATGTGTCTTTATAGCAGCATGATTTATAATCCTTTGGGTATATATACATATATATATATATATAAAAACTATATATATATATTTTTGGGACGGAGTTTCGCTCTGTCACCCAGATGGAGTGCGGTGGCGTGATCTCGGCTCACTGCAAGCTCCGCCTCCCGGGTTCACAACATTCTCCTGCCTCAGCCTCCAGAGTAGCTGGGACTACAGGTGCCCGCCACCATGCCCAGCTAATTTTTTGCATTTTTAGTACAGACGGGGTTTCACCGTGTTAGCCAGGATGGTCTCGATCTCCTGACCTCATGATCCACCCTCCTTGGCCTCCCAAAGTGCTGGGATTACAGGCATGAGCCACCGCGCCTGGTCTCTATTTAAGTTAGCTCTGTCCAGGGCAAACCAGCATTTCAAAGATACAATCTGTTTTTGCAAAAAGCAGGTATACACCTATCCATAGTGCAGACATTATGTCTACTTATTTCTCTCTAAATAGATCTTTCATTTTAACAAGTACTTCACCTTCACAAAATTTAGTTGAGTCAGTGAACTCATATGCAGATGCTATATCTTGGCCAGATTATCAAGAATTAAGCCTCACAGATAGGCTGTTTCCATTTCCTTTCACAAAGTTTATCAGTCCTGGGTTACTTCTTGATTTCTTGCCAGTGGCATATAATGATGACTCAGCCAAGTCAGTTCCCAGAGTTGGACTCTTTTTTTTCTTATACATAGGAAACTTCTTTTCCAAGAATACTTGTTCCAGTTGCTCACAATCTTCATAGTTGATGATTATAGAATGATCTATGTACTTTCAATGTACCTTCAAAAATGAGATCTGCAGCTGGATAAGACGTGTGTGTGTGTATGTGTGTGTGTGTGTGTGTGTGTCTTAGTAGACTTAAACCGTTCATTGAATAAGAAGCCTAGTTGATAGTGTAAGGAGAGAGTTAGAAGAACAGGGAATTATTTGGTTTAAGGAATTGTGAAGAAAGGTGCTATGCCATTAAAATTTTTCTTTACTTTTGTGTTAAATCTTAATTTTGTGCAGAATTTACTAAGCTGCAGGAAACTGTCAAAATTGACTGTTGCTAAGTTCCATATTGCTTCGTAATTATCTTAAAACAAAAGTTGGTTGATACCAAAGTACAATTGTTCCTCTAGCTTTCATAAATTGAGACAGGTCTTTTTCTCACCCTCCACATACCTATGGCTGGAAGCCGAGGTGGTTGTTCTTGGTTCTCATTAAAACTTCTAGACTGTTAATTTCTCCGCTCCCTTCAAATTAGACTGTTCCTTTGAAACTCAAACCCCTTGGAAATATCAGCCATGCCCCTTTGGTATTACCATCATCAACAGACCTCCCTCCTGGGCACTCTTGTCTTTATTTATTTATTTTTTTTGAGATGGAGTCTTGCTCTGTCACCCGTGCTGGAGTGTAATGGTGTGATCTCGGCTCACTGCAACCTCCTCCTCCCGGTTTCAAGTGATTCTCCTGCCTCAGCTTCCTGAGTAACTGGGATTACAGGTGCATACCACCACACCCAGCTAATTTTTGTATTTTTGGTAGAGACGGGGTTTCGCCATGTTGGCCAGGCTGGTCTCGAACTCCTAACCTCAGGTGATCTGCCTGCCTCAGCCCCCCAAAGTGCTGGGATTACAGGCATTAGCCACTGCACCTGGCCTCTTGTCATTTATTTAAGGCTTTAGATCTTTTGCTCAATATCATCTTCAGGCAAGTTCAGCCATCATTTTAGTGGCTCAGCTTTCACGTGAAAGGACCAGTACAAACCTCGGTTCCCCGTTTTTTGACATCTTTATTTCCATTACTTTTTTTCTTTCCTCCACTTTATTGTCATCAAATCTGAAACATTTTCTACAAGGGTATGTACCACCAGGATCTAGATGCAAATATTCTGCCTCCTGGACATCACTCCTTGCCAGCTCATTGGCCCAGATGTCCTCATTCCTACAACCCTTCATTTTCACTGAGACTCTCCTTAGGACACAGCTGCTGCTGCTCCCTCAAGATCCATCCGTACTCTGTTGCTTTCAGTTTCCACGTTTTCCTCCTCAAATGCCATAGTTCATTTTTAGCATTCCCTTGCAACTACCCTGAGCTTCATTTTCCCACAATTTATTTGTTTCTGTTTCTCTTCCCAAATTTTAAATATTGATGTTTCTAAGGGTTCTGTCCTAATTGCTCTTCTTTTCTCTCCACACACATACTCTCTCTAAGCTCTAAACACTACTAAACAGCTCATAAGTTCCAGTCTTAGAGTTTGGCCCAGACCTTTATTCTGGGAGTGGATGATGTACATGACAATAGCACTCGAATAATTCAGAGGTAACATGTCCTGGTTTCCCACATGTCAGTAAGTGGCACTGCCAGCCATGCTAGACGCTTATAAGTCATTTTTGGCCCTTCCTCAATATTCTGACAATATCCAATTCAACATTCATTTAAAAAATATTTTGGTTCCAAATACATCTGTAATTTCCTCCACCTATTTTGATTTCCAATGTCCCCAGCCTAGCCAGAGCCACATATTTTCTTACCTACGCTTATTTTCTTAGGTCATCCTTAGTCAACCTACTTGAATTCTTAGTCTCCTACACCCTGTTAGCTACAGAGAAACCAAAGTGATCTCTTAACATGTCTTTCGGTTTCCAACTCTCCCACTTTTCTGGTGTACTTGGACTAAGATTTATGTTCCTCATCATTACTAATGAAGACCTGTACTGTTTCACATATCCTTCTCTTTCAGCCACGTCTCACATTAGTCTTTCTCCCTTCTGTACTTCATCCAGATTCCTACTTTTCAGTTTTTCATTTCATCCAATTCACAGGTTTCTTCTACATGCCAAGATCTTGTTCATATATTAGGGTCCATGAACACTGGGGGTTTTTCCTAAAAGACGCATCTTTCTGTATTGTATGAAGAGCTAACTCTTTTTATTCTCAGGTCTTAGCTTAAATATTCTCACTTGGAAGAAGTGGTTAGAATCTGTATAATCCAAATTAATATTTCTTTTTTTTCTTTTTCTTTTGAGACAGGGTCTTGCTGTGTCACCCAGGCTGGAGTGCAGTGGCACAATCTTGGCTCACTGAAACCTCTGCCTCCTGGGTTCAAGCAGTTTTCCTTTCTCAGCCTCCTGAGTAGCTGGGACTACAAGCGCACACCACTACACCCGGCTAACTTTTTTATTTTTAGTAGAGATGGGGTTTTGCCATGTTGATCAGACTGGTCTCAAACTCCTGGACTCAAGTGATCCATCCGCCTTGGCCTCCCAAAATGCTGGCATTACAGGCATAAGCCACCACGCCCGGCCCAAATTAACACATCTATATATAAAAATTATATGTGTGAACCTTATATAATCTGAATTAAGATTATATCTAATGTTCGCCCCAACACCCTTGTTGTATATTCAGTCCCTTGCTTCACTTTTCATGTGGACACATTTTGTAATAATCTCTTCTCTTTGCTCAGTTGGGTTTCTGTGCCTGTCTTCGTCTTCAGAATTGAAACCCTAGGAGTACAGGACTGTGGCTTTCTTATTGACCACTGCAGCTCCGTAACTAAGAGAGCATCTGATACATATGTGTGAAGGGAATTGGTTAAATATAGACCACTAGGTCCAGTGGAGTCCACAGCCTATTCACTTCATGTAGTTTCCAAGAAACAAAGGCTTCTCAACATATATTAATGAATGAGATATGGGCCAGGGTATCTGGTCTGGCTGGAGATGGCTTAACTTTGAGTTCACTTGAGAGGGTATTAGTGTGAGCAGGAATGCTTTCACTCACTTCAAGAATTGCATGGTGTTTAGGGGGAAGAATCAGCCTGCTTCTCTGGAGAGACATGAGGGCTCTGTGGCTCCTGTGGGCTCTCAAACTGTTGGAAGATGACTGCTAAACCTGAGTTTTCAGGTCTCCTAGTTATATTCATTTAAACTTATAGATGATTTGTCACTATTTTAAGTTGTTTTTCACTGAAAAGTCAGTCTGAATATAGAGCCTTATTTCATTCAGATCAGAAAAACTGGGTTACAGTGAAATCTGTTTATCTATAATTTTTAAGTAAGTACAATTTTATAAACCAGTTATTCCTAACTTGAGAGGCCTGGAGGATTTATTACAATGTGTATTTCAGGGCCACATCTGCAGAAGTTTTGATACAACATTTCCTTACTAGTACCCCTGACAGCACATTTTGGCAGGCATCCTGTGTTATTCAGAAGCAGAACGTTTATGCACTACACTTTGGGAGAGAGAAGTGCATGTTATGTTACCATTTAAAGATGCCTGGTTCTTGTGGGGCAAATTGGCAAATGATTTATCTGAACTAATGGCAGAGTGGAATTTTAATACTTTAGGGTTTTCAGGAATCTTAGAGCTGTTTTCATTTGTCTCATACGTAGAGCCTGAACCTTGAAGACATTAATGAATTTGTCACAGAAATTAAATTGGGTCAAAATTTACATTTCCAACCCATGTCTGTGCTCTTCATTCTAAAGCACAATGGCCTAGAGTCATATTTTAACCTCTAAGTTTTATCTTATTAAAAAATAAAATAAAATCAATAATTGTAAATACATGCATGTGTTATACCTATATATACAATTTATATACATTACAATATTAATTTGAATTACACATGACATCACTAGTAAAGGCCAGTTACAGTTTAGACTGAGATAAGCCCTGTGAGAGTTTACTAAGGTCAAAAACACTCCTTTTAATAGTGACTCAGTGGCATCTACTCTAAGGACAAAGGCTCCAGTATGTATCCTAATCTAAGTTATTACTGAATGTGAGTCCTGTGATAGCTTCTAATGAAAATTTTCCATTGAAAAAATCAATGTTAATAACTGGAACTCGAGAGCTGTAATGAGTTCTGCCGTGTTTTTCGGGCTTAGACTGTGTGCTATAATATCCTAAGAAGAGGAGTTGATGGCCTGTGAGCTCTGGTCCCTTCCTGATCTCATTTGATTCTTTGGTCTTTAGTTTTAAAAGGGTGATCAGAGAGGTTGCTTTATAATGGAGAAGTTGAACAAAAGGACCATCAACCTGCAGGCTCCCTGGCACAGCGCAAGTTTCACCGGATAAGCATTTCAGTAAAGAGGACTATTGCCAACAGCAATACTTGCAAGGAAGCTTTGTTCCAGAGAGGATTTTTTTTTTAAAGAAGCTGCTAGAAAAACTGACACTAGAAGCTAACTAGAGTCACTCTTTCTAGATATCAATAAAATTGTAAGTCTGAAGACATTACTTACCTAGATACAGAAATGGACTTTATTTAAGAACCAACTTTATACATACCTAATATACCTAGGCTTGTTGATCAAGTTGGCTGGCTGGGGAAGAATAAGACTATCCAGAAGATCCACATGATGAGAGAAAGCATTCGGGGAGGGCAGACAGATACTTGATGCTGGCCATAGATAGAACCCAGAGACGCTCTGTGATTGAAGTGGTTCTAATTCCTGGAAGCTTCGATTTGCTCTTATAACGTGTTCTAAAGCCCTTTAATTCAAGACTACCCTTCCTGGTTGGTACCTGTAGATGTAATACATCTCCTAAGGTATTACTCTAGGCTCCATCGGACAGAACAACTACCTGGAGGTGGGTGGTGGAGCCTCCGGACTTCACGACACATTTCGCAATGCTGTTTACTCCAAAACACTGGCCTAATTGAACTAATCTAGCTATTGGGTAAGACGAGAAGTAATACAAGAACATTCTTAAAGTCTGTTCTCTTTTGCCTTGTGACCTTAAACATTTGAAAGACCAAGATGAACACTATTGAATAGAATTGTGTTTCCATCGTCATAACTAATCTGAAAGCCTAAGTTTTACCTCTTTCACTGCACATCCAATCTATCTTATGGGCAGGAGAGCACAATGGGCTCAGCTATCCAGGCTTTAGGAGTTATTTTAATCTTTTTTTTTTTTTTATTATACTTTAGGGTTTTAGGGTACATGTGCACAATGTGCAGGTTTGTTACATATGTATCCATGTGCCATGTTGATTTCCTGCACCCATTAACTCGTCATTTAGCATTAGGTGTATCTCCTAATGCTGTCCCTCCCCCCGCCCCCCACCCCACAACAGTCCCCGGAGCGTGATGTTCCCCTTCCTGTGTCCATGAGTTCTCATTGTTCAATTCACACCTATGAGTGAGAACATGCGATGTTTGGTTTTTTGTCCTTGCGATAGTTTACTGAGAATGATGTTTTCCAGTTTCATCCATGTCCCTACAAAGGACACGAGCTCATCATTTTTTATGGCTGCATAGTATTCCATGGTGTATATGTGCCACATTTTCTTAATCCAGTCTATCGTTGTTGGACATTTGGGTTGGTTCCAACTCTTTGCTATTGTGAATAGTGCCTCAATAAACATACGTGTGCATATGTCTTTATAGCAGCATGATTTATAGCCCTTTGGGTATATACCCAGTAATGGGATGGCTGGGTCAAATGGTATTTCTAGTTCTAGATCCCTGAGGAATCGCCACACTGACTTCCACAATGGTTGAACTAGTTTACAGTCCCATCAACAGTGTAAAAGTGTTCCTATTTCTCCACATCCTCTCCAGCACCTGTTGTTTCCTGATTTTTTAATGATGGCCATTCTAACTGGTGTGAGATGGTATCTCACTGTGATTTTGATTTGCATTTCTCTGATGGCCAGTGATTCTTCATGTGTTTTTTGGCTGCATAAATGTCTTCTTGTACACCAATAACAGACAAACAGAGAGCCAAATCATGAGTGAACTCCCATTCACAATTGCTTCAAAGTGAATAAAATACCTAGGAATCCAACTTACAAGGGATGTGAAGGACCTCTTCAAGGAGAACTACAAACCACTGCTCAATGAAATAAAAGAGGATACAAACAAATGGAAGAACATTCCATGCTCATGGGTTGGAAGAATCAATATCGTGAAAATGGCCATACTGCCCAAGGTAATTTATAGATTCAATGCCATCCCCATCAAGCTACCAATGACTTTCTTCACAGAATTGGAAAAAACTACTTTAAAGTTCATATGGAACCAAAAAAGAGCCCGCATCGCCAAGTCAATCCTAAGCCAAAAGAACAAAGCTGGAGGCATCACGCTACCTGACTTTAAACTATACTACAAGGCTACAGTAACCAAAACAGCATGGTACTGGTACCACAACAGAGACATAGATCAATGGAACAGAACAGAGCCCTCAGAAATGCTGCCGCATAGCTACAACTATCTGATCTTTGACAAACCTGACAAAAACAAGAAATGGGGAAAGGCTTCCCTATTTAATAAATGGTGCTGGGAAAACTGGCTAGCCATATGTAGAAAGCTGCAACTGGATCCCTTCCTTACACCTTATACAAAAATTAATTCAAGATGGATTAAAGACTTATATGTTAGACCTAAAACCATTAAAATCCTACAAGAAAACCTAGGCAATACCATTCAGGACATAGGCGTGGGCAAGGACTTCATGTCTAAAACACCAAAAGCAATGGCAACAAAAGCCAAAATCGACAAATGGGATCTCATTAAACTAAAGAGCTTCTGCACAGCAAAAGAAACTATCATCAGAGTGAACAGGCAACCTACACAATGGGAGAAAATTTTTGCAACCTACTCATCTGACAAAGGGCTAATATCCAGAATCTACAATGAACTCAAACAAATTTACAAGAAAAAAACAAACAACCCCATCAAAAAGTGGGCAGAGGACATGAACAGACACTTCTCAAAAGAGTTATTTTAATCTTTAAAGAACAATAGACACAAGTAAAAGTACATATATAATGTAGGTATTTTATATTTAATTTTTATTTTCATATGCATGAAAAGGGTGTTCCAAAAAAAGATTAGAGAAGTCCATGGCATGTCTTTCTGGTTAATGTTACTTTATTTTTTGATTCATCTAAGATACTGCTTACAAGTTACTTGTTTTTTTTTTCATGGAAAATTTTTTTTAAATGAATTGATTTTACTTTTCATCAGCACAGTTGTTGTCTAATACCAAAGTTAGTTAGAAGGTTATGATTTTTCTATTTATAGAATGGCAGGGGCAGCGTTTAGATAATACATCATAGTAACTTGGCATTTATGAAATATTAGTTTTCCATAAACATGAACTCAGAGAGGAAGGTTACATTTTTTTAAATTATAATAACTTTTCGAAAACCATCTCTCCTTTAAAATGTTACTAAAACATATATTGGAACTGGTGTTTTAGATGCCAGTCCTTTCTGAAGAGTGTTTTGAGATTTTTTTCAAATACTGCCTCAGTTCTATATAAAATAGAAAAAATTCTGCCTTGTAAAATGACTACTGGATGTAGGTAAGAAGAAGTTAAGGAAATATTACATAAAAATAGATTTGCAAATGTAATTTACTGAAGGATTATTTACACTTTGATGAGTGGATCTGGATATTTTGATACTAAGTGAAAGTGGTTCCACTGGAATTAGAAGGGAACAGAGATCTGCAAGCAGGAGTGAAAAGAATGTCTGTAAGCCGGGCATGGTGGCTCATGCCTGACCTCGGGTGAGCCGCCCACCTCAGCCTCCCAAAGTGCTGGGATGACACGCTTGTTAAGTGGTACTCTAATTAATCAGTAACTTAAACCTCAAAAGAGATTCATTATGTACACAAAATTAATCTTGTGTAATCAAGTGTATAAGTAAAATTAATTGAAGAAATCAAAAAACGCACGGTGGCTGACACCTGTAATCTCAGTGCTTTCGGAAGTCTAGGTGGGAGGATCCCTTGACCTAAGGCGGCTGAGACCAGTCAAGCAACACGGTGGGACCCATCTCTGTAAAACAATTAGCCAGGGATGGTGGTGCGTGCCTGTAGTCCGAGCTACTTGAGAGGCCGAGGCAAAAGTATCGCTTGAGCCTAGGACTTGGAGTCTGCAGTGAGCTATGATCACACCACTGACTCCAGCCAGAGCAACAGAGGGAGACAATGAGAACACGTGGACACAGGAAGGGGAACATCACACTCTGGGGACTGTTGTGGGGTGGGGGGAGGGGGCAGGGACAGCATTAGGAGATACACCTAATGCTAAATGACGAGTTAATGGGTGCAGCACACCAACATGGCACATGGATACATATGTAACAAACCTGCACGTTGTGCACATGTACCCCAAAACTCAAAGTATAATAATAAATAAATAATAAATCACAAAACACTTGTAATTCTAAATCCAGATATATAAACCACAGGAATACTTAGATAAACACACGCTATACACACATATAGTATATATATGATAAAATATATTTGTATGTTCAACTTGGGAAAGGTTGATGATTTTAGAAACAAACTAATAATTCTATTGCCTTGTGCTCTAAGGATTTTCAATATGAAGATGTATTTGGGATCAAATACATGAGGCTCCACATACAAGACATCTTTCTTTCCCCTCTTCTCAGCATCATGTTTTGGCTGATTATTGGACTACAACTGGGAGATCTAGAACTAAATTCCTGCTTAGTGTTTACTTGTTCAGAGCATAGGCTTTGAAATCGTCCTGTTTTGCCTCAGTCTCCACAGTGGTACCTACTAACCTCATGACTAGGGGATCGTGTAGCATTTCTCTAAGCCTTCTTTTCTTAGCTGTGAAGTGGTAAATTTTGGAAGTGCTTTGTTCATAGGATTTCTGTGAAAACTGAATTGGGTAAAGAATGTAAGGCATTTATCACAGTAAAATAACCTGGATTACAGTAACTTTTCCAGGAGTGTTTATTAGTACTTAAACTGTCATTGTCATCAAAATTCTGTTTTTACATATGAACTTAGAAATGTCATTGTAACCTTCTCAACTCATTTGGTCATTTAAAATGGAGAGGTTGAGTTAGGTGTTTCTTCAATTTCTCTTTAGCTCTGATACTATGAGTCTGACGTTAAGTAATGCAAAGTTGGTAATTAAATCTTCCCCTTTCGTGATGTAGGAGAAAGGCATAAAAAATTTCTGGGTGACTGGATTCCCTTGCAAGTTTATTAGAATTGTAATTACGTAGCATTTTGAATAAAGCATTCATTCTGGAAATCATTAAGTTTATTTTTCTTAACTCCGTTATTTTGTCAACTGTGGAAAAATTGGGATTTAGGAGTAACCTCTGATTTAAAATTCCACCTACTAACCATTTAAATTGTAGTCTTGTAATTTCCTAACTTTGGTCTTGAAGGTGTTTCTCATTCTTATGCGTTATTATACTGTATTATATATTTATGCAACATAAAATTTATAGTTTTAACTATTGCACATGTTTACATATGAAAGGTATAATTTTGAACTTATCATTATTAAATTTGCTAGTTTTTCTTCACTCTTCATTTTGGACACTTATCCATATTAGTACATGCAACTCAAGTTTATTCTTTTGAGCTACTGTATATCATTCAAATGTATGAATAAATAACCTTGCTTTGGTGGACACTTAAGTATTTTCATGTATCAGTACGAAAAGCAGTTTCAAAATGAACATTCAAATATACATTGTCATATATGTGTATAATATTTGTATATATGAAGGTTCCTGTGGGTCATATATCTGAAATCAAAATTACAAGTGTTTTGTACCTTCTATAATGAATTTTACTCTCAATTTTAAGTAAACAAGATTAGTTTTTGCACATGATGCATCTCTTTATTCAGTTAAAATTACTGACATAATTAGAATACCACTTAAAACTTGAGAATATTTTCAAGGGTATTTATGCAAAACTTACATAAATGTGTTGAAAAGTCCTTTTGTATATATGTAGAGATTATATGGTATGTTAAATTCATCAATTTGCCTAAATATCAAGTTATACTTAAGTAGTGTCCATACACCATGCTTTTGCTTGACTGAACTCCAATATGTATATCGGGAGTACTTTTTAACATTCATAGGTTAAGTGGCCTGTTTTGGAAAATGATATTAAAAATGTAATTCAGATGAATGCTTAAAGATTAAAAATGAATGAGCTTTCGTATTAATCATCAATATGACAACCCTAAAGGGAAGCATGATTTTCAAATGTACCTCCTTGTAGGCAGGATAATTCAGAAATGCACAGTCCATATTAGATATGGGATTTGAGTCATAGTGTATTTCTCTAAGAATGTAATTTATTGTACTTTCACATCCACCCCACTGAATATGCAGAGTTTAAGATGCAATGGCCAGAAGACACGAGCGTGTCACTAGAAGGATGTGGACGTGGGCTCCGGGGCTGTTGATGATGACGGTGGTGTTTTGGGGTCATCTGGGGAATGGACAAGGCCAAGGTAAGTGCAAGGATTTTCTAATTCTTTGCGAGTTGGATGCGAATTTCACTTTGTGATGAAATTATGTTTAGTCTTTGGTTTGATGTTTAAGCAATTTGTTACAATCTTCCGTCAGGTTTTTGTTACAGGGTATTGTAATATCTCTGCAGTTAAATTGAAATAGAATTAGGTGTGAGTAAATGCATCAAAATTGAAGCCATCTTTCTGAAATTGGCTTTTCTCTGTTGTAATTGATGATATGTATATATATGTGAGGTATTACGAGGCCATATATATGGGAGTGTGTGTGTTTTGGGTGGGTGGGTGTGCCTGTGAGTTTGTGTATGTGGTATTTTACAGGAACATGTAGCATATAAAGTTGTTGTGATTTTGAAGAAAAGTTTTTGGACGTTTGTCTCTTTAGGGTTTTTATGTTTTTGGATGTTTGTCTCTTTAGGGTTTTTATGTTTTACATTTTAAAATTTCAAGAACCTATTCTTAAAGGATGTGATGTTCTTTAGAAATTAAATGAAAAATGTGACGTTTCTCGTTCTTCTGCCAAGTGTATTTAGGGGAAATTAATGAGAGAGTGGAGCTGCAATGTTGTGGCATCCTGAAATGTCAGTTGGAGAGTAGAAAAGGGCCATAGATTTTGGAATAAGGCTTTCAATACTGATTTCATCAATAGCTGTATGGAGTGGTTTGTGCCAAATCTAGTATCTGTGAATGTATTTTGTGATAAGTATTGTATTATTTTTGGAGGTGTGTTGCCTGCTCAGATACAAATTGCAATTCTGTATTTTATGTGATAAAACATCCTGACACCCCTGAAATTTTCTTTTCCTTTCGGGGCAAGTGTATTCAGCATTGATTTTCTGCATTTTCAAGGCTTGAAATGAAATCTGTGAGCAGGAAGTTTACAGAGTTATTTCAAGGGATAGGTATATTTCTCCAGATAAAATTGAAAGTGTGCAGTGTTATTATATAATTGTGATGAAGTTGAGCTTTGCTAGTTTGGAGTATCTAATAAAGTTTAACACTTTTTAAAAGATCCTTCAAAAAGATCAGTTTTCTTGCCATATGTAATATTGTTCAATGAAGATTTGAAATGAAATAGATATTTTTTCAAAACCACAAATGCATCTGTGCCTTTGTATATGAACAGTTGTATATACATGTAAGCAGATAATACATTTTGTTAATTAAGATCAGCTTTGATTTTAATTTTTCTTTCCTGTCATTCAGAATTTGTATTTGCATCTAATAGAATTCTCATTTTTCTTTTTTGTGATAAAACTAATGTAAAATATATTCAATACACGTAGTAGTTTTTTTCACCAAAGGTCTAAAACAAGAATATGTAGACAGTAGCTACGTTGGATTTCTTTGGCTATAAGAGTTGTCTATTTCTCTGGTGATGTGTAGAATTACTAAAATGCAGCATGACAACTGTTTCTCTGTAATAGTGATCCAACATGACATGTAGTATTACACAGGGTTGCTAATACCTTCCTCTGACCATCATTTCCAGTAATTGTGGCTTGTTTTAGATGAGGAATAGGTTATTAGATATTTAAAATATTTGAGAAAAATAGGTATCTTCTCTCTTATTTACCCAAACCCTTTTATTTACTCAATATTGATGGCTCAAGTATTCTATCTTTCACTAGGGACCATCATTTATTAAAAAATGGCCTGAAATCAATTCCAAGTCTAGCTGTAGTGAAGCTTCTAGTGGGAAATGCAAGTTAAGTAATTTGTTTTCTTTCTAAAAGGATAAATTAAAATAGACAATGATTCAAAGAACAAAACAACTTAATAGAAAACATAATGGAATGCTTTGATATTATGATTCAGGGAATTTTGCTTCCTTAGTGGTAGCTAGATTGAGTGAAGGAGATTGCTTAGGTATAATGAGCAAATCTTATAATTGCAAGTATAACCCAAGCTGCATATCATCATCTAGCTCAATAAGCCTCATTAAATATTAAATATTACCTTTTAACTTTTATGCAATTAAGCAGAATTTAAAAATAAAAGTTTTAAAAATTAAAGTTTTTATTACTAAGTATCTTTTAAAATACAAATCTCACAGCTCCTTATTGTCAAGAAAAGAACACATGAAAATTTATAAATAAGGTTTTCTCTCTATTAAGTTTACAGACTTGCATTAAATATTGGTTATTGGGACCCACCATGTCCAAGATTATGATTAAGTATCAATGAAAGATGACTCTTGCAGCAAATATGCAAGCAAATGTTTTAAGATTATTTTCACATTATTTCACATAATTTCTTAAGCATAATAGGATAAGTAAATTATACTTTCTACACAAGCTCTTCACATTTATGAATAGACCATGTTCTAAATTTTTCAATCATTGGGGAATCCCAATGTCATATTTATGAATGGACCATGTTCTAAATGTTTCAGTCATTGGGGAATCCTAAAGCCATATTTATGAATGGACCATGTTCTAAATGTTTCAGTCATTGGGGAATCCTAAAGCCATATTTATGAATGGACCATGTTCTAAATGTTTCAGTCATTGGGGAATCCCAGTGTCATATTTATGAATGGACCATGTTCTAAATGTTTCAGTCATTGGGGAATCCCAGTGTCGTATTTATGAATGGACCATGTTCAAAATGTTTCAGTCATTGGGGAATCCCAGTGTCGTATTTATGAATGGACCATGTTCTAAATGTTTCAGTCATTGGGGAATCCCAGTGTCGTATTTATGAATGGACCATGTTCTAAATGTTTCAGTCATTGGGGAATCCCAGTGTCGTATTTGTGAATGGACCGTGTTCTAAATGTTTCAGTCATTGGGGAATCTTCCTAGAGAAACCGTGTGAGAAATTGTAGCTAAGCTCAAAAACGGAAGACAAAAATCGATTTAACGAGGAATGTAGATTAATGTCATAGTATTATCGCGACTGTGTGCAACCACTACTTATAAACAATGATATAAGAAATGCAATCTGAAATCTGAATTCTAAATAGGAATGTAGTGCCATTATCCCTCTGGGACCCTTAGGGTCAAAATAAGAGAAAAGGGATGAATGGTGGGTTGGAAGTAAGTCAGTGATCCTTGTCAAATTTTTGTATCTGTCAAGAAAAGCATCTGCTTGAGGACATCCATTTTCCTACTTCTGAGTTACAGAATGATAGGTACTTATACTGAATGTGACATTCCCTGACGTGGACTCTGTCTTTGCTGCTTAGGTGGTGTGTGCATGAGAAAGTGCTTAACATCTGAAAACGGAGACAATCCTTAGAGAAAGATATATATGAATTTTAAAAGGAAATATACCTACGATGGAAATAAAACAAATAGCATAAATATCTAGCTGTATTTGGTCTTTTTGGTAACTATTACAATATATACATTTTCAAACAACTAAGTTCAGCACTGACTTTGGGAGAATCTAGATAAAACTGAACTGACATATAATAAGCATTGGTGTAATTAATAGCACAGCGGGCAGAACCATGGGGGTATTTCCTGAGGAAGAGGGACTATAGAGAGGCAAAAGAAAACCCAGCTCATTCTGGGTAGTGCCAGGAGCAGTTATTATATTCAGAACTGAGAACTTATTTCTAACTCACCAACCCATAGTTCTGGCTGAAGTGCAGTGGTGCAGTCATAGCTCATTCTCAGCCCCAAACTCCTGGGTTCATATGGTCCTCTCATCTCAGCCTCCTGGTAGCTATGACCACAGGTGTGCACTACTTTGTCCAGCCAGTTTATTTTATATTTTATTTTCATTTCATTTGTAAAGACTGGGTCTTGCTATGTTGCCCAGGCAGGTCAAAAACTCCTATCCTCAAGCAGTCCTCTAACCTAGGCCTCCCAAAGTACTGACATTACAGGCATGAGCCATTGCATCTGGCTCAAAAATATTTCTGTCCTAATGGCTTTAACAAAGAAGTGCCGTTTTGGGGATATATACAATGGTGTGCTGCTTGGGAGTGACAAAAAAATAATTATAAGAAGAATGGAACGAATATGTCAGTATGTTTTCAAAAGCAAGTTAGCCCAAGTTTTTAAACAAGCATAATTTTAGGGTTTTTGTAACTAACTTAGGGTTTAAATGTAGCAAAAATTTTAAACATTATCATGAATACACAGAAAATTTTAATCAATTTGGTTTCCATGATGAATTTACATGCTTAAATTCCTAATTTCAATTTGCTGCTAGATATGAGAAAGTTTGAGATTTTGAAGAAGCAAGTGGTTCTTACAAATGTAGCAAACTTAAATTTTGAGGACAATTTAATTTAACTTCCATTTTTATGACCAGATTTTGGGTCAGCTGTTAAGCATTCAAAAAATAAAATCTGATAATATCTGGCAATTCCAATTTTCAGTTTTATTGATCTTCACCATGAAATAATATATAAGGTAAGGGGCAAAATTTTGGAAAAGCAGATCACTTTGTTGTCCTATTTAGCAGGTTCTCAAATTATGCCATCCTGGAATCATTACAAGTAATTATAGGAAGACAATATCTTGTGTTTTGTATTTCATTGTTACCCATCCCTTTTGCTGTCTACGCAGGTTTTTTTTTTTTTTTTGCTAGTACCAATAGAAACAAATTCATTTTATGGTTTGTGTCACTGGAAATGTATAACTTAGTGGTAGCTGTATAGCAAACTTTGAATATGTAATAATAAGAGATTAGATGTAGGTTTAATATCATTATTTAATTTATTTGCTTGAATACCAGTGAGGAATTTCCACTTAAGCTCTCGTTTTCCAGATGAGTGTTTAATTGAATTCCAGAATTCATTTTGAAATAGAACTTTGTGTAGAATATGAATTTCTTTGCAAGAAGAATCATTTGTACACTTGGGTTTGAGAGCAGTTTAATGTCAATATAACTTCTTTCCAGGCTTTCATTTCCTACTTTTTGATATGGGAATAATCTCATGGCGTGATTGTGAAAGTCTTAAAAGATAATGTTTGGGGGGAGGGGAAGGGATAGCAATAGGAGATATACCTAATGTTAAATGATGAGTTAATGGGTGCAGCACACCTACATGGCACATGTATACATCTGTAACAAACCTCCACGTTGTGCACATGTACCCTAAAACATAAAGTGTAATAAAAAAAGATAATGTTTGCAAAGATACTCTGTGCACTCAAAGCGTGCTCTATGAACTTCATTGCCGTTCACATTTTGGGTTTATGAGGCTTCCATTTGCTGGCAATTGAAATGTGACTCTGAGTTAGATGCCGTGGTGTGGGAGATGATGTTTATTGGAGTTTAAAGCACAGATAGACAACTAGATTGTCCTGCCCACCCAGACTGTGCTTCTCACTCTCACCGTGCCCTTTCTTAACCTTTGGAAACACCTGTATTTATATATAAAATAGTTTCATATACTATTTTATACTATATACTTCATATAGTTGTATTATGAAAAGTTAATGCACAGAAAAAGACTTGTGCTAGGTATACGGTTTCTTCTCAATTAAATGGAAGCTATTGCCTGTATTTGTCAATGGAATTCATCATACTTTATCTCACATATTCAGTGCTTTACATCATTTTTGGCACATGGTATGTTTAGACTGTGCAAGGGTTAATTACGCCAAATTTATCTATCTACAGTTAATATAGCCCAAGGTACCTTGTTTAGCTGAGCCAAAGTTTGCATTTATTAAAAATGTAAATTTATCTTGAAGTGATGCCTGATCTCACAGAACTATGGGTTCCAATCTCTAAATCACTGTGATCAGTAGTAAAACTATGTACTCTGTGTCTGTCCTACTAGCTATATTGCCGGAATCTGGAGCATGACTTTTGGGTCTTTCTGTAATGCCTTACCTCTCATCAAAATTCACAAAATTCACAAGACCTGCTCTCTGGATTGTGAGACTTTTGCATTACAAAGAAAAAGGTACTGTCCTAATGGCATTCCAAAGCCATTTGAAATGAGTTGCTGTCGTTTCCAGGGAGTCATTTTTGTGTTGGTTATCATTACTTTACCATTACCTTTTAATTTGGAAATGTTAAAATCCATTGCCATGCTCCTTGGAATATAAAGATCATATAGGGTCATTGACATGAGTCTGAAAGTATCAGTCACTGGAGACCTTCTAGTGGGATAATGTTGTTAATATTGCTGGTATTCTATTCTTCACGTTTCCTCCAGTAAAATGTAAAGTGACCAAAATATAAGCGTCACGCAGGCAAAGATTCTTTTATTTGTTCAACGAACACTGCTTTCACAGAGTAGTCAGTTAATATTCACTACTAGAATGCATGTTGAATGGCAGCTCTTTTATTTGCCATTAGCGTTGGCCCACTTGATAGCAGTTGGACAAAAAAATTGGACAAAGTGTGTTGATCTTTTATGAAAAAATAGATATCTCTTTCTTTCTTTCATTGTTGCGTTTTCTCTGGGCAAGTTGATACACACTGTAGACCTGATGTTATTTTAGGGATACAGTTGAAGTTACTAGATACTTTAGAGTTTATTTAATTATAATATGAAGCTTTGAGTTTCTGTTTCATTATTAAATAATTTATTTTATGATAGTGTTGCTTAACTTAGTGTGCAAGGCCTACAAATAAACCTAATAAATATCTTACAAACTACCTTAAAATAAATCTAACATTTTTTACTGAAATATTTTTAAACATGTTGAAGTTGGAATGCCAGGTAATTGTATACATACACACACACACATTTTCTTTTGGTTTCTTTGTTCCTATTATTGAAATTCCTATGCTAATAACCATATCAATTTATGAAACTCATTTTGAGAAAAAAGGCCTAAAATATAACTCATTTTTAAAATGATTTTCTCTTAATTTATAATGTCATACTTTAATAAAATAGGGTAGGGCAATTTTGTATAAATATTTATGCTAAGTTTTCTACATAAGTTACTGCATGTAGTCTAGTTTTTAACAGAAGGGTTTTCTTTTTCTTCAGTATCCACTTTAAAGTCAATGACATTTAGTGTTTTTTACTTTACAGTTCTAAGTTACTTATGCTTAAAAAGACATCTGACTTTTAAGTTACTGTCCAACTTGATTGTTATCTCTCTGTATCTTATCGATGTGTTCTTGAAAGTAGTTAGATTTTGAAAGACATTACTAAGAGGGCTTTTTCTCATCTTTGGAGAGTAACTTGGGGTAAACGGTTGTCTTTCGTCTTTGTCCTCCTCTCTACCCACAACTCCCCATCCCAGATCATTAGCTGAACTTGTGTGCTCAGGTTAATGTTCTGTTTCACCTTTCTTGTCAAATTGCTAGATACAACTCTCTTCAGTTATATACTGTACAAACAGAATCTCATCTTTTTAATCTCTCTCTTTTAAACAAATGTGTTCACGCTCAGATTTGTTGTCATTTAGAACAGGACTTCCTATTAGAAATATAATAATTTTCCTTCATGTTGTATCTTCAATACAAAAAAAAAAAAACAGAAAAACACGTATCAATGGTTTGCATGTGTCATGCTGATAGTTGGAGGGCAACTGATATTAGAAAAAGTGACACTATATTTCTGAACACAAACCTTGTTTCATCTTAGAATTTGGTGTTGAACCAATTGTGTACCTCATAGCAATAAACTTTAATGAGTTGTTAATATGTGATTAACTGCCTTGGCCAAACTCAAAATCTTATTCACACATACAATACACACAGAGAACTTATTTTTATTTGTTCAGTCACTCCTTTAGTCCTTCATTTATTTCACAAACATTCATTGACACTTACGTGGCAGCACTCTTATAAGAATAGAATATACCCTGTTAAATCAGACATGATACTTGCTTTTGTGGAGCTTATGCTTTAATGGAGAAACAGAAAGTCAAGCAAAAACTCAAACTATATAACTTTAAATTGGATATGTGCTAATGAAGGAAAATGTGGCAGTGTAAGAAAAAATAATAGGGAGTTAAAGGATAAATAGGAGTTTGGTGGATGAAATTTATGAAGGGCTGAAGATTTCAAACAAAAGAAACTGATGCAGGAGGGTGCAGCTTTGGAGTCAAGAATGAAGTTCTAGGAGATAGCAAGGAAATGGTGGGAGAGGAGGTCAAAGTAGGTAGGATTTTATATATTATCAATGGGAAAATATTGAACAACCCTAAGCAGAAAGGCAATGATAGGGGGTCAAAGTAGGTAGGATTTTATATATTATCAATGGGAAAATATTGAACAACCCTAAGCAGAAAGGCAATGATAGGAGGTCAAAGTAGGTAGGATTTTATATATTATCAATGGGAAAATATTGAACAACCCTAAGCAGAAAGACAATGATATATATTCATCTTCATTACAAATTCTTCTATCTTTAGTAGACCTGTTTTCAGGCAAAATTTCATGAGAGAATAGTAACAAAGAGAAAAAAAGTGGTGTTCTCAGATTATCTCTAACTCACCTGATGACTTTAAGCTAAATGACCTCAACATTTTGTGAGGCTTTTCCTTCTTATAAAGTAAGGAGTTTAGATGAGGTGAGGTGTCCAATTTCATTTAGCTTCAATTTCCTGTAATTTGACGGCTGTCAAGTCATGCTTTGATTTGTTCTGTTTGTGAGCCAGAGTAACTTTAAGGCAGTATATTAACTAGGAGAACTATTTCTTTACTTTTAAACTTCAAAATTATGATGACATAAGTATTTTAAAGAGCATTTAGAAAGTAGACAAATGAAAAATTTTTAACATTTTGGAATGCTTCTTGTATTTCTTTTTGAAACCTAGGTTTTTGGTGGTAGTGTTGATATTTATTTTTGCCAAACTAACCATTCCATGTAATTTTGTAGCATTTTGGGTTGATGACCACCGTAAGTCTAGTATTCCCATATGTGTTAAAATTTATCTTTACAATTAATATATTTTCACTGAATTATTTAATTAAAAATTAAACTACGATTTCTAATACATGTTCAGTGAGATATTATTAGGCATTACCTGAAAGGGATTTCTGGAGAAAGAAAGAATTTCTGGTTAAAAAGAGTTGAGCAGGTTTTCCTAGAGCGATTCTCTTGGTCTCTAGGATGGTGCTACAGCATAAAATATCCTCCTAATTTACTTCACAAATTAGCCCTTAGATTTCATGAATTACTTATAATTTTTTTTGTAGACCACAGTTTCTTTGCTCTTCAGTATTACACTTGCTTATGTGAGTTTCTAAAACTAAGTTTAATTTTGGAAATTCTTAATTTTATATTTATATTTTGAATTGTGTTTAAAATTAAGTTTAGTAAAAAGCTAGGTTTTTATTTCTACCTACAAATTCAGTGTCCCATCAATAGAAAAAAAATTCTCAATAATATTTTAAAGTTACTTACTTTAGTCTTTGTCATTAAAGAATAAAATTTACCAGGCAGAAATGCCCCAGAAGCTACCTATGGAGGAAATATAAATATTATTATTACCTACTAATAGTAATATACAAAATAGTCAATTATGTGTATAGAAGTTAAATATATATAAAAGTTAAATATTTATAAATGATACAGGACTCACGTGTTTGTATTCTCTGACTGCTGTGCAGTCACAGTCTGATAAATTGATAAACAGAGTTTGCAGTAAAGAAGGAGTTTAATGATTGCAGGACAGCTGAGTGAGGAGATGCGAGCACCCTCAAATCTGTCTTTCCAGAGAGTACTTGGTTGGGGTGAAGGGATTGTAGAGGACCAGGGGCTGGATAAATGGGGTCACTGACTGGTTTGGGTTAGGGGGATTAAATCTTAAATCACCAGGATATAGAAACTTCACCCTTTAGTGAGTCAGCTTCTCCTGGAGCCCTTCGGAGGAGCTGATGTCAGTAGTTTCACTGGTATGTAGGATCTGAAAGAATACCTCAGAGAGAAAACAACATTTCACAATGCTCAAGTTGTTATCTATGAGTAGTTAAGTTAAGGGATGAATATTCTGATATATGTAAGTCATCAATTCTGATATATGTAAATCATCTATTCTGATATATGTAAATCATCAGTTCTGATATATGTAAATCATCAGTTCTGATATATGTAAATCATCTATTCTGATATATGTAAATCATCTATTCAGATATATGTAAATCATCACTACTCACTATGCTGCATGATCCTTGACAAATTTTCTGATTTCCTTGTATTATTAAGTAATAGCTGCATTCTTTTAGGATACTATTTCATGATCAGCACTCTTCCTTCAGGCTCTACATAAAAATTATATAAGACTACTAAATCAGTTTATGATCTAATTATGTCATTTCTTTATTTGTCTATTATTTGCCACTGTAACTCAATTGTTCAAAGATTCAATGTAGGAGTCATATAATTCAGCCTGATTAATATAAGTATTTGCTCTAAATGACATTGGAAATATATATATCCATTATAGCTCATTTTAGCACATATGTTAATATTTCTGTTGCAGGATTCACTCAGTTATATCCTCATTAAATGTTGGTACACTTCGAAGATATCAAATGATATCAAATCAGCAATACTGAGCAGCTAGCTACATTTATGAATTTCTTATTTGCTAGTTGAAGTTACTTATATTTGTTACAATCTGGGAAGCTCTTAAAAATATAATTATGCCTTTAAATATATCTCTGCAAAAAAAACTTTTGGAAAGAATTTCTTTGGTGTCTCTGAGAACTGTGAAGTCTTAAGTCTGAACGGAATTAAAGGCATTTGTATTCATCCATTCTTTTTTTTTTTCCTGAGACGGAGTCTCGCTCTGTCGCCCAGGCTGGAGTGCAGTGGTGCAATCTCGGCTCACTGCAAGCTCCGCCTCCCGGGTTCACACCATTCTCCTGCCTCAGCCTCCCGAGTAGCTGGGACTACAGTTGTCCGCAACCACGCCTGGCTAATTTTTTTTTTGCATTTTTAGTAGAGACGGGGTTTCACCCTGTTAGCCAGGATGGTCTCGATCTCCTGACCTCGTGATCTGCCTGCCTCGGCCTCCCAAAGTGCTGGGATTACAGGCCTGAGCCACTGCACCTGGCAAGTGGTGTCTTTTCACTTAGTTTAAGTTTACTCAGTGATGAGGATATGAACATTTTTCTAATTGGCATTCACTTCCATAACTGTGAACTCTACCCAGTGACCAGTATCTGTGATGGTATTAAGTACCACCTGTTCAAGCTATTTATGTGTTGTAAATTAGTCCCTAATACCCCCTGTTTCCAAAGTCTTATGACATCTAAGATGAAATGATAATAGATAATTTCATTAATTTATAAAACTCTGACTGAAGATGGGAGAAAGATGTCTAAACTAATTCTTTAGATTATATTTATCAAGAACCAGACAGATTCTAATCATTCTACATGTACATTAAATATATTGAATTAGATTTCTCTTCTAACCTTTACAATAAATGCTATATGAGCTTGTGTGTTTATTTAGCTCCTGGAAAATATTAGCTCTAATCTCCCCTATTTCATGCTATTTATGTTTTAAACCTCGTTTCTGAATGTGCTTTGTTAATTTGAATTTTATTGGCCTAAACAAATTTTTTCTTATAATCAACATAAATTACATCGCCATAACTCATATGAAGTTTTCTTCCCTCCCTCAGAAAGTTGTGACCAAACAGGATTTTAATACATTGCAGTTTTTGTAGAACTCCTCTACCAACAATTTCATAGCTAGTTAACTGTTTAAATGCACACTTACTGTGCTAATGGTTGGAGAATAAGAGGTCAAGATGGTGGCTTTTACAAGGAACACATATTTCTGAGCTTATGGCCTGCAAAGCTAAGATAAATTTTAAGAGAGAGAAAAATATCCTAAGTATTTATATATTTAATTATGTTATATTTGAAGTCACATATTTAGGAAATGAAAGTAGGTGTTTTCAAACAATGTCAGTTTCTATCAGCATGCAGCAGGGGTATCCCTCTCCATGCACAGATGCACAGAAACGAGAGAAAAATTAAGTACTAAATTCTAGTGACTATTATAGGATGGTGCAAGTTTCAAGACATGTGAAAGAAAACACAAACTAAAATAATTAGTGAGGACTGTGATGTCCGATAAGGCAAGCAATGAATTCTCTCTTAGCCTCATCTTCTTCATTTGTAAAATTGTTAAATATTTTGCATGACTTCTTCATACTCAGACTTTAATTGTGGTTGGCTTAGAACTCTTTCTCTTTCAACATTGTCTTCATTTCTCCACCGTTTTACTAAATCTTAGTCGTGACTGTTGATATGTCCTCAAGTATCATATACGCACCACGTTCCTTGGAGGTGGTAGAGTGTAGTGAATAGTCAAACAGGTTCTGGGTTTAAATCCTGCATCCTCTGCTTTCTAGCTGTGTGATTTGGGTCAGGCTAGTTGCTATCTGAGCCTCATTTTCCTCATCTGATTGTTTTAAAGACAAAATAGTATATAAGACAAAAGAGTTAAACAATATGTGAAAATATTCCAGCCTCTGACACATCGAAATTCTCAAGAAATATTTACTGTTCTCAGAACAATATTCTATTCTATTCACAATAACAATTGTTACAATTTTTATGCCTGTTCTAAGTTAAAATCTCTACAAGTCCAAGGGTTAATCAAGAAACACTAAATGTCCCACAAATAATTATTTCTATTTAACATAATTTAATTTTAAAACAGTTTTAGGTTCACAGCAAAACTGAGCATTGAAGTGTAAAAGCTTTAAGATAATTTTTTGCCCTTTCAGTATTTAATTTATTTTATTTAGACCTGATTAATTATAAAATTATTTTTCCTTAGCCATGAGAATTCAATATTACGTTATAAAGATATTTCAACTGGAAAGCTTTTTTTTTTTTTTTTTTTTTTTTTTTTTTTTTTTTTTTTTTTTGAGATGGAATCTGGCTCTGTCGCCCAGGCTGGAGTGCAGGGGCACGATCTCGGCTCACTGCAAGCTCCACCTCCCGGGTTCACCCTGTTCTCCTGCCTCAGCCTCCCTAGTAGCTGGGACTACACGCGCCTGCCACCATGCCTGGCTAATTTTTTGTATTTTTAGTAGAGATGGTATTTCACCATGTTAGCCAGGATGGTCTCGATCTGCTGACCTCTTGATCCACCCACCTCGGGCTCCCAAAGTTAATTTTTGAATATATTTCAGATTTTGCTCTAGCATATTTAATGAGATATTAATGTCACTATACAATCTAAATTTTGGCATATCATTTTATGTCCCTCAGCGTGTAAAAATCCTTTGTCATTATAGCTTGTACTCTCTGTCTTTTAATAGTGAACTTAATGTATTTATACTAAATATGATTTTGACACATATGGATATATTTCTGCATCTTTAATAAAATTTCACTGTATTTTTACTTCTTTACTTTTTTCGTTTGTTTTCTGCTTTTCATTGACTTGATTGCATATTTTTGGGGGGTGTGTTGTTTGTATATTTCCTTTTCCATTTAATCTGTGTCGCTTTTCATTGCTCTTTAGTTATTAAATGTTGAACAAAGTGCATTAGCACTAATGAAGCACAAGGTTGCATTAGCAAAGTACAACTTGAATCAATCATCTCCTTCTACCTGAACAATTTAAGGGCTATAGAAAATTTTAGATATGATCATCTCTTCCAGTTTTTATATTATTGCAATTTGTAAATATAATTATGTATTGTTTTTTAAATTCCAAGCTAAATAGTCATTATCCTTAATGTTATTATTGCTGTTACTTTGGTTATTGATTATTTAGATACACCAACGTGTTTTCAAGTTTCTGTATAACTCAGTGCCACTTAGATCTCACTCTTTTCTTCTCATTGAAGCATATATTTTGGTGCTCTTTGGTATGTAAACTCAATCATTTATTTGAATATGTGTGTGTGTGTATGTGGCAGGGTCTCAGGCTGTCACCCAGGCTGCAGTGCTGTGGTGCAATCATGGTTCACTGCAGCCTTGACTTTCTGGGCTCAAGCAGGTCTCCCACCTCAGCCTCTTGGGTAACTGGGACTACAGGCATTTGCCACCATGCCCACACCAGGCGAATTGTTTGTATTTTTAGTAGAAATGAAGTTTCACTATCTTGTCCAGGCTGGTCTTGAACTCTTGAGCTCAAGCAGTCTGCTCTCCCGAGCCTCCCAAAGTGCTGAGATTACACGCATGAACAACCATGGCTGTCCTGAAAATTATCTTATTTTATATATCTTACTCTTAATAATTTAGAAAGGTTTAAAATAATAGATTGATGGATATTTTCTCTTAGCACTTTGAAGAGTTTAAAATCATAGGTTGATGGAAATTTTCTCTTAGCACTATTGTCTTTTATAATTTCAAGATGCTTTCATTTTAAATTATGAGTAGAAAACAGAAATTACCTAAAAGGGCACAATTACTAGACTGACAGTGTTATGGGTTGAATTGTGTACCTTCAGCAAATAATGAGGCGGTAATTCCAGTAGCTGTGAATGTGACCTTGTATGGAAATACAGCCTTTGCAGATGACCAAGTCAGGATGAAGTCATTAGGATGGGCCCAATCCAATATGACTCTGTAGTTACAAAAAGGAGAAATGTGGACACAGGGAAAGATAGGTATACAGAGAAGGCGATGTGAAGACACAGGAAGAATGCCATTGATAAGCCAAGCGATATGGTCTGTCTTAGCTCCTGTAACTCCCATGTGTTGTGGGAGGGATTTGGGGGAGGTAATTGAATCATGGTTGTAGTTTCCGTAACTCCCATGTGTTGTGGGAGGGATCTGGTGAGAGATCATTGAATCACGGGGTGGTTTTCCCCATACTGTTCTTGTGGTGGTGAATGAGTCTCACAAGATCTGTTGGTTTGATAAGGGGTCTCCTCTTTGCTTGGTTCTCATTCTCTCTTGCCTGCCGCCATGTGAAATGAGCCTTTCGTCTTCTGCCATGACTATGAGGCCTTCCCAGCACATGGAACTGTGAGTTCATTAAACCTCTTTTTCTGTATAAATTATCCAGTCTCTGGTATGTCTTCATGAGCAGCAGGAGAACAGACTAAAACACCAAGAAACACCCAAAGCTGCATGACATAAGGAGAGAGACTTCTCTGGAATAGCTTTTTCCTTGTGGCTCTCAGAAGGAGCCACCTTTTCAACACCATGATTTTAGACTTCTGCCTTCCAGAACTCTGAGACAGTACACTTATGGTTAAGCCACCCACTGTGCGCTGTTTTGTTAGGGCAGTCCCAGGAAACTACTACAGATACAAATCGTAAACAGAAACAAGAGCCAGGAGAAACCAGAACCTTCAACCCTCTATGCAGTACTCTGTCCTTTCTTTCTGGAGGTTTTCAGAAGGAATTTCAAGGATTCGGCAGGGGGTTGGTAGACCATGCTGGGCCCACTGTGTCCCATTCCTGCCAGATTCCTGCGGGAACTGCACGGTTTACTAGGTTACACTTTCTTTTCTGTTCATGGCTTCTCAGGATGCACACTTGACCCTATGCCCTCTCTTAATCCTGGCAACCCCCCATACTCTGCCTAAATAAATACCAGTGGACATAACTACCGACATGCCAAAGTCCTCAACATCTCATATTCCATGGAAGAGTACATAGACGGGCTTTTATACTGTCATAGATTATACCAGCCGGGTATCCAAGTGATGTCAACAGGGCCCCAGTGTTTTTTAGACATTTTAATAAAAATTTCTTTTTAAAAAATCAGATTTTGCTATAGAGTCAGGCTTATAATCCCTATGTTCTTTTCTTGACAGTATATTTTTCCAAAAGAATCCTCAGCCATCCACATAAAAACAGTTTCCATATATGCGAACTGGAAATTTTTATAACTGGTAGAAACAGACTAAAAACTGGACTTTCAAAAAATATAGTTGGCCTTTCCTGTGTACGAGCTCCGCATTCACAGATTCAACCAACTATGGATAGAAAATATAGTATTCCCAGATTGGGCAGCCCAAGGATGCAGAGGGCTCAGTTTTAATTTTCCCAGGTTATACAGGACCAATGTTGGAATTTTAGCATTTCTGGATTTTGGCATCCATCAGGGTTCTAGAACTAATCTCTCACGGAGAACGTGGAACCACTGTATATACCAATGGCAAATAAGCAGTGAAAATTTGCTTAACGCCACTAGTCATTAGGAAAATGCAATTAAAACTGCAATGAGATGCTCTATACAGCTACTAGGACGGCTATAATCAAATCACAGAAGACGGAGTACTGATGAGGATATGTAGAAACATCAGTGGTATAGTTGCTTTGGATAACAATAGGGAAGTTTCTTTTAAATTTAAATATACATTTATCATATGACTCAACTATCAATTCCTGGATGTTTACCCAAGAGAAATAAAAGCATGTTCATACAGAGACCCATTTGCTAATGTTTATAGCAACTTTATTTGCATGGCCTTAAACTAGAAATAATCCAGAGGCCCATGTATTAGTAAAGGTATAATCAAATGGAACACTAGTTTGCGATAAAAAAATACAATATAGACATATGTAACAGCATGAATAAATCTCCAACGCATTAAGTAAACTCAATAAAAAACAATCAAAGCTACATAGTATATGATTCAATTTTTGTGACATTATTTAATAGCCAAAACTGTAGCCACCCAAATCTGAGTGGGGTAGACAGGGGCTAGGTGTCAGGTTGGGGGCGAGGACTGATTACAAAGGGGCACCAGGTAACATAGTACTTTAGGTTGCTGTAACAGAATATCATAGACTGGGTAGTTTATAAACAACCAAAATTTATTTTTCACAGTTTTGGTGACCAGAAGTTCAAATTCACGTTACTGACAGACTCAGTGCCTGGTAATGACTCACTTCCTGATTCAGAGGTGGCTGTCATTCTTTGGTCTCCTCACATTGTAGAAGGACGGGATATCTCCAGGGTCTCTTATAAAAAGCACTAACTCCTTTGATTAAGTCTCTGTTCTTATGATCTAATCACCTTCCAAAGCCTCCAACTCGCAATACCATTATATTGGGTATTAGATTTCAGCATAAAATTTCAGAAGAATATAAAAATTGAATCTATAGAACAAGGGAATTTTTAGGATGAAACGTCTCCATTGAAGTGGTTGTTACACTACTGTAAACATTTGTCAAAATTCATCAAAATGAACACTTAGAAAATGCTGTTATATATCATTATCGTTTGGCTGTGTCCCTCCAAAAGGCATGTGTTGGAACATAATCCAATGAACCACTGTTGGGAGGTGGGGCCCAATGGGAGGTGTTTAGGTCATGAAGGCTGAAGCCTTGTGAACAGATTCATGCTGATTTAAAATAACTTAAACTGGGAGTTCAATCTCTTGCTGTCTCACCTTCCACCATGAGATGACACAGAAAGAAGGTCCTCACCAGACACTTGCCTTTGCATCTTGGATTTTCCAGTTTCCAGAACCATGAAGAATCTCTACAAATTGCCCAGTCTCTTATATTCCATTATAGCAGCACAGACTGAATGTAACTATACATGTATTGCATTTGAATGAATATTAGTAAGAAATTAAACATTCACCACAATAAAGGGATCTTTGAATGAGCACTGGGTCCCTCTGAGCAAGGCCATGGACAGATGTTATGTAAGAGAAAGGACTGGATCAGAACTTTGAGAGCAGAAAGCATCAAATATTCTACAGCTTGAGCCTTCTGTAATGGTAGCAGTAGGAACTGAAGATTCCTATGTTTTTGTTATCTTAGATGGTGAATTGGACTCCACTAATGGAGGGGCTTAAGATATCAGCAGCCATTTATTTTGTATAAACAGTTGTGCAAAATGAATGTGCCAATAAACCATAACAAAATAAATTGGGAGAGCTTCAAATCTAATCCACCTTTTAGGAAGTCTATGATGGATAGACTTGACCTACAGAATCTATGCACACTTTTGATAAGCCAATAATTTCCTCTCTATATAGATACCCCTAATTCAGGCTTCAGGGGCTAAAAAGTGTTCCCAGAGTTGCAACAAAATCATCAATACTTGAACAATATAACACACACTACAAGATTCCTTACTTTGAATGTTGAATATGTGTAGATATAGATACTAACAGAAGAAATTAAAGTTTGGCAGCTTTTGAAAGTGTAGTCATTCAAATATGTAAGGCACTGTTTGATGACACAACTAAAAATAAAGTTTTCATATTTCTTTTTTCAGTATTTTACATAATCTAGGGAGATATAAACTTCTGGCTAACAAAAAAATAAATGTTTGCTTAGGAAACAAGACTCCCAGACTTAAAAATCGTTACAAAAATACATATGTGACCAGCTATGTTTGGTTTCTCCGTTGTCTTTTGTTTGCATTCTAATTTTTCCAGCTTGAAGTATCTTGTCCTTACTCATTTTTAGACATCCAATACAGAGGTAATATTTATTTATTCAGTATTTGTCACTTTGAGAGTACTATGTTTTCTCAGATGTGAATCATCAAGTTGTTCTTGAATATTATACATTTCATTTTCAGGGTAGGATAAACTTTGTACCGATTATATTTGAATTTGTTACTTGAAGTGGAAATTGTATGTGATAGCAGAAAGGCTGAGTGCTTTGAAATGAGTAATACTGGATAGTGAAATATTGGTTAAAATTCTGGATCTTCCAGTGATAGCTGCCATCAAGGACACATTTCTTATCATTTTTAGCCTTAAGTCACTCACTTTGAACATGGAAATAATAAACACATTTTACAAAGTTATACTGGTGTGATGAGATCAGCATTCAGTAAAGGGAAGCTGATACGACTGTCAGTCAACGGATTCATCTAGCTATTTACCTACCGTTCTTTTGTTTTCCTCTCTGCAGCCAAAAGATTTAAGTTCAAATTCTGGATTGACAGTTTATTACATCTGTGACTTTTAGCAAATTATGTACTTTGCAGTCTAAAATTTCACATTTATAATGTATGATATTATTATTAAAGAGTCTATAAGAATCCAGTTTAGTGCCTGAAATATAGTAGGTGCTCATTTAATGACAGCTACTATTTCAACTTTTAGACATCACTATTACTACAAAACTGGCTTTGATATTTTACCTTTCTAAAATTTATTTTTTTGCTTCCTAAAATGCAGACTGTCCTACATCCAAACTATATTGGAAATTAAATATTTTAACGGAAAATAAAAATCACACACAGGTCAAGTAAGTTATAGTGGTTTTGAACAAAAGGCATACAATTTCTTTTTAAAAAAATATAAAAAGTACTAAAGCTATGTTCAACACGAATATACTTATATGTGTATTATATACATGCTGGAAATATCAGTTTTTAAGGGACTACATAGCAGCTACATGTTTTGATAATTGACATTATTCAGCAAATTATTCTAATACAGGAAGTATGTCAAATGATGAGTTCAGTATAACATTTTTATCTGCATTGCTTTGTTACTTTTGTGCATTACTATTAAATGCATTGTTATATGTTGCTGTAAGTTGTATTATTGCATATTAAAATCACTCTTAGATAAAATAAAAATCAACAAGGTCATTTGCACAGCTCGAGAAAATGTTTTTATCATACACAGATTACGCATTTTTCTTTTAGCACTTTTTTTGCATGAAATCAATTGTTTCAGGGTTTTTTTTAAAAAAAACACATCTTCCAGGTAAAGTAAATATTTTCACTTTTAGCTACACATGGATATCCTCCATTATTTATGTTGTCATATACTTATCTTAGTAAAAGTTTGCCTAAAAATAACTGCTTATCCAAAGTGTACTTATGTTAAGTGTAGATATATTTTGAGTAAATAAAAAGCAGGTATTGTTTTCAGAGATAATCTTAAAAATGCTTTATCATGAATCTGGAGGTTAAATAGCTGGAAATGAAATCCAGAAGTAAATGATACCACTTGTAAACATACCTCTGACATTAGGAGTATACAGGAAATTATGACAAGTATCTGTTATCATAGATAAGTAAGGGTATCCCATGGGTAACTAAAAATGAGCATATTTAATGGGAGCCAAGTTTCGTATTTTTAAAAGACATGGAGAAATTTATTTTATAAGAAAAATCTGTTTAAAATGGAAAATCTTTGTAAAAAAACTACTCTTTTTAAAATCCTTTGCTAATGGCCTTCTTGAACTTTATCTTAATGTATATAAGAATTCTTCAAAAGTCACATTATATAATTAATTAAGGATACTAGAGAAAATTAGATACTGCAATGTGTCAACAATGTTTAGAACTGATGTTAAATAAGTCTGGGTGCAGTGCCTCACTCCTGTAATCCCAGCACTTTCGTAGGCGGGTCACCTGAGGTCAGGAGTTCAAGACCAGCTTGGCCAACATGGTGATACCCCAACTGTACTAAAAATATGCAAATTACCTGGGTGTGGTGGTGGATACCTCTAGTTACAACTACTCTGGGAGGCTGAGGCAGGAGAATTGCTTGAACCTGGGAGGTGGAGGTTACAGTGAGCCGAGATCACGCCACTGCACTCCAGCCTGAGAGACAGAGCAAGACTGTTAAAAAAAAAAAAAAGAAAAAATATCGCTGCTAAATACGTTTCTGGCTATTACTAATTTCTATTTGTGATGGTCTAGTTTGTGCTTTTCTTTTTAATAAAGACTTGTTTTTTAAAAGAAAGCACAGTGATCTGGATGATGTCTTATGGTAAAGCCTTGGGGTAAACTCCAAAGGGTAAGTATTAGCAGTGTCGATGCCACCTCATTACGGTAACCACAATACCACATTTAAAGTGAAAAAAAAAATCAGACTTTTCTGAAGTGTCTTGCAAATTCAAATCCTTTCTACGATGGCAAATAAAACAGGAATTTGGAGCACCAAACTTGCCCCTTCCTCTGCAATAAACTAAACAAAAGTTTCAAACATGTTTTAGAATGAATTCCTAATTTTATACATCAAATGACCACCCTCTCATCACATTGAATACCTATGGTAAGAAATTAGAATTCTCTCTCTCGTCCTTCCTTGTTAGTGTAGGGTAGAAGGGATTTTTTTTTCTCATCCATCACTAGGTTCATGGCTGAAGCACCTATAACAAAAGGCAGTTTAACAACAGAAAAGCATACATATTTATTTAATGTAAATTTTATGTGACATGTGGACCTTCAGAAATGAAGACCCAAAGAAATGGCGAAATCTATGTATATTTATGCTTAGGTTGGATGGGGAGTAGACAGTCATGAGGAAGCATGATTGAACAGAAGGAGTATGATCTAATGGTAATAAGCTGGGGGAACTTAGCAAGGCCTGTTTGTTCATATTACTTTCTGTGTCCCAGTGTGACATTCCTTGTCTCCAGATATGAGGCACATGAGGCTCTTATCACATACTTCAGAGGAAGATCAGATTCTTTTTTTATTTTTTTTTTGAGACAGAGTCTCGCTCTGTCGCCCAGGCTGGAGGGCAGTGGCGTGATCTCCGCTCACTGCAAGCTCCACCTCCCGGGTTCACACCGTTTTCCTACCTCAGCCTCCCGAGTAGCTGGGACTACAGGCGCCACCACCACACCCGGATAATTTTTTGTATTTTTAGTAGAGACGAGGTTTCACCGTGTTAGCCAGGATGGTCTCAATCTCCTGACCTCGTGATCCACCCACCTCGGCGTCCCAAAGTGCTGGGATTACAGGAGTGAGCCACCGCACCCAGCTGAAGATCAGATTCTTTTACAGCTTGCTTCAGAGAAGAAGGATTGGAGAAGGTCAGAGACCTTTCTCCTTTGTGATTTTCTCAAATGTGAAGGTGCCATCTTCTGGGGTAGCACGTTCTGAACCCAATGCTCTGGGGTAGCGTGTTTCTATTTGTAGAATATCAAGAGAATGGTGTTGCATCTTTCAGAAAACCCAGTCTAGAAAATCTTAGGAATGAAATATACAACCTAATTTTATACATTTTTCTAATTTCTATTTATGGTTAATATTTGAAGAAACATTCCCTCATGCATATAGAGTTTTAATTTAATGTAAGTGGATAATATACATAATAATGCTGGTTGCAAAGATTTTGTGTTCCAGAAGAGTTCAATAATATTTTCCTTAAAGGTTGGCGTGGAAGAAGAAAATTTATTTCCAACATTTTAATCTTTGACTCTGCATTAGCCATTTTCAAGTAGATAAATTAATTTTTTTCACTTGAGTTATTTACTGAAAATTGGTGAACTTAATTGCTGAAAAGCTTTAGCTTTTGCTGTTTTTTTTTTCGCTAATCATTGATTCAGTGATTACTATTTCTTTTCTATTTTCTTTATATGTACTGTAATTTCTCAATGGCATTCAAGAAACCCAGGAAAGCACATTGAAAGTGGAATTATTTGAGCTGGACATATACTTGTGCATTAAAAAATTCTCCAAATATGTCTTTAAAACTTAATTAAAAATGTCAACTTAGAAACTTAATGTGCCTGGGGCTTAGTCCAGAGGACAGTGGTATCAGCTGAAACAGGAAGATAATGGAAGGGGATTTGAACTTTATGATAAGGACTCCTGGTCAGTTTAAGAAAGACAATGGCAGGATCAGAATATACGTTACTGCCTGCTGTGTATATGCAGCAATAGTGGTTATACCTGGTTCTTTGTCTCCAAATCAGAGCACAGGCCCAACAAGAACAATCCTCGGTCCACTTATGAAGGAGGCTTATCCACTCAGTTGGAGGTATGGTTTCCCTGCATATTGCTGCCAACTTCCTGTCACTGCCCCAGAGGTTTAGAATTAGCATTAATGACCTTCAAACAGCTTAATTTCCCCAGAGTCATTGAACACAGCTAGTTGGCCCTACTAGGCTGAAAGCCATATGGCATCAATTGTAAATGTTTTGCTACCATTTCCCAACATAACCACCTGCCTGATTTACTGTTTGCTGGATACTCACCTTGAATGTGAATATGTCCACATAATTTTTTTCTTTAAATTAAGAAATGTAGTTTAAAATTATGATTCATTTTATCCTATTAAGATGTTGAAGGGGGATGCTGAAGAAGATTCACATTGTCAGTTTTGTATAAATCCACTTGTTGGAGAAAAGTGTTGAAATGAAATTAACAAAACCATCACATAAATATAAACGTGTAGATTGTTAAAATTACAGTTTTAGGAAATTTGCAACATAAAGTACAAGGTAAATAAATATCTCATTTTGAACTCACATATTTAGTACAAAATATTGCCCAAAATCCATCCTAGGGCTTGGGGATATTTAGAAAAGAGAAGACCCCCAGAGCTATAAATCATTAAAAAACCAGATAGCTTAACTTCAAAATGCATTTTATTTTTTTTAGTCTTGGGTTTCAAGATAAAACCTTGAAGAAAACTGTAGAAGCCTTTTCTCTTAGCCATAAAATAGACTCCATATCCCTCCCTTTCCTACCATGTATACTCCCTTCACATTTATCTAATTGTATGCTGTCGTCTATATGCCTTCTTAGAAGTTGCAGGGGCTAATCTTGAGTCTGACAAAGGAAGCTTGGAGACTCAGCTGCAAAATTCCCAAGATTATTTCAAGGTGGCTGGCTAGTCAACAACCCCGCCATTGTTGAGATGCTGCCAGCTCGTGATTCAGGAGGACTGAGATACAAAATAGCCACCAGAGCAAGACACACAGACATTGTACTCAGCACAATTTTGCGCGCCTTCCTTATCAATTTTTCCACACTTAAACTCCTACCCTCACCCCCAAAATTGAAGTGGTTGCTTTGGATGGGAATCCGGCCACATCCCCTTTACTAGTTTTGGTTAGTAAAATCCCTTTCTTTCCACCAGACCTCACTCTTGTGAATTGGACTCTGCAAGTGGTAAGCATTCAGATCTGTATTCAGTTACAACGAAGTGATCTCTCTGCAATGGATACAGAAAAGATAGGTTCAAGGGGAAATATAGGGGAAGAGGGAGGGGGAACTTAAACAGGGGGGATAAATGAATTTGGGATAATTAAAAGCAGACATAGAGAAAATTCTGAAGGGAAACTGGTAATAGTGTATATGGAGACATTGTGCTCCTCAATGGAAATTTTGAGGGTACGATATTGTTTCCATGCATCTCCCTTTCAGCAATTCATCCCAGTGACTTGATGCAATGACATCACCTGTTCTCTTCTGAGGAAACAGTTTTAGACATTCAAAGCCCAGTTGTTCAATGTAGCCGAGATTCTTTATTTTCTATTTCAGCTAATTAGTAGCAATACAAACTCTTGCCAAACAAGAAATGTGAATTCTTAAAGATTAAATTTTATTTTCTCTCTATCTAGAGGTAGGAAACCAATCTTTCGGGAGGCACAAATTACGATGACAGCCAACATTCATTTATTCATTCCAAAATAAAGCCTTTATGTGTAATGAATTATTTTTCGTAATTCTAGAAAGTGGCGTGTTCCAGCAATTATAATTATAAAGTGTACTGTTTTTGGAGGGTAAAATAGTAAGTCACATCATTAAGGTCAAAATGATGTTTAAAGGAAAACTATAACTATGCCTTTAGTATATTAAAATTAGATAATATTTTATACATCTGTCCCTGCAAAATAAAACACTTTTCATATGTTTTCTTTGGCTCACACACAACTAAATTTGATGAGATAAAATATACAAATATTTGACAGGGTCAATTTCCTTTTCAAGTTGGATTTTAATTAATTCAATAAGCATGTATTGATGACCTACTGTATGCAATACATTTGGCTAAATTTAGCATATCTGATTTTGCTCTATCATCATGGATCGTGATGTTTGTGACGGGGGATGTTTGTGACTGGGAGCTTTTTTTTCCCATTAGCCAAATAAATAAGTAGGTAAATGCTTAAAGATTTTTTTAAAAATCCACGTGGTGTTATTTTGAGAGGTATAGAATTTATCTAAGCTCCAGTTCCTTCCATTGGAAAAATGCATATTTAAATGAGGTAATATGTATAAAGGCAATGGTGGCTGGGCACGGTGGCTTGTGCGTGTAATCCCCGCAATTTGGGAGGCCCAGGTGGGACGATCGCTTTAGCCCGGGAGTTCAAGATCAGCCTGGGCAACAGGGAAAGACCCAGTTTCTACAAAATATTTTTAAATTTAGCTGGGTGCAGTGGCACGTGCCTGTAGTCCCAGCTACTTGGGAGGCTGTAGCAGAAGGATTGCTTAGGCCTGGGAGGTTGAGGTTGCAGTGAGCTGTGATCGCGCTACTGCCCTCCAATCTGAACCACAGAGTGAGACCCTGTCTCTAAAAATAAATAAATACAGAAATAAATAAATAAAGACATACATACATACATACACAAAAAAGGCAAAGAGTAGGCCCTCAATAACATGAGCTAATATCAATCTGTATTTCCATAAATTGGTATCATTCTATGTATTCATAGCCTCCAAACCTGTTATAGTCCAGTCTTCGGCTCCTTTTCCTGTGGCTTTAAAAATTTATATTAGATAAGGAAAAGAATCACACTATATACTTATCCTTAACTGTTTTATAGTTATTTTCAGATTTACATTTCCTGTGGTTACCAAATTACAAATGGCTACATGTAAAAACATACCTTTCTGGACAGTTTAGTTTCTCAAAGTTCAGAGGAACTCATATGCACTTACATGTAAAAATTATATAAAATATGCATATGTTAACTTCTCATATATACTTGAAAGACACCTAACAAAATTGAGAGTTCGCAATGGCGTTACACACATATTTGAAGTTGCAAATAGAAAAAAACAGATATCCAGAAATCAGGCTGAGTTTATACCCTAGAGATATTTGCAATTCCTCCATAATAAAGTGACAAAATTTGTGACTTTGAAGCTAAAAATTATGTATAACTACATTTTACACAATTTTAGCCATCAACAACTTATATTAACAAATAAATTAAGTTATACATCAAGCCAGAAAAGATAGCAAATTTCTTATGTTCTAGTATGGGAAGAAGAAAGGCATTTTTAGTTTAAAATTTAGTATGCGACACAAAATGGCCAGATGGTGCACATAATCCATTTGTTGCAGGGCTTCTAGTTCTTTCTGTGCATTGGAAGAAAACCAGGTGACAAGTTAGGCAGCAGTTTTTATGTAGGACATTTCCAAATTGCATATAATCAGAGAATAAGGATCTAGAAGATAACTTCCAACTAAAAACAAGCCATTCTGACTCAAAGTCACAAGAATTCAGTCTTAATAATCACAAATGCTTTCTGGTCTCAAGCTTAAATATCTATTCTCTATTTTCTTTGGACTCTCAGTGTCTTAGAATTTTTGCACACATAGTCTTACATTTTCCTCTTCAGAGAATGGGATTGGCAGAAGAAATGAGAGAACTTTTTGCAGCCAGTCATTTTTTCCAAGATCACAGAGCTAGTCAATACACCCTGAGATTCACATAAACCATGAGAATAGCCAGTATGGGGTACCTAGAAATGAGGAGCACTGCAATTATAATACAAACAAAAATTATACCCCATTTTACTAGTTTGAATCATTACCACAATAAACATGGATTCATATGTTAGGCTGTGATAGAACCAAAAGAAGACATTTATGTGATTTTTTTTTTTTTTAATGGCATGCATCTGCTCGGGACAGGCTGTGCTTTTTAGAGGAACAAATTTATCCTTCAGTAAAAAATTCTGGAGAAGTGTGATATAAAAGATCAATTAAACTTGATATTTAAAGTCTTTGTACCAAAATAATGAATCTATTCATGAACAATACAAGAATGAGATTTGGCAGGAAAGCTATGTCAGTATATCTCATATCAGTGCCTAGCTAGGATGCTAATTCACAAGAAAAAATATTGTCATTCTCCAATGTCAGACGGTTATTTGAAGCCTGTCTGCTTTTTTTGGTAAAGATACTTTAAATAAGGAACCTGGGGAAAGAGTTACAGATATCTACTGGCATGAAGAGGAAGACTGTTTACTGAATAGAATTGAATGGATTTTTTTATGAGTATTGGTATTATTTCAATTTTCAATTAAAAAATAAACTGGTATATGCAAAATCTTCATGCTGTGGGCCATATTGAAAGATAGTAAATAATTGAAATAAAATGCCGAGATATTGGTGGGGACCCGTCTGCACCTACTAGGGTCTTGATGTTACCTGAGCCCCCTTAGGTATTTTAAATATGTGCCAGAAGACATGCTTCCCAGGACATGATTTTTCTATTCCTAAAAATAAGTTACAGGAAAAATAGACAAATGAAGACTAAATGTTTCAAGAGGGAACCCATATAATGGGTTAAATGAGGCATAGGATAGCAGTGTGTGAGGCATTTTGTATTAGAGCTCATTTAAAATACCATCGGTTACATGAGGTTTCAGAAAAAAAGAAAACAGCCTGTGTTCTGCATAAACAACTGTATGCAATGCATTGTAAAATGGGTATGAGGAATTAAGGAAAGAATGCCTTTTCTTCTGGTGTTCATCTTCCTCCTGGTTCCTAGCCAACTACAACAATTTGTTTTATAATCTTGCTTATGGCACCTTCCATGGCAACAGGTGCTTACTCATTTTGACAAATGTCACTTTATTAACAATCGTGATGTATGCAAAGAGGACTAACAATCCCTCTAGTTATGCAAAGGACAGGCACAGTACCCGCTGGGGATCAGAGCCTACCAACTTTGTGACAGCTCACAGTATATTTTCACTATTGAAGCCAATGGAGTATATATTGAATATACACTTTGTTCAAGGATTGGTCCTGCTTTATGCTTGAGGCTTATTTTATTTTCAACGTGTCCTGATTTATTAAACTAGTTTTATGATGGACACACCTAAAGAGCATCTGTCTCCTATACAGGAAATGGCCATGTTATAGTGACAAACTTGGCAATGTAGAAATAAACTTAGAAATGTAGGCAAATATGAGATGATACCTGAACATCATCTCAGCCACACCACAGTTATTGAGATATTGTTTTCTAAGGGTAAGGTCCAAACACTTTATCATATTTTTATATCTTGCATGTAGTAGATAATTTATATACCTACCAATCACACACACACACACACACTTAATGTCATAGCAATCTAATTAGAAATAAAAGTTTCTAAATTTCAAACAATGTGGAGCAAAACTATAAAATATTGTCTTAAGTTTTACAAATTTTTTAAAAAGGTGATTCACAGGATTATGGAGGATATTGATCCAATTGAATAAAACATAAAGCCCTGAATACTTCTCCACTCTTCCATTTTTATAGAAACTAAGAAGCAATTTAAGGATTTCTTTTTTAATGTGAAGAAAAATGTTTTGTTAGATTTTCTGCTAAATGCCATTTAAATAATCAATTTGCCAACATTTAGGGAAATTGAGTATGTCACTTCTCTAAAAAGCTTGTCATTTCTCTTTAGGGTAACGTGTAACAGAGATGCATAGGAAAATTCAGGGATGTGCTTTGAAATACTATTAGTAGATAGCAAATGGGGGATAGATGGATAAAAATTTAATCTATATATTACTGGGCAATAGTTAAAAGGAATAAAGTATCTCTCTATACACATGGGTCTCAAAATTGGCCTCAAAAATGATACTGAGTTAAAAAACACTAAGTGAAACATGGTGAATATCACATTTCCCTGTGTAAATATAAAAATAGAAAAAATATAACAATCATTGTTGATATATATTTAGGAAAGAAAGGATTAATAGTTTAATATTGAGAGTAGATTAGACACACACATATATTAAATATATAAGAATTAGCCTTTCGATTTGTTAATCTTTTTGTTTTAATCTGCTGTATCTCTATTTACTATTTCATTCATTATTATTGTTGGTTTTTATAATTGCATTTCTTCTGCTTGGGTTTCTTATATTTTCCCTAGTATCTTAAGTTAACTGTTGAATTTATCGGTTTTCAGACTTTATTGCTTTCTTGTATGTTTTAAATATGCTTTCCTATTTCCAAATCTACAAATTTTTCAAAAAAAAAATGTTTTTTTCTGACTTTGAACTTCGTTGTGCTAAGAGAAGTATATCTGTCTGATAATTCCTTGGAATTGGCTGATATGTGCATTATGTCTTCCCCATGTGGTTCGGCTTTCTCTGAAGTTCCGTGCGTACCTGAGAACACTGTGTATTCCTTGGTATGATGGGTTTGTTGACTTCTTTATATGTTTTGAGGCAAGTTATTAGAGGCATCAAAGTTGAAATGAGTGTATAATTATCATTGTTTTATGATGTTTTCCATTCTATATGATGCTTTGTGCCTTAAAGACTTCACTCTATAATATTAATATAGATACACCAGCTTTCCTTTGACTAATATTTAAGCTGCCTAATTTCTTATCCTTTGTGTATCAGTTTTTCCATGTTTTTATTTTCATGTGTGATTCTTCGATAGTATAATCCTGGATCTTATCTTTTATTGAATTTAACCTTTAACTAGAAAGTTAATTTATTTACATTTATTAGGATTGCTGATATATTTGGATTCATTACCATCCTATTTCTTGTTTTGTATGTTCCTCTTTTGCTTCATCGCTTTTACTTTTTATCACTTTTTCTGCATCTTTTACATGAAGTTTTTATTTAAATTCTATTTCCCTCTTTATTCTTTTAATAGTTACCATGAAATTTTAACAGATTTATTTACTTAAAGTCTACATTAATCATTTTCTCTATTCCTTCTTTATATAACATAGGGACCTTAGAATTATAAAAATCAAATCACCTGCTAGTCTTACTTATTGTCCCATATTTTAATTATATCCTTTCTGTATTCCCAAATTTAATTTTTTTGTTATTTCACACAGACCCTGTGGTTTATCTACATGCTTTCCATGTTCTTCACTCAACATTTCTTCTTGTATCTGCAGCTTTCCTTTTGTAGTTATTTTCCATCTTGCTGACATATCGTCAAAAGTTTGTTGAAGTGTGAATCTATTCACTTTTAGGTTTCCTAAAGGGAGTTTTAGTTTTTCTTTTAGGTTTACTTACATCTTACTTTTGAATTATTTCACACATGACAAAATATGTGAGAGGAGTACAACTATTAATACTTCCTATATACCTTGCGCCCACATCCTTTACTTGTTTATGTTTTACTGAATGCACTTTATCATTCTCTCTCTCTTCATCCTCAGTGTTCATTTTATTACCATGTTGACAGGAAGAGTTGTTCTTGATATTAAGTAAGGATTTTAAATCAACTTATTATCACTGCAAATTTCCAAAAGACAGAAAGAAGGGTAACAGTGTGAATCTCTCTGGCTTCTAGTAGAAATGGAAATATTGCTTAGATTGGAGGAAGGTCATAGAGCACTCAGAAGAAATATGATCGTATTGTCATCATAGAAGCAATACATTTGTCTTTTGTCTCCTTACTTGTTTATATTTTTTCAACTATTTAAATCAAACAATTTGAGGTGAAAGTTCACCACCACTCTCACCTACCAATAACAAGATAGAACAGTGGAAATATTGATTCACAAACATGTGTTTTCATTTTGATGATAGTCAGCTACTAATCTAGATGCTTGATATAAGAGACATTATCTAAGCTCTACCATACCTGTATCAGTAGAATTACTTCCCTATTATACATGAAGATATACAGGCATACCTTGGAGATATTACAGATTCAGTTCCAGACCACTGCAGTAAAGCAAACATTGCAATAAAGTGAGTCATACAAGTTTGTTGGTTTTCCAATGCATAAAAAAGTCATGTTTACATTACAATATAAGCAGCTGAGTGTGCAATAGAAGTATGTCTAAAAAACAATGCACATACTTTAATTTTAAAATACTTTATTGCTAAAATGCTAATGATTATCTGTTCCTTCATCAAGTTGTGATTTTTCACAGGTAAAGGGTTTGGTCCAAGTGTTGGTGGCAGCTGACCAATCAGGGTGGTGGTTTCTTAAAGTTAATGTGGCTGTGGCAATTTCTTCTAACAAGGCAGCAATGAAGTTTGCCACATTGGTTGACTTTTCCTTTCATGAAAGATTTTTTTTTTTTTTTGTAACGTGATGCTGTTTGATAGCTTTTTCCCCACAGTACAACTTCTTTCAAACCCAAATTCTACCACTGCTTTATCAACTAAGTTTCTGTAATATTCTAAATTCTTTGTTGTTATTTGAAGAATGTTCACAGCATCATTACCAGGAGTAGATTCTATCTCAAGGAACGACTTTCTTTGCTCATCTCTAAGAAACAAATCCTAATGCATTAAAATTGTATCTTGAAACTGCAGCAACTCAGTCACATTTTCAGGCTCCAGTTCTAATTCTAGTTGTCTTGCTGATTCCACCACATCCGCATTTACTTCCACTGAAGAGTTAAACCCCTCAAGGTCATCTGTGAGAGTTGGACTCAACTTCTTCTAAACTCCTGTTATTGTTGATATTTTGGACTCCTCCCAGGAATCACAAATGTCCTTAGTGTCATCTAGAGTGGTGAATCCTTTCCTGAAGATTTTCAATTTATTTTACCCAGATTAATCAGAGTAGTCATTATGGCAGCAATAACCTTACCATGTTTAGTTCTTATGTAATAAAACTTGAAAGTTGAAATTACTCTTTGATTCAGAGGCTACAGAATGGATGTTGTGTTAACGAGCTTAGAAACACTAATATCCTTGTTCACCTCCATCGGAACTCTTGGGTGGTCAGGTACATTGTCAATGAACAGCAATATTTTGAAAGGACTCTTTTTTTTCTGAGCAGTAGGTCTCAAGAGCGGGATAAAAATATCCAGTATACCATACTGTTAACAGATATGCTGTCATTCAGACTTTGCTCCATTTATAGAGTACAGGCACAGTAGATTTAGCATAATTCTTGCTATTTTCAGAATCGTTAATCAGTATTGGCTTCAACTTCAATTTACCAGCTGCATTAGCCCCTACCAAGAGTGTCACCCTGTGCACTGAAGCTTTAAAGCCAGGCATTGACTTATTTTCTAGCCATGAACGTCCTAGACAGCATCTTCTTTCAATATAAGTCTGTTTCATCTACACTGAAAATCTCTTGTTTAGTGTAACAAACTTCATCTATTATCTTAGCTAGATTTTCCAGATTATGTGCTAAAGCTTCTACATCAGCACATGCTACTACTTCACCTTGCACTTTTTCTTTTATTTTGGGATGGCTTCTTTCCTTAAAAATTATCAACCAACTTCTTCTAGTTTCCAACTTTTCTTCTTCATTTCTCTCAGCCTGAAGAGAATTGAAGATAATTTGGGCCTTGTTGTAGTTGGTTTGATTTTCTATCCAGACTGATAAAACGTTCTCCATATCAGCAACAAGCCTGTTTTACATTCTTCATCGTTCATTTGTTCACTGTAGTAGCACTGTCAATTACCTTCAAGAACTTTTCCTTTGTGTTCATAAGTTGGCTGTTTGTTATAAGAGACCTAGCTTTTAGCCTCTCTCAGCTTTCAACATGCCTTCTTCATTAAGTTTAATCATTTCCAGCTTTTGACTTAAAGTGGGAGATGTATGATGCTTTTCTTCTCACTTGAACACTTACAGGCCATTGCAGGGTTATTACTTGGTCTAATTTTAATATTGTTGTGTCTCAGGGAATAGTGAGGCTTGAGGAGAAGAAGAGAGATGGAAGAACAGCTAGCTGCTGAAGAAGTGGGAACACACATGATATTAATTAAGTTTGCTATCTTATATGTGCAGAGTGTATGGTGTCCCACAATTACAATAGTGACATAAAAGATCATTGATCACAGATAACCATAAGTAATATAATGACAATGATAAAATCTGAAATATTGTGAGAAGTATTGAACTGTGACCCAGAAACCAAAAGTGAGCACATACTGTTGGAAAAAATAGTGTGGATAGAATTGCTCAAGGCAGGCTGGCCACAAACCTTCAATTTGTAAAAAACACAACATCTACAAGAAAAGTGCAATGAAACAAAGTACGCTTGTCATTGCTCCAGGTTACAGAGAAAAAAAGTGGAAGAGATTAGATTCAAATCAAATCTCTCTGATGCCAAAATCCATGATCTTAATCATTAAATACATTGCTTCCAATTTTATGTCTAGATAATATATATTTCACAGGTTTTATATAAAAATCTATTGTTTAACCTCATCTCATTAGTAATATATATATAATATTCAGAAAGTTTAATTAAACAATGGTTGCTTAAATGAACTACTGCTTTATTAAGCAAGAAACAAATCTTAATCTGTAATATATATTTAGAAGTAGCATTTATAACATTAAAATAAGCCATGATGGTTTTTCCAAAATAATGAGAAAATGACCCCTTAAATCAATTATACTTTAAAAAGAAAGATGCCTGTTTTGTCTGTCTTTATGAAGGAGATGAAATTTGGCAAGGCAAAAACTATAGATTGTTAAAAGAAGCAAGTTAACTCATGTTTATGTTTTATAACTTATTTTATTTTTTAAAACAACCTTGAGTAGAGTTTTCTTTGTATTTATTTTGTACTATTTTAAGATGTATAGGTCATTTGCAAGTAGTTAGTTTCTGAATTTTCGGTGCAATCCAAATACTTAGTTTAGTATTACCTGTGGTTTACCTGCTAATTTAAAAAAATGACTAACATGCAAATTAAGATTATAACCACGCATTTTCAACTGCAAACTATATGGAGAGAGTATTCGTTATGAAAAAGATAAAAAATAAAAATCACATAGTTTCTATTTTCTTTGCAGTTTAAAAATGAATTGGAAAATGAATTAGTAATAATGTTTAAAATGCATTTAATTGTGTTTTTTAATGTTGCATGGCATAAAATTTTAATAGCTCGGTTAGAAATCTATGTCTGAACTAGATTTCAGAGAAATTGTTTTCCTCTTTCTATTGGTGAAATACAAACTGCTGTGTCTTGATATGACCACTTGATGGAACTCTTTCATTTTGCTTTCAGCAATCTCTAAGCAGTGACAAACTTACCTTTCTTGGCAGGTGTAAAAGTGTATATAAGTATGTATGTGTGTATATATACATGTATATGTATGTGTGTGTGTGTATATATATGTATATATATGTGTGCGTATGTATATATGTATATATATATGTGTATATATGTGTATATATATATCTATGCTTAAAGGAATTCGTTATTTGGCACATTTAGTATTCTCTACCGTTTTTTATGTATGTGAATTTTATTTATTTCTATGGAGAACCACAGTGTTAGTAAGTCGACCTGTAGAAAAAGAAATAAAATTCTACTTCTTAAATAAACTCTTGTTCTCATTTCCCTCCAAGAATTTTTTGCAAAAAATTAATTTTAAATAATTCTAAATATTTAAATATAATAATATCCAAGATGTTATTTGCTTTATAATCAAACTGAAACTGTATTTCTGGAATGCCTTCAAAATTCATAGTCAGAAGCATTCACAAGGTCTTGGGAATTAGAGGGTGTTAGGTAGCTGTGGGAACTTCCTAACAATTATCCTTATTAAGAAAGATAGTTTGAGAAGGGGAGAGATTGATTTTGAAGTGAAGCTTTCAATAAAGTCATATAGAACAATTAGGAAAAACTAGAAGTGAAGGACGGGGTGAAAATCACCTTCTCTTCATTGAAAACATTGACGCTATAGGTCATCCAAGAGCTGTGGATTAGGTATCAATCATCTATTTGTGACTTTTCATTTAAACTTTCTGAAGTTTTGCATAAAATAGGGATAATCGTAAATCTCTCACGAGGCTCAGATACAATAAAACTCACTGTAGTAATACATTTGTAAACTCTAAAAACATCGTGGAACTAGTAGTTGTTGGAATGATCACATTGTTGTAAAGAAAGCCCACATTAAGCATGTCAGCATATCTCGGAGAAAAAGGCCGTCTTCGGTAACTCTACCTTACAAAATATTTTCCATGCTCTGTAGTGTCTGGCTCCTAGTCAGAAGAATCTCAAGGAAGTAAGGCCTCTTTTTTGTTTGCCATTTATTCTAAGTGATCTCTGCCACTTTAGTGGCATCTAGTCCTATGCTAATGGTGGCCAAATCATTTTTCCAGTCCAGAATCTCTGCATGAACTCCACCATCCTATTAGACACTTTCTCCCCAATATTCTGGAAACTTAAATTTCTCTGTCTTAAACCAAACTCACTGTGTTTATTCTGCAAAACTGTTGCATACACTTGGCTGACAGAGTTTTTGGTTTTTAAATTGATGACCGTGATTAATTTATCTTTTGGCTCCCCAGTACCCAGCCTACAGTAGTCAGTGACCGATTAACCATTGAATGAATGAAGTATTTTGAAGCTCAAGACACAGATTTGACCTAATGGTGATAATTTCAAACATTAATTTGTTTTATTGTGACTCTGTTAGAGATTGGCTTATACAATATTACTTTCCTAGTGATTCTTGTTTTTATCTATTTTTGGTCTACACAAGGCATTGAAAATATAAGTCACTGAATGTGCCCTCATTTTCAGAGTTTAAAAGAAACTTCATTGCTGCACTAATGATAAACATTTAATCAACCCATTTTTAGGAATAAGTTATAAAACACTATTAATGCTTTTTCTCTATATACACTTTTTCTTCTTGAATTACTGGAGTGAGGAAATTCACTTAAGAGTAATGTCTTTCAATAAGAGCAGCTGTAAGGGAAAAGCATATTTTCACTGCCAAGAAAAACTATCAGATAAAATACATTCATTGTACAAAAAAATTACAAACGATTTCTGTAGACATGCAATATGGTATGTACTATTGAATGTGTTGGGGATAAAGTAATAAACAAAAGTACATGTCCTTACATTCTTTGAGCTTGTGTGGGAAACCCAATATAAACAAATGTGCTATTTATATTTCGGTTTAAATTATTTTATTTCAGGTTGCAACAGAACTATACAAAATGTGAAGTAGGGAAGGTGATGAAGTAACAGAGGCTGCTATTTTCTAATGGGTTGTCAGAGAAGATCTGTCTAAGGGGAGACTTTATATAGATATCTGAGTGAAATGATGGGCCAAGGCATTTCGGGAAGACATTTTGGATTGCCTCGAGAGGTCTCAAGAACCTTCCAGGGCTCTCCAGAACCCCTCTTCAGGGATCTCTGACAAGATACTGATTACAGAGATGTCTGAGGACAGAGCTGGGACAATCCAACATTTGTAGTACTGATGCAAAGAAAGCCCACCAAAAGAGATTTAGATCATTTCTATAGTTCTATAAAAATGTTTTTATGACTCCCAATTTTCATTTAGTTAGCGTATTTTTTCTTCTTCATGTCACCTTTACCCTTTGGTTGACTGTAAAGGAATCCATACACTTACGCAATGTATTCTGTAACAGCATAAGCTGTTTTCAATGATGGGAGCATCAATTTATAGGTAAGTATAACTCAATTAAAGCACATAAGTTCAGGTACTAAAATCAATACAAAGAGCATATTCTGGTACCTCCCAGTCGCCCGCCTCCGGTTTACATATGCTTAACATTTCTGGTGGACAGAATCTTGCTGCTTGTTTGGGATTCTTGACATCACAATATTCATCGTAGAGTAGGCATGCAATGCTTTTAATTTAAATCAATAAGTTAATTTCAAGGGGCAGGGAAGTGAGCAAAAGGGGGCTTATGACCCTTTTTCCTAAAGAGCAACCAATGGTCAGCCACCATTGATTGCTACACAAGGCCACTCCTGAGATCCCAGTTCTAATATCATAAATAATCAAGTACATGAAAATAATAGAAAATGAAACCCATCCTTTTCTGACAACCGTGTCTTGCTTCTGGAGATAAAACTAATGATTTTCCCAGAAAATTTTTAAGCAACATTTGGAGGAAAAGCTAAAGAGAGATTTGAATATTATTCCTTTAGGACAGGATTGCCTGGTAACTTACAGGGCACCTATTTAAATGTGAACTTCAGATAAGCCTCTAAGTATTTAAGATGTTCTTATACTAAAAAGTTATTTGTTTTTTACATGAAATTGAAATATAAGTAGAAATCCTATATTTTTATTTGCTAAATCTGACAATCCTATGTTAGGAATACTTTAGACAGATGAGGGTAAGATACTTTCTCTGGAAACATCAAGCAAGCTATTTTTGTTAGTCCATCAATCAAAGCCAAGGAGCCAATAGGATAGATTAGTATGGCTAAATGTCTTAGGCTATTGGCAAAAATGTGTGGGTGTAGTATTTTTCAGGACAAAATAAAAGAAAGGAAGTTAGCTTTTAGATGGATGAAATGTTCTTTCTTAGCTATGATTTTATTAAAAATATACTGAGATGAGAAAATCAATCCTTTCTCAGATGAGAAGAAATCCAAACATAAGCGCAATAAAACGTGTGAAAGCAATAAAATACATGCTATAGAATTCAACCATATTCCAATATATACTGATAGAGCAAATATGAGAGAGGATAATAATACATGAAGCTAAACTATGCCCTCTTCCATGAAAAATCATAGGCTCAAATTGTCTATGGAGGGGCTAGGCCACTCATAATGACAAAAGATGAAGACATTAATAAGAGTTATATAACATTTTTGTAGTTATATTAAGCTTCTAAGTGAGGGTAAAAAGTAGCAGAAATATTCCCAACCGTGTGATAAAAACAATAAAAAATTACTACAATTGACAGAACTCCAGGATCATAAGAGACTTGTTAGATTCTAAAGGAAGTTGCTAATGAATAAGGAAAGCTGTTAAACAGGCATTGAAAGTCTCCAAAGAACTAGGGCATGCATTAAAGAAATCCTCAGGAAAATGCAATATAGTAAAATTCAGAAAAAAATGTTTAACTGTGGTGTGGTATAAAATTCCAGTGGTGTGAATTTCAGAATCAAGAATAGACCTGAGAAAGAAGAGGAGGAGGAGGAGGAGGGGGACCTTTCTAGCAAAGATCATTACCTGTCAAAACCATGAAGTCTCTTAATAAAATAAGCTACTGACTAGATTTTAAATTTGCATTGGAAATGCCATGATTATTAAAAATTTTTACATAAAAAAAGGCCTGGGTTATTTGAATGTGTTCTCTAACTCTGGTTGTGTGCTTGGAAATAAAGCCCTATCACTGGCGTTCCAACTCTGCTGTGATCCTATTTTGGGGGTTAGTTCCTGGCAGTGCTGCTATGAGCATATTTGCCAAATTGTCTAAAGACCACTTTTCTTGTTATGCAAATATCAGTTTAGTCGTCCAACTTGTGTATACAGTTCTGGAACAAGAAGCATCTGGAAAAAAAGAACATATTATGACAGTTAGCTAAAAGTGGGGGATGGTGATATTCTTTGGAGGAAAAGAATTCTATCAAGGACCTAATGTATTTAATTCTGTTCGTTAAAAACAAATTTCCAATGGTTTCAAGCCAGAAATTAATTAAAATAAAAATGGGAGTTAACATGAAATATTAACAAAACTTTATCATTTCTATTTGTTTTTGTTAACTGTGCTTAATAAGTGTTCAGAAAAAACATGGCATTATATTAATGTCTCCTAAATATTTGAAAATCTGTAATTTAGCACTTCTTACATTTCTTTATTATTATTATTATACTTTAAGTTCTAGGGTACATGTGCACAATGTGCAGGTTTGTATACATGTGCCATGTTGGTGTGCTGCACCCATTAACTCCTCATTTACGTTAGGTATTTCTCCTAATGCTATCCCTCCCCCAACCCCCCACCCCATGACAGGCTCTGGTGTGTGATATTCCCAACCCAGTGTTCAAATGTTCTCATTGTTCAATTCCCACCTGTGAGTGAGAACATGCAGTGTTTGGTCTTCTGTCCTTGCGGTAGTTTGCTCAGAATGATGGTTTCCAGCTTCATCCATGTCCCTACAAAGGACATGAACTCATCCTTTTTTACAGTTGCATAGTATTCCATGGTGTATATGTGCCACATTTTCTTAATCTAATCTATCATTGATGGACACTTGGGTTGGTTGCAAGTCTTTGCTATTGTGAATAGTGCCACAATAAACATATGTGTTCATGTCTTTATAGTAGCATGATTTATAATCCTTTGGGTATATACCCAGTAATAGAATTGCTGGGTCAAATGGTATTTCTAGTTTGAGATCCTTGAGGAATCACCACACTGTCTTCCACAATGGTTGAACTACTTTACAGTCCCACCAACAGTGTAAAATCCTTCCTATTACTCCACATCATCTCCAGCACCTGTTGTTTCCTGACTTTTTAAATGATGGCCATTCTAACTGGTGTGAGATGGTTTCTCATTGTGGTTTTGATTTGCATTTCTCTGATGACCAGTGATGATGAGCCTTTTTTCATGTGTGTGTTGGCTGAATAAAGGTCTTCCTTTGAAAAGTGTCTGTTCATATCCTTTGCCCACGTTTTGATGGGGCTGTTCGATTTTTTCTTGTAAATTTGTTAAAGTCTTCGTTGATTCTGGATATTAGCCCTTTGTCAGATGGGTAGATTGCAAAAATTTCCTCCCATTCTGTAGGTTGCCTGTTCACTCTGATGGTAGTTTCTTTTGCTGTGCAGAAGCTCTTTAGTTTAATTAGATCCCATTTGTCTATCTTGGCTTTTGTTGCCACTGCTTTTGGTGTTTTAGTCATGAAGTCCTTGCCCATGCCTATGTCCTGAATGGTATTGCCTAGGTTTTCTTCTGGGCTTTTACGGTTTTACATATAACATTTAAGTCTTTAATCCATCTTGAATTAATTTTTGTATAAGGTGTCAGGAAGGGATCCAGTTTCAGCTTTCTACATATGGCTAGCCAGTTTTCCCAGCACCATTTATTAAATAGGAAATCATTTCCCCATTTCTTGTTTTAGTCAGGTTTGTGAAAGATAAGATGGTTTTAGATGTGTGGTGGTATTTCTGAGGCCTCTGTTCTGTTCCATTCATCTATGTATCTGTTTTGGTACCAGTACCATGCTGTTTTGGTTACTGTAGCCTTGTAGTATAGTTGGAAGTCAGGTAGCATGATGCCTCCAGCTTTGTTGTTTTTGCTTAGGATTGGCTTGGCAATACAGGCTCTTTTTTGGTTCCATGTGAACTTTAAAGTAGTTTTTTTCCAATTCTGTGAAGAAAGTCATTGGTAGCTTGATGGGGATGGCATTGAATCTATAAATTACCTTGGGGAGTATGGCCATTTTCACAATAGTGATTCTTCCTATCCATGAGCATGGAATGTTCTTCCATTTGTTTGTATCCTCTTTTATTTCATTGAGCAGTGGTTTGTAGTTCTCCTTGAAGAGGTCTTTCACATCCCTTGTGAATTGGATTCTTATGTATTTTATTCTCTTTGTAGCAATTGTGAATGGGAGTTCACTCATGATTTAGCTCTCTGTCTGTTACTGGTGTATAGGAATGCTTGTGATTTTTGCACATTGATTTTGTATCCTGAGACTTTGCTGAAGTTACTTATCAGCTTAAGGAGATTTTGGGCTGAGATGATGGGGTTTTCTAAATATAAATCATGTCGTCTGCAAACAGGGACAATTTGACTTTCTCTTTTCCTAATTGAATATTTATTTCTCTTTATTTCTTTATTTCTTTCACTTGCCTGATTGCCCTGGCCAGAACTTCCAGCACTATGTTGAATAGGAGTGGTGAGAGAGGCCATCCCTGTCTTGTGCCGGTTTTCAAAGGGCATGATTCCAGTTGTTGCACATTCAGTAAGATATTGGCTGTGCGTTTGTCATAAATAGCTCTTATTATTTTGAGATACGTCCCATCAATACCAAATTTATTGAGAGTGTTTAGCACGAAGCGCTGTTGAATTTTGTCAAGGGCCTTTTCTAAATCTATTGAGATAATCATGTGGTTTTTGTCTTTGGTTCTGTTTATGTGATGGATTATATCTATTGATTTGCGTATGTTAAACCAGCATTGCATCCCAGGGATGAAGCCAAATTGATCTTGGTGGATAAGCTTTTTGATGTGCTGCTGGATTCGGTTTGCCAGTATTTTACTGAGGATTTTCGCAGCGATGTTCATCAGGGATATTGGTCTCAAATTCTCTTTTTTTGTTGTGTCTCTGACAGGCTTTGGTATCAGGATGAAGCTGGCCTCATAAAATGAGTTAGGGAGGATTCCCTCTTTTCCTATTGTTTGGAATAGTTTCAGAAGGAATGGTACCAGTTCCTCTTTGTACCTCTAGTAGAATTCAGCTGTGAATCCTGGACTTTTTTTGGTTGGTAGGCTATTAATTATTGCCTCAATTTCAGAGTCTGTTGTTGGTCTATTCAGGGATTCAGCATCTTTCTGGTTTAGTCTTGGGAGGGTGTATGTGTCCAGGAATTTATCCATTTCTTCTAGATTTTCTAATTTATTTGCATAGAGGCATTTATAGTATTCTCTGATGGTAGTTTGTATTTCTGTGGGATCGGTGGTGATATCCCCTTTATCATTTTTTATTGCGTCTATTTGATTCTTCTCTCTTTTCTTCTTTATTTGTCTTGCTAGCGGTCTATCAATTTTGTTGATCTTTTAAAAAAAACCAGCTCCTGGATTCATTGGATTTTTTGAAGGGTGTTTTGTGTCTCTATTTCCTTCAGTTCTGCTCTGATCTTAGTTATTTCCTGACTTCTGCTAGCTTTGGGATGTGTTTGCTCTTGCTTCTCTTGTTCTTTTAATAGTCATGTTAGGGTGTTGATTTTAGATCTTTCCTGCTTTCTCTTGTGGGCATTTAGTGCTATAAATTTCCCTCTACATACTGCTTTGAATGTGTCCCAGAGATTCTGGTATGTTGTGTCTTTTTTCTCATTGGTTTCAAAGAACATCTTTATTTCTGCCTTCATTTCGTTATGTACCCAGTAGTCATTCAGGAGCAGGTTGTTCAGTTTCCATGTAGTTGTGCAGTTTTGAGTGAGTTTCTTAATCCTGAGTTCTAATTTGATTGCACTGTGGTCTGAGAGATAGTTTGTTGTGATGTGTGTTCTTTTACATTTGCTGAGGAGAAGCACTTCTTACATTTCTGATGTGAAAACTGTTTAAACACTATGGCATCCTAGTTTAAAAATTACATATTGAGTGGTCCAAACAGACCGTAAAGTTTTCAGAAAGCAATATTCATATCACGTACATTGAAGTTAGTTTCGACTGGATATTATACGATACTGCTTATTTAGGCAAGATAGTGTTTTCTTTTAATATTGCAATGTGTGATGTACTAAAGAACTTTAATGTTGAAGCTTTAAAAAGACAGAAATAAGAGAAACCCAAACACATTCTGACTGGCTGTAAAAGTAAGAATAAATAGTACTTGCAAAGCATCATAAAATGGATATAACAGCAAAAAAAAAAAAAAAAATGGGTAGAAATGTTATCGTTGATTTTTCTTTGTTTCCTCAAGGAGGAAAAATAACACTTTTATCATGGTTGGGACATAACTTCTAAAGAAAAACAAGTTTAGAGCTTTCTATGTATTTTCTATTTCTTTCTTTAGACAATGTTACCACGTGGTCTGGTCTAATGCAGCTGTGACACATACACATACACACACATCACCGACCAGGATATGCTGTGCTATTGCTTTTGCTTCTTCGTGTGAATATTGAAAGGCCACAGGGTCACCTTCAGCTCCTTGGACACTGGCTTCCTGTGTGTCCTGCTGTGCATATAGGGCCTGCTACCGTGGTGTTTCCTCTGAGTCCCACACGCTGTGCCATTTTTGTACGAATTGAGCCAGATATTTTCTACATGGCATCATGGTCTGCCACTGGAATTTTACACTGAAAAGTTAGCAATAAGCATTTTACTACTCATTATTATTTATATGTTGCTATGTAATAAAGCACCGCAAAGCTTAATGACTTCAAATCACAGCCATTTTATTGGGTATGATGCCATGAGACAGCAATATGGGCAGGGTGAAGAAGAGAGAACTCGTCCATGATTGACATGGTTTTGGCTGGGACAGCTCAGCTGGACATAGTGGAACCCATTGGCCTCATTTGCACGTGGGGCCTGGTACTTGCTGTTGGCTGGAATGCCATGGGTCTCTTCCATGTAGATTGTGTTTCTGCCTGTGGCCTGTCACTCTCCCGTCTCTCTGTGTGGTTACCCTCCTTAATAGGAGATTCCGGAATTCTTTATTCGGAGCTGAGTTCCGAAAGGGAAAGTAGAAACTGAAGACCTGAGCTCAAAAGTCCTAGAACATAACTTCTGTGACATTTCATTGATCAAAGCAAGCCACGTGGGCAACCCAGATTCAGGAGTTAAAGAAACAGACTTCACCTCTTGACAGGAGGGTGGCAAACACCTTAGAAAACGCGCATAGGCATGACCATTGGTGGGCAGTTTTCATCACTGTAGCACACTGCTTTTATGGGAGATGTGCAGTGGCCTTTGAAATGAACAGCTGTACCCAATATCATTTTGCTTTGAATAAGGCAGGAGCATGGATTCTAATTTTTCTCCCAAGTATTCCCTGAAGGAAAAAAATTTATATATCCATTTGTGGTTATAATGTTAAATTAGTTTTAAAAGTTTACAATTTTGATATAATCTCTTCCTCCTCAAGTAGCTTAGCTGGTTAATTCAGAAGGACTAAATGCATCTATTTCTATTTTCCTCCCTGTTTGAAAATAGACAAGTCACCTGTACTAATTTTCTATGATAAGACGTGGAGACTAGGTTATATATCTTTGCAGATAAGCACGCTCAGAACTGAAAGAATAAAGTTGAAAGTATGTTGTTTCAGTAGGGAACAGTGGGAAATAATTAATAACCCACATTAGTTCTGTGTGTTGGAATGTTGTTGTGGGGGTAGGAGAAGTAATTATTTTGCAGTTAAATTAATACAAGTCTACTTCCTGATGCTTCTGCTACAGTAACTTCTTTTTGTCTTACCACCTCGAATCCATGTGTTTTGTGATGTGCCATTATCTTGCTTTAAGCTCTTCAGTTTCTTCCAGTGGCTGGTAGAAAACAGTGAAAATTCCTTAGTGTGACATTTATGAGCCTTGCCTGGTTCCAGCTGTCACTCATCATGCCCCACCTCACGGCCTGTGCCCCAGCCAATCAAACTGCCTGTAATTTTCTCAGATGGCAGTCTGGGTCAGACCTGCAAGGCTGCTCGTTCAGTGCTCTCTGTTGTAGCTTCCTTTGGTCCCGGACTTCTTTTACTCTCCCACCTCCCAGAAAACTTGGTCCAAGAACAATGCTTCTCTCTTTAACCTTAGCCAATACTGAATCTTAAGTGAATCTTCTTTATAATCGCCTCCTCTTATGTAGAAGTGACTGTTTTATCCCATGTGTGCTAATTTCCAGACCTTCATAAGTTTTATCTTTGAAGCTATAGTATACTCCTGCATTTAATTACTTACTTATCTTTTTCTATGGCTGGACTGCGGTAAATATACCTTTATTTTTTTTTTTTCTAAATCCTCTCTTCCTAGGACAATGTCTGGCGCATGTTTGGTATTGAAGAAATGAGGCTTGCTGAATTAATGCACATATGCCAAAATCCCTTTTGATAGTGAGTCTTCCTAGTAAATATTCTAGACATGTTCTAAGACAGATGCATAAGTATTATCTCAGCATGGACTTTCCCTGTATGATTCAGAACAGATTACTCAAATATGATTCTTTGTTGTTTTTTTTTTTTTTAATTGAGACTGGAACCATGATGAGAAGGTGAATGTGATCAGTCTGAGGATGTGCTCGGCTAGATTTCTGCAGGGTAAATTTTCTCCTCTATGCCATAAAATAACCAGCAGACTGTTTAAGAGCCACCAGGAACTCCAGTTTTTCTTTCAGAAGTCTGTTAAGACATAATGTTTGATGTGCTTGCTTTCCAAGGCATACATTAGTTGAGTGCAATTATATAAAGGAATGTTGTACCCACAAGCCATATTGCACTGAGTATGTTCTGCAGAAATGTACCTTGATATGCCACATAACACCCATACACATTTGCGGGCCTGCACTCATTATCGATTGAAAACAATCTGATCGAAAAGTGACAGTCTCGATTGAGATTTTCATTTGATCTTACAAGTTATTTCCAAGGGCCACGGTGTTGGCACATTTTTAACTCCTGTGTCTCCTTCACCCTCTAAAACAGACTTAGCCCCACCTTTTCATGGAAAAGCACAAGACCCTCAAATCATTGTGTTGTCCTAACGGCTTTCAAAGAATTACTTCCTTCGAAGTTATTTTCCTCTTTTTTTAACTTACGTTTCTAAAGCTAGAGTCAGGATAGTTGATTCTGGTGCTGAAAAAAATCAGTTAATAACCATTTTTATAAACTTCTACACATTTCTTTGGTGTAGGGTTGGTGTCGTGGAATATTGTGCATTTGGAGGTTAGAAAGAAACTGTTTCACTTCTTTTTTTTTTGAGGCAGGATCTCACTCTTGCCCAGGGTGGAGTGCAGTGGTGCGATCCCGGCTCACTGCAACCACCGCCTCCCGGGTTCAAGTGATTCTCCTGCCTCAGGCTCCCAAGTAGCTGGGATTACAGGCACCCGCCACCACGCCCAGTTAATTTTTGTATTTTTAGTAGAAATGGGGTTTCACCATGTTGGCCAGGCTGGTCTCAAACTCCTGACCTCAGGTGATCTGCCTGCCTCGGCCTCCCAAAGTGCTGGTATTACAGGTGTGAGCCAACGCGCCTGGCTGGTTCACATTTTAAATATGCAACTTTTTAACCAAATGATTTGGGGCAAGTTTCTCCTGTTTTTCTTTTTTTTTTTGAAATAGAGTTTCATTCTTGTTGCCCAGGCTGGAGTTCAATGGCGCAATCTCAGCTCACCACAACCTCTGCCTCCCAGGGTCAAGCGACTCTCCTGCCTCAGCTTCCCTAGTAGCTGGGATTACAGGCATGCGCCACCATGCCCAGCTAATTTCATGATTTTAGTAGAGACGGGGTTTCTCCATGTTGGTGAGGCTGGTCTCAGACTCCCGCCCTCAGGTGATCCGCCAGCCTCGGCCTCCCAAAGTGCTGGGATTACAGGTGTGAGCCAACGCGCCTGGCTGGTTCACATTTTAAATATGCAACTTTTTAACCAAATGATTTGGGGCAAGTTTCTCCTGTTTTTCTTTTTTTTTTTGAAATAGAGTTTCATTCTTGTTGCCCAGGCTGGAGTTCAATGGCGCAATCTCAGCTCACCACAACCTCTGCCTCCCAGGGTCAAGCGACTCTCCTGCCTCAGCTTCCCTAGTAGCTGGGATTACAGGCATGCGCCACCATGCCCAGCTAATTTCATGTTTTTAGTAGAGACGGGGTTTCTCCATGTTGGTGAGGCTGGTCTCAGACTCCCGCCCTCAGGTGATCCGCCAGCCTCGGCCTCCCAAAGTGCTGGGATTACAGGCATGAGCCACCGTGCCCAGCCATTTCTCCCCTTTTTCACATGTTTTCTCAGCTATAAAATATTTATCCCTGTAGATCTCTGTTCACCTCGAAAGTCAAGATAAAACTTTCCATTTGCTTCCCAGTATATATTTGGACATTTTGCCATAGTGAACTTACCCATGCCTGTTTTTAAGTGTGTTCATTTGTATTACTTTGGAAAAGCAATTATCTTGCCATCCTCTTTGTTGTCTTCAGATTTCTACTCCCTATTTTTCATTGAGATTTTCTTCTGCCCTCAAGTAGTACATGCTCATCCATCTCCATTGCATATCAATAGGCCTTTGAAAATAATCCTAGCTATAAATCCTGACTATTAAATAATTCAGAATTATTTACTCATCTGCATCATCCTGATTTATATTCCTATGTTTCCCACACTGTGTTCAGTGGTAGAAACACATGCTAAATTATGCATGTACATTTTCTTTTTTCTTTTTTTTTTTAGACAGAGTATCACTCTGTTGCCCAGGCTGGAGTGCACTGGCACGATCTTGGCTCACTGCAACCTCTGCCTCCTGGCTTCAAGCGATTCTGCTGCCTCAGCCTCCCAAGTAGCTGGGATTACAGGTGTCCACCACCATGCCTGGCTAATTTTTGTATTTTTACTAGAGACGGGGTTTCACCTGTGGGCTGGGCTGGTCTCAAACTCCTGACCTCGTGATCTGCCCTCCTCGGACTCCCAAAGTGCTGGGATTCGCATGTTCATTTTCCAGTCACTATTTACGCATTCTTCAATCATACTGCTTTTCTCAGCGTATACATACATAAAATGTTTTCTGTGCATCAAGCCTTATTCTAGGCACTGGGGATAGACTAAAAACAAACAAAATAGGATAATCTGTTCCCCTGCCCCCTTGAAACTCATGGTCAAACAGAAGAAAAATATATGAAACAAAAGAATAAAGTAAATAATTTTGTCATTTGAATAAACACAAAGATAGAGTGATATTATAGAACAAAATCCTTAACTACTTTTGGACAATGAGTAAGAGTTTTTAAAGAAATGCCATTTAAACAGATACTTTAAAAATAAAGAAAGATTCACCGAATGACAGGGATCAAGGAGGACGTATGAATAAGTAAAATTAACCTAGAGAGGAACTTAAGGAAGAAACGTAGATCAGAATGTGCAGAGCTTTGAAAGAGTCATTTTAAGAATGTTCTTACCTTTTCTGAAGGGTACTGGGAAGATACCGAAAAGTTTCAGCAGAAGGGTAACTTGACCTCATTTGTATTTTTAAAGAAATCATTCTAGTTTCTGTTTGTGGAGCAAGAAAAAAGAAAGATTGTTTGGGAAAGAACAGGAAGTGGGGGAAGATGGTGAGTAGAATTCTACAAGTAGGTTTTGCAAATATATGTGTAGAGCTAGAAGAAATATCTGGTACAGATATAAATTTGGGTCCCTTCAGTCTATCATTATTAAAGGAAAGAATGGGAGTAGGTGAGATTGCATTGAGTGTATATTGCATGAAGAGTGGGGAAAAGAAATTATGAGAAACTTCAACACTTTAAAATTAAGTAGAAAAGTAGGACCTGGTAAGGAACAATCAAGATGCAAGAATGATAGAGGTGTGAGGAACATCCTCAGAATGAGGTTACATTGTATGATGGGTGCTGTGATCACAGCCCTCTTTAAGGGTGGTCTCAACTGCCTGCAACCAATGACTGATCAATAGACGGATATGAAGGCACAGTCTACCCGTTCCAACTAGAACTTGGCCTTTATACAACTCTGAAGTGTTATTTTACCAGTGTCCCCATAGGCTGAAGCTGCGTCCAGCCCACTTTCTCTCCTTGTCCTACCATGCTTCTCTCTACTTTCCTAGGTATTGATCCCAAGAGAATTCCATAAAAGACATCCTTCTTGTTAGTATCCATCTGACATTCTCCTTCCCTGGGAACACAACTGGTAGCACATGGAAAACTGCATGTGTGTGTGTGTGTATGTGTGTGTGTGTGTGTATCTGTGTGTGTATGTGTGTGTATGTATGTGTGTGTGTATGTGTATGTATGTGTGTGTATGTGTGTTTATGTATGTGTGTGTATGTGTGTGTGTATGTGTGTGTGTGTATGTGTGTGTATGTGTGTGTATGTATGTGTGTGTGTATGTGTGTGTATGTGTGTTTATGTGTGTGTGTGTATGTGTGTGTTAAAAGAGTGTGCTAGATTGTGTCTAGTAATCTTGCACAGTCAATAAATAATGTCTGCAATAGGAACAAAGTAGTGATTCGCCCTTTTGTTTCAGTAGTGAATGCAGCTAAATTGGTCAAGTCATGCCAGCAGCAATGGAATTGGACCGTGTAGAGGAATAAGAGAGGGAGACTTAGGATGGGTAATGTTGACAATCTTCCTGAAGAGCTTAGGAGGAAACAGAAAATCAGGACAGTGGTAACACATGTAAAATTTGTTTCAGGTGGAAGAAATGACATTGACTTTGGAATGTTCCTCCACAGGTGGCGGAGGGGCCATAGGAAAGACTGGCGTTAGGTTGACTAGAGGAGGATGCAGCACAGTTTCCTGTCTTGGCTTTTGTTTGTTTCAGGGAAGAAAGAGACAAAGATTAAGGACAGCAGAGGGAAATACAGGTTGTGTTTGTGGTGAAAGATTAAAATAGTCATTCTGAAGGGTGATGGGTTGAATTGAGAAAATAAACGTGGTCTCTTTTTTTTTAGGCAGCATCAGGAGTTCAGTTGAGAGTAATGACAATGAATTTATACGGCACAAATGTAGGCAATCACATGTTCTACTTGTTTTCTTGTTTAATATAAATGGCCATGCATTTTGGGTTGGTTGGTAAATGGTGTTTGTGATGAAAACATCTGTTTCCCTTTTTTTTTACTCTCTTAAGAAAAATACCATTTAAAGAAAATTTAAATTACCTTGCATTTGAAAAGAACACATCAATAAGCTTATATAAACATTTTCTCTGTTGGGGAATACTTCCTAATGAATCACATCCTTTGTCTATAGGGTAAAAGGAAAGAACATTATCTGACTAATAAGGAAGAAGGAGCTCTTTGTGAATCTATAATATTAAGCATAGATATTTGTCAGGCTAAACTTACCTGGTTGAGCCTCTATAATTAGAATATGACTGATGAAGAGAAGAAATATTTGTATATAATGTAATGAAAGGCTTTGTAAAGTTTATTTGCATAGGGGATGTAGGTGGAAGGCTGGCTCAAATTAATCAGTATTATCTGCGGAAGTGATGGCATTCCACTTCGGAGAATAAACGACATGACATCCTGTGGTTCCTTTGAATTCTGGACATTACATGAAAGGGGACATATTATTGCTCTCTTAAATAATATCCGACTTGTAATTAAAAATGAATGTAGGGTTTAATGACTTCTTTTGTCTTCTTTTTTGTGCAGAGAAAACTTCTAAAGCTCATTTTTAACATTTGCTATTCAATTTATAGATTTATAAGCCTAGTTCTTCTCTAGGTCTCTTTCATTACTGAGATTATTTTATTTTTAAAATGGGAAATTGCAGCAATTATTTTAAGGGCTTATGAATTTTTTTAATCTTGTTTACAAATGTAAGACATTTTCAAATATTTTTAAATTTATTTATAAACCTTTATAACTTATTTTTTGAGTGCTTCAAATTTAGGACAGTAAATTTTTTCTGCATATCTAAATAACTTTTATAAATCTAATTAATAAAAATAGTGACCCTAAAATGCATCTAGTTGTTCCAAAATAATATATAAATACTAAAATATCAATTTAAAATACCATGTCAAAATCAAGCAAATAATTACATATTTTAAGTTTGAAATTATGAAACCATCATTCCAATTCACTAGGAATTCCAAATGTAATATATTTTATTTCACTTAAGTTCTTTAGTGTCTGCATCTACAAACAAAATTTCCCCGATAATTTTATTTTTATAAGAACAATCAATATGGTGAATCCAAACGCTTTGCCAAATGTTCCAATATTGTTTATATTAGTAAGAAATTTAAAATCAAATATCTGTTTCAAGTACTCAACTGCATATTAGATATTGTACCTTTAAAACTCACTCTCTGCTGGGCATGGGGGCTCATGCCTGTAATCCCAGCACTTTGGAAGGCAAAGGAGGGCAGATCACCTGAGGTCAGGAGTTCAAGACCAGCCTGGCCAACCTGGAGAAACCTTGTCTCTACTAAAAATACAAAAATTAGCCGGGCGTGGTGGGGTGCATCTGTAGTGCCAGTTACTCAGGAGGCTGAGGCAGGAGAATTGCTTGAACTGGGAGGGGAGGTTGCAGTGAGCTGAGATCCCACCACTGCCCTCCAGCCTGGGCGACAGAGTGAGACTCTCTCTCAAAAAACAAAACGAAGCTTTCTCTCATAAGCGAAGTTCTCTTAAACATTACACGTATGTAGATTTCCAACACAGATTGGATCCTTTCCAATGCCAAACTATCTTTACTAGGATTTCAAATTTTTAAAGTATTTCTATGCTTAATTGGAAACCCTGCCGAGGCTAAGGAGACGTGTACACATCATGAAAGCAACGACTATCTGGTAACTGAAGATACTCACAGTACCAAACACTTAATTCTAAATCTTATGCTGTGGGAGATCATGTCATCCTGCGCGACTATGATGTATTATGACCGGAAACCTTTGCCAGGATTTTGATCTTTTTAGATTCTATTTTTTTTTCTGAGCTACTAATAAAAACTTATGTAGAGCTTTTATGTTGGTGACCCTCGGACCTCAAGGAGGAAGTTATACCACCCATTCCCTGGAGTTACTTGGAACAGATTTTCTAATTCTCCTGTCTAATCACAGAACTCTGCCCTCCCACCTACATTGGTCATTTGTCTGTATGTCGAATGCATTATTTTAGCTCTTAAGAAACATATGTGTATTTTCCAACTAAACCGTAAAACTTCGTGGGAATACCAATGAATGCCTTTTCCATCTAACTTTAAAGAACTTTGAACTTCATAGAATTTTCTATTTTTTCGTGTTCTTAATACCACAAAACACAGGTATTAATATCATATGTATTGGCATTTGGATATCTCTTATAGCTTTATCTGACATGGGTTTGAAAATTATAAGGTCATTCTATTGGCATTTATTTAATTATTGCTTATGACATTTTATGTTGATTGAGCCCTACATTTTTGGCTTTTGGAAATAAAGACTGCTGTGATTTTGTCTGTAATGGTGCAAACACATTGTCATTCATTGACATATGAATGTACTTCAAGTTTAAAAGATGTCCTGTTTCTCTTGATCATCAGAAATCTCAGAGCTGACAGCACCAGGCATGTGTGTTTGTGTGTGTGCGACAGTGAGAGAGGGAGAGAGAGAGCGAGAGAGAGAGAGATTAAAAAACACCCCAGAACATAGTAAAGTGACAGAAACAAATTAAAGATGAATTAAATTTCATCCAAACTTTAAATATGGTCATTTTGCACCTTTGAGAAAGTTGGGTAGCTTATTCTAGGAAGACCATACTGTAGAAAGGATGGAATACCTGATTAGTACATTAACGTAATTTTGAAGACATGAAATGAATAAAGTACTTGATTCTAATGCATGATATGCAGGTGTATGTAAGAACTTTGCTAATAGTTGTCTTTTTGAAACAGTAATAGATGTTTCCACGTGTGCACAGGTATGTGCGAATATCAGAGATTAAAATAGAAATGGAACCAAAAAGCTGTGCCATCATTGAAAATGTATTTGTTTAAAGACTACGTGACACTTAGGAGGCATTTTAATGCAATATTTTATGTATGCAATTATTTACATATGTTTAAGTGTTTTTTATTTGACTTCCATAAAGTTTAGATTTGTCGCAATCTTATTTTTACCCTTGAGGGAAGAGAGAGACCCTCTCATATTGTTTTATACTGTTTTACACTCAGTACCTGTTTTAAGAAAAAAACAAGGAAGTGAAATCAAAGACAGGCAGCCCAGCGCCAGACCCAAAACCAGGCCTGGGCCTGCCTGGCCTAAACCTAGTAGCTAAAAATCAACTCATGACTTAGAACCCGATGTTACCCATAGATTTCAGGCATTGTATGGAAGAACATTGTGAAACTCCCTGCCCTGTTCCGTTTCACTCTGACCACCGGTGCATGCAGCCCCTGCCACGTACCCCTTGCTTGCTCAAATCAATCACGACCCTTTCTTGTGAAATCCTTAGTGTTGTGAGCCCTTAAAAGGGACAGAAATTGTGCACTTGGGGAGCTCGGGTTTTGAGGCAGTAGCTTGCTGATGCTCCCAACTGAATAAAGCCCTTCCTTCTACAACTCGGCGTCTGAGGGGTTTTGTCTGCGGCTCATCCTGCTACACACTTAGTAGTGTCTGAATCTTGGAAAGGAAGGGGAGGGAATATCCAGATACCTTAAACGGGGTTCTCGGACTTCTAATAAACAGTTAAAATCTTACACACACGGTATTTAAAGCATACAGATGATTCTACATTTGTCCTAACATATCATAGTGCCATGAATATTTGTCCATTAACGAACATCCCTTACGTGTAAGAACATTTTGCCACTGCGCTTTGAGTTATCTCCTTTTCACCTACTGTCCCCTGGAATAGTCTCTCCCTTTCGTTTCTCAGGGGTCTTCTTGAGCCTGAAGCTTTTATTGGGCCTCACTTTTTGCTGCTTTGTTCCTTCGCCAGTTCTGGGCCTTTTTGCTGTGTCGACTACAGGTTGAAAAAAGGAGAAAGCGCAACCCCAAGCTACTGACCTATGAGTAACAAGGTCACCGAATTCCCCTTAATCCTGCTGGTCTGATCCCCCACTCTGTGAAGACCACGGCTGGGGAAGACCTAACCTTCACTCCAGCTCGCCTGAATTTGTCAGTCTTTGATGATGGAAGCCTGAAATGCAGACCTTATACCCTAACCAATTCTTCCTCGGCCAAAAAAAAAAACAACCAAAAACCAAACAAAACAAAACAAAAAAACACGGCCACCTCTTTATGACCAACCATAGTTTTGGTTTAAGCCTTCAAGACGCACTTATCTACTTCATCCACAATTACATTGTAGTATCACGCTAAGCCTGGAGTTAATATCAAGGAGCAAATGGCCTCTGGCCTTTTGGAATCCACATGATCTTGGAACTCTGTGGAGATTGTCTTCGGATCACTTTGCCCTGCTGTTGTCCCCCCACCCCGTGCATTTTGTCTTTTCTATCTCCTTCCCTATTGTCGTGTAAAGTTACATCACGATGTTGAGTGGTGTGTTTTACACCCCGATGTCCCATAAACAAATACTTTTAATACCCTTTTGTTGGTCTAATTTGTAAGTGACCATTTTATACGCCACAGTAAGTACCTGTAAAGTTGGAGACAAAGAAAAGAGAATTGTGTTGTTCTCGTTCTAAGAAAGGGCAGCATTAAACTCCTCCGTAACCTCTTTTCTGTATTTCCGTTTTAACAAGGGTAAAGTTATCACAAAGTAGGTGAATGTAAGCATTCTTCCCTCAAACATCTGTGTTCTTCAGCCTGTCCCACTTCACCCTTTCCAAAGAAGGGCAGGTTTTTAAATAGAAGAGAAGCAATGTTGAATAAAGAGTATATCATGACGCTCCATAATTCATATAACCTCCAGACAAGCTCTCAGGTTTATTGGTCAGAAAACACATGGTGACATTCACTACTTTTTTGTTATTATTTTAAAGATTTCTGTGAGAGTGTGGGGCTCAGTCAAACTTTGTAGGGAGAAATAAGCCACAGTCACAGAGATTCATTCATTCATTCAACACATAGCTTTGTTTCTATTATGCCCCAGTGTCCTAGGCTCTGGGGATTAGACAGTGACCAAAACTGACAGGTATTTAGCCTCATGGAGCTTAAAGCATATTGAAGGGAACAGACAAAACTCACATAGGAATGTGCGATGTGCATAAATAAAATACTTTCGGTAAGTGCCATGACTAAAATACACCGAGGGATGACATACAGTTGCATGTTGCGTAAGAGAGACTTGCGTTAGGTAAGGTGTCTAGGTTAGCTGTCTCTGAGGAAATTGCATTTCAGCTGAGACCTAAAAGATTACAATGAGGTCGGAGAGTGTCCTAGGCAGAGATAAATAGAATGTGTAAATGACTTTACGTTGAAAAATTCCTAAGCTGTTTGAAAAACTGATAGCGGCCAAGTTGCAGGTGAAATGGATGAGAGCAAGTCAAGCTATTACCATTTTATTACAAACCACACATAGGGTCTTTAAATGTTCCAGAATTTTGATTTTTTTTATTACCTGGGAGAGAATGTAATTTTATTTTCATCAAATCTTGTTCTTATAAACTCCGTTTACATTTTGCTTTCATCTGAGTAAGCTGACCATATAGTGCCCTCGTGTGGCGTAGTGCTGTATTACACGATTAATACTGTAGACTCTTTGAGGCACGATTTTAGCAAAATTCTTTTACACCTTTTTCAGTTAATCTAAGTCACCTCTAGCTGCTCTCACTCAGACTCAAACATAGAATCTTATTTATTTGTATTTTTGTGTTTTACTACTTTCTCACATTCCACTGTGGAATGGACACGCGCTGGGAGCACAGAATCCAGTGACCTCAGGATCCAGGCAGACTGAGAACAAAAATGAGGGAGGCCAGACTAGACCTGAAACAAAGACTCCGAGAGATTTGGAGAAGCAGGTTATAGGAAAGACTTTCAATTTTATGTATTTACTTTATAAATAAGTAATGCCAAAATAAATAGCCTTGGGGATCATTGTATTTTTCAGTCTCTGTCCCCAGATTTCTACGTTTAGCAAATGTACATGGTTAATTTCTCAGTCAACACCACAAATGCTTTGTATCCTTTTGTACATTTTGACTATTTTAGAACTGATTATTTTGTGCATCAAGTTGTCTATTTCTGTTTCCAAGTTCAGCATTTTGCCACAGGTTTATTTTGGAAAGTATTTCAGGAATCTTTGTTGCTCAAAACCAAGCACTGTAGCTGGAGCTGGTTTCTTTCCTCCTCTCCCTTCCTCTCTCTTCCTTCTTCCTTCCTAAGGCTTGAGCCATTTTTCACTAGAAGAGTTTTATTTTTAATTTTATTTTTATTTATTTTTTTTGACAAATGACTGCCAGTATGCTTTATGGAATGCAGCTGTTGAACTTTATTTCCTGCTTTTCTTTGCATTAAAGTAGTCCCAAAATTGTTTTCTGAGGAACTCTTCACTTTGACTGCCAGCGCTGCTTGTGTACCTTTCAAGTCAGAAATTGAGCGGTCTGTTAAGGCCCATCTTTATCCAGCTCCTGCTTTTCACATGAGGATGTTTGTGCTACATGCAATTTTGTTGACTTTTGGAGTGTAATGCTTTGTTTGCAAATGAAAACATAGAATTACAGCTTTCCCGGTACTTGTCAGGGACTATAATCACGAATTCACTGCAGCTGGATACTTTTCAGACACGTGGATAAGATAAATAATATTTATGAAAGATGGCCTGGAGGAAACGAAGCCATCTATTCTGCATTGTTATCTAAAATCTGTTTCAAGATGAAGTGAGACCATCAAAAATGCCTAACTGGCCGGGTGCGGTGGCTCACCCCTGTAATCCCAGCACTTTGGGAGGCTGAGGCGGGCGGATCATGAGATGAGAAGATCGAGACCATCCTGGCTAACACGGTGAAACCCCGTCTCTACTAAAAACACAAAAAATTAGCCAGGCGTGGTGGCGGCGCCTGTAGTCCCAGCTACTTGGGAGGCTGAGGTGGGAGAATGGTGTGAACCCGGGAGGCGGAGCTTGCAGTGAGCCGAGATTGCACCACTGCACTCCAGCCTGGGCGACAGAGTGAGACTCTGTCTCAAAAAAAAAAAAAAGAAAAAAGAAAAAGAAGCCTAACTGGACCACATCATACTGGGCCCAACACAGTCGCTTCTTACTGAACTGCTTTAGCCATCATAAAACCTTCTCTTCTTGAGGGGCCGTAGGAAATATTTTCTCTTATTTCATATTGGTGTTCTCCCAAATAACTAGAATATATCATGCACGGTCTTGTTACTGGTTATATTTTCTCCTTTCTGCATGTTAATTAGAAAACTCAAAGTCAAATTTGTGCTCTGCCCTGACTCAGTGCATGATTCGTCAAAGTGTCCATTTGTTCACTGACCACGTTTCTGACACCATCTTGCTTCCCTATTTTTTGTATTTTCTAAAGGTTCTTTCTAAAGAGTTTAAGTATTTTATATTGCTATATTGTATGCATTTGCAAGCAACTTAAATGCATTGGGAACAGAAGTGATAGATAAGTAGCAACCATGGGATCGCTATCGATTCTGTACCTAATTATAAGTACATAATTCCTGGCTTAACCGTCTGTAACCTAAATAAGTAAGAATTAATACACCCTATAATTCCTCGATAGCTGAAACCTCCCCCCAGATAAATTTTATAAGCCATGCTAATCCTATTTCTCAGTGCACAGAGGTTGAACTTGTGGACTAATAATGCATTAATATTCCTCATGAAAAATATAGCTAAATAGGGAGAAAGAGATGAAAAGAACCAAAAATATTCTTTTAAGGATAATATTTGATCCTCTGCATCCATTCATTAAAGCTAATATTCATTCTCCATTTCTCTCTGTCCGTCTGGTTCTATGAAAAGACCTAGCCTGCCCTCAACATGTGTGTGACATTAATAGATGTTAGTGATACAGAGATTGCCCTCAGTGCAGATTGACAGCACTGTGTGGAGGTGAGAAGGAGTCTTGTTTACCACTTAGGATCTGGATCTCTGGTCTGCTTTGTCATGCAACACAATCCTTCTGGGATTTGTAAGTGACGACAAGCCTCAGCGATAATTATATTAAAATGCTTTTAACTTAGTGTAAACATAATTTAATAAGATGTAGATGTTCAAAAGGCTAGCCTTGAATTCAGTCTTGAGACCAGAGACAATATGCCTGTGTGCATGGTGTATGTCTGGAAAGCATGTACATTCTTTGACCCCAGTTAATTTCTACGAAGAAGTGTGTTAGTCTCTGATCTAATAATCTCATCTGCAGATTACTACATTTTTATTACGATAAAGAACACCTGGGCTTTTAAAATATAGTAAGGTTATCTTACCTGGAATATTAAATATTATTGAAGTTACAACTTTGGAGAAATTATATTTTTAATGAATATGGTTATATTATACCTGTTCGTTATTAGAGTAGCCCTCAAAGTTGGTGATTTATCAATGCGTTGTTGCTGAATAACAATAGCTTTATTGAATGTCTGCTTGATACTGAGCGTTGTATTAGCGGCTTTTCATATATTATCTCATTTAGTCATCGTAAAACATTTTATGGAATGCATTGTCAACATTTTGAGAATGATAAGTGGAGTAAATTGTTTGCATTCCCTTAGGTGGGCAGGTATTTTATGCTAAAAAAAAAAGAAAATAGTTGCATTCACATCTCTTAACCTATATGCACACTTCCTTTGCACGGTGGGGTTTGGCAAAGCTCTATCTTCTGCTAGTGATAGGGCAATTCTGATTGAAATCATACCATTTTAGATAAAATTAAAAATTAAACTTGTATTTGTATAACTTGAAAATTGTGAATTTTTCCTGCAATGACAGGGAGGCACACATCATGATTGGCACTCAGGTTTATGTTTTAGAGTAGCAAACAGACAGTGATAAGCCAGAAAAATGAGTTTGTACGTAAACTGCAAATATTTTTACTTAATATAGTAAGCAGTAAATAATTAGTCAATGTTTTTGATCATATGAATGACAATTTGAACATGGGAATATTGCAGCCCTTATGCACTGCAGATGAGATTATGGATTGTCACACTGGTTGAAAAAACAATATGAAATTATACAATATGTTTTAAGATGCTCACAACCCCTAAAAAGCTAGCAAGGAAGCTCAGACACATGTGCATAAGGACACACAAGAGCATCCATGGCAGCTCTGTCTACGGTAACGGGGCACTGAAGATTAGCAGGAGAGCAAGTTAACAAATCATAGCATGTTTACAAATGGAATACTACACAGCAGTGTGAATGAGGGACCGGAACTGTAAATGTTAACAAGATTAATCTCAGGAACACAATGTTGAATGAAAATAGCACACCACAGAAAGATACATACTTCTTGAGTATACCTGAATAAAGTTCAAAGCATGCAACACTAAACAACATATTAGAGGCACATATGATGGTACAACTATTAATAAAAATAAAGAGGAATTAAAAACCACACAAGATACAGGATAATGGTAATCTCTTTGGGGGAGAGAGTTGTCAGGTTGAGGGACCCTCAGGGACCCTAAGGGTTTCGGCAACTTCTTTTTTTTTTTATTTTTTTTTGAGACGGAGTCCCGCTCTGTCACCCAGGCTGGAGTGTAGTGGCGCGATCTCGGCTCACTTCAAGCTCCGCCTCCCGGGTTCCCGCCATTCTCCTGCCTCAGCCTCTCCGAGTAGCTGGGACTACAGGCGCCGCCACCACGCCCGGCTAATTTTTTGTATTTTTAGTAGAGACGGGGTTTCACCGTGGTCTCGATCTCCTGACCTCGTGATCCGCCCGCCTCGGCCTCCCAAAGTGCTGGGATTACAAGCGTGAGCCACCGTGCCCAGCCTCAGCAACTTCTTATTTTGAGCTGGGTAGCTAGGCGGTGGGTGTAAGGAACACCCTTTTACATTTAATCTCAGTGTCTCACGTTTATCACAAGCATTTTTTGTTTTTGCTTTTGTTTTTTTGAGACAGGGTTTTGCTGTGCTGCCCAGGCTGGAGTGCAATGATGTGACCACAGCTCACTGCTTCAGCCACGACCTCTTGGGCTCAAGCAGTCCTGTCACCTCAGCCTCTGGAGTAGCTGAGACCACAGGCGCATGCCACCACCCCTGGCTAATTTACGTGTATATATATATATTTTGTGTGTGTAGAGACAGAGTTTTCCATATTGCCCAGGCTGATCTCAAACTCCTGGACTCAAGTGATCCATCTCCCTCAGTCTCCCAAAGTGCTGGGATTACAGGCGAGAGCCACAGAGCCTGGCCACAAGCGTTCCTTTAGTGTCTATGTATTCAATATTCCAACAAGGACAAACAATGAGAAAATATTTAGACCTTAAATATTTTCTAAGTAAAGTTATTTATATCACGCTCTTTAGAGAAGCACCTCCTCTTACTTTATTATTTACACATATTCTTCTCTGAATTTAATTCATAAAAGTTATTGTCCAGTGTCCTCTAATTTGTGCCACTTTTTCATCAAACGAGGAAGATATGTGTGTGTCCTCGTACCCTGGGTGGCATGTTGCAAATTTTTCACTCCTGGTAGTGCATAGTCCCTCTCTGGAAATCAGGTCAATTGGTAGAGTCCTCTGTATTTCTGCCTCCTGCCCCAGTGTATTAAAAATGATAAAAAGATAGGCCTCTTCTTCTTCGTGTTGTAATACAACCCAAGCATAGCAAAGCTTTGATTAAATGAGTAGAGAATAGTTGGTAGCTGATGCTTGCTATTCCCCAGTGTGATGGTTAATAACGAGTGTCAACTTGATTGGGTTGAAAGATGCAAATAACTGTTCCTGGGTGTGTCTTTGAGGGTATTGCCAAAGGACATTAGCATTTGAGTCAGTGGACTAAGAGACACAGACCCACCGTCAATCTGAGTGGGCGCTGTCTAAGCAGCTGCCATTGTGGCTAAGATAAAAGCAGGCAGGAGAACGCAGAAGGACCAGACTGGCTAAGTCCTCAGGTCTCCATCTTTCTCCCGTGCTGGGTGCTTTCTGCCCTCGAACATCGGACTCTGAGTTCTTCAGCTTTCAGACTCTTGGATTACACCAGTGATTTGCCAGGGTCTCTCGCGTCTTCGGCCACACACTGAAGGGGACACTGCTGGCTTCCCTGCTTTTGCAGTTTGGGACTCAGACTGGCTTCCTGGGTCCTCAGCTTGCAGATGGCGTATTGGGGGCTTCACCTTAAGATCATGTGAGTCAATTCTCCTAATAAACTCCCTTTCATGCATACATCTATCCTATTAGTCCTGTCGCCCTAGAGAACCCTGACTAATACACCCAGCTAGGAGGTACAGTTAAGTTGTAAATACCACCCACAGGCTGGTTCTTGTGGCCACTGCCTCTTACAGTGTTTATTTCTCCATCGAGTTCGCAACGGCTGTGTGCTTGCTGTGCTCTCCCTCTTCTCTCTCAGTACCTGATGGCCAGAGCTGTTTCCAGATCTTTTGCCTTTATAAATGCCTTCTTCCCTCCTACAGCTGATTCCTTCCAACAGGGCTCAGCAGGTGAAAGGCAGTTCACACAATTCTTCTCTAATGAATACTGCTGTGATGCTTTTTGAAATTACTAACATTCCTATCGTTTTCATTAAACAGTGAAGATAGAAGATTAAAGGCCACTATCCCTGCACAAGAGCTCCTCCTTGTGGCCTGCCCATGTTTTAAATGTGCAAACCTTGGTGATATATTGATATCCTGTGATGAGTTTATCCCACATCAACAATTGAGTTTTCTTCTGTTCTTTCGTATTTTATCACGTGTATAATTATTTTTCTCCAGATGAATCTTGTACTGTTTGTTATATTTACTTGTTCTTATATATATTGCCATATTGCCTAGGCTGGGAAAAAAATTGACGTATGCACTTACTTAGTGCCTCATTTGAAAAAAATGATTTCAGTGATATGAAACTCTAAAGTACATTTTCTTCATGTCTGTTTTCTATATTTTAAAAATGAAGTACTTTCATATGTATTCATGTCACTACAGTCATAAGTTCCCGTCCAAAGTTCCTCTGAAGAACCACCTTATCTTACACATCTCAAGGGAATTTAGCTGATGAAATAATTTGAACTACATTAATCACTGTTTCTGACAGGTAAAATGCTGAAATAAGCTTCTTGTAATGAATGTGAATTTTTTTGGGGGCTTGCAGAATATTGCAGATTAATATCACAGAAAGCATGTCTAGTTCATGCAACAATTATTTTCATGCAAATTTTGTGGGGCTTTACAAATAATACGTATTTGTTACCACTCTTCTTGACAGCAAAGAAAATAAAAATAATAAATATTTGAGAAAAGATCAGGTTCACTTATACTACATATACCACATTATCTTTCATGTCAATAGTTGCCTTGCACTTTAAACCTGTGACAAAACATGACAAATTTTAGAAGGGAAAATATTGTAAGATAAATTAATGCCTCTGAAGCCTGTATTCCTATAAATTTAGTTGATAAAGCTCAGCTTATTTAGAGTTTTGAAGAGATATTTTCTCTTCAATGAAGAAATCTCCATAATTGAATGATCTAAATTTCAATGATTAAAAGTACTATTAAAAGAAAATATTTATAGAAAAGCTTTCCTTTAACAATTTTTACGTCCAAAATATGATTTATTTTTTCATGAAATGGGAATATGAATGATCATACATTCTTTTACACACACTTCATAAATTAAAAAGTTCTCAATCTATTTTAAAAACCCATATGTAAACAACAGTGTCATAGGATGTGTTAAGAACTACAGCAGTCAGAAAAAGTTAACAACCCTTGAAATGGCACAGGAAAGGACAGGATGTCTTCCAGGAAGAGGTGCCAATTCTGTTTAAAATTAAGAGACAACGGAGTAATGCAAATACTAACTTTACCCTGCAAATTGCAACATTTATCATCTAGCATCAAATGTGTATGCTGGGACTGACACATGCACGCATAGATGGTTTGTGTTCCATAATAAAGTTAATTGGTGAAATAAAATAATGGGTTTAATTTCTAGCAAAGAAATGCTTGGTTAATCTAAATTAGTAATGTTTGCTTATGGAATTTCCTACCCCAATTATTTCAGATGCTGTCCTTGAGATTCTTTTTGTTAAACTGCATGATACACATTTTGCGTGAAGTATTTTTAAAACTTAGGGTATCTCCTTATTTTCTGATTAAAGTAAAATTTCTCAGTGTTTCTGTAAGGACTTTGGCAAATACTCTTTCTGCTTTATAAAGCAAAATATAAGAACCAGAAATCTTTGTAATCCTTCACTATGTTGATGTCTTTTTACAGCAGATTTCTCAGGAATTATTGTTTGTGGTTCCAAATTGAAATTTTCCCTTCATAATCTAACATTCATATCTTCAGATCTGATGTGATAAACTGACCAATCTCTTTGTAAGTGATATTTTGTAAAACTCATTCTGTGTTTCGGACAAGGGAACACAAAGTTGTCACCTTCAAAATAGCTAATGGTCATATCACATGTTAAATTGACTGGGGAAATTCTAAACATTGAAAGTGTTCAAGTCTGGATTTTTCCTCTGGAAATATAACCTTTGGTTATTTATATTTGAAAGAAGCTAGTTTTATGAATTAAGCTTTAATTCTGAGATAATTATATGTTCATAGGCAGTTATAAGAAATAATACAGAGATATTTTATTGCCACTTGCCTAGCTTCCCGCAGTGGTCATGTAGGCCAAACTATAGGACAGTATCGTAACAAAGATGCTGACATTGATATAATCCACTGAACTTATTCAGGGTCAGTTTTACTTTTTACGTTAAAGTACATGATTCATTTAGTTTTTGTTTTTAAAATAAAATATCTGAGGGCCAAGTCTGCTGACTTAGTTCTTTAAATTTTACAACTAATACAAAGTTACTGAGACTTACAGAGCTTTGAGAAGTGCACTGTTATTTCTAGAGTTAAATTTAAATAAAACACTTAAAGTCTGAGACTATTTTCTAGTTGTAAAAAGGTTAAAACTGCATTGTAGATGTTCTTTTCCTTTCATTTCAAAACCTAAACAATGTTCTATTATTTAAAGGTAGTTCATTAATAAGCAAAGATTTGTTACAACTGTGATGAGAATAACATGTATGTATATTTTAGCATTTGAATACATTCTACATGAAAACATTTCTTTATATTTAAACTATTATTTCATACAAATAGAAGTCAAAAGAAATGTTATCAGATGCTATAAAATAACTCTTCCATAATGTAGGATGCACTAGGAAAATAGTGAATACAATATCATGTGCTGTTTTGGCATTAGATTTTCCATACATTAAGATAAATGCGTTCATTAACTTCTTCCACCCACCTTTTTTATTTTGGAGATTGACTTCATATTACTGTGATAAGAGGCAAATTGAAATCCTGGCTTCCTGATGATATATCTTCTTGTATGAACTCTTGTTGATGTAGATTAAGTGGGCTAGCAGATACAGTAGTACTCATAAAATAGTTTTTCAGAGCTTTTTATAGTTTAATAAACATTTGCCTATTTCCCAAAAATATCGTGCAAACATACTAAATTTAAGTCAATAATCCGTACTTTATATATCTATTACCATTGTCTAACAATGTAATTTATCTATTTGAAACTAAATTGACCAAAGACATTAACAAACATATAGGGAAATTTAAGTTTTATGTCTTTATGGAAATATGTTTTAAGTCCTGCCTTTTTGTAATTGAGAGTTATATTTTTACTCGAATATTTAAATGTTATAAGTAATTACAATCATAAGGCAACCCCTATCATGAATGAATCCTGATTTGGTGAGGTGAAATGTCTTAGTTTATGTTTGTATAAATTGTATACAGTATTGTGTAATTTGTATAAAATATTTTATCTGAATTTAGTTCTTTAGTTCAGATTGAAAAACCTCTCCTGCCTAGCCCTACCTCCAATAATTGGAAAATCTACTTACTGACATGTCAAGTCACTTCTCTTGAGGAATAAACTTCTAAAAGTAGTAGTCATAGAGTGAGTTTAGACAGAAATTCAGAAACGTCAACTAAAGTTAACTATACCCCTGTTGTTCACTGTTATCATGACTTTCATTTTTCTATCCGGCCAAAAATACTTCTAGTTTTATTCCCTCCAAGTTTAATGCCTTCTTGTTTACATGCCTATTGCATGTTGTCACTTATAAGTAGGAGCTGAAGAGTAAGGACACATGGACATAAACAGAGATAACAGACACTGGGAATTCCAACAGGATTTGGATTATGTATTATATTATTCACATTAAGTCCTATGAGCCTATCAGTGGAGGTGCATAATAATTATTTCAAAAATAATTTTAAACATGGAAGTTTGAAACGCATTTTTGGCATAGTTTATCAGGGAAAGTTGGAGAGAAGAGCAGAGATTTTCTAGCTGTCCTCTTGGTATGCTTGCTTATGCATTAGCTTGCATAAACTGACACATCCCGTGTCAGCCCTGAAACCCTTAAGCTGGAGTTTGGGGAGGTGAGGAATCTCTGGACATATCCTTGAGTTGATTGATTATCAGTTTGAAAGTGCAGTGTACTAGTCTGTTCTCATGCTGCTAATAAAGACACACCCGAGACTGGGTCATTTATGAAGGAAAGAGGTTTAATGGACTCACAGTTCTACATTGCTGGAGAGGCCTCACAATCATGGCTGAAGGTGAATGAGGAGCAAAGTCACATCTTACATGGCAGCAGGGAAGAGGGCATGTGCTTTATAAAACCATCAGCTCTCATGAGACTTATTCAACATCACGAGAACAGCATGGAAAATAACCACCTCCATGATTCAGTATCTCGCACGGGGTCCCTCCCACAACCTGTGGGGATTCTGGGAGCTACAATTCAAGATGAGATTTGGGTGGGGACACAAAGCCAAACCATATCAGGCAGACCTTACTAATTGTCACCACCATCTTTTTATTGTATTTATCTTATGTCTAATTTTAGATACATAGATTATTTGTTACATGGCTATTCCATGCGTGATGGTAGGGAATGTGCTTCTAGTACACCTGTCACCCAAATGGTGAACATTATACACAATAGGCAGTTTATGAACCCTCATTCCCATCGCCCTCCCCGCTTTTGGAGTTTTCAGTGTCTGTTATCTCCATCTTTATGTCCATGTGTCCCCATTATTTAGCTCCTACTTGTGAGAATATGAAATGATTTGATTTCCTGCTTCTGGGTTTGTTCACTTAGAATAATAGCCTCTAGCTCCATCCACATTGCTGCAAAGGGCATGATTTTATTATTTTTATGACTGTATGGTATTCCATGGTGTATATATACATTTTTTAAATCTAATCAACTGTTGACTACCAGCTTTTATTTTATTTATTTATTTTTTTAATTTCATTTTTTGAGATGGAGTCTCACTCTGTTGCCAGGCTGGAGTGCAGTGGTGCCATCTCGGCTAGCTGCAACCTCCACCTCCTGGGTTCAAGCGATTTTCCTGCTTCAGCCTCCCAAGTAGCTGGGACTACAGGCACCACCACCACACCCGGCTGGACCACCAGCTTTTAAAAACAAACTTGATTGACTAATTTTACTAGTTTTTGTGACTCACGACTCATTCAACATTTTGGAGATTAAAAATACATCCTCTGGTTTTGCATCCATGGATTCAACCAAGTGCTAATTGAAAATATTTGAAAAAATGAAAAACAAAAAAAGATACAAATAACACAAATTAAAAACAATACAGTATAACAACTACATAGCATTCATATTGTATTAAGTATTATAACAACTCTGTAGATAATTTAAAGTATACGGGAGGATGTGCATAGATTATATACACATATTACACCATTTTATGTAAAGGACTTGAGTATCTGCAGATTCTGAGGAGGGTCCGTTCTGGAACAAGCGCCCCACAGGTACCAAGGGATGACTGTATTCAGACTGAAACAAATATTCTTAAACAGAAGCCATTGGCCCATATAATATAGTTCTAATACTAACCCTGCTTTTAAAACCTTTAAATTACATGATATTTTCTTTAAAAAATGGTGACTTTTTAAAAGGCACGATCATGTTGGTTGTATTTAATTTTAACTACATGTTCTAAAAGGGTCTCCAAAATAAAATCGAAAAAAAATAACCGATTCACTTTTAAAATACTGAGGTTTTGTTGCCTGTTTATAGAGGAGGTTACCAAAAAAAAAGAAAAGAAAAAGGATCTTACATGTATCACTACACTGAAGCAATTGCCTTCAGAATACTTAGCATAGACTTAAATTTGAGTCTTGTAACATTCTGAGGAACATTTATGATGGGAGGGTTGCAGATGTTTATGGCAATTTAAGGAGGTACACATCTTAAACATACATCAGTAGATTATGAATTCAGAAGTGGTGATTGGTAGCACTTTATAATCTGCAAATTGATTTGCTAAAGTCTACCCTATAATAGAGGAAAGTGTAATGTCAGATGTAGCAAATTGCAATTTTGGGGCATATGTTAATAGTATGCAGTTTCAATCCTTCATTAAAACAAAACAGCTAAAAATTATGGTCTTTTTTAAAAAAAAATAATTATGTTGTGTATGCATGTGTATGTATTTAAAATATGTTATTTACCTAAATATTCTGTCTACTTAATTTTGGAGTTCCCCAAATTTTCTAAAGACCAGTTAGAAACAAAATGAGATCTTAAAATATTTTATCATGAGCATCTGGATTCCGTTCCTTTGTGTGTAATATTTTAAGTTACCATCATCTCTCACCTTCTAGGGCCTTTTATTTATACGTGCTTCAATCTGATACTAGGCGTATGCAGGCTTATTCGAATGTGTGCCACTCACAGCCTGCAGTGCCTATGACATTGAAGGAGTTTCTTAAAGTCATTTAGACTCTCCATCCTTGGGTTTATACGACACATTTGTTACTTCAGTAATTCAGTATGAATGATCCTCAGTACCTCAGGAGGAACAAAGCTCTTATGCTTAGAGATGTTAATATTTAGAAGCTTTGGAAGGTTCGAAATACTTTAAAGGAGACAAGCATTCTCTTAAAAAGCTAGAATATTTCCATATTTCCTTTATAAACATGTTCATGGTTGATAAATAAGTCAGTTTTGGGTCACAAAAAGGGGTTGTGCTGCACACTTCTGCATTTGGAATTATCCTCAGCATAGTAAGCTTTCAGGGTGACACGTAGATGGAACTTTTTTAGAGATATATCACTTTCTCGGGAAAGTATTGTGGAGTAGAACAGATTTATAGAGCTGGAACCGTATTATACAGAGCTGTAGATCACTGCTGCTGACCAATGAGACCAGCTTTTTTTTCCCTTTTTGCAAATATTCACCAAATGTCCTTTGTTTTATCTTTCCTTGTTGAAGTAACAATTCAATTAGTTTTTTGGTCTGAAAAATAAGATCATTCCCTGTTCTAAATCATTTTTCTTGATTTTTCTTCCTAATCTCATACCATAAACAAATGTTTTTGTTTAGCTGTGTTTGTCAGGAATGACAGATTTAACAGCAAAGCATAAATGTAGATAGGTAGTTAAAAATCCAGTACAGTAAATCACTGCTTTTACCATGTGTTTGTGAAGGGTTATGATTAAAAATGGAACCTGAGTGAGGTAGATAAAAGAAATCCAATAATGTTATTTTAGGAGGATAGTGTTGTAACTTTCAGAATTGTAATCATTATAAAGAGCTTTTTTTTTCCCCTTTTTTAAACTATACATTCACTTCTGGGACACATGTGCAGAATGTGAAGGTTTGTTACGTAGGTCTACACGTGCCATGGTGGATAGCTGCACCCATCAACCCATCACCTCCATTAGGCATTTCTCCTAATGCTCTCCCTCCCATAACTCCCACCCCTGACAGGCCCCAGTGTGTGATGTCCCCTCCCTGTGTCCACGTGTTCTAATTGTTCAACTCCCACTTAGGAGTGAGAACACGCGGTGTTTGGTTTTCTGTAGAGAATATTTTTAAAAGGAAAACAGATACTATAGTTATTACTACTGAATGTATTTAGAAGTTCTAATAAGTTCATATTATGAATGTAATACTGCCTTTTGCCTGAAGCACCTAGTGGGTAATTATAAAACTCATTGCGACCTAATTGATTAAATAGGTAGAGTGACAATTTCCACTTGTTGATGAACGTTACACATGAACTATCACATGTCGAAACAGCAGAAACTCTTTTTTTTTTTTTTTGCTATTTGGTTGCAAGATGGTTTCTTTGCCTTTTTCTTTTAATTATTATTATACTTTAGGTTTTAGGGTCCATGTGCACAACGTGCAGGTTTGTTACATATGTATCCATGTGCCGTGTTGGTTTGCTGCACCCATTAACTCGTCATTTAACATTAGGTATATCTCCTAATGCTGTCCCTCTCCCCACCCCACAACAGTCCCCGGAGTGTGATGTTCCCCTTCCTGTGTCCATGTGTTCTCATTGTTCAATTCCCACCTATGAGTGAGAACATGTGGTGTTTGGTTTTTGTCCTTGTGACAGTTTACTGAGAATGATGGTTTCCAGCTTCATCCATGTCCCTACAAAGGACATGAACTCATCCTTTTTTATGGCTGCATAGTATTCCATGGTGTATATGTGCCACATTTTCTTAATCCAGTCTATCACTGATGGACATTTGGGTTGGTTCCAAGTCTTTGCTATTGTGAATAGTGCCTCAGTAAACATATGTGTGCATGTGTCTTTATAGTAGCAACGATTTATAATCCTTTGGGTATATGCCCAGTAATGGGATGGCTGGGTCAAATGGTATTTCTAGTTCTAGATCCCTGAGAAATCGCCACACTGACTTCCACAATGGTTGAACTAGTTTACAGTCCCACCAACAGTGTAAAAGTGTTCCTATTTATCCATTTATCCACATCCTCTCCAGCACCTGTTGTTTCCTGACTTTTTAATGATGGCCATTCTAACTGGTGTGAGATGGTATCTCACTGTGGTTTTGATTTGCCTTTCTCTGATGGCCAGTGATGATGAGCATTTTTTCATGTGTTTTTTGGCTGCATAAATGTCTTCTTTTGAGAAGTGTCTTTTCATGTCCTTCACCCACTTTCTGATGGGGTTGTTTGTTTTTTTCTTGTAAATTTGTTTGAGTTCATTGTAGATTCTGGATATTAGCCCTTTGTCAGATGAGTAGGTTGTGAAAATTTTCTCCCTTTCTGTAGGTTGCCTGTTCACTCTGATGGTGGTTTCTTTTGCTGTGCAGAAGCTCTTGAGTTTAATTAGATCCCATTTGTCAATTTTGGCTTTTGTTGCCATTGCTTTTGGTGTTTTAGACATGAAATCCTTGCCCATGCCTATGTCCTGAATGGTATTACCTAGGTTTTCTTCTAGGGTTTGTATGGTTTTAGGTCTAACATGTAAGTCTTTAATCCATCTTGAATTAGTTTTTGTATAAGGTGTAAGGAAGGGATCCAGTTTCAGCTTTCTCCATATGGCTAGCCAGTTTTCCCAGCACCATTTATTAAATAGGGAATCCTTTCCCCATTTCTTGTTTTTGTCAGGTTTGTCAAAGATCAGATGGTTGTAGATGTGTGGTGTTATTTCTGAGGGCTCTGTTCTGTTCCATTGGTCTATATCTCTGTTTTGGTACCAGAGAAATTCTTTTATATATTTTTAAGACATTATCACATCAAGGTATTTTGGTGTGATTTCCAGCAGAATCGGCTAGAAAATGTTTTTTTTTAAAAAAAGAAAATGTGATTTGAGTATTTGATTATCATCACTGACTATAACTATAAATCATTTCCATGCTCTTATAATCCAAAAACTACCTGTGGGAAAATTATTAGCAATCACATCTATGCTGAATGTTCATTCATACATAAATTAAAAAGCATTTTCACACAGAGACCTGATTTTTGTGTACATCAGAAATAGAATAAAACCTAATATGGGTATTGTATTAATAATCCCATGTGGTGAAGGAACGATTAACTATATCTGTAACCATAATCTTGAGAAATATCTTACCTTTTAGTCAATAATAAAACCCATCTGCTGTTGCATCTCTCTGAGGTTTATAAAATTATGCTAGGGTTAGTTATTTTAATCAGCACAGGACATTTTGGCCCCGGATCTGTTGTCTTCTGGGAAAACATTGGCTTCCACAGAAGGTGGTCGTTTCGAAGGCTGGCAGCGATTTCTGCTGGTGACTGTCACCGAGGATTTTCATCCCTAACAATGGGAAGTGTAAATATAATCTGACTGCTGTGGCTAATTTGGGTCCCTTTACAACTGTAAATAACTAGTCCAAGGTTTTTGCTTAAGGTGTCACACCAATGTTACAACTCTTTTGAATTTTTTCAAGTCAGGAATAGACATCTCCTTCTTACTGCTGTGTGAAAGATAATTAATAGATCTTGTCTGTGACTCTTAACTTGGAAAAATGATTTGTTATGGGCAGGAAAATAACAGAGAATAAGAAATCTCAAACTTCGCCATCTCATGATCATCGCTGTTCCCACCTTGGAATTTGATTTAATGTTCTTTCACCTTGGACAGCGGTCAGTGTTTCAACATTAGAAATCCTAGAAGCATGTTCTTGCTATAGTTTCACCCCAAGGACAAGATTATTGCAAAACTCCACTCGATTTGAGGATTTTATTTTCCCTGGTATGATTTGCAGCCACCTGGAAAATGCCATGTTTTTTTATGTTATTCTTCTTTATAAAGATTGCGAAAAATCAATGTCAAGGTGAATTCACATGTGCAAATTCTCAGCAACAAGTTAATTTAATGTCAAAGTTTAAAAAAAATGTCGTTATCATTCCTAAAACCAATTTTAGAAGCTGGAATTGTTTTACTGAATAAATTCAGGTAAAGTGCATGCTTCCTTTGAACACCTGCATCCTGCATCTCATGGTCAGCAACCAAGTTAATAATTAGGAAACACATCGCATTTCAGCTGAGTTGTTTGAGCTCTCTGTGTTTAAGTATAGTCTCATTATTCAGATTGTTTTTTTCTTTTTTTGGTAAGATGTATTTTTTACTTTTAAAGGAGCCTGTAGTCATTGTTTACTCTGTAACTAAAGGTGGACACAGATATAAAATATTGCTTGCCTGTATTTTCTATATTTGACCAGGAGTTATTAACAGAGTTGTTTGATAGTAGAGACATGTTCTGTTGAAATTTGTGAAAAAAACATATTTTATCTAGATGAACCTGTTTACCAAATACTTTTTGGATATACAGCTGGAAGCACCAGAAATTTCCCTCCTGGAGAAAGTAAAGTCACACTTTTTAATTGTGTTAGTTCTATGCAGCTGCTGTAACAAATTACCTCTAATGGCTTGGTGGCTAAAACCCCAGAAATCCATTATCTTAAATTATGTATCTTAGAAATTCAACAAGGGTCTCAGTGGGCTGAAATCGAGGTATCAGCAGGACTGAATTCCTTTCTGGAGGTTCTACAGGGTCCATTTCCTTTCTTTTTCTATCCGGCAGGGGCCACCCGCATTCCTTTGGTCCCACAGCATCCTCAAAGCCAGCAACACTGCTCTCTCTGTTTCTTTCTTCCATAGTCACATCTCCCTCTGACTCTCGCTCTTCAGCTTCTCTTTCCCATTTTAAAGACCATTCTGATGTCACTGGGCTTGCTGGGATGACTCTAAATAATCTACCTATTTTGAGGCCAATTGGCTAGCAATCTTAACTTTCCCTGTGCCATGTAACCTAACATATTCACAGGTGTACAGAGATTAGAATGCGGACATTCTTGGGGGATATGGCCTAGTTCTGCCCACCACAAAGATGGAGCCAACTCTTAAAACAATCTTTGAAAGGCATAACTGATTTTTGGGTGCAACAGTAAAATTTAAATATTAATAAGATAATCAAAACAGCACGTCTAAAATAATTTGTTTTAAAAGTTAACTTACAAATTTCAATTGAAACATATTTTTTTTTATCAGAAATCCTAGCAGAGTTATATGCTGTCCGACTACTTCACTAATGTGATCCCCAAACAATTACAGGTGTACGAGTCACTGTAGTTTTACGACATTAGCAAAACTTTGTACCAGGTTTTGTCAGTCACAAAACGCGAAATTTCAAATCCAAGTTTCTCCCTCCTTCATTGATAAAAAGTGAAGTCAATACTCAGTCTTACCTGGCATTCTTCTTCTTACTTGGGTTATAGGCCTGTGTTCTAGATGCAAAGGAAATTGGGTTTTTGCTTTCATCTTAGAGAAGAATTTATAAGGTGAAATTTTCCCAGACACAGGCACAGTATTCAAAGAAATGCAGATCAAAAAGCATGAACAGTGTTAGCTATAGGGCTGTCAGAACGGAATCGTTGCTTGACCCTAGCAAATCATAGCTTTGTTCTGTTTTCCCCCAGATAATGGTGAGAAATCACAGAAAACATTTGGGGAGATTTCAAAATTGTTAAAATCATATATGTTGGAGTTAATATAGGAGAAAATTATGCCTACTGATACTAATATTTGTCTATGTCATTTTTAACAATCAGAGTTCATTTAAGTGATTTTCTATTCATAAGTAAGAAATCTATTACTGTAAGTTCTTGATTAAGCTTATTAGATTCATTCATTCTAAAAGCCTGGTTACATTTTGTCACATATCAGCTCATTTAAACAACTGATACTCAAATACTTAACCTATGTTTATGCAAGGTAACACTAACTATAGTCTTTAAAGAGGGAATGAGTCACCATACTTGGCAGCTATGCAAAAGTTTTGCATTGTTAATCATGAGCGTAATGTAATGTGGCAGAGGGCATGGGGCCTTTTGAGTTACTGGGCGAAGTCTAAAAATAGCTGCCATTCACTGAGTCCAGACCATAGACGTTGCTCTGAGAATTTTTTTATGCTGCCCTCCTCCCCCCCTTTTTTTTTTTTTGAGGCGGAGTCTCACTCTGTCACCCAGGTTGGAGTGCAGTGGCACAATCTTGGCTCACTGCAAACTCCACCTCCCGGGTTCACGCCATTCTCCTGCCTCAGCCTCCAAGTAGGTGGGACTACAGGCGCCACCACCACGCCCGGCTAATTTTTTTGTATTTTTAGTAGAGACGGGGTTTCACCGTGGTCTCGATCTCCTGACCTCGTGATCCGCTCGCCTCAGCCTCCCAAAGTGCTGGGATTACAAGCGTGAGCCACCGCGCCCGGCCTTTTTTTTTTTTTTTTTGAGACAGAGTCTCACTTTGCTGCCCAGGCTGGAGTGCAGTGGTGCAACGGTGGCTGACTGCAGTCTTGACTCCCTTTGGGCTCAAGCAATCCTCCCACCTCAGACCCCCAGGTAGCTGAGACTGCAGGTGTTGCCACCACACATGACCAATTTTATTATTTTTTTTGTAGAGATGAGACCTCACTCTGCGATCCAGGCTTGTCTTGAACTCCTGGCCTCAAGCTATCCTCCCATTTCGACCTCCCAAAGTGCTGGCAATACAGGCATAAGCCACTGTACCCAGCCTGTGTTAACTTTTCTTTCTACCAAACTTTTGAGATAGGTGCTAAGCTTATTCATATACTGAGATGTAACTTGACAAAGGTCACTCAGCAGACTTATGGCAGAGTAAAATCTCTGTACATCTGTTTTGTCTCCTGTGTACATGTGCTTTGTTTAATACCCTACCTTTAAGTGGAATTGGTGTGTGTGAATATAACTAAGCAAATTATACCACAAGAGTGATCCTCTTGGGATTATTTCTTGTTACATAAGCCTCCCTTATAGCAGGCTGGAGAGTTTCCTCTAGCTTTAGAGAAGTAAGCTGCTATGTGTTGAGAGGGCCATATGGCTTGGATCTGAAGGTAGCCTCCAAGAGCTGAAAGCAACTCTCGTTGACAACCAGCAGAGAAACAGGGACGTCAGTCCTCTAACTGCAAGAAGCTGAGTTCTGCCATCAATCAGAATGAGACTGGAAAAAGACCTCCGAGTTTCATGTGAGAATTGCAGACCGGTTGACACCTTGATTTCAGACTTGTGAGACCCAGAGCAGAGGATGCAGTTGAGTCACACACTCAGATTCCTGACCCATGGAAAATGTGAAATAATACACTTGTGTTGTGTTACACTTCTAATTTTGTTATAATCTGTTATGCAGCAAGAGGAAACTGACATATTATGAAGGTTACACAGCTGATGAGGAGTTAAGTATTTTGCTGAGGAAGCTCAGCTGCAAATCCTCTGGCCTCTCCCATTATAGATGGTTGCCTTCAAATTCGAGGACTCAGCCGTGAACCAGTCCAGGGAACTAGCACAACCCTTGTCCTCTGGGCCAAGCTCCTAGGTAGTTCCACTCTCATTAGAGAATTACGGTTTGGTCCTCTGATGACCAAATTTAAAGACAAATTATTGGTGATTTGAAATTTATCTGAATGCTAATATATGATTAGCTCTAACAATCCTTAAAAAGAAAGAAAGATTTTCTAATAATTACTTTTATTCCTTTAGCAAATATAAGTACATCTGAATCAGGTCTTTTAAACTGATTTTCTTTTAATGAAAATAAAAGTTGGGGGCCTGAAAGAATACATACAATGTAAAAGCACAATAGAGCTAAGATATTTGAGGAAGTGTCTATTCAGGGCAGCTTGAATCTATGCTCCTGGAAATAACATTTTAAAAATAAAAAAGAGAAAGATCTAAATATTTTAAAGGGTGTATGTACCTAATAATACCTATCTTTTCCAATTTTATTTCAAATGTGCCATGCTGCCATAAAATAAAGGTAAGTTTTTTTTCTTTGTTTGTTTGTGTTTGACTTGTATATCTTTATCACAGGAGTATAACAAAGATTATATGTATAGTCATTAATCAATTTGCATTCCAGATTGTTATTATATATATATTTGCATTCCAGATTGTCCATATATAGGGAAATAGATAAGTTGAAACAACTTTCAGAAAGAAATGAAGCAAAAGTGGTTAATAAATATAATAGCATAAAAATTATTGTAAGAAACCGAAAGATTTGTAGCCCGTAAAGATTTCATTAATGTGGTGAGAGACACAGGCTCCGTATCTCTCTGTTGTCAGAGTTAACTTGATTTCCTCACAAAAAAGTGCTTTCAACAATCATTGTGGTTGCTTATCCTAGAATTATAGAATATGTTTTTCTTTGCTCAATTGTAAAGTAGTAATTAGTGCTTATTCTCAGGATATTTTAAATAATGTGCGAGAACAATTTACAATCTCAAGGAAGATGACTGCAAAGCGGCTTTTAAAACACTGTGTATATGATTCAAAAATCATTGGTAAAGACATAACAATCGTGTTGTGTTGAATACTTACTTCCAAATCGATGCCAAAGATTGTTGGCCACTAGTTAACCATATTTTGAACTATAAGAAACAAAATCTTTGGCAAATTCTGTCTGTAAAAGCATCAGAAACCTAAAAAGCCTCTACTTAGAAAATGAAATTTCCCTTATAATAACCTTTCCTCCAAAGGGTTATATTTTTGTAATGTTATGGAAGAAATAAAAATTATTTGACAAAGTAAAATTTTAAATGCCTAAAAATACAGCCTGATATGAGTTTTCACATTCATACCAATTTTTAAACTAAATATAAGCATGTGTATATATATATACACTCACATATATGCTGCCATTTGTAGTTTTACTTAGACATGTTGATTCAGTGCAGTGGTTATTCCAAATTTTGTCTGAAATATTTTAGATTAACTATTTAAAGAATAGTCCCTGTATTGAAAAATTGTCCATCCCATGGCAGTGCAGATGATAAGCTTTCTGTACTTCTGTATTATTCCCTGCTCTCAACAGCTGCTCTTAATTGAACCCTAGGTACGATTTAGGATTGTTTTCTTTTGCTTTGTTGTTCTAAGAATTCTCACTTTAAATCCGTCTAAGGTTACAACAGCCTCTTATCATGTAGCTTTCGTACAAATGTGACATGGTCTCATTATATTTCTGCCAATGGATTTTATCGCTTTAATAATCCTTTGCAATATTTATAGAATGTCATGATGAATCATATTATATTTATCATATCACACAATAAATAGCATGACATGCTAATAAATCATTCCAGTTTGGAGAGTGTTGAAATTATTCTTTGTAAGCTTACATCAAAATGATTAGTCAGCATCCAGTCTCTGCATTAAATCTGTAGTCTTACACCAATTTATAACTTAGAATGGATAATGCAAATGAATACTCAAAATTATTTAATTATTTGCTAATATTTTATATAAGTTAACTTCTTTAGTTGTACAAAATACTAAATTACGGAACCAAATATTTTTTATAATGAACCATTTTCTTAAGAATAATACAATAGACATAAGTCTAATAAGACTTTGCAAAAATTGAGATGTTTGTTGAACATTTTTCAAATTAGCAAGAATAAATTTAAGAGAAAACTTTATTTTAAGGATATTAGAATCCACAGAGAAGAAAGGAATAGAGAAATATGATTTAGTCTGCCAATTTTATATGTGAAAAAACATAGGCTCACCTATGTTAAGGAATGCAATCAGTTAGACTGACAAAGAAATGAAATTAGAAATTAGGTTTTCAGACATTTATCTTAGTGGTACTTTATAATAAGTTCTTTTCTGTTCTCTTTAAAATTTCATGTTGAGTTTTAAGAATTTAAGAAATAATATATAAATATTAAAAGATAATTAAGCTGATAGATATAATCAATCAAGTTAGCTTAGATTGCATCAGAATCTTTTGGAATCCGGGTGTTATCTTCTTGGCTGCGTGTTTGAAGCCAGCAATTTCTTTTCAATTGTCTTTTGCCTTAATGTGAATTCTTTATTAGCTCTTTCGAAACAAAGACACTTTCCATGGACAAATACGAGTCTCCAGCTCGATGACTGTAGGGTTCCTGAGGTTGTGTGGCTGACACAGGAAGCCCGAGGCAATAGCTGAGCAAAGTGGTTCAGGTTGTGAATTCTGGAGTCGGCTTTTTTGGTTTGAATCCCAGATTAGACACAAATCAGAAATGTGATCACAGGCCAGTTATCTGATTTTTCTAAGCCCCAGTTCCCTTCTGTTAAAAATGGGGATAATAAAGAATACAACACAGCTCACATCTGTTGTATGATTAATTATTGTATATCAAGATCAAAGGAGGACAATATCTGCATAATAATCAGCAAATAACAGCTATTGTGTATACTAGTAACAGGGACTAAGAGGAATCTTTCTGAACAAATGTTTGGAAAACATGGTAGAGATTGGCAGCCAAATTTAGTCAAATAGTTTACAGAATTCCTGCGATTCACTGCTTTTCTTTACAATAGATACCAGAGCCTTGGAAATGTTTTTTTTAAAAAAAACTATTGTTTACCTAAAGATCCATAAATATATCAGGCTCCGCACAATTAAGTAGAAAAAGAATCTTTTTTATATTATTATTATCCTGTAGCATTTATCTGTACTTGGTGTCATATCAAAAACCTTTGCGAGAGGGCCTGGTTTCTTCCAATTACAAAGTAGGAAATGTATTTATTTTGTAAACTTTCACCAGTGCTCTAGTTACCAGTATTTATTTTTGCCTTCTAGTCTTACGAGAAATCTCACTGAAAACTACAATACCCTCTAGTGTACATGATTGCATATAGTTTAAACATTGTTGTTTTAGGATTTTTATGCAAAGTAGTAAAAATTTGAGGTTAAGCCCTAAAATATCATTTTATTCATTTATCTGGCAAACTTACTGAACATGTAATATGTGATGGATAGTAATTTAGCTGCTGGATATATAGCAGTGAACGACGGGTAAAAATTTGTGTTCTCTTAAAATCTAAAGGGGTAAGACAATTATCAAAGAAAATATTTAAAACTCTTAATATGTCGTGTATTGGTGAGTGCTAAGGAGAAGAAGTACACGTGGAGGGTGGAGGGTTACAAGGTCAGGAAAGACTTCATTAAGCAGGTGAAATGTGAGCAAAGGCACAAATGAAAAGAGAAGGCAAGCCCTGCAGAATAGCCTAGTTGTTAAGAGCACAGACTTTGCAGGTACAGAGGCGTGCAGGTGTCTGGTGTGTTTGAGGGAGGGTAAGGAGTTCTGTCTGACTGGGCTGTAGTCAGCAAAAGGACAGTGAGAGCAGAAGGGGACAGCGGGGTAATGGAGCCAAATTACATAGTTCCTTGTAGGCCTCCGTAACACCTCAGGCTTTTACTTTGAATGAGATGGAAAGCCACTGAGGAGTTTGTAACCAGCCATACCTTATGGTCTTGTTTAATACGAGAAACTGTCACTGTGGGTGCCATGGAGAAGGTGCCCTAAGAGGCCACAGTGTGTTCATAGGAAATGTTAAGCCTTCTACCTGTGTGCCAGACACTGTCACCTCTCACCTAATGCAGGAACATCATTCCCCCAACTTTTCCCTTTCTTCTGCATCATCAATTCTCCTCTTGCTAATTAATAATATTCTTCATATGCAAACATGCTACAATTATTCTTATTTTAAAATACCTTTCCACATTCTACAAATCTCTCAAGATACTGCCTCCGTTCTCTGATCCTCAGAGCAAAACTCCATGCACCCATTATACCCAAATCCTTTCATCTTGGTTTTTAAAGATTCCACCCCAATCTGCCTTCTCCTTTTCTACTGTCCAAAATTTGTTGTTGCCAAGGACAACATTGATCTCCATATTCTTCAACTTTTAGTCCTTTTCACAGAATTTGACACAGGTAATCACTGACTTCTCCTTGAAACATGTTTGTCACCTGGGTTCCAGGTCACAGTATTGTCAGTTCCATTCACCTTGTTACAGCTGCTGCTTCCTGCGTTCCTTCGTTCACCACCATCTTCCTGATTTCTCAGTTACAGCACAGAAGGGATGATTCTGGCATTTATTTACTTTATTTAAATGCATTTTCTTTTTTATCTCAGATGGTGTCATGCTTTAACTCCTATGCGTATACTGCCGATTTTCAAGTGTTTAATCCCCAGCCTTCATTGTGCTGTAGAACTCTAGAATTGTACATTGAGCCACCTAGTTGATATCACTTCTTGAAATCTAATAAGTAACTCAAGGTTATTATTTGCAAAATTGACCCTCTGATTTTCTCCCTAAACCTGGTTCTGCCGCAACTTGGCCAGCTCAATAAATGACAGTTTTATTCTTCGATAATTTAAACCAAACTCTATGAAGTTATCCTTACCTGCTATTTCTAGTTTTCCCAGATTCAATCCATCAGGAAATCCTGCAAGTCTACTTTTAAACTGAATGCCTGTTGAGGTAATTTGCACTGACACTACTTGGTATAAACCACCATCAGCTCTCAATGGAATATTGCCTTAGTTTCCTGTTTGCGTCTAGAGCTGATGAAGCCGGACAGCAGGCTGATGGCTAGTTTTTTTTTTTTCCTGAAAGAAATAAATTATTGTAATTTGGTGGGTCTTAAATAACTGACTTAGAAATTATGTAATCTCATTAAAATTCCTACACTATTTTTTAATGAAAATTAGAAACATCCTAAACTTTGTTTAGTAAAGTCTTGCCAAGTTCTTTCTGTGTGAGTTTTAATGGCGAAATCTTGTTCAAGAACAAAGAACACGTTCAGACGTGTTAGGTAAGGGAAGGTCTAAGCTAAACTCAGAGAGAAGAGGCCTATTGCTTTATTTGAATTTGTGATTCTTTGAGATTCTTAATGTCACAAAAACAAGTATAAAAAGAAACCATACAAATACCTCATTAGCCATCTAGTTTTTAATATGCTGTCTAACCAAGGGTTGCATTTCTTGAGTCAAAGGTAGCATTTTATGATTCATAGTTTCTACCATTGCTAAAATTTTAAATTTGGTCTTAACATTTGATTGGTTCTCTTTCATAATTGCAATTTCAGGGCCTATAGTTTGTCTGGGTTGATAATTATTCAGATGAATGATTTATCCATTTAGATAAACATCAACTGGTTCTAATAATTTGCAGTTACTGTTTATGTCAGGTTGCTTAATCATAAATGCTTTCTTGAGACCCCCTCTTTGTCAAAACTGTTCTTTAGATTCCCACAAAACACTTTTGGAGTTAGAATTTTCCCTATCATTTCTAAAGATAAATGGAAGAACTCAGAAATTAATTTGACCTCTTTGCTGCCTTGCCATCCTGCTTAATTACTACAGAGTTAACTATAAAAGCTATTATCTCATCAGTAACTATCTAATTTATAATATCCTATATTGAGTATAAAATGTATGAACTGGTTGGGTTATCTGGCTTTATGTTACATAATTGCCCATTCAAATTTTTATTTCAACCTGGTTTATGTGCTTTGCGACATTTCGGATATATTCGTATTTTTAGGTATTTCTCGTTTTAGTAGAGACTGATGTTCTTAAATACAAGCTTTTACTTTGATTTTTATCAGCATTGTGAGCAATTTGCTCATTTTCTAATCGGACGTTTTCAGGTCATAGAAAAATTAAGGAATGATATTGTCATTTAAATTCACTAAGAGAGTTGGAAACACCAGTAGTGATTTACAAGTTAAGGAAAGTAAACAGACGCTTTAAAAATATATATTTTTTAATGATTATATTATTATTAATTGAAAGCTGATTTTTAGGAATGGAAACAAATGTAGATTTGTGGGTTCTTAATGTCAAGCTAACACCTGTTTCTGGTAGTTTAATTTACTTTGGTTCACTGTCTTCTTCATGTAAGAGTAAAAACTGTTTTGTGGAACACACTTCAGTACCAAGAAAAGCTTGTTAATAGCTGTTCTACAGTATATATTCTCAAATTCGTGTCATGCCACATCTTTTCATATGTTGTAAGTCAGTGGTTTAGGACATTAAAATATGATGTTTCTCAAAACACTTGTTATTTTCTCACACATACTGTGTTCTAGCATTCTAGAAGTGTTTTGGTAGATTTAAAGATTGGTTTGCTCTGCCACACTATAATCTAACAAAGTTTTCTTTGGCTTTTAAATCTAATCTCTGAGGCTGGATAGTAGACTTTCTTTCCCCCACAAAAAAACTCTTCGTTGGATTTTTTTTCCTTGAGGCATATCAAATTCTTATTTCCTTTAGGTTATAAATAAATAGAGACTCAAAACATTGTGTCAAAACTTTTTCATATTTTACCCCCTATTTTGTGGAGAAATGTTTCGAAAAGTAGCCAATGCTATATTTCTTAGTTGTATTTTATTTTTATTTTTACTTCATATTATGTTGAATATAAAATAAAACTTGAGAGATGCATTTACCAGTTTATTCAATAAGGCCTTTTCTTTATATATACTCCTAGATAAATTTTAGCAGGAAAGTCAGAAACTTGTACTAAATTAAAGCTTAGTTTTTTTTTTGTTTTTTTTTTTAAGACCTACAAACTCCTCTTGTATCAGCACACTTCATATTATGGCTTAAGCTGTTATCAGAAATACTATTTCTTAATATCATATATTATTTTTAAAGCGCAAAAATTTAATACAGCTCTATTTATTAAGACCCTCACAGATCAAGAGCTGAGGGTGTTTATAAATGAAACATAAAAGATGACAGACATAGGGCCAGTGGTCTCGAGCAATGTCCATGAAACCCCAGTGCAGGAATGCAGGCAGGCCTCAGAGGTAGTAAAGTTATACTAAGAAGTAGAAAGTTGACAATTGTTTCTCTACCTATTCAGACCTCTGTTTCCTCATTTGTCAAATGAAATCAATAATAGAAAGTACCTCCCAGGACAAACGATGGGATGGATATAAAGCATTCTTACACTTTAGCGCATAATAATTTTTCAGTGTTCACAAGAAACCTTTATTTTGATTTATTTTATTTTGTCCCTATTCTTTCCCCAGTCACTTGAAATGTTGGAATGAAGGTGAGGGGACTGATCTGCTTACTGCTCTTGTGTTGTGGCTGAAATTTGTAGGGGAGGCTGCTCTCCATAATTAAGTCTAGTATCATTGTTTCATACGTGTGCCTTTAATATTTTTAAAACATTTATTTAAAAACTTAAGCCTAACTGATTTGTGAATTTCTCAGAATGAGTATTCTTCTGAAAATGTTAAATTAATAAGAAAATTAAGCACAATATAAGGAAGACATTTATATAAAAACTGAACAATAAGTTAAATTGGAGTGTAGTCAAAGGCACTTGGGATGCTAGAGCTGTTATAAGTGAGCTTTCAATTTATGTCAAGAGTCCTGGTAGATGGAAGATTAAGAGTCTTTGTATCTTACCATCTTATAAAGTAAGTTATACGGGTTCAACTAGAGAGATAAGCAGTGTCCTGACAAACGTGAATACGGGTTCCCTTTTAAAAACGTTTCTAATAAAGGCATTGCGTTGAGCTTGCCTCCAATGTGGCATCTCGGTGGAGACCTGAAGCTGAGGCTCCAGGTCCGTGGAGGTCATTTCTCACTCTTCAGTTCCATCAGATGATGTGCCAGGGGTTAGGAGAAGCTACACCCCGTCTCACATTTCAACTCTGCTGCAATGAGAAGGAAATAAGCCAAGGAAAATGCCTTACTGCGTTAAGGCAGGGGCAAGAGAGAAGAAGAGCACCATGGTTTGCTCATGATTAAAAAATATTCAGCCAGATGGCCCACAAGTAAATGTGGCCCAATTAATTGGTAATGTGTAATCAGATTAGAATCTCTTGCCTTCTTAGAGGAGTAAGAAATGGGCAAAGATATGGACAGAGGTGCCAAACATATCTTCTTTCTTAATTTCTCATCAGGAAAAATGTTGATTATGAGTAAAAAGGAAGGAATTAAATGAAGTTAAACTAATATTAAGTGAGATGGATCAATATGTTAGGTTAAATACTTGTCATTAATCTGGAGGAATTAGTATAAAGTAAAATATAAGACTGTTCATTGTAAAATAGTCAATAAAATGAATATAAAGGCACATAGCCCACATATGCTAGTTTTTTAATGAAAAAGGAAAGTTCTGTTTCAGATATGGCCCTTCAAAATATATGTAAAGAAGACACAAAATAAATTGATCAAAAAATGGTAAAGTAACATGTCAGATTACTTTTAAAAATTGTTCCTTTAAGCAAAAGTTAATGAAATGGTGGTAGTTGCATATAAAGAAAGAAATATGTGACAATAGGGTCTTTCATATTAACTAGAAACATACTTGGGGATGAGACTTAACCCATAAGGCATGAATACGAACAGAAATGGAAGACATTCAGACACAAGTGACCATTTGTGAGACATGAGATTGGTCGTATTTATCCTGCTGAGTTCTTTGTTGAAACGACATTGCTTCCCCACATGATATTTCCCACAGCCCGTCTGAATTATGCTGTGTGGAGCCGTGTCACCCAGGCTTTCTGTGCCAGGGCCACCGTGTGATGGCTCATCCAGTATCTACTATCCACTAGCCAGTAACTTCCAAGGCTGAGAGTGGCCAGGGGAGGAAGAAAGATTATGTCATTATTACCAGGAAGGCAAGGTACACTGGTGATATCTACAGCCTGAATGTTTCTACAGGAAGAGTGTTTCAGAAAGGCTCAATCAAAAATATAGTTCAACTCTTTTAGTTGAATGCAAAGAACAGAACGAAGTTTCACAGAATGCTTCTGTGTAGTTTAGATTTGAATACATTCCTTTTTCACTATTACCCTCTTAGCGCTCCGAATGTCCACTTGCATTTTCTACAGAAAGAGTGTTCAGAACTGCGCAATCAAAAGTATGGTTTAATTCTGTTAGCTGAATGCACATATCAGAAATAAGTTTCACACAATGCTTCTGTGTAGTTTTTATTTGAAGATATTTTTTTTCCCAATATAGGCCTCTTAGCGCTCAGAATGTCCAATTGCAGTTTCTACAGAAAGAGTGTTTCAGAACGGCTCAATCAAAAGTAAGGTTCAACACTGTTAGTTGAATGCACAGAACAGAAAGAAGTTTCATAAAATGCTTCTGTGTAGTTTATATTTGAACATATTCCTTTTTCCACTGTTACCCACTTAGCGCTCCGAATGTCCAGTTGCATTTTCTACAGACAGAGTGTTTCAAAACTGCTCAATCAAAAGTATGGTTTAACTCTGTTAGCTCAATGCTCAGATCAGAAAGAAGTTTCACAGAATGCTTCTGTGTAGTTTATATTTGAATATATTCCTTTTTCCACTACTACCCTCTTAGCGCTCCAAATGTCCAGTTGCATTTTCTACAGAAAGAGTGTTCAGAACTGCTCAATCAAAAGTATGGTTTAACTCTGTTAGCTGAATGCACAGATCAGAAAGAAGTTTCACAGAATGATTCTGTGTAGTTGATATTTGAAGATATTACTTTTTCCACTATTACCCTCTTAGCGCTCCGAATCTCCACTTGCATTTTCTACAGAAAGAGTGTTTCAGAACGGCTCAATCAAAACTAAGGTTCAACTTTTTTAGTTGAATGCACAGAACAGAAAGAAGTTTCACAGAATGCTTCAGTGTAGTATTTAGTTGAAGATATTCCTTTTTCGACTATTACCGTCTTAGCGCTCCGAATGTCCACTGGCAGTTTCTACACAAAGAGTGTTTCAGAACTGCTACTTCAAAAGTAAGGCTCAGCTCTGTTAGTTGAATGCAGAGAACAGAAAGGAGTTTCAGAGAATGCTTCTGTGTAGTTTTTATTTGGAGATATTCCATTTTCCACTATTACAATCTTAGCGCTCCGAATGTCCACTTGCATTTTCTACAGAAAGAGTGGTCAGAACTGCTCAATCAAAAGAATGGTTTAACTCTGTTAGCTGTATGAACAGATCAGAAAGAAGTTTCACAGAATGCTTCTGTGTAGTTTTTATTTGAAGAAATTCTTTTTCCCAATATAGGCCACTTAGCGCTCTGAATGTCCAATTGCAGTATCTACAGAAAGAGTGTTACAGAACTGTTCAATCAAAAATAAGGTTCAATAGTGTTAGTTCAATGCACAGAACAGAAAGAAGTTTCATACAATGCTTCTGTGTAGTTTATATTTGAAGATATTCCTTTTTCCACTATTACCCACTTAGCGCTCCAAATGTCCAGTTGCATTATCTACCGAAAGAGTGTTTCAGAACTGCTCAATCAAAAGTAAGGTTCAACTCTTTTAGTTGAATGCACAGAACAGAAAGAAGTTTCACAGAATGCTTCTGTGTAGTTTATATTTGAATATATTCCTTTTTCCACTATTACCCTCTTAGCGCTCCGAATGTCCACTTGCATTTTCTACAGAAAGAGTGTTCAGAGCTGCTCAATCAAACTGTGGTTTAACTCTATTAGCTGAATGCCAATATCAGAAATAAGTTTAACAGAATGCTTCTGTGTAGTTTTTATATGAAGATATTCTTTTTCCCAATATAGGCCTCTTAGCGCTCAGAATGTCCAATTGCAGTTTCTACAGAAAGAGTGTTTCAGAACGGCTGCATCAAAAGTAAGGTTCAACTCAGTTAGTTGAATGCAAAGAACAGAAAGAAGTTTCACAGAATGCTTCTGTGTAGTTTGTATTTGAATATATCCCTTTTTCCACTACTACCCTCTTAGCGCTCCAAATGTCCAGTTGCATTTTCTACAGAAAGAGTGTTCAGAGCTGCTCAATCAAAAGTATGGTTTAATTCTGTTAGCTGAATGCACAGATCAGAAAGAAGTTTCACAGAATGATTCTGTGTAGTTGATATTTGAAGATATTTCTTTTTCCACTATTACCCACTTACCGCTCCAAATGTCCAGTTGCATTTTCTACAGAAAGAGTGTTTCAGAACGGCTCAATAAAAATAAGGTTCACCTCTTTTAGTTGAATGCACAGAACAGAAAGAAGTTTCACAGAATGCTTCTGTGTAGTATTTAGTTGAAGATATTCCTTTTTTGACTATTACCCACTTAGCGCTCCGAATGTCCACTGGCAGTTTCTACACAAAGAGTGTTTCAGAACTGCTCCTTCAAAAGTAAGGCTAAACTCTGTTAGTTGAATGCAGAGAACAGAAAGGAGTCTCAGAGAATGCTTCTGTGTAGTTTTTATTTGGAGATATTCCCTTTTCCTCTATTACAATCTTAGCGCTCCGAATGTCCACTTGCATTTTCTACAGAACGAGTGTTTCATAACTGCTCAATCAAAAGTATGGTTTAGATCTGTTAACTGAATGCACTGATCAGAAATAAGTTTCACAGAATGCTTCTGTGTAGTTTTTATTTGAAGATATGCTTTTTAACAATGTAGGCCTCTTAGCGCTTAGAAAGTCCAATTGCAGTTTCTACAGAAAGAGTGTTTCAGAACGGCTCAATCAAATGTAAGGTTCAACTCTCTTAGTTGAATGCACAGAACAGAAAGAAGTTTCACAGAATGCTTCTGTGTACTTTTTATTTGAATATATTCCTTTTTCAACTATTACCCTCTTAGCGCTCTGAATGTCCACTTACATTATCTACAGAAAGAGTGTTCAGAACGGCTCAATCAAAAGTATGGTTTTACTCTGTTAGTTCAATGCACAGATCCGAAAGAAGTTTCACAGAATGCTTCTGTGTAGTTTTTATTTGTAGATATTCTTTTTCCCAATATAGGACTTTTAGCGGTCAGAATGTCCGTCTGCAGTTTCTACAGAAAGAGTGTTTCACAACGGCTCCATCAAAAGTAAGGTTCAAATCAGTTAGTTGAATGCACAGAACTGAAAGAAGTTTCACAGAATGCTTCTGTGTAGTTTATAATTTCATATATTCCTTTTCCCACTATTACCGTATTAGCGCTCCGAATGTCCACTTGCATTTTCTACAGAAAGAATGTTCAGAACTGCGCAATCAAAAGTATGGTTTAGCTCTGTTAGCTGAATGCACATATCAGAAATAAGTTTCACACAATGCTGCTGTGTAGTTTTTATTTGAAGATATTATTTTTCCCAATATAGGCCTCTTAGCGCTCAGAATGTCCAATTGCAGTTTCTACAGAAAGAGTGTTTCAGAACGGCTCAATCAAAAGTAAGGCTCAACTCTGTTACTTGAATGCACAGAACAGAAGGAAGTTTCATACAATGCTTCTGTGTAGTTTATATTTGAACATATTCCTTTTTCCATTATTACCCACTTAGCGCTCCGAATGTCCAGTTGCCTTTTCTACAGACAGAGTGTTTCAAATCTCCACCATCAAAAGTATGCTTTAACTCTGTTAGCTGAATGCTCAGATCAGAATGAAGTTTCACAGAATGCTTCTGTGTAGCTTATATTTGAATATATTCCTTTTTCCACTACTAAACTCTTAGCGCTCAAAATGTCCAGTTGCATTTTCAACAGAAAGAGTGTTCAGAACTGCTCTATCAAAACTATGGTTTAACTCTGTTAGCTGAATGCACATATCAGAAATAAGTTTCACAGAATGATTCTGTGTAGTATTTAGTTGAAGATATTCCTTTTTTACTATTACCCACTTAGCGCTCCGAATATCCACTGGCAGTTTCTACACAAAGAGTGTTTCAGAACTGCTCCTTCAAAAGTAAGGCTAAACTCTGTTAGTTGAATGCAGAGAACAGAAAGGAGTCTCAGAGAATGCTTCTGTGTAGTTTTTATTTGGAGATATTCCCTTTTCCTCTATTACAATCTTAGCGCTCCGAATGTCCACTTGCATTTTCTACAGAACGAGTGTTTCATAACTGCTCAATCAAAAGTATGGTTTAGCTCTGTTAACTGAATGCACTGATCAGAAATAAGTTTCACAGAATGCTTCTGTGTAGTTTTTATTTGAAGATATGCTTTTTAACAATGTTGGCCTCTTAGCGCTTAGAAAGTCCAATTGCAGTTTCTACAGAAAGAGTGTTTCAGAACGGCTCAATCAAAAGTAAGGTTCAACTCTGTTAGTTGAATGCACAGAACAGAAAGAAGTTTCAAAGAATGCTTCTGTGTACTTTTTATTTGAATATATTCCTTTTTCAACTATTACCCTCTTAGCGCTCTGAATGTCCACTTACATTTTCTACAGAAAGAGTGTTCAGAACGGCTCAATCAAAAGTATGGTTTTACTCTGTTAGTTCAATGCACAGATCCGAAAGAAGTTTCACAGAATGCTTCTGTGTAGTTTTTATTTGTAGATATTCTTTTTCCCAATATAGGCCTTTTAGCGGTCAGAATGTCCGATTGCAGTTTCTACAGAAAGAGTGTTTCACAACGGCTCCATCAAAAGTAAGGTTCAAATCAGTTAGTTGAATGCACAGAACTGAGAGAAGTTTCACAGAATGCTTCTTTGTAGTTTATAATTTCATATATTCCTTTTCCCACTATTACCGTATTAGCGCTCCGAATGTCCACTTACATTTTCTACAGAAAGAGTGTTCAGAACTGCGCAATCAAAAGTATGGTTTAGCTGTGTTAGCTGAATGCACATATCAGAAATAAGTTTCACACAATGCTGCTGTGTAGTTTTTATTTGAAGATATTATTTTTCCCAATATAGGCCTCTTAGCGCTCTGAATGTCCAATTGCAGTTTCTACAGAAAGAGTGTTTCAGAACGGCTCAATCAAAAGTAAGGCTCAACTCTGTTACCTGAATGCACAGAACAGAAAGAAGTTTCATACAATGCTTCGGTGCAGTTTATATTTGAACATATTCCTTTTTCCATTATTACCCACTTAGCGCTCCGAATGTCCAGTTGCATTTTCTACACACAGAGTGTTTCAAATCTCCTCAATCAAAAGTATGGTTTAACACAGTTAGCTGAATGCTCAGATCAGAATGAAGTTTCACAGAATGCTTCTGTGTAGCTTATATTTGAATATATTCCTTTTTCCACTACTAAACTCTTAGCGCTCCAAATGTCCAGTTGCATTTTCTACAGAAAGAGTGTTCAGAACTGCTCTATCAAAACTATGGTTTAACTCTGTTAGCTCAATGCACATATCAGAAAGAAGTTTCACAGAATGATTCTGTGTAGTTTATATTTTAAGATATTCCTTTTTCCACTATTACCCTCTTAGCGCTCCGAATCTCCACTTTCATTTTCTACAGAAAGAGTGTTTCAGAACGGCTCAATCAAAACTAAGGTTCAACTCTTTTAGTTGAATGCACAGAACAGAAAGAAGTTTCACAGAATGCTTCTGTGTAGTATTTAGTTGAAGATATTCCTTTTTCGACTATTACCCTCTTAGCGCTCTGAATTTCCACTGGCAGTTTCTACACAAAGAGTGTTTCAGAACTGCTCCTTCAAAAGTAAGGCTCAGCTCTGTTAGTTGCATGCAGTGAACAGAAAGGAGTTTCAGAGAATGCTTCTGTGTAGTTTTTATTTGGAGATATTCTTTTTTCCACTACTACTATCTTAGCGCTCCAAATGTCCACTTGCATTTTCTACAGAAAGAGTGTTTCAGAACGACTCAATCAAAACTAAGGTTCAACACTTTTAGTTGAATGCACAGAACAGAAACTAGTTTCACAGAATGCTTCTCTGTAGTTTTTATTTGTAGATATTCTTTTTCCCAATATAGGCCTCTTAGCGCTCAGAATGTCCAATTGCATTTTCTACAGAAAGAGTGTTCCAGAACGGCTCAATCAAAAGCAAGGTTCAACTCAGTTAGTTGAATGCAAAGAACAGAAAGAAGTTTCACAGAATGCTTCTGTGTAGTTTATATTTGAATATATTGCTTTTTCCACTATTACCCTCTTAGCGCTCCGAATGTCCACTTGCATTTTCTACAGAAAGAGGGTTCAGAACTGCGCAATCAAAAGTATGGTTTAACTCTGATAGCTGAACGCACATATGAGAAATAAGTTTCACACAATGCTTCTGTGTAGTTTTTATTTGGATATATTATTTTTCCCAATATAGGCCTCTTAGGGCTCAGAATGTCCAATTGCAGTTTCTACAGAAAGAGTGTTTCAGAATGGCTAAATCAAAAGTAAGTTTCAACTCTGTTAGTTGAATGTACAGAACAGAAAGATGTTTCATACAATGCTTCTGTGTAGTTTATATTTGAACATATTCCTTTTTCCACTATTACCCACTTAGCGCTCCGAATGTCCAGTTGCATTTTCTACAGACAGAGTGTTTCAAAACTGCTCAGTCAAAAGTATGGTTTAACTCTGTTAGCTGAATGCTCAGATCAGAAAGAAGTTTCACAGAATGCTTCTGTGTAGTTTATATTTGAATATAATCCTTTTTCCACTTCTACCCTCTTAGCGCTCCAAATGTCCAGTTGCATTTTCTACAGAAAGAGTGTTCAGAACTGCTCAATGAAAAGTATGGTTTAATTCTGTTAGCTGAATGCACAGATCAGAAAGAAGTTTCACAGAATGATTCTGTGTAGTTTATATTTGAAGATATTACTTTTTCTAGTATTACCTTCTTAGCGCTCCGAATGTCCACTTGCATTTTCTACAGAAAGAGTGTTCAGAACGGCTCAATCAAAAGTATGGTTTTACTCTATTAGTTGAATGCCCATATCAGAAATAAGTTTCACAGAATGGTTCTGTGTAGTTTTTATTTGAAGATATTCTTTTTCCCAATATAGGCCTCTTAGCGCTCAGAATGTCCAATTGCAATTTCTACAGAAAGAGTGTTTCAGAACGGCTGCATCAAAAGTAAGGTTCAACTCAGTTAGTTGAATGCAAAGAACAGAAAGAAGTTTCACAGAATGCTTCTGTGTAGTTTATATTTGAATATATCCCTTTTTCCACTACTACACTCTTAGCGCTCCAAATGTCCAGTTGCATTTTCTGCAGAAAGAGTGATCAGAACTGCTCAATCAAAAGTATGGTTTAATTCTGTTAGCTGAATGCACAGATCAGAAAGAAGTTTCACAGAATGATTCTGTGTAGTTGATATTTGAAGATATTACTTTTTCCACTATTACACACTTACCGCTCAAAATGTCCAGTTGCATTTTCTACAGAAAGAGTGTTTCAGAACTGCTCAATCAAAAGTATGGTTTAACTCTGTTAGCTGAATGCACAGATCAGAAAGAAGTTTCACAGAATGCTCCTGTGTAGTGTTTATATGAAGTTATTCTTTTTACCAATATAGGCCTCTTAGCGCTCAGAATGTCCAATTGCAGTTTCTATAGAAAGAGTGTTTCAGAACGGCTCAATCAAAATAAGGTTCACCTCTTTTAGTTGAATGCACACAACAGAAAGATGTTTCACAGAATACTTCTGTGTAGTATTTAGTTGAAGATATTCCTTTTTTGACTATTACCCACTTAGCGCTCCGAATGTCCACTGGCAGTTTGTACACAAAGAGTGTTTCAGAACTGCTCCTTCAAAAGTAAGGCTAAACTCTGTTAGTTGAATGCAGAGAACAGAAAGGAGTTTCAGAGAATGCTTCTGTGTAGTTTTTATTTGGAGATATTACTTTTTCCTCTATTACAATCTTAGCGCTCAGAATGTGCACTTGCATTTTCTACAGAACGAGTGTTTCATAACTGCTCAATCAAAAGTATGTTTTAGCTCTGTTAACTGAATGCACTGATCAGAAATAAGTTTCACAGAATGCTTCTGTGTAGTTTTTATTTGAAGATATTCTTTTTAACAATGTAGGCCTCTTAGCGCTTAGAAAGTCCAATTGCAGTTTCTACAGAAAGAGTGTTTCAGAACGGCTCAATAAAAAGTAAGTTTCAACTCTGTTAGTTGAATGCACAGAACAGAAAGAAGTTTCACACAATGCTTCTGTGTAGTTTATATTTGAATATATTCCTTTTTCAACTATTACGCTCTTAGCGCTCCGAATGTCCACTTGCATTTTCTACAGAAAGAGTGTTCAGAACGGCTCAATCAAAAGTATGGTTTTACTCTGTTAGTTCAATGCACAGATCCGAAAGAAGTTTCACAGAATGCTTCTGTGTAGTTTTTATTTGTAGATATTCTTTTTCCCAATATACGCCTTTTAGCGGTCAGAATGTCCAATTGCAGTTTCTACAGAAAGAGTGTTTCACAACGGCTCCATCAAAAGTAAGGTTCAACTGAGTTAGTTGAATGCACAGAACTGAAAGAAGTTTCACAGAATGCTTCTGTGTAGTTTATAATTGAATATATTACTTTTTCCACTATTACCCACTTAGCGCTCCGAATCTCCACTTGCATTTTCTACAAAAAGAGTGTTTCATAACTGCTCAATCAAAAATATGTTTTATCTCTGTTAACTGAATTTACAGATCAGAAATAAGTTTCACAGAATGCATCTGTGTAGTTTTTATTTGAAGATATTCTTTTTCCCAATGTAGGCCTCTTAGCGCTTAGCATGTCCAATTGCAGTTTCTACAGAAAGAGTGTTTCAGAACGGCTCAATCAAAAGTAAGGTTCAACTCTGTTAGTTGAATGCACAGAACAGAAAGAATTTTCACAGAATGCTACTGTGTAGTTTATATTTGAATATATTCCTTTTTCCACTATTACCCTCTTAGCGCTCCGAAAGTCCACTTGCATTTTCTACAGAAAGAGTGTTCAGAAATGCGCAATCAAAAGTATGGTTTAACTCTGTTAGCTTAATGAACATATCAGAAATAAGTTTCACACAATGCTTCTGTGTAGTTTTTATTTGAAGATATTATTTTTCCCAATAGAGGCCTCTAAGCGCTCAGAATGTCCAATTGCAGTTTCTACAGAAAGAGTGTTTCAGAAAGGCTCAATCAAAAGTAAGGTTCAACTCTGTTAGTTGAATGCACAGAACAGAAAGAAGTTTCATACAATGCTTCTGTGTAGTTTATATTTGAACATATTCTTTTTTCCACTATTACCCACTTAGCGCTACGAATGTCCAGTTGCATTTTCTACAGACAGAGTGTTTCAATACTGCTCAATCAAAAGTATGGTTTAACTCTGTTAGCTGAATGCTCAGATCAGAAGAAGTTTCACAGAATGCTTCTGTGTAGTTTATATTTGAATATATTCCTTTTTCCACTACTACTCTCTTAGCGCTCCAAATGTCCAGTTGCATTTTCTACAGAAATAGTGTTCAGATCTGCTCAATCAAAAGTATGGTTTAACTCTGTTAGCTGAATGCACAGATCAGAAAGAAGTTTCACAAAATTTTTCTGTGTAGTTTATATTTGGAGACATTCCTTTTTCCACTATTACCCTCTTAGCGCTCCGAATCTCCACTTGCATTTTCTACAGAAAGAGTGTTTCAGAACGGCTCAATCAAAACTAAGGTTCAACTCTTTTAGTTGAACAAACAGAACAGAAAGAAGTTTCACACAATTCTTCTGTGTAGTTTTTATTTGTAGACATTCTTTTTCCCAATATAGGCCTCTTAGCGCTCAGAATGTCCAATTGCAGTTTCTACAGAAAGAGTGTTTCAGAACGGCTCAATCAAAAGTAAGGTTCAACTCTGTTAGTTGAATGCACAGAACAGAAAGAAGTTTCATACAATGCTTCTGTGTAGTTCATATTTGAACATATTCTTTTTTCCACTATTACCCACTTAGTGCTACGAATGTCCAGTTGCATTTTCTACAGACAGAGTGTTTCAAAACTGCTCAATCAAAAGTATGGTTTTACTCTGTTAGCTGAATGCTCAGATCAGAAAGAAGTTTCACAGAATGCTTCTGTGTAGTTTATATTTGAATATATTCCTTTTTCCACTACTATGCTCTTAGCGCTCCAAATGTCCAGTTGCATTTTCTACAGAAAGAGTGTTCAGATCTGCTCAATCAAAAGTATGGTTTAATTCTGTTAGCTGAATGCACAGATCAGAAAGAAGTTTCACCGAATGATTCTGTGTAGTTTATATTTGAAGACATTCCTTTTTCCACTATTACCCTCTTAGCGCTCCGAATCTCCACTTGCATTTTCTACAGAAAGAGTGTTCAGAACTGCGCAATCAAAAGTATGGTTTAACTCTGTTAGCTTAATGAACATATCAGAAATAAGTTTCACACAATGCTTCTGTGTAGTTTTTATTTGAAGATATTATTTTTCCCAATATAGGCCTCTTAATTCTCAGAATGTCCAATTGCAGTTTCTACAGAAAGAGTGTTTCAGAAAGGCTCAATCAAAAGTAAGGTTCATCTCTGTTAGTTGAATGCACAGAACAGAAAGAAATTTCATGCAATGCTTCTGTGTAGTTTATATTTGAAGATATTCTTTTTTCCACTATTACCCACTTGGCGCTACGAATGTCCAGTTGCATTTTCTACAGACAGAGTGTTTCAAAACTGCTCAATCAAAAATATGGTTTAACTCTGTTAGCTGAATGCTCAGGTCAGAAAGAAGTTTCACAGAATGCTTCTGTGTAGTTTATATTTGAATATATTCCTTTTTCCACTACTACTCTCCTAGCGCTCCAAATGTCCAGTTGCATTTTCTACAGAAAGAGTGTTCAGATCTGCTCAATCAAAAGTATGGTTTAACTCTGTTAGCTGAATGCACAGAAAAGAAAGAAGTTTCACAGAATGATTCTGTGTAGTTTATATTTGGAGACATTCCTTTTTCCACTATTACCCTCTTAGCGCTCTGAATCTCCACTTGCATTTTCTACAAAAAGAGTGTTTCATAACTGCTCAATCAAAAATATGTTTTATCTCTGTTAACTGAATTTACAGATCAGAAATAAGTTTCACACAATGCTTCTGTGTAGTTTTTATTTGAAGATATTATTTTTCCCAATAGAGGCCTCTTCGGCCTCAGAATGTCCAATTGCAGTTTCTACAGAAAGAGTGTTTCAGAAAGGCTCAATCAAAAGTAAGGTTCAACTCTGTTAGTTGAATGCACAGAACAGAAAGAAGTTTCATACAATGCTTCTGTGTAGTTTATATTTGAACATATTCTGTTTTCCACTATTACCCACTTAGCGCTACGAATGTCCAGTTGCACTTTGTACAGACAGAGTGTTTCAAAACTGCTCAATCAAAAGTATGGTTTAACTCTGTTAGCTGAATGCTCAGATCAGAAAGAAGTTTCACAGAATTCTTCTGTGTAGTTTATATTTGAATATATTCCTTTTTCCACTACTACTCTCTTAGCGCTCCAAATGTCCAGTTGCATTTTCTACAGAAAGAGTGTTCAGATCTGCTCAATCAAAAGTATGGTTTAACTCTGTTAGCTGAATGCACAGATCAGAAAGAAGTTTCACAGAATGATTCTGTGTAGTTTATATTTGGAGACATTCCTTTTTCCACTATTACCCTCTTAGCGTTCCGAATCTCCACTTGCATTTTCTACAGAAAGATTGTTTCAGAACGGCTCAATCAAAACTAAGGTTCAACTCTTTTAGTTGAACAAACAGAACAGAAAGAAGTTTCACACAATTCTTCTGTGTAGTTTTTATTTGTAGACATTCTTTTTCCCAATATAGGCCTCTTAGCGCTCAGAATGTCCAATTGCAGTTTCTACAGAAAGAGTGTTTCAGAACGGCTCAATCAAAAGTAAGGTTCAACTCTGTTAGTTGAATGCACAGAACAGAAAGAAGTTTCATACAATGCTTCTGTGTAGTTTATATTTGAACATATTATTTTTTCCACTATTACCCACTTAGCGCTACGAATGTCCAGTTGCATTTTCTACAGACAGAGTGTTTCAAAACTGCTCAATCAAAAGTATGGTTTAACTCTGTTAGCTGAATGCTCAGATCAAAAGAAGTTTCACAGAATGCCTCTGTGTAGTTTATATTTGAATATATTCCTTTTTCCACTACTACGCTCTTAGCGCTCCAAATGTCCAGTTGCATTTCTTACAGAAAGAGTGTTCAGATCTGCTCAATCAAAAGTATGGTTTAACTCTGTTAGCTGAATGCACAGATCAGAAAGAAGTTTCACCGAATGATTCTGTGTAGTTTATATTTGAAGACATTCCTTTTTCCACTATTACCCTCTTAGCGCTCCGAATCTCCACTTGCATTTTCTACAAAAAGGGTGTTTCATAACTGCTCAATCAAAAATATGTTTTATCTCTGTTAACTGAATTTACAGATCAGAAATAAGTTTCACAGAATGCATCTGTGTAGTTTTTATTTGAAGATATTCTTTTTCCCAATGTAGGCCTCTTAGCGCTTAGCATGTCCAATTGCAGTTTCTACAGAAAGAGTGTTTCAGAACGGCTCAATCAAAAGTAAGGTTCAACTCTGTTAGTTGAATGCACAGAACAGAAAGAATTTTCACAGAATGCTACTGTGTAGTTTATATTTGAATATATTCCTTTTTCCACTATTACCTTCTTAGCGCTCCGAATGTCCACTTGCATTTTCTACAGAAAGAGTGTTCAGAACTGCGCAATCCAAAGTATGGTTTAACTCTGTTAGCTTAATGAACATATCAGAAATAAGTTTCACACAATGCTTCTGTGTAGTTTTTATTTGAAGGTATTATTTTTCCCAATAGAGGCCTCTTAGCGCTCAGAATGTCCAATTGCAGTTTCTACAGAAAGAGTGTTTCAGAAAGGCTCAATCAAAAGTAAGGTTCAACTCTGTTAGTTGAATGCACAAAACAGAAAGAATTTTCACAGAATGCTACTGTGTAGTTTATATTTGAACATATTCTTTTTTCCACTATTACCCACTTAGCGCTACGAATATCCAGTTGCATTTTCTACAGACAGAGTGTTTCAAAACTGCCCAATCAAAAGTATGGTTTAACTCTGTTAGCTGAATGCTCAGATCAGAAAGAAGTTTCACAGAATGCTTCTGTGTAGTTTATATTTGAATATATTCCTTTTTCCACTACTACTCTCTTAGCGCTCCAAATGTAAAGTTGCATTTTATACAGAAAGAGTGTTCAGATCTGCTCAATCAAAAGTATGGTTTAACTCTGTTAGCTGAATGCACAGATCAGAAAGAAGTTTCACAGAATGATTCTGTGTAGTTTATATTTGGAGACATTCCTTTTTCCACTATTACCCTCTTAGCGTTCCGAATCTCCACTTGCATTTTCTACAGAAAGATTGTTTCAGAACGGCTCAATCAAAACTAAGGTTCAACTCTTTTAGTTGAACAAACAGAACAGAAAGAAGTTTCACACAATTCTTCTGTGTAGTTTTTATTTGTAGACATTCTTTTTCCCAATATAGGCCTCTTAGCGCTCAGAATGTCCAATTGCAGTTTCTACAGAAAGAGTGTTTCAGAACGGCTCAATCAAAAGTAAGGTTCAACTCTGTTAGTTGAATGCACAGAACAGAAAGAAGTTTCATACAATGCTTCTGTGTAGTTTATATTTGAACATATTATTTTTTCCACTATTACCCACTTAGCGCTACGAATGTCCAGTTGCATTTTCTACAGACAGAGTGTTTCAAAACTGCTCAATCAAAAGTATGGTTTAACTCTGTTAGCTGAATGCTCAGATCAAAAGAAGTTTCACAGAATGCCTCTGTGTAGTTTATATTTGAATATATTCCTTTTTCCACTACTACGCTCTTAGCGCTCCAAATGTCCAGTTGCATTTCTTACAGAAAGAGTGTTCAGATCTGCTCAATCAAAAGTATGGTTTAACTCTGTTAGCTGAATGCACAGATCAGAAAGAAGTTTCACCGAATGATTCTGTGTAGTTTATATTTGAAGACATTCCTTTTTCCACTATTACCCTCTTAGCGCTCCGAATCTCCACTTGCATTTTCTACAAAAAGGGTGTTTCATAACTGCTCAATCAAAAATATGTTTTATCTCTGTTAACTGAATTTACAGATCAGAAATAAGTTTCACAGAATGCATCTGTGTAGTTTTTATTTGAAGATATTCTTTTTCCCAATGTAGGCCTCTTAGCGCTTAGCATGTCCAATTGCAGTTTCTACAGAAAGAGTGTTTCAGAACGGCTCAATCAAAAGTAAGGTTCAACTCTGTTAGTTGAATGCACAGAACAGAAAGAATTTTCACAGAATGCTACTGTGTAGTTTATATTTGAATATATTCCTTTTTCCACTATTACCTTCTTAGCGCTCCGAATGTCCACTTGCATTTTCTACAGAAAGAGTGTTCAGAACTGCGCAATCCAAAGTATGGTTTAACTCTGTTAGCTTAATGAACATATCAGAAATAAGTTTCACACAATGCTTCTGTGTAGTTTTTATTTGAAGGTATTATTTTTCCCAATAGAGGCCTCTTAGCGCTCAGAATGTCCAATTGCAGTTTCTACAGAAAGAGTGTTTCAGAAAGGCTCAATCAAAAGTAAGGTTCAACTCTGTTAGTTGAATGCACAAAACAGAAAGAATTTTCACAGAATGCTACTGTGTAGTTTATATTTGAACATATTCTTTTTTCCACTATTACCCACTTAGCGCTACGAATATCCAGTTGCATTTTCTACAGACAGAGTGTTTCAAAACTGCCCAATCAAAAGTATGGTTTAACTCTGTTAGCTGAATGCTCAGATCAGAAAGAAGTTTCACAGAATGCTTCTGTGTAGTTTATATTTGAATATATTCCTTTTTCCACTACTACTCTCTTAGCGCTCCAAATGTAAAGTTGCATTTTATACAGAAAGAGTGTTCAGATCTGCTCAATCAAAAGTATGGTTTAACTCTGTTAGCTGAATGCACAGATCAGAAAGAAGTTTCACAGAATGATTCTGTGTAGTTTATATTTGGAGACATTCCTTTTTCCACTATTACCCTCTTAGCGCTCCGAATCTCCACTTGCATTTTCTACAGAAAGAGTGTTTCAGAACGGCTCAATCAAAACTAAGGTTCAACTCTTTTAGTTGAACAAAGAGAACAGAAAGAAGTTTCACACAATTCTTCTGTGTAGCTTTTATTTGTAGACATTCTTTTTCCCAATATAAGCCTCTTAGCGCTCAGAATGTCCAATTGCAGTTTCTACAGAAAGAGTGTTTCAGAACGGCTCAATCAAAAGTAAGGTTCAACTCTGTTAGTAGAATGCACAGAACAGAAAGAACTTTCATACAATGCTTCTGTGTAGTTCATATTTGAACATATTCTTTTTTCCACTATTACCCAGTTAGCGCTAAGAATGTCCAGTTGCATTTTCTACAGACAGAGTGTTTCAAAACTGCTCAATCAAAAGTATGGTTTAACTCTGTTAGCTGAATGCTCAGATCAGAAAGAAGTTTCACAGAATGCTTCTGTGTAGTTTATATTTGAATATATTCCTTTTTCCACTACTACGCTCTTAGCGCTCCAAATGTCCAGTTGCATTTTCTACAGAAAGAGTGTTCAGATCTGCTCAATCAAAAGTATGGTTTAACTCTGTTAGCTGAATGCACAGATCAGAAAGAAGTTTCACCGAATGATTCTGTGTAGTTTATATTTGAAGACATTCCTTTTTCCACTATTACCCTCTTAGCGCTCCGAATCTCCACTTGCATTTTCTACAAAAAGAGTGTTTCATAACTGCTCAATCAAAAATATGTTTTATCTCTGTTAACTGAATTTACAGATCAGAAATAAGTTTCACAGAATGCATCTGTGTAGTTTTTATTTGAAGATATTCTTTTTCCCAATGTAGGCCTCTTAGCGCTTAGCATGTCCAATTGCAGTTTCTACAGAAAGAGTGTTTCAGAACGGCTCAATCAAAAGTAAGGTTCAACTCTGTTAGTTGAATGCCCAGAACAGAAAGAATTTTCACAGAATGCTACTGTGTAGTTTATATTTGAATATATTCCTTTTTCCACTATGACCTTCTTAACGCTCCGAATGTCCACTTGAATTTTCTACAGAAAGAGTGTTCAGAACTGCGCAATCCAAAGTATGGTTTAACTCTGTTAGCTTAATGAACATATCAGAAATAAGTTTCACACAATGCTTCTGTGTAGTTTTTATTTGAAGGTATTATTTTTCCCAATAGAGGCCTCTTAGCGCTCAGAATGTCCAATTGCAGTTTCTACAGAAAGAGTGTTTCAGAAAGGCACAATCAAAAGTAAGGTTCAACTCTGTTAGTTGAATGCACAAAACAGAAAGAATTTTCACAGAATGCTACTGTGTAGTTTATATTTGAACCTATTCTTTTTTCCACTATTACCCACTTAGCGCTACGAATGTCCAGTTGCATTTTCTACAGACAGAGTGTTTCAAAACTGCTCAATCAAAAGTATGGTTTAACTCTGTTAGCTGAATGCTCAGATCAGAAAGAAGTTTCACAGAATGCTTCTGTGTTGTTTATATTTGAATATATTCCTTTTTCCACTACTACTCTCCTAGCGCTCCAAATGTCCAGTTGCATTTTCTACAGAAAGAGTGTTCAGATCTGCTCAATGAAAAGTAAAGTTTAACTCTGTTAGCTGAATGCACAGATCAGAAAGAAGTTTCACAGAATGATTCTGTGTAGTTTTTATTTGGAGACATTCCTTTTTCCACTATTACCCTCTTAGCGCTCCGAATCTCCACTTGTATTTTCTACAGAAAGAGTGTTTCAGAACGGCTCAATCAAAACTAAGGTTCAACTCTTTTAGTTGAACAAACAGAACAGAAAGAAGTTTCACACAATTCTTCTGTGTAGTTTTTATTTGTAGACATTCTTTTTCCCAATATAGGCCTCTTAGCGCTCAGAATGTCCAATTGCAGTTTCTACAGAAAGAGTGTTTCAGAACGGCTCAATCAAAAGTAAGGTTCAACTCTGTTAGTTGAATGCACAGAACAGAAAGAAGTTTCATACAATGCTTCTGTGTAGTTTATATTTGAATATATTATTTTTTCCACTATTACCCACTTAGCGCTACGAATGTCCAGTTGCATTTTCTACAGACAGAGTGTTTCAAAACTGCTCAATCAAAAGTATGGTTTAACTCTGTTAGCTGAATGCTCAGATCAGAAAGAAGTTTCACAGAATGCTTCTGTGTAGTTTATATTTGAATATATTCCTTTTTCCACTACTACGCTCTTAGCGCTCCAAATGTCCAGTTGCATTTTCAACAGAAAGAGTGTTCAGATCTGCTCAATCAAAAGTATGGTTTAACTCTGTTAGCTGAATGCACAGATCAGAAAGAAGTTTCACCGAATGATTCTGTGTAGTTTATATTTGAAGACATTCCTTTTTCCACTATTACCCTCTTAGCGCTCCGAATCTCCACTTGCATTTTCTACAAAAAGAGTGTTTCATAACTGCTCAATCAAAAATATGTTTTATCTCTGTTAACTGAATTTACAGATCAGAAATAAGTTTCACAGAATGCATCTGTGTAGTTTTTATTTGAAGATATTCTTTTTCCCAATGTAGGCCTCTTAGCGCTTAGCATGTCCAATTGAAGTTTCTACAGAAAGAGTGTTTCAGAACGGCTCAATCAAAAGTAAGTTTCAACTCTGTTAGTTGAATGCACAGAACAGAAAGAAGTTTCATACAATGCTTCTGTGTAGTTCATATTAGAACCTATTCTTTTTTCCACTATTACCCACTTAGCGCTACGAATGTCCAGTTGCATTTTCTACAGACAGAGGGTTTCAAAACTGCTCAATCAAAAGTATGGATTAACTCTGTTAGCTGAATGCTCAGATCAGAAAGAAGTTTCACAGAATGCTTCTGTGTAGTTTATATTTGAATATATTCCTTTTTCCACTACTACGTTCTTAGCGCTCCAAATGTCCAGTTGCATTTTCTACAGAAAGAGTGTTCAGATCTGCTCAATCAAAAGTATGGTTTAACTCTGTTAGCTGAATGCACAGATCAGAAAGAAGTTTCACCGAATGATTCTGTGTAGTTTATATTTGAATATATTCCTTTTTCCACTATTACCTTCTTAGCGCTCCGAATGTCCACTTGCATTTTCTACAGAAAGAGTGTTCAGAACTGCGCAATCCAAAGTATGGTTTAACTCTGTTAGCTTAATGAACATATCAGAAATAAGTTTCACACAATGCTTCTGTGTAGTTTTTATTTGAAGGTATTATTTTTCCCAATAGAGGCCTCTTAGCGCTCAGAATGTCCAATTGCAGTTTCTACAGAAAGAGTGTTTCAGAAAGGCTCAATCAAAAGTAAGGTTCAACTCTGTTAGTTGAATGCACAAAACAGAAAGAATTTTCACAGAATGCTACTGTGTAGTTTATATTTGAACATATTCTTTTTTCCACTATTACCCACTTAGCGCTACGAATATCCAGTTGCATTTTCTACAGACAGAGTGTTTCAAAACTGCCCAATCAAAAGTATGGTTTAACTCTGTTAGCTGAATGCTCAGATCAGAAAGAAGTTTCACAGAATGCTTCTGTGTAGTTTATATTTGAATATATTCCTTTTTCCACTACTACTCTCTTAGCGCTCCAAATGTAAAGTTGCATTTTATACAGAAAGAGTGTTCAGATCTGCTCAATCAAAAGTATGGTTTAACTCTGTTAGCTGAATGCACAGATCAGAAAGAAGTTTCACAGAATGATTCTGTGTAGTTTATATTTGGAGACATTCCTTTTTCCACTATTACCCTCTTAGCGTTCCGAATCTCCACTTGCATTTTCTACAGAAAGATTGTTTCAGAACGGCTCAATCAAAACTAAGGTTCAACTCTTTTAGTTGAACAAACAGAACAGAAAGAAGTTTCACACAATTCTTCTGTGTAGTTTTTATTTGTAGACATTCTTTTTCCCAATATAGGCCTCTTAGCGCTCAGAATGTCCAATTGCAGTTTCTACAGAAAGAGTGTTTCAGAACGGCTCAATCAAAAGTAAGGTTCAACTCTGTTAGTTGAATGCACAGAACAGAAAGAAGTTTCATACAATGCTTCTGTGTAGTTTATATTTGAACATATTATTTTTTCCACTATTACCCACTTAGCGCTACGAATGTCCAGTTGCATTTTCTACAGACAGAGTGTTTCAAAACTGCTCAATCAAAAGTATGGTTTAACTCTGTTAGCTGAATGCTCAGATCAAAAGAAGTTTCACAGAATGCCTCTGTGTAGTTTATATTTGAATATATTCCTTTTTCCACTACTACGCTCTTAGCGCTCCAAATGTCCAGTTGCATTTCTTACAGAAAGAGTGTTCAGATCTGCTCAATCAAAAGTATGGTTTAACTCTGTTAGCTGAATGCACAGATCAGAAAGAAGTTTCACCGAATGATTCTGTGTAGTTTATATTTGAAGACATTCCTTTTTCCACTATTACCCTCTTAGCGCTCCGAATCTCCACTTGCATTTTCTACAAAAAGGGTGTTTCATAACTGCTCAATCAAAAATATGTTTTATCTCTGTTAACTGAATTTACAGATCAGAAATAAGTTTCACAGAATGCATCTGTGTAGTTTTTATTTGAAGATATTCTTTTTCCCAATGTAGGCCTCTTAGCGCTTAGCATGTCCAATTGCAGTTTCTACAGAAAGAGTGTTTCAGAACGGCTCAATCAAAAGTAAGGTTCAACTCTGTTAGTTGAATGCACAGAACAGAAAGAATTTTCACAGAATGCTACTGTGTAGTTTATATTTGAATATATTCCTTTTTCCACTATTACCTTCTTAGCGCTCCGAATGTCCACTTGCATTTTCTACAGAAAGAGTGTTCAGAACTGCGCAATCCAAAGTATGGTTTAACTCTGTTAGCTTAATGAACATATCAGAAATAAGTTTCACACAATGCTTCTGTGTAGTTTTTATTTGAAGGTATTATTTTTCCCAATAGAGGCCTCTTAGCGCTCAGAATGTCCAATTGCAGTTTCTACAGAAAGAGTGTTTCAGAAAGGCTCAATCAAAAGTAAGGTTCAACTCTGTTAGTTGAATGCACAAAACAGAAAGAATTTTCACAGAATGCTACTGTGTAGTTTATATTTGAACATATTCTTTTTTCCACTATTACCCACTTAGCGCTACGAATATCCAGTTGCATTTTCTACAGACAGAGTGTTTCAAAACTGCCCAATCAAAAGTATGGTTTAACTCTGTTAGCTGAATGCTCAGATCAGAAAGAAGTTTCACAGAATGCTTCTGTGTAGTTTATATTTGAATATATTCCTTTTTCCACTACTACTCTCTTAGCGCTCCAAATGTAAAGTTGCATTTTATACAGAAAGAGTGTTCAGATCTGCTCAATCAAAAGTATGGTTTAACTCTGTTAGCTGAATGCACAGATCAGAAAGAAGTTTCACAGAATGATTCTGTGTAGTTTATATTTGGAGACATTCCTTTTTCCACTATTACCCTCTTAGCGCTCCGAATCTCCACTTGCATTTTCTACAGAAAGAGTGTTTCAGAACGGCTCAATCAAAACTAAGGTTCAACTCTTTTAGTTGAACAAAGAGAACAGAAAGAAGTTTCACACAATTCTTCTGTGTAGCTTTTATTTGTAGACATTCTTTTTCCCAATATAAGCCTCTTAGCGCTCAGAATGTCCAATTGCAGTTTCTACAGAAAGAGTGTTTCAGAACGGCTCAATCAAAAGTAAGGTTCAACTCTGTTAGTAGAATGCACAGAACAGAAAGAACTTTCATACAATGCTTCTGTGTAGTTCATATTTGAACATATTCTTTTTTCCACTATTACCCAGTTAGCGCTAAGAATGTCCAGTTGCATTTTCTACAGACAGAGTGTTTCAAAACTGCTCAATCAAAAGTATGGTTTAACTCTGTTAGCTGAATGCTCAGATCAGAAAGAAGTTTCACAGAATGCTTCTGTGTAGTTTATATTTGAATATATTCCTTTTTCCACTACTACGCTCTTAGCGCTCCAAATGTCCAGTTGCATTTTCTACAGAAAGAGTGTTCAGATCTGCTCAATCAAAAGTATGGTTTAACTCTGTTAGCTGAATGCACAGATCAGAAAGAAGTTTCACCGAATGATTCTGTGTAGTTTATATTTGAAGACATTCCTTTTTCCACTATTACCCTCTTAGCGCTCCGAATCTCCACTTGCATTTTCTACAAAAAGAGTGTTTCATAACTGCTCAATCAAAAATATGTTTTATCTCTGTTAACTGAATTTACAGATCAGAAATAAGTTTCACAGAATGCATCTGTGTAGTTTTTATTTGAAGATATTCTTTTTCCCAATGTAGGCCTCTTAGCGCTTAGCATGTCCAATTGCAGTTTCTACAGAAAGAGTGTTTCAGAACGGCTCAATCAAAAGTAAGGTTCAACTCTGTTAGTTGAATGCCCAGAACAGAAAGAATTTTCACAGAATGCTACTGTGTAGTTTATATTTGAATATATTCCTTTTTCCACTATGACCTTCTTAACGCTCCGAATGTCCACTTGAATTTTCTACAGAAAGAGTGTTCAGAACTGCGCAATCCAAAGTATGGTTTAACTCTGTTAGCTTAATGAACATATCAGAAATAAGTTTCACACAATGCTTCTGTGTAGTTTTTATTTGAAGGTATTATTTTTCCCAATAGAGGCCTCTTAGCGCTCAGAATGTCCAATTGCAGTTTCTACAGAAAGAGTGTTTCAGAAAGGCACAATCAAAAGTAAGGTTCAACTCTGTTAGTTGAATGCACAAAACAGAAAGAATTTTCACAGAATGCTACTGTGTAGTTTATATTTGAACCTATTCTTTTTTCCACTATTACCCACTTAGCGCTACGAATGTCCAGTTGCATTTTCTACAGACAGAGTGTTTCAAAACTGCTCAATCAAAAGTATGGTTTAACTCTGTTAGCTGAATGCTCAGATCAGAAAGAAGTTTCACAGAATGCTTCTGTGTTGTTTATATTTGAATATATTCCTTTTTCCACTACTACTCTCCTAGCGCTCCAAATGTCCAGTTGCATTTTCTACAGAAAGAGTGTTCAGATCTGCTCAATGAAAAGTAAAGTTTAACTCTGTTAGCTGAATGCACAGATCAGAAAGAAGTTTCACAGAATGATTCTGTGTAGTTTTTATTTGGAGACATTCCTTTTTCCACTATTACCCTCTTAGCGCTCCGAATCTCCACTTGTATTTTCTACAGAAAGAGTGTTTCAGAACGGCTCAATCAAAACTAAGGTTCAACTCTTTTAGTTGAACAAACAGAACAGAAAGAAGTTTCACACAATTCTTCTGTGTAGTTTTTATTTGTAGACATTCTTTTTCCCAATATAGGCCTCTTAGCGCTCAGAATGTCCAATTGCAGTTTCTACAGAAAGAGTGTTTCAGAACGGCTCAATCAAAAGTAAGGTTCAACTCTGTTAGTTGAATGCACAGAACAGAAAGAAGTTTCATACAATGCTTCTGTGTAGTTTATATTTGAATATATTATTTTTTCCACTATTACCCACTTAGCGCTACGAATGTCCAGTTGCATTTTCTACAGACAGAGTGTTTCAAAACTGCTCAATCAAAAGTATGGTTTAACTCTGTTAGCTGAATGCTCAGATCAGAAAGAAGTTTCACAGAATGCTTCTGTGTAGTTTATATTTGAATATATTCCTTTTTCCACTACTACGCTCTTAGCGCTCCAAATGTCCAGTTGCATTTTCAACAGAAAGAGTGTTCAGATCTGCTCAATCAAAAGTATGGTTTAACTCTGTTAGCTGAATGCACAGATCAGAAAGAAGTTTCACCGAATGATTCTGTGTAGTTTATATTTGAAGACATTCCTTTTTCCACTATTACCCTCTTAGCGCTCCGAATCTCCACTTGCATTTTCTACAAAAAGAGTGTTTCATAACTGCTCAATCAAAAATATGTTTTATCTCTGTTAACTGAATTTACAGATCAGAAATAAGTTTCACAGAATGCATCTGTGTAGTTTTTATTTGAAGATATTCTTTTTCCCAATGTAGGCCTCTTAGCGCTTAGCATGTCCAATTGAAGTTTCTACAGAAAGAGTGTTTCAGAACGGCTCAATCAAAAGTAAGTTTCAACTCTGTTAGTTGAATGCACAGAACAGAAAGAAGTTTCATACAATGCTTCTGTGTAGTTCATATTAGAACCTATTCTTTTTTCCACTATTACCCACTTAGCGCTACGAATGTCCAGTTGCATTTTCTACAGACAGAGGGTTTCAAAACTGCTCAATCAAAAGTATGGATTAACTCTGTTAGCTGAATGCTCAGATCAGAAAGAAGTTTCACAGAATGCTTCTGTGTAGTTTATATTTGAATATATTCCTTTTTCCACTACTACGTTCTTAGCGCTCCAAATGTCCAGTTGCATTTTCTACAGAAAGAGTGTTCAGATCTGCTCAATCAAAAGTATGGTTTAACTCTGTTAGCTGAATGCACAGATCAGAAAGAAGTTTCACCGAATGATTCTGTGTAGTTTATATTTGAAGACATTCCTTTTTCCACTATTACCCTCTTAGCGCTCCGAATCTCCACTTGCATTTTCTACAAAAAGAGTGTTTCATAACTGCTCAATCAAAAATATGTTTTATCTCTGTTAACTGAATTTACAGATCAGAAATAAGTTTCACAGAATGCATCTGTGTAGTTTTTATTTGAAGATATTCTTTTTCCCAATGTAGGCCTCTTAGCGCTTAGCATGTCCAATTGCAGTTTCTACAGAAAGAGTGTTTCAGAACGGCTCAATCAAAAGTAAGGTTCAACTCTGTTAGTTGAATGCACAGAACAGAAAGAATTTTCACAGAATGCTACTGTGTAGTTTATATTTGAATATATTCCTTTTTCCACTATTACCTTCTTAGCGCTCCGAATGTCCACTTGCATTTTCTACAGAAAGAGTGTTCAGAACTGCGCAATCCAAAGTATGGTTTAACTGTGTTAGCTTAATGAACATATCAGAAATAAGTTTCACACAATGCTTCTGTGTAGTTTTTATTTGAAGGTATTATTTTTCCCAATAGAGGCCTCTTAGCGCTCAGAATGTCCAATTGCAGTTTCTACAGAAAGAGTGTTTCAGAAAGGCTCAATCAAAAGTAAGGTTCAACTCTGTTAGTTGAATGCACAGAACAGAAAGTAGTTTCATACAATGCTTCTGTGTAGTTTATATTTGAACATATTCTTTTTTCCACTATTACCCACTTAGCGCTACGAATGTCCAGTTGCATTTTCTACAGACAGAGTGTTTCAAAACTGCTCAATCAAAAGTATGGTTTAACTCTGTTAGCTGAATGCTCAGATCAGAAAGAAGTTTCACAGAATGCTTCTGTGTAGGTTATATTTGAATATATTCCTTTTTCCACTACTACTCTCTTAGCGCTCCAAATGTCCAGTTGCATTTTCTACAGAAAGAGTGTTCAGATCTGCTCAATCAAAAGTATGCTTTAAATCTGTTAGCTGAATGCACAGATCAGAAAGAAGTATCACAGAATGATTCTGTGTAGTTTATATTTGGAGACATTCCTTTTTCCACTATTACCCTCTTAGCGCTCCGAATCTCCACTTGCATTTTCTACAGAAAGAGTGTTTCAGAACGGCTCAATCAAAACTAAGGTTCAACTCTTTTAGTTGAACAAACAGAACAGAAAGTAGTTTCACACAATTCTTCTGTGTAGTTTTTATTTGTAGACATTCTTTTTCCCAACATATGCCTCTTAGCGCTCAGAATGACCAATTGCAGTTTCTACAGAACGAGTGTTTCAGAACGGCTCAATCAAAAGTAAGGTTCAACTCTGTTAGTTGAATGCATAGAACAGAAAGAAGTTTCATACAATGCTTCTGTGTAGTTTATATTTGAACATATTCTTTTTTCCACTATTACCCACTTAGCGCTACGAATGTCCAGTTGCACTTTCTACAGACAGAGTGTTTCAAAACTGCTCAATCAAAAGTATGGTTTAACTCTGTTAGCTGAATGCTCAGATCAGAAAGAAGTTTCACAGAATGCTTCTGTGTAGTTTATATTTGAATATATTCCTTTTTCCACTACTACGCTCTTAGCGCTCCAAATGTCCAGTTGCATTTTCTACAGAAAGAGTGTTCAGATCTTCTCAATCAAAAGTATGGTTTAACTCTGTTAGCTGAATGCACAGATCAGAAAGAAGTTTCACCGAATGATTCTGTGTAGTTTATATTTGAAGACATTCCTTTTTCCACTATTACCCTCTTAGCGCTCTGAATCTCCACTTGCATTTTCTACAAAAAGAGTGTTTCATAACTGCTCAATCAAAAATATGTTTTATCTCTGTTAACTGAATTTACAGATCAGAAATAAGTTTCACACAATGCTTCTGTGTAGTTTTTATTTGAAGATATTATTTTTCCCAATAGAGGCCTCTTCGGCCTCAGAATGTCCAATTGCAGTTTCTACAGAAAGAGTGTTTCAGAAAGGCTCAATCAAAAGTAAGGTTCAACTCTGTTAGTTGAATGCACAGAACAGAAAGAAGTTTCATACAATGCTTCTGTGTAGTTTATATTTGAACATATTCTTTTTTCCACTATTACCCACTTAGCGCTACGAATGTCCAGTTGCACTTTCTACAGACAGAGTGTTTCAAAACTGCTCAATCAAAAGTATGGTTTAACTCTGTTAGCTGAATGCTCAGATCAGAAAGAAGTTTCACAGAATGCTTCTGTGTAGTTTATATTTGAATATATTCCTTTTTCCACTACTACTCTCTTAGCACTCCAAATGTCCAGTTGCATTTTCTACAGAAAGAGTGTTCAGATCTGCTCAATCAAAAGTATGGTTTAACTCTGTTAGCTGAATGCACAGATCAGAAAGAAGTTTCACAGAATGATTCTGTGTAGTTTATAGTTGGAGACATTCCTTTTTCCACTATAACCCTCTTAGCGTTCCGAATCTCCACTTGCATTTTCTACAGAAAGATTGTTTCAGAACGGCTCAATCAAAACTAAGGTTCAACTCTTTTAGTTGAACAAACAGAACAGAAAGAAGTTTCACACAATTCTTCTGTGTAGTTTTTATTTGTAGACATTCTTTTTCCCAATATAGGCCTCTTAGCGCTCAGAATGTCCAATTGCAGTTTCTACAGAAAGAGTGTTTCAGAACGGCTCAATCAAAAGTAAGGTTCAACTCTGTTAGTTGAATGCACAGAACAGAAAGAAGTTTCATACAATGCTTCTGTGTAGTTTATATTTGAACATATTCTTTTTTCCACTATTACCCACTTAGCGCTACGAATGTCCAGTTGCATTTTCTACAGACAGAGTGTTTCAAAACTGCTCAATCAAAAGTATGGTTTAACTCTGTTAGCTGAATGCTCAGATCAAAAGAAGTTTCACAGAATGCCTCTGTGTAGTTTATATTTGAATATATTCCTTTTTCCACTACTACGCTCTTAGCGCTCCAAATGTCCAGTTGCATTTCTTACAGAAAGAGTGTTCAGATCTGCTCAATCAAAAGTCTGGTTTAACTCTGTTAGCTGAATGCACAGATCAGAAAGAAGTTTCACCGAATGATTCTGTGTAGTTTATATTTGAAGACATTCCTTTTTCCACTATTACCCTCTTAGCGCTCCGAATCTCCACTTGCATTTTCTACAAAAAGGGTGTTTCATAACTGCTCAATCAAAAATATGTTTTATCTCTGTTAACTGAATTTACAGATCAGAAATAAGTTTCACAGAATGCATCTGTGTATTTTTTATTTGAAGATATTCTTTTTCCCAATGTAGGCCTCTTAGCGCTTAGCATGTCCAATTGCAGTTTCTACAGAAAGAGTGTTTCAGAACGGCTCAATCAAAAGTAAGGTTCAACTCTGTTAGTTGAATGCACAGAACAGAAAGAATTTTCACAGAATGCTACTGTGTAGTTTATATTTGAATATATTCCTTTTTCCACTATTAACCTCTTAGCGCTCCGAATGTCCACTTGCATTTTCTACAGAAAGAGTGTTCAGAACTGCGCAATCAAAAGTATGGTTTAACTCTGTTAGCTTAATGAACATATCAGAAATAAGTTTCACACAATGCTTCTGTGTAGTTTTTATTTGAAGATATTATTTTTCCCAATAGAGGCCTCTTCGCGCTCACAATGTCCAATTGCAGTTTCTACAGAAAGAGTGTTTCAGAAAGGCTCAATCAAAAGTAAGGTTCAACTCTGTTAGTTGAATGCACAGAACAGAAAGAAGTTTCATACAATGCTTCTGTGTAGTTTATATTTGAACATATTCTTTTTTCCACTATTACCCACTTAGCGCTACGAATATCCAGTTGCACTTTCTACAGACAGAGTGTTTCAAAACTGCTCAATCAAAAGTATGGTTTAACTCTGTTAGCTGAATGCTCAGATCAGAAAGAAGTTTCACAGAATGCTTCTGTGTAGTTTATATTTGAATATATTCCTTTTTCCACTACTACTCTCTTAGCGCTCCAAATGTCCAGTTGCATTTTCTACAGAAAGAGTGTTCAGATCTGCTCAATCAAAAGTATGGTTTAACTCTGTTAGCTGAATGCACAGATCAGAAAGAAGTTTCACAGAATGATTCTGTGTAGTTTCTATTTGGAGACATTCCTTTTTCCACTATTACCCTCTTAGCGCTCCGAATCTCCACTTGTATTTTCTACAGAAAGAGTGTTTCAGAACGGCTCAATCAAAACTAAGGTTCAACTCTTTTAGTTGAACAAACAGAACAGAAAGAAGTTTCACACAATTCTTCTGTGTAGTTTTTATTTGTAGTCATTCTTTTTCCCAGTATAGGCCTCTTAGCGCTCAGAATGTCCAATTGCAGTTTCTACAGAAAGAGTGTTTCAGAACGGCTCAATCAAAAGTAAGGTTCAACTCTGTTAGTTGAATGCACAGAACAGAAAGAAGTTTCATACAATGCTTCTGTGTAGTTTATATTTGAACATATTCTTTTTTCCACTATTACCCACTTAGCGCTACGAATGTCCAGTTGCATTTTCTACAGACAGAGTGTTTCAAAACTGCTCAATCAAAAGTATGGTTTAACTCTGTTAGCTGAATGCTCAGATCAGAAAGAAGTTTCACAGAATGCTTCTGTGTAGTTTATATTTGAATATATTCCTTTTTCCACTACTACGCTCTTAGCGCTCCAAATGTCCAGTTGCATTTTCTACAGAAAGAGTGTTCAGATCTGCTCAATCAAAAGTATGGTTTAACTCTGTTAGCTGAATGCACAGATCAGAAAGAAGTTTCACCGAATGATTCTGTGTAGTTTATATTTGAAGACATTCCTTTTTCCACTATTAACCTCTTAGCGCTCCGAATCTCCACTTGCATTTTCTACAAAAAGAGTGTTTCATAACTGCTCAATCAAAAATATGTTTTATCTCTGTTAACTGAATTTACAGATCAGAAATAAGTTTCACAGAATGCATCTGTGTAGTTTTTATTTGAAGATATTCTTTTTCCCAATGTAGGCCTCTTAGCGCTTAGCATGTCCAATTGCAGTTTCTGCAGAAAGAGTATTTCAGAACGGCTCAATCAAAAGTAAGGTTCAACTCTGTTAGTTGAATGCACAGAACAGAAAGACTTTTCACAGAATGCTACTGTGTAGTTTATATTTGAATATATTCCTTTTTCCACTATTACCCTCTTAGCGCTCCGAATGTCCACTTGCATTTTCTACAGAAAGAGTGTTCAGAACTGCGCAATCAAAAGTATGGTTTAACTCTGTTAGCTTAATGAACATATCAGAAATAAGTTTCACACAATGCTTCTGTGTAGTTTTTATTTGAAGATATTTTTTTTCCCAATAGAGGCCTCTTCGCGCTCAGAATGTCCAATTGCAGTTTCTACAGAAAGAGTGTTTCAGAAAGGCTCAATCAAAAGTAAGGTTCAACTCTGTTAGTTGAATGCACAGAACAGAAAGAAGTTTCATACAATGCTTCTGTGTAGTTTATATTTGAACATATTCTTTTTTCCACTATTACCCACTTAGCGCTACGAATATCCAGTTGCACTTTCTACAGACAGAGTGTTTCAAAACTGCTCAATCAAAAGTATGGTTTAACTCTGTTAGCTGAATGCTCAGATCAGAAAGAAGTTTCACAGAATGCTTCTGTGTAGTTTATATTTGAATATATTCCTTTTTCCACTACTACTCTCTTAGCGCTCCAAATGTCCAGTTGCATTTTCTACAGAAAGAGTGTTCAGATCTGCTCAATCAAAAGTATGGTTTAACTCTGTTAGCTGAATGCACAGATCAGAAAGAAGTTTCACAGAATGATTCTGTGTAGTTTCTATTTGGAGACATTCCTTTTTCCACTATTACCCTCTTAGCGCTCCGAATCTCCACTTGTATTTTCTACAGAAAGAGTGTTTCAGAACGGCTCAATCAAAACTAAGGTTCAACTCTTTTAGTTGAACAAACAGAACAGAAAGAAGTTTCACACAATTCTTCTGTGTAGTTTTTATTTGTAGACATTCTTTTTCCCAGTATAGGCCTCTTAGCGCTCAGAATGTCCAATTGCAGTTTCTACAGAAAGAGTGTTTCAGAACGGCTCAATCAAAAGTAAGGTTCAACTCTGTTAGTTGAATGCACAGAACAGAAAGAAGTTTCATACAATGCTTCTGTGTAGTTTATATTTGAACATATTCTTTTTTCCACTATTACCCACTTAGCGCTACGAATGTCCAGTTGCATTTTCTACAGACAGAGTGTTTCAAAACTGCTCAATCAAAAGTATGGTTTAACTCTGTTAGCTGAATGCTCAGATCAGAAAGAAGTTTCACAGAATGCTTCTGTGTAGTTTATATTTGAATATATTCCTTTTTCCACTACTACGCTCTTAGCGCTCCAAATGTCCAGTTGCATTTTCTACAGAAAGAGTGTTCAGATCTGCTCAATCAAAAGTATGGTTTCACTCTGTTAGCTGAATGCACAGATCAGAAAGAAGTTTCACCGAATGATTCTGTGTAGTTTATATTTGAAGACATTCCTTTTTCCACTATTAACCTCTTAGCGCTCCGAATCTCCACTTGCATTTTCTACAAAAAGAGTGTTTCATAACTGCTCAATCAAAAATATGTTTTATCTCTGTTAACTGAATTTACAGATCAGAAATAAGTTTCACAGAATGCATCTGTGTAGTTTTTATTTGAAGATATTCTTTTTCCCAATGTAGGCCTCTTAGCGCTTAGCATGTCCAATTGCAGTTTCTGCAGAAAGAGTGTTTCAGAACGGCTCAATCAAAAGTAAGGTTCAACTCTGTTAGTTGAATGCACAGAACAGAAATAATTTTCACAGAATGCTACTGTGTAGTTTATATTTGAATATATTCCTTTCTCCACTATTACCCTCTTAGCGCTCCGAATGTCCACTTGCATTTTCTACAGAAAGAGTGTTCAGAACTGTGCAATCAAAAGTATGGTTTAACTCTGTTAGCTTAATGAACATATCAGAAATAAGTTTCACACAATGCTTCTGTGTAGTTTTTATTTGAAGATATTATTTTTCCCAATATAGGCCTCTTAATTCTCAGAATGTCCAATTGCAGTTTCTACAGAAAGAGTGTTTCAGAAAGGCTCAATCAAAAGTAAGGTTCATCTCTGTTAGTTGAATGCACAGAACAGAAAGAAATTTCATGCAATGCTTCTGTGTAGTTTATATTTGAAGATATTCTTTTTTCCACTATTACCCACTTGGCGCTACGAATGTCCAGTTGCATTTCCTACAGACAGAGTGTTTCAAAACTGCTCAATCAAAAATATGGTTTAACTCTGTTAGCTGAATGCTCAGGTCAGAAAGAAGTTTCACAGAATGCTTCTGTGTAGTTTATATTTGAATATATTCCTTTTTCCACTACTACTCTCCTAGCGCTCCAAATGTCCAGTTGCATTTTCTACAGAAAGAGTGTTCAGATCTGCTCAATCAAAAGTATGGTTTAACTCTGTTAGCTGAATGCACAGAAAAGAAAGAAGTTTCACAGAATGATTCTGTGTAGTTTATATTTGGAGACATTCCTTTTTCCACTATTACCCTCTTAGCGCTCTGAATCTCCACTTGCATTTTCTACAAAAAGAGTGTTTCATAACTGCTCAATCAAAAATATGTTTTATCTCTGTTAACTGAATTTACAGATCAGAAATAAGTTTCACACAATGCTTCTGTGTAGTTTTTATTTGAAGATATTATTTTTCCCAATAGAGGCCTCTTCGGCCTCAGAATGTCCAATTGCAGTTTCTACAGAAAGAGTGTTTCAGAAAGGCTCAATCAAAAGTAAGGTTCAACTCTGTTAGTTGAATGCACAGAACAGAAAGAAGTTTCATACAATGCTTCTGTGTAGTTTATATTTGAACATATTCTGTTTTCCACTATTACCCACTTAGCGCTACGAATGTCCAGTTGCACTTTGTACAGACAGAGTGTTTCAAAACTGCTCAATCAAAAGTATGGTTTAACTCTGTTAGCTGAATGCTCAGATCAGAAAGAAGTTTCACAGAATTCTTCTGTGTAGTTTATATTTGAATATATTCCTTTTTCCACTACTACTCTCTTAGCGCTCCAAATGTCCAGTTGCATTTTCTACAGAAAGAGTGTTCAGATCTGCTCAATCAAAAGTATGGTTTAACTCTGTTAGCTGAATGCACAGATCAGAAAGAATTTTCACAGAATGATTCTGTGTAGTTTATATTTGGAGACATTCCTTTTTCCACTATTACCCTCTTAGCATTCCGAATCTCCACTTGCATTTTCTACAGAAAGATTGTTTCAGAACGGCTCAATCAAAACTAAGGTTCAACTCTTTTAGTTGAACAAACAGAACAGAAAGAAGTTTCACACAATTCTTCTGTGTAGTTTTTATTTGTAGACATTCTTTTTCCCAATATAGGCCTCTTAGCGCTCAGAATGTCCAATTGCAGTTTCTACAGAAAGAGTGTTTCAGAACGGCTCAATCAAAAGTAAGGTTCAACTCTGTTAGTTGAATGCACAGAACAGAAAGAAGTTTCATACAATGCTTCTGTGTAGTTTATATTTGAACATATTCTTTTTTCCACTATTACCCACTTAGCGCTACGAATGTCCAGTTGCATTTTCTACAGACAGAGTGTTTCAAAACTGCTCAATCAAAAGTATGGTTTAACTCTGTTAGCTGAATGCTCAGATCAAAAGAAGTTTCACAGAATGCCTCTGTGTAGTTTATATTTGAATATATTCCTTTTTCCACTACTACGCTCTTAGCGCTCCAAATGTCCAGTTGCATTTCTTACAGAAAGAGTGTTCAGATCTGCTCAATCAAAAGTCTGGTTTAACTCTGTTAGCTGAATGCACAGATCAGAAAGAAGTTTCACCGAATGATTCTGTGTAGTTTATATTTGAAGACATTCCTTTTTCCACTATTACCCTCTTAGCGCTCCGAATCTCCACTTGCATTTTCTACAAAAAGGGTGTTTCATAACTGCTCAATCAAAAATATGTTTTATCTCTGTTAACTGAATTTACAGATCAGAAATAAGTTTCACAGAATGCATCTGTGTATTTTTTATTTGAAGATATTCTTTTTCCCAATGTAGGCCTCTTAGCGCTTAGCATGTCCAATTGCAGTTTCTACAGAAAGAGTGTTTCAGAACGGCTCAATCAAAAGTAAGGTTCAACTCTGTTAGTTGAATGCACAGAACAGAAAGAATTTTCACAGAATGCTACTGTGTAGTTTATATTTGAATATATTCCTTTTTCCACTATTAACCTCTTAGCGCTCCGAATGTCCACTTGCATTTTCTACAGAAAGAGTGTTCAGAACTGCGCAATCAAAAGTATGGTTTAACTCTGTTAGCTTAATGAACATATCAGAAATAAGTTTCACACAATGCTTCTGTGTAGTTTTTATTTGAAGATATTATTTTTCCCAATAGAGGCCTCTTCGCGCTCACAATGTCCAATTGCAGTTTCTACAGAAAGAGTGTTTCAGAAAGGCTCAATCAAAAGTAAGGTTCAACTCTGTTAGTTGAATGCACAGAACAGAAAGAAGTTTCATACAATGCTTCTGTGTAGTTTATATTTGAACATATTCTTTTTTCCACTATTACCCACTTAGCGCTACGAATATCCAGTTGCACTTTCTACAGACAGAGTGTTTCAAAACTGCTCAATCAAAAGTATGGTTTAACTCTGTTAGCTGAATGCTCAGATCAGAAAGAAGTTTCACAGAATGCTTCTGTGTAGTTTATATTTGAATATATTCCTTTTTCCACTACTACTCTCTTAGCGCTCCAAATGTCCAGTTGCATTTTCTACAGAAAGAGTGTTCAGATCTGCTCAATCAAAAGTATGGTTTAACTCTGTTAGCTGAATGCACAGATCAGAAAGAAGTTTCACAGAATGATTCTGTGTAGTTTCTATTTGGAGACATTCCTTTTTCCACTATTACCCTCTTAGCGCTCCGAATCTCCACTTGTATTTTCTACAGAAAGAGTGTTTCAGAACGGCTCAATCAAAACTAAGGTTCAACTCTTTTAGTTGAACAAACAGAACAGAAAGAAGTTTCACACAATTCTTCTGTGTAGTTTTTATTTGTAGTCATTCTTTTTCCCAGTATAGGCCTCTTAGCGCTCAGAATGTCCAATTGCAGTTTCTACAGAAAGAGTGTTTCAGAACGGCTCAATCAAAAGTAAGGTTCAACTCTGTTAGTTGAATGCACAGAACAGAAAGAAGTTTCATACAATGCTTCTGTGTAGTTTATATTTGAACATATTCTTTTTTCCACTATTACCCACTTAGCGCTACGAATGTCCAGTTGCATTTTCTACAGACAGAGTGTTTCAAAACTGCTCAATCAAAAGTATGGTTTAACTCTGTTAGCTGAATGCTCAGATCAGAAAGAAGTTTCACAGAATGCTTCTGTGTAGTTTATATTTGAATATATTCCTTTTTCCACTACTACGCTCTTAGCGCTCCAAATGTCCAGTTGCATTTTCTACAGAAAGAGTGTTCAGATCTGCTCAATCAAAAGTATGGTTTAACTCTGTTAGCTGAATGCACAGATCAGAAAGAAGTTTCACCGAATGATTCTGTGTAGTTTATATTTGAAGACATTCCTTTTTCCACTATTAACCTCTTAGCGCTCCGAATCTCCACTTGCATTTTCTACAAAAAGAGTGTTTCATAACTGCTCAATCAAAAATATGTTTTATCTCTGTTAACTGAATTTACAGATCAGAAATAAGTTTCACAGAATGCATCTGTGTAGTTTTTATTTGAAGATATTCTTTTTCCCAATGTAGGCCTCTTAGCGCTTAGCATGTCCAATTGCAGTTTCTGCAGAAAGAGTGTTTCAGAACGGCTCAATCAAAAGTAAGGTTCAACTCTGTTAGTTGAATGCACAGAACAGAAAGAATTTTCACAGAATGCTACTGTGTAGTTTATATTTGAATATATTCCTTTTTCCACTATTACCCTCTTAGCGCTCCGAATGTCCACTTGCATTTTCTACAGAAAGAGTGTTCAGAACTGCGCAATCAAAAGTATGGTTTAACTCTGTTAGCTTAATGAACATATCAGAAATAAGTTTCACACAATGCTTCTGTGTAGTTTTTATTTGAAGATATTATTTTTCCCAATAGAGGCCTCTTCGCGCTCAGAATGTCCAATTGCAGTTTCTACAGAAAGAGTGTTTCAGAAAGGCTCAATCAAAAGTAAGGTTCAACTCTGTTAGTTGAATGCACAGAACAGAAAGAAGTTTCATACAATGCTTCTGTGTAGTTTATATTTGAACATATTCTTTTTTCCACTATTACCCACTTAGCGCTACGAATATCCAGTTGCACTTTCTACAGACAGAGTGTTTCAAAACTGCTCAATCAAAAGTATGGTTTAACTCTGTTAGCTGAATGCTCAGATCAGAAAGAAGTTTCACAGAATGCTTCTGTGTAGTTTATATTTGAATATATTCCTTTTTCCACTACTACTCTCTTAGCGCTCCAAATGTCCAGTTGCATTTTCTACAGAAAGAGTGTTCAGATCTGCTCAATCAAAAGTATGGTTTAACTCTGTTAGCTGAATGCACAGATCAGAAAGAAGTTTCACAGAATGATTCTGTGTAGGTTCTATTTGGAGACATTCCTTTTTCCACTATTACCCTCTTAGCGCTCCGAATCTCCACTTGTATTTTCTACAGAAAGAGTGTTTCAGAACGGCTCAATCAAAACTAAGGTTCAACTCTTTTAGTTGAACAAACAGAACAGAAAGAAGTTTCACACAATTCTTCTGTGTAGTTTTTATTTGTAGACATTCTTTTTCCCAGTATAGGCCTCTTAGCGCTCAGAATGTCCAATTGCAGTTTCTACAGAAAGAGTGTTTCAGAACGGCTCAATCAAAAGTAAGGTTCAACTCTGTTAGTTGAATGCACAGAACAGAAAGAAGTTTCATACAATGCTTCTGTGTAGTTTATATTTGAACATATTCTTTTTTCCACTATTACCCACTTAGCGCTACGAATGTCCAGTTGCATTTTCTACAGACAGAGTGTTTCAAAACTGCTCAATCAAAAGTATGGTTTAACTCTGTTAGCTGAATGCTCAGATCAGAAAGAAGTTTCACAGAATGCTTCTGTGTAGTTTATATTTGAATATATTCCTTTTTCCACTACTACGCTCTTAGCGCTCCAAATGTCCAGTTGCATTTTCTACAGAAAGAGTGTTCAGATCTGCTCAATCAAAAGTATGGTTTCACTCTGTTACCTGAATGCACAGATCAGAAAGAAGTTTCACCGAATGATTCTGTGTAGTTTATATTTGAAGACATTCCTTTTTCCACTATTAACCTCTTAGCGCTCCGAATCTCCACTTGCATTTTCTACAAAAAGAGTGTTTCATAACTGCTCAATCAAAAATATGTTTTATCTCTGTTAACTGAATTTACAGATCAGAAATAAGTTTCACAGAATGCATCTGTGTAGTTTTTATTTGAAGATATTCTTTTTCCCAATGTAGGCCTCTTAGCGCTTAGCATGTCCAATTGCAGGTTCTGCAGAAAGAGTGTTTCAGAACGGCTCAATCAAAAGTAAGGTTCAACTCTGTTAGTTGAATGCACAGAACAGAAATAATTTTCACAGAATGCTACTGTGTAGTTTATATTTGAATATATTCCTTTCTCCACTATTACCCTCTTAGCGCTCCGAATGTCCACTTGCATTTTCTACAGAAAGAGTGTTCAGAACTGCGCAATCAAAAGTATGGTTTAACTCTGTTAGCTTAATGAACATATCAGAAATAAGTTTCACACAATGCTTCTGTGTAGTTTTTATTTGAAGATATTATTTTTCCCAATATAGGCCTCTTAATTCTCAGAATGTCCAATTGCAGTTTCTACAGAAAGAGTGTTTCAGAAAGGCTCAATCAAAAGTAAGGTTCATCTCTGTTAGTTGAATGCACAGAACAGAAAGAAATTTCATGCAATGCTTCTGTGTAGTTTATATTTGAAGATATTCTTTTTTCCACTATTACCCACTTGGCGCTACGAATGTCCAGTTGCATTTCCTACAGACAGAGTGTTTCAAAACTGCTCAATCAAAAATATGGTTTAACTCTGTTAGCTGAATGCTCAGGTCAGAAAGAAGTTTCACAGAATGCTTCTGTGTAGTTTATATTTGAATATATTCCTTTTTCCACTACTACTCTCCTAGCGCTCCAAATGTCCAGTTGCATTTTCTACAGAAAGAGTGTTCAGATCTGCTCAATCAAAAGTATGGTTTAACTCTGTTAGCTGAATGCACAGAAAAGAAAGAAGTTTCACAGAATGATTCTGTGTAGTTTATATTTGGAGACATTCCTTTTTCCACTATTACCCTCTTAGCGCTCTGAATCTCCACTTGCATTTTCTACAAAAAGAGTGTTTCATAACTGCTCAATCAAAAATATGTTTTATCTCTGTTAACTGAATTTACAGATCAGAAATAAGTTTCACACAATGCTTCTGTGTAGTTTTTATTTGAAGATATTATTTTTCCCAATAGAGGCCTCTTCGGCCTCAGAATGTCCAATTGCAGTTTCTACAGAAAGAGTGTTTCAGAAAGGCTCAATCAAAAGTAAGGTTCAACTCTGTTAGTTGAATGCACAGAACAGAAAGAAGTTTCATACAATGCTTCTGTGTAGTTTATATTTGAACATATTCTGTTTTCCACTATTACCCACTTAGCGCTACGAATGTCCAGTTGCACTTTGTACAGACAGAGTGTTTCAAAACTGCTCAATCAAAAGTATGGTTTAACTCTGTTAGCTGAATGCTCAGATCAGAAAGAAGTTTCACAGAATTCTTCTGTGTAGTTTATATTTGAATATATTCCTTTTTCCACTACTACTCTCTTAGCGCTCCAAATGTCCAGTTGCATTTTCTACAGAAAGAGTGTTCAGATCTGCTCAATCAAAAGTATGGTTTAACTCTGTTAGCTGAATGCACAGATCAGAAAGAATTTTCACAGAATGATTCTGTGTAGTTTATATTTGGAGACATTCCTTTTTCCACTATTACCCTCTTAGCATTCCGAATCTCCACTTGCATTTTCTACAGAAAGATTGTTTCAGAACGGCTCAATCAAAACTAAGGTTCAACTCTTTTAGTTGAACAAACAGAACAGAAAGAAGTTTCACACAATTCTTCTGTGTAGTTTTTATTTGTAGACATTCTTTTTCCCAATATAGGCCTCTTAGCGCTCAGAATGTCCAATTGCAGTTTCTACAGAAAGAGTGTTTCAGAACGGCTCAATCAAAAGTAAGGTTCAACTCTGTTAGTTGAATGCACAGAACAGAAAGAAGTTTCATACAATGCTTCTGTGTAGTTTATATTTGAACATATTATTTTTTCCACTATTACCCACTTAGCGCTACGAATGTCCAGTTGCATTTTCTACAGACAGAGTGTTTCAAAACTGCTCAATCAAAAGTATGGTTTAACTCTGTTAGCTGAATGCTCAGATCAAAAGAAGTTTCACAGAATGCCTCTGTGTAGTTTATATTTGAATATATTCCTTTTTCCACTACTACGCTCTTAGCGCTCCAAATGTCCAGTTGCATTTCTTACAGAAAGAGTGTTCAGATCTGCTCAATCAAAAGTATGGTTTAACTCTGTTAGCTGAATGCACAGATCAGAAAGAAGTTTCACCGAATGATTCTGTGTAGTTTATATTTGAAGACATTCCTTTTTCCACTATTACCCTCTTAGCGCTCCGAATCTCCACTTGCATTTTCTACAAAAAGGGTGTTTCATAACTGCTCAATCAAAAATATGTTTTATCTCTGTTAACTGAATTTACAGATCAGAAATAAGTTTCACAGAATGCATCTGTGTATTTTTTATTTGAAGATATTCTTTTTCCCAATGTAGGCCTCTTAGCGCTTAGCATGTCCAATTGCAGTTTTTACAGAAAGAGTGTTTCAGAACGGCTCAATCAAAAGTAAGGTTCAACTCTGTTAGTTGAATGCACAGAACAGAAAGAATTTTCACAGAATGCTACTGTGTAGTTTATATTTGAATATATTCCTTTTTCCACTATTACCCTCTTAGCGCTCCGAATGTCCACTTGCATTTTCTACAGAAAGAGTGTTCAGAACTGCGCAATCAAAAGTATGGTTTAACTCTGTTAGCTTAATGAACATATCAGAAATAAGTTTCACACAATGCTTCTGTGTAGTTTTTATTTGAAGATATTATTTTTCCCAATAGAGGCCTCTTCGCGCTCAGAATGTCCAATTGCAGTTTCTACAGAAAGAGTGTTTCAGAAAGGCTCAATCAAAAGTAAGGTTCAACTCTGTTAGTTGAATGCACAGAACAGAAAGAAGTTTCATACAATGCTTCTGTGTAGTTTATATTTGAACATATTCTTTTTTCCACTATTACCCACTTAGCGCTACGAATATCCAGTTGCACTTTCTACAGACAGAGTGTTTCAAAACTGCTCAATCAAAAGCATGGTTTAACTCTGTTAGCTGAATGCTCAGATCAGAAAGAAGTTTCACAGAATGCTTCTGTGTAGTTTATATTTGAATATATTCCTTTTTCCACTACTACTCTCTTAGCGCTCCAAATGTCCAGTTGCATTTTCTACAGAAAGAGTGTTCAGATCTGCTCAATCAAAAGTATGGTTTAACTCTGTTAGCTGAATGCACAGATCAGAAAGAAGTTTCACAGAATGATTCTGTGTAGTTTCTATTTGGAGACATTCCTTTTTCCACTATTACCCTCTTAGCGCTCCGAATCTCCACTTGTATTTTCTACAGAAAGAGTGTTTCAGAACGGCTCAATCAAAACTAAGGTTCAACTCTTTTAGTTGAACAAACAGAACAGAAAGAAGTTTCACACAATTCTTCTGTGTAGTTTTTATTTGTAGACATTCTTTTTCCCAGTATAGGCCTCTTAGCGCTCAGAATGTCCAATTGCAGTTTCTACAGAAAGAGTGTTTCAGAACGGCTCAATCAAAAGTAAGGTTCAACTCTGTTAGTTGAATGCACAGAACAGAAAGAAGTTTCATACAATGCTTCTGTGTAGTTTATATTTGAACATATTCTTTTTTCCACTATTACCCACTTAGCGCTACGAATGTCCAGTTGCATTTTCTACAGACAGAGTGTTTCAAAACTGCTCAATCAAAAGTATGGTTTAACTCTGTTAGCTGAATGCTCAGATCAGAAAGAAGTTTCACAGAATGCTTCTGTGTAGTTTATATTTGAATATATTCCTTTTTCCACTACTACGCTCTTAGCGCTCCAAATGTCCAGTTGCATTTTCTACAGAAAGAGTGTTCAGATCTGCTCAATCAAAAGTATGGTTTAACTCTGTTAGCTGAATGCACAGATCAGAAAGAAGTTTCACCGAATGATTCTGTGTAGTTTATATTTGAAGACATTCCTTTTTCCACTATTACCCTCTTAGCGCTCCGAATCTCCACTTGCATTTTCTACAAAAAGAGTGTTTCATAACTGCTCAATCAAAAATATGTTTTATCTCTGTTAACTGAATTTACAGATCAGAAATAAGTTTCACAGAATGCATCTGTGTAGTTTATATTTGAAGATATTCTTTTTCCCAATGTAGGCCTCTTAGCGCTTAGCATGTCCAATTGCAGTTTCTGCAGAAAGAGTGTTTCAGAACGGCTCAATCAAAAGTAAGGTTCAACTCTGTTAGTTGAATGCACAGAACAGAAATAATTTTCACAGAATGCTACTGTGTAGTTTATATTTGAATATATTCCTTTCTCCACTATTACCCTCTTCGCGCTCCGAATGTCCACTTGCATTTTCTACAGAAAGAGTGTTCAGAACTGCGCAATCAAAAGTATGGTTTAACTCTGTTAGCTTAATGAACATATCAGAAATAAGTTTCACACAATGCTTCTGTGTAGTTTTTATTTGAAGATATTATTTTTCCCAATATAGGCCTCTTAATGCTCAGAATGTCCAATTGCAGTTTCTACAGAAAGAGTGTTTCAGAAAGGCTCAATCAAAAGTAAGGTTCATCTCTGTTAGTTGAATGCACAGAACAGAAAGGAATTTCATGCAATGCTTCTGTGTAGTTTATATTTGAAGATATTCTTTTTTCCACTATTACCCACTTGGCGCTACGAATATCCAGTTGCATTTCCTACAGACAGAGTGTTTCAAAACTGCTCAATCAAAAATATGGTTTAACTCTGTTAGCTGAATGCTCAGATCAGAAAGAAGTTTCACAGAATGCTTCTGTGTAGTTTATATTTGAATATATTCCTTTTTCCACTACTACTCTCCTAGCGCTCCAAATGTCCAGTTGCATTTTCTACAGAAAGAGTGTTCAGATCTGCTCAATCAAAAGTATGGTTTAACTCTGTTAGCTGAATGCACAGAAAAGAAAGAAGTTTCACAGAATGATTCTGTGTAGTTTATATTTGGAGACATTCCTTTTTTCACTATTACCCTCTTAGCGCTCCGAATCTCCACTTGTATTTTCTACAGAAAGAGTGTTTCAGAACGGCTCAATCAAAACTAAGGTTCAACTCTTTTAGTTGAACAAACAGAACAGAAAGAAGTTTCACACAATTCTTCTGTGTAGTTTTTATTTGTAGACATTCTTTTTCCCAATATAGGCCTCTTAGCGCTCAGAATGTCCAATTGCAGTTTCTACAGAAAGAGTGTTTCAGAACGGCTCAATCAAAAGTAAGGTTCAACTCTGTTATTTGAATGCACAGAACAGAAAGAAGTTTCATACAATGCTTCTGTGTAGTTTATATTTGAATATATTATTTTTTCCACTATTACCCACTTAGCGCTACGAATGTCCAGTTGCATTTTCTACAGACAGAGTGTTTCAAAACTGCTCAATCAAAAGTATGGTTTAACTCTGTTAGCTGAATGCTCAGATCAGAAAGTAGTTTCACAGAATGCTTCTGTGTAGTTTATATTTGAATATATTACTTTTTCCACTACTACGCTCTTAGCGCTCCAAATGTCCAGTTGCATTTTCTACAGAAAGAGTGTTCAGATCTGCTCAATCAAAAGTATGGTTTAACTCGGTTAGCTGAATGCACAGATCAGAAAGAAGTTTCACCGAATGATTCTGTGTAGTTTATATTTGAAGACATTCCTTTTTCCACTATTACCCTCTTAGCGCTCCGAATCTCCACTTGCATTTTCTACAAAAAGAGTGTTTCATAACTGCTCAATCAAAAATATGTTTTATCTCTGTTAACTGAATTTACAGATCAGAAATAAGTTTCACAGAATGCATCTGTGTAGTTTTTATTTGAAGATATTCATTTTCCCAATGTAGGCCTCTTAGCGCTTAGCATGTCCAATTGCAGTTTCTACAGAAAGAGTGTTTCAGAACGGCTCAATCAAAAGTAAGGTTCAACTCTGTTAGTTGAATGCACAGAACAGAAAGAATTTTCACAGAATGCTACTGTGTAGTTTATATTTGAATATATTCCTTTCTCCACTATTACCCTCTTAGCGCTCCGAATGTCCACTTGCATTTTCTACAGAAAGAGTGTTCAGAACTGCGCAATCAAAAGTATGGTTTAACTCTGTTAGCTTAATGAACATATCAGAAATAAGTTTCACACAATGCTTCTGTGTAGTTTTTATTTGAAGATATTATTTTTCCCAATATAGGCCTCTTAGTGCTCAGAGTGTCCAATTGCAGTTTCTACAGAAAGAGTGTTTCAGAAAGGCTCAATCAAAAGTAAGTTTCATCTCTGTTAGTTGAATGCACAGAACAGAAAGAAATTTCATACAATGATTCTGTGTAGTTTATATTTGAACATATTCTTTTTTCCACTATTACCCACTTAGCGCTACGATGGTCCAGTTGCATTTTCTACAGACAGAGAGTTTCAAAACTGCTCAATCAAAAGTATGGTTTAACTCTGTTAGCTGAATGCTCAGATCAGAAAGAAGTTTCACAGAATGCTTCTGTGTAGTTTATATTTGAATATATTCCTTTTTCCACTACTACTCTCTTAGCGCTCCAAATGTCCAGTTGCATTTTCTACAGAAAGAGTGTTCAGATCTGCTCAATCAAAAGTATGGTTTAACTCTGTTAGCTGAATGCACAGATCAGAAAGAAGTTTCAGAGAATGATTCTGTGTAGTTTATATTTGGAGGCATTCCTTTTTCCACTATTACCCTCTTAGCGCTCCGAATCTCCACTTGCATTTTCTACAGAAAGAGTGTTTCAGAACGGCTCAATCAAAACTAAGGTTCAACTCTTTTAGTTGAACAAACAGAACAGAAAGATGTTTCAGACAATTCTTCTGTGTAGTTTTTATTTGTAGACATTCTTTTTCCCAATATAGGCCTCTTAGCGCTCAGAATGTCCAATTGCAGTTTCTACAGAAAGAGTGTTTCAGAAAGGCTCAATCAAAAGTAAGGTTCAACTCTGTTAGTTGAATGCACAGAACAGAAAGAAGTTTCATACAATGCTTCTGTGTAGTTTATATTTGAACATATTCTTTTTTCCACTATTACCCACTTAGCGCTACGAATGTCCAGTTGCATTTTCTACAGACAGAGTGTTTCAAAACTGCTCAATCAAAAGTATGGTTTAACTCTGTTATCTGAATGCTCAGATCGGAAAGAAGTTTCACAGAATGCTTCTGTGTAGTTTATATTTGAATATATTCCTTTTTCCACTACTACGCTCTTAGCGCTCCAAATGTCCAGTTGCATTTTCTACAGAAAGAGTGTTCAGATCTGCTCAATCAAAAGTATGGTTTAACTCTGTTAGCTGAATGCACAGATCAGAAAGAAGTTTCACCGAATGATTCTGTGTAGTTTATATTTGAAGACATTCCTTTTTCCACTATTTCCCCCTTAGCGCCCCGAATCTCCACTTGCATTTTCTACAAAAAGAGTGTTTCATAACTGCTCATTCAAAAATATGTTTTATCTCTGTTAACTGAATTTACAGATCAGAAATAAGTTTCACAGAATGCATCTGTGTATTTTTTATTTGAAGATATTCTTTTTCCCAATGTAGGCCTCTTAGCGCTTAGCATGTCCAATTGCAGTTTCTACAGAAAGAGTGTTTCAGAACGGCTCAATCAAAAGTAAGGTTCAACTCTGTTAGTTGAATGCACAGAACAGAAAGAATTTTCACAGAATGCTACTGTGTAGTTTATATTTGAATATATTCCTTTTTCCACTATTACCCTCTTAGCGCTGGGAATGTCCACTTGCATTTTCTACAGAAAGAGTGTTCAGAACTGCGCAATCCAAAGTATGGTTTAACTCTGTTAGCTTAATGAACATATCAGAAATAAGTTTCACACAATGCTTCTGTGTAGTTTTTATTTGAAGGTATTATTTTTCCCAATAGAGGCCTCTTAGCGCTCAGAATGTCCAATTGCAGTTTCTACAGAAAGAGTGTTTCAGAAAGGCTCAATCAAAAGTAAGGTTCAACTCTGTTAGTTGAATGCACAGAACAGAAAGTAGTTTCATACAATGCTTCTGTGTAGTTTATATTTGAACATATTCTTTTTTCCACTATTACCCACTTAGCGCTACGAATGTCCAGTTGCATTTTCTACAGACAGAGTGTTTCAAAACTGCTCAATCAAAAGTATGGTTTAACTCTGTTAGCTGAATGCTCAGATCAGAAAGAAGTTTCACAGAATGCTTCTGTGTAGTTTATATTTGAATATATTCCTTTTTCCACTACTACTCTCTTAGCGCTCCAAATGTCCAGTTGCATTTTCTACAGAAAGAGTGTTCAGATCTGCTCAATCAAAAGTATGCTTTAAATCTGTTAGCTGAATGCACAGATCAGAAAGAAGTTTCACAGAATGATTCTGTGTAGTTTATATTTGGAGACATTCCTTTTTCCACTATTACCCTCTTAGCGCTCCGAATCTCCACTTGCATTTTCTACAGAAAGAGTGTTTCAGAACGGCTCAATCAAAACTAAGGTTCAACTCTTTTAGTTGAACAAACAGAACAGAAAGTAGTTTCACACAATTCTTCTGTGTAGTTTTTATTTGTAGACATTCTTTTTCCCAATATAGGCCTCTTAGCGCTCAGAATGACCAATTGCAGTTTCTACAGAAAGAGTGTTTCAGAACGGCTCAATCAAAAGTAAGGTTCACCTCTGTTAGTTGAATGCACAGAACAGAAAGAAGTTTCATACAATGCTTCTGTGTAGTTTATATTTGAACATATTCTTTTTTCCACTATTACCCACTTAGCGCTACGAATGTCCAGTTGCATTTTCTACAGACAGAGTGTTTCAAAACTGCTCAATCAAAAGTATGGTTTAACTCTGTTAGCTGAATGCTCAGATCAGAAAGAAGTTTCACAGAATGCTTCTGTGTAGTTTATATTTGAATATATTCCTTTTTCCACTACTCCGCTCTTAGCGCTCCAAATGTCCAGTTGCATTTTCTAGAGAAAGAGTGTTCAGATCTGCTCAATCAAAAGTATGGTTTAACTCTGTTAGCTGAATGCACAGATCAGAAAGAAGTTTCACCGAATGATTCTGTGTAGTTTATATTTGAAGACATTCGTTTTTCCACTATTACCCTCTTAGCGCTCTGAATCTCCACTTGCATTTTCTACAAAAAGAGTGTTTCATAACTGCTCAATCAAAAATATGTTTTATCTCTGTTAACTGAATTTACAGATCAGAAATAAGTTTCACACAATGCTTCTGTGTAGTTTTTATTTGAAGATATTATTTTTCCCAATAGAGGCCTCTTCGGCCTCAGAATGTCCAATTGCAGTTTCTACAGAAAGATTGTTTCAGAAAGGCTCAATCAAAAGTAAGGTTCAACTCTGTTAGTTGAATGCACAGAACAGAAAGAAGTTTCATACAATGCTTCTGTGTAGTTTATATTTGAACATATTCTTTTTTCCACTATTACCCACTTAGCGCTACGAATGTCCAGTTGCACTTTCTACAGACAGAGTGTTTCAAAACTGCTCAATCAAAAGTATGGTTTAACTCTGTTAGCTGAATGCTCAGATCAGAAAGAAGTTTCACAGAATGCTTCTGTGTAGTTTATATTTGAATATATTCCTTTTTCCACTACTACTCTCTTAGCGCTCCAAATGTCCAGTTGCATTTTCTACAGAAAGAGTGTTCAGATCTGCTCAATCAAAAGTATGGTTTAACTCTGTTAGCTGAATGCACAGATCAGAAAGAAGTTTCACAGAATGATTCTGTGTAGTTTATATTTGGAGACATTCCTTTTTCCACTATTACCCTCTTAGCGTTCCGAATCTCCACTTGCATTTTCTACAGAAAGATTGTTTCAGAACGGCTCAATCAAAACTAAGGTTCAACTCTTTTAGTTGAACAAACAGAACAGAAAGAAGTTTCACACAATTCTTCTGTGTAGTTTTTATTTGTAGACATTCTTTTTCCCAATATAGTCCTCTTAGCGCTCAGAATGTCCAATTGCAGTTTCTACAGAAAGAGTGTTTCAGAACGGCTCAATCAAAAGTAAGGTTCAACTCTGTTAGTTGAATGCACAGAACAGAAAGAAGTTTCATACAATGCTTCTGTGTAGTTTATATTTGAACATATTATTTTTTCCACTATTACCCACTTAGCGCTACGAATGTCCTGTTGCATTTTCTACAGACAGAGTGTTTCAAAACTGCTCAATCAAAAGTATGGTTTAACTCTGTTAGCTGAATGCTCAGATCAGAAGAAATTTCACAGAATGCCTCTGTGTAGTTTATATTTGAATATATTCCTTTTTCCACTACTACGCTCTTAGCGCTCCAAATGTCCAGTTGCATTTCTTACAGAAAGAGTGTTCAGATCTGCTCAATCAAAAGTATGGTTTAACTCTGTTAGCTGAATGCACAGATCAGAAAGAAGTTTCACCGAATGATTCTGTGTAGTTTATATTTGAAGACATTCCTTTTTCCACTATTACCCTCTTAGCGCTCCGAATCTCCACTTGCATTTTCTACAAAAAGGGTGTTTCATAACTGCTCAATCAAAAATATGTTTTATCTCTGTTAACTGAATTTGCAGATCAGAAATAAGTTTCACAGAATGCATCTGTGTATTTTTTATTTGAAGATATTCTTTTTCCCAATGTAGGCCTCTTAGCGCTTAGCATGTCCAATTGCAGTTTCTACAGAAAGAGTGTTTCAGAACGGCTCAATCGAAAGTAAGGTTCAACTCGGTTAGTTGAATGCACAGAACAGAAAGAATTTTCACAGAATGCTACTGTGTAGTTTATATTTGAATATATTCCTTTTTCCACTATTACCCTCTTAGCGCTCCGAATGTCCACTTGCATTTTCTACAGAAAGAGTGTTCAGAACTGCGCAATCAAAAGTATGGTTTAACTCTGTTAGCTTAATGAACATATCAGAAATAAGTTTCACACAATGCTTCTGTGTAGTTTTTATTTGAAAATATTATTTTTCCCAATAGAGGCCTCTTAGCGCTCAGAATGTCCAATTGCAGTTTCTACAGAAAGAGTGTTTCAGAAAGGCTCAATCAAAAGTAAGGTTCAACTCTGTTAGTTGAATGCACAGAACAGAAAGAAGTTTCATACAATGCTTCTGTGTAGTTTATATTTGAACATATTCTTTTTTCCACTATTACCCACTTAGCGCTACGAATATCCAGTTGCACTTTCTACAGACAGAGTGTTTCAAAACTGCTCAATCAAAAGTATGGTTTAACTCTGTTAGCTGAATGCTCAGATCAGAAAGAAGTTTCACAGAATGCTTCTGTGTAGTTTATATTTGAATATATTCCTTTTTCCACTACTACTCTCTTAGCGCTCCAAATGTCCAGTTGCATTTTCTACAGAAAGAGTGTTCAGATCTGCTCAATCAAAAGTATGGTTTAACTCTGTTAGCTGAATGCACAGATCAGAAAGATGTTTCACAGAATGATTCTGTGTAGTTTATATTTGGAGACATTCCTTTTTCCACTATTACCCTCTTAGCGCTCCGAATCTCCACTTGTATTTTCTACAGAAAGAGTGTTTCAGAACGGCTCAATCAAAACTAAGGTTCAACTCTTTTAGTTGAACAAACAGAACAGAAAGAAGTTTCACACAATTCTTCTGTGTAGTTTTTATTTGTAGACATTCTTTTTCCCAGTATAGGCCTCTTAGCGCTCAGAATGTCCAATTGCAGTTTCTACAGAAAGAGTGTTTCAGAACGGCTCAATCAAAAGTAAGGTTCAACTCTGTTAGTTGAATGCACAGAACAGAAAGAAGTTTCATACAATGCTTCTGTGTAGTTTATATTTGAACATATTCTTTTTTCCACTATTACCCACTTAGCGCTACGAATGTCCAGTTGCATTTTCTACAGACAGAGTTTTTCAAAACTGCTCAATCAAAAGTATGGTTTAACTCTGTTAGCTGAATGCTCAGATCAGAAAGAAGTTTCACAGAATGCTTCTGTGTAGTTTATATTTGAATATATTCCTTTTTCCACTACTACGCTCTTAGCGCTCCAAATGTCCAGTTGCATTTTCTACAGAAAGAGTGTTCAGATCTGCTCAATCAAAAGTATGGTTTAACTCTGTTAGCTGAATGCACAGATCAGAAAGAAGTTTCACCGAATGATTCTGTGTAGTTTATATTTGAAGACATTCCTTTTTCCACTATTACCCTCTTAGCGCTCCGAATCTCCACTTGCATTTTCTACAAAAAGAGTGTTTCATAACTGCTCAATCAAAAATATGTTTTATCTCTGTTAACTGAATTTACAGATCAGAAATAAGTTTCACAGAATGCATCTGTGTAGTTTTTATTTGAAGATATTCTTTTTCCCAATGTAGGCCTCTTAGCGCTTAGCATGTCCAATTGCAGTTTCTGCAGAAAGAGTGTTTCAGAACGGCTCAATCAAAAGTAAGGTTCAACTCTGTTAGATGAATGCACAGAACAGAAATAATTTTCACAGAATGCTACTGTGTAGTTTATATTTGAATATATTCCTTTCTCCACTATTACCCTCTTAGCGCTCCGAATGTCCACTTGCATTTTCTACAGAAAGAGTGTTCAGAACTGCGCAATCAAAAGTATGGTTTAACTCTGTTAGCTTAATGAACATATCAGAAATAAGTTTCACACAATGCTTCTGTGTAGTTTTTATTTGAAGATATTATTTTTCCCAATATAGGCCTCTTAATGCTCAGAATGTCCAATTGCAGTTTCTACAGAAAGAGTGTTTCAGAAAGGCTCAATCAAAAGTAAGGTTCATTTCTGTTAGTTGAATGCACAGAACAGAAAGAAATTTCATGCAATGCTTCTGTGTAGTTTATATTTGAAGATATTCTTTTTTCCACTATTACCCACTTGGCGCTACGAATGTCCAGTTGCATTTCCTACAGACAGAGTGTTTCAAAACTGCTCAATCAAAAATATGGTTTAACTCTGTTAGCTGAATGCTCAGATCAGAAAGAAGTTTCACAGAATGCTTCTGTGTAGTTTATATTTGAATATATTCCTTTTTCCACTACTACTCTCCTAGCGCTCCAAATGTCCAGTTGCATTTTCTACAGAAAGAGTGTTCAGATCTGCTCAATCAAAAGTATGGTTTAACTCTGTTAGCTGAATGCACAGATCAGAAAGAAGATTCACAGAATGATTCTGTGTAGTTTATATTTGGAGACATTCCTTTTTCCACTATTACCCTCTTAGCGCTCCGAATCTCCACTTGTATTTTCTACAGAAAGAGTGTTTCAGAACGGCTCAATCAAAACTAAGGTTCAACTCTATTAGTTGAACAAACAGAACAGAAAGATGTTTCACACAATTCTTCAGTGTAGTTTTTATTTGTAGACATTCTTTTTCCCAATATAGGCCTCTTAGCGCTCAGAATGTCCAATTGCAGTTTCTACAGAAAGAGTGTTTCAGAACGGCTCAATCAAAAGTAAGGTTCAACTCTGTTAGTTGAATGCACAGAATAGAAAGAAGTTTCATACAATGATTCTGTGTAGTTTATATTTGAATATATTATTTTTTCCACTATTACCCACTTAGCGCTACGAATGTCCAGTTGCATTTTCTACAGACAGAGTGTTTCAAAACTGCTCAATCAAAAGTATGGTTTAACTCTGTTAGCTGAATGCTCAGATCAGAAAGTAGTTTCACAGAATGCTTCTGTGTAGTTTATATTTGAATATATTACTTTTTCCACTACTACGCTCTTAGCGCTCCAAAAGTCCAGTTGCATTTTCTACAGAAAGAGTGTTCAGATCTGCTCAATCAAAAGTATGGTTTAACTCGGTTAGCTGAATGCACAGATCAGAAAGAAGTTTCACCGAATGATTCTGTGTAGTTTATATTTGAAGACATTCCTTTTTCCACTATTACCCTCTTAGCGCTCCGAATCTCCACTTGAATTTTCTACAAAAAGAGTGTTTCATAACTGCTCAATCAAAAATATGTTTTATCTCTGTTAACTGAATTTACAGATCAGAAATATGTTTCACAGAATGCATCTGTGTAGTTTTTATTTGAAGATATTCATTTTCCCAATGTAGGCCTCTTAGCGCTTAGCATGTCCAATTGCAGTTTCTACAGAAAGAGTGTTTCAGAACGGCTCAATCAAAAGTAAGGTTCAACTCTGTTAGTTGAATGCACAGAACAGAAAGAATTTTCACAGAATGCTACTGTGTAGTTTATATTTGAATATATTCCTTTTTCCACTATTACCCTCTTAGCGCTCCGAATGTACACTTGCATTTTCTACAGAAAGAGTGTTCAGAACTGCGCAATCAAAAGTATGGTTTAACTCTGTTAGCTTAATGAACATATCAGAAATAAGTTTCACACAATGCTTCTGTGTAGTTTTTATTTGAAGATATTATTTTTCCCAATAGAGGCCTCTTAGCGCTCAGAATGTCCAATTGCAGTTTCTACAGAAAGAGTGTTTCAGAAAGGCTCAATCAAAGGTAAGGTTCAACTCTGTTAGTTGAATGCACAGAACAGAAAGAAGTTTCATACAATGCTTCTGTGTAGTTTATATTTGAACATATTCTTTTTTCCACTATTACCCACTTAGCGCTACGAATGTCCAGTTGCATTTTCTACAGACAGAGTGTTTCAAAACTGCTCAATCAAAAGTATGGTTTAACTCTGTTAGCTGAATGCTCAGATCAGAAAGAAGTTTCACAGAATGCTTCTGTGTAGTTAATATTTGAATATATTCCTTTTTCCACTACTACTCTCTTAGGGCTCCAAATGTCCAGTTGCATTTTCTACAGAAAGAGTGTTCAGATCTGCTCAATCAAAAGTATGGTTTAACTCTGTTAGCTGAATGCACAGATCAGAAAGAAGTTTCACAGAATGATTCTGTGTAGTTTATATTTGAAGACATTCCTTTTTCCACTATTACCCTCTTAGCGCTCCGAATCTCCACTTGCATTTTCTACAGAAAGAGTGTTTCATAGCTGCTCAATCAAAAATATGTTTTATCTCTGTTAACTGAATTTACAGATCAGAAATAAGTTTCACACAATGCATCTGTGTAGTTTTTATTTGAAGATATTCTTTTTCCCAATGTAGGCCTCTTAGCGCTTAGCATGTCCAATTGCAGTTTCTACAGAAAGAGTGTTTCAGAACGGCTCAATCAAAAGTAAGGTTCAACTCTGTTAGTTGAATGCACAGAACAGAAAGAATTTTCACAGAATGCTACTGTGTAGTTTATATTTGAATATATTCCTTTTTCCACTATTACCCTCTTAGCGCTCCGAATGTCCACTTGCATTTTCTACAGAAAGAGTGTTCAGAACTGCGCAATCAAAAGTATGGTTTAACTCTGTTAGCTTAATGAGCATATCAGAAATAAGTTTCACACAATGCTTCTGTGTAGTTTTTATTTGAAGATATTATTTTTCCCAATATAGGCCTCTTAGCGCTCAGAATGTCCAATTGCAGTTTCTACAGAAAGAGTGTTTCAGAAAGGCTCAATCAAAAGTAAGGTTCAACTCTGTTAGTTGAATGCACAGAACAGAAACAAGTTTCATACAATGCTTCTGTGTAGTTTATATTTGAACATATTCTTTTTTCCACTATTACCCACTTAGCGCTACGAATGTCCAGTTGCATTTTCTGCAGACAGAGTGTTTCAAAACTGCTCAATCAAAAGTATGGTTTAACTCTGTTAGCTGAATGCTCAGATCAGAAAGAAGTTTCACAGAATGCTTCTGTGTAGTTTATATTTGAATATATTCCTTTCTCCACTACTACGCTCTTAGCGCTCCAAATGTCCAGTTGCATTTTCTACAGAAAGAGTGTTCAGATCTGCTCAATCAAAAGTATGGTTTAACTCTGTTAGCTGAATGCACAGATCAGAAAGAAGTTTCACCGAATGATTCTGTGTAGTTTATATTTGAAGACATTCCTTTTTCCACTATTACCCTCTTAGCGCTCTGAATGTCCACTTGCATTTTCTACAGAAAGAGTGTTCAGAACTGCGCAATCAAAAGTATGGTTTAATTCTGTTAGCTTAATGAACATATCAGAAATAAGTTTCACACAATGCTTCTGTGTAGTTTTTATTTGTAGACATTCTTTTTCCCAATATAGGCCTCTTAGCTCTCAGAATGTCCAATTGCAGTTTCTACAGAAAGAGTGTTTCAGAACGGTTCAATCAAATGTATGGTTCAACTCTGTTAGTTGAATGCACAGAACAGAAAGAAGTTTCATACAATGCTTCTGTGTAGTTTATATTTGAACATATTCTTTTTTCCACTATTACCCACTTAGCGCTACGAATGTCCAGTTGCATTTTCTACAGACAGAGTGTTTCAAAACTGCTCAATTAAAAGTATGGTTTAACTCTGTTAGCTGAATGCTCAGATCAGAAAGAAGTTTCACAGAATGCTTCTGTGTAGTTTACATTTGAATATATTCCTTTTTCCACTACTACGCTCTTAGCGCTCCAAATGTCCAGTTGCATTTTCTACAGAAAGAGTGTTCAGATCTGCTCAATCAAAATTATGGTTTAACTCTGTTAGCTGAATGCACAGATCAGAAAGAAGTTTCACCAAATGATTCTGTGTAGTTTATATTTGAAGACATTCCTTTTTCCACTATTAACCTCTTAGCGCTCCGAATCTCCACTTGCATTTTCTACAAAAAGAGTGTTTCATAACTGCTCAATAAAAATAGGTTTTATCTCTGTTAACTGAATTTACAGATCAGAAATAAGTTTCACAGAATGCATCTGTGTAGTTTTTATTTGAAGATATTCTTTTTCCCAATGTGGGCCTCTTAGCGCTTAGCATGTCCAATTGCAGTTTCTACAGAAAGAGTGTTTCAGAACGGCTCAATCAAAAGTAAGGTTCAACTCTGTTAGTTGAATGCACAGAACAGAAAGAATTTTCACAGACTGCTACTGTGTAGTTTATATTTGAATATATTCCTTTTTCCACTATTACCCTCTTAGCGCTCCGAATGTCCACTTGCATTTTCTACAGAAAGAGTGTTCAGAACTGCGCAATCAAAAGTATGGTTTAACTCTGTTAGCTTAATGAACATATCAGAAATAAGTTTCACACAATGCTTCTGTGTAGTTTTTATTTGAAGATATTATTTTTCCAAATATAGGCCTCTTAGCGCTCAGAATGTCCAATTGCAGTTTCTACAGAAATAGTGTTTCAGAAAGGCTCAATCAAAAGTAATGTTCAACTCTGTTAGTTGAATGCACAGAACAGAAATAAGTTTCATACAATGCTTCTGTGTAGTTTATATTTGAACATATTCTTTTTTCCACTATTACCCACTTAGTGCTACGAATGTCCAGTTGCATTTTCTACAGACAGAGTGTTTCAAAACTGCTCAATCAAAAGTATGGTTTAATTCTGTTAGCTGAATGCTCAGATCAGAAAGAAGTTTCACAGAATGCTTCTGTGTAGTTTATAATTGAATATATTCCTTTTTCCACTACTACGCTCTTAGCGCTCCAAATGTCCAGTTGCATTTTCTACAGAAAGAGTGTTCAGATCTGCTCAATCAAAAGTATGGTTTAACTCTGTTAGCTGAATGCACAGATCAGAAAGAAGTTTCACCGAATGATCTGTGTAGTTGATATTTGAAGACATTCCTTTTTCCACTATTACCCTCTTAGCGCTCCGAATCTCCACTTGCATTTTCTACAGAAAGAGTGTTTCAGAACGGCTCAATCGAAACTAAGGTTCAACTCTTCTAGGAGAACAAACAGAACAGCAAGGAGTTTCACAAAATTCTTCTGTGTAGTTTTTATTTGTAGATATTCTTTTTCCCAATATAGGCCTCTTAGCGCTCAGAATGTCCAATTGCAGTTTCTACAGAAAGAGTGTTTCAGAACGGCTCAATCAAAAGTAAGGTTCAACTCTGTTAGTTGAATGCACAGAACAGAAAGAAGTTTCATACAATGCTTCTGTGTAGTTTATATTTGAACATATTCTTTTTTCCACTATTACCCACTTAGCGCTACGAATGTCCAGTTGCATTTTCTACAGACAGAGTGTTTCAAAACTGCTCAATCAAAAGTATGGTTTAACTCTGTTAGCTGAATGCTCAGATCAGAAAGAAGTTTCACAGAATGCTTCTGTGTAGTTTATATTTGCATATATTCCTTTTTCCACTACTACGCTTTTAGCGCTCCAAATGTCCAGTTGCATTTTCTACAGAAAGAGTGTTCGGATCTGCTCAATCAAAAGTATGGTTTAACTCTGTTAGCTGAATGCACAGATCAGAAAGAAGTTTCACCAAATGATTCTGTGTAGTTTATATTTGAAGACATTCCTTTTTCCACTATTACCCTCTTAGCGCTCCGAATCTCCACTTGCATTTTCTACAAAAAGAGTGTTTCATAACTGCTCAATCAAAAATATGTTTTATCTCTGTTAACTGAATTTACAGATCAGAAATAAGTTTCACAGAATGCATCTGTGTAGTTTTTATTTGAAGATATTCTTTTTCCCTATGTAGGCCTCTTAGCGCTTAGCATGTCCAATTGCAGTTTCTCCAGAAAGAGTGTTTCAGAACGGCTCAATCAAAAGTAAGGTTCAACTCTCTGAGTTGAATGCACAGAACAGAAAGAATTTTCACAGAATGCTACTGTGTAGTTTATATTTGAATATATTCCTTTTTCCACTATTACCTTCTTAGCGCTCCGAATGTCCACTTGCATTTTCTACAGAAAGAGTGTTCAGAACTGCGCAATCAAAAGTATGGTTTAACTCTGTTAGCTTAATGAACATATCAGAAATAAGTTTCACACAATGCTTCTGTGTAGTTTTTATTTGAAGATATTATTTTTCCCAATAGAGGCCTCTTAGCGCTCAGAATGTCCAACTGCAGTTTCTAAAGAAAGAGTGTTTCAGAAAGGCTCAATCAAAAGTAAGGTTCAACTCTGTTAGTTGAATGCAGAGAACAGAAAGTAGTTTCATACAATGCTTCTGTGTAGTTTATATTTGAACATATTCTTTTTTCCAGTATTACCCACTTAGCGCTACGAATGTCCAGTTGCATTTTCTACAGACAGAGTGTTTCAAAACTGCTCAATCAAAAGTATGGTTTAACTCTGTTAGCTGAATGCTCAGATCAGAAAGAAGTTTCACAGAATGCTTCTGTGTAGTTTATATTTGAATATATTCCTTTTTCCACTACTAATCTCTTAGCGCTCCAAATGTCCAGTTGCATTCTCTACAGAAAGAGTGTTCAGATCTGCTCAATCAAAAGTATGGTTTAACTCTGTTAGCTGAATGCACAGATCAGAAAGAAGTTTCACAGAATGATTCTGTGTAGTTTATATTTGGAGACATTCCTTTTTCCACTATTACCCTCTTAGCGCTCCGAATCTCCACTTGCATTTTCTACAGAAAGAGTGTTTCAGACCGGCTCAATCAAAACTAAGGTTCAACTCTTTTAGCTGAACAAACAGAACAGAAAGAAGTTTCACACAATTCTTCTGTGTAGTTTTTATTTGTAGACATTCTTTTTCCCAATATAGGCCTCTTAGCGCTCAGAATGTCCAATTGCAGTTTCTACAGAAAGAGTGTTTCAGAACAGTTCAATCAAAAGTAAGGTTCAACTCTGTTAGTTGAATGCACAGAACAGAAAGAAGTTTCATACAATGCTTCTGTGTAGTTTATATTTGAACATATTCTTTTTTCCACTATTACCCACTTAGCGCTACGAATGTCCAGTTGCATTTTCTACAGACAGAGTGTTTCAAAACTGCTCAATCAAAAGTATGGTTTAACTCTGTTAGCTGAATGCTCAGATCAGAAAAAAGTTTCACAGAATGCTTCTGTGTAGTTTATATTTGAATATATTCCTTTTTCCACTACTACGCTCTTAGCGCTCCAAATGTCCAGTTGCATTTTCTACAGAAAGAGTGTTCAGATCTGCTCAATCAAAAGTATGGTTTAACTCTGTTAGCTGAATGCACAGATCAGAAAGAAGTTTCACAGAATGCTTCTGTGTAGTTTATATTTGAATATATTCCTTTTTCCACTACTACGCTCTTAGCGCTCCAAATGTCCAGTTGCATTTTCTACAGAAAGAGTGTTCAGATCTGCTCAATCAAAAGTATGGTTTAACTCTGTTAGCTGAATGCACAGATCAGAAAGAAGTTTCACCGAATGATCTGTGTAGTTGATATTTGAAGACATTCCTTTTTCCACTATTACCCTCTTAGCGCTCCGAATCTCCACTTGCATTTTCTACAGAAAGAGTGTTTCAGAACGGCTCAATCGAAACTAAGGTTCAACTCTTCTAGGAGAACAAACAGAACAGCAAGGAGTTTCACACAATTCTTCTGTGTAGTTTTTATTTGTAGACATTCTTTTTCCCAATATAGGCCTCTTAGCGCTCAGAATGTCCAATTGCAGTTTCTACAGAAAGAGTGTTTCAGAACGGCTCAATCAAAAGTAAGGTTCAACTCTGTTAGTTGAATGCACAGAACAGAAAGAAGTTTCATACAATGCTTCTGTGTAGTTTATATTTGAACATATTCTTTTTTCCACTATTACCCACTTAGCGCTACGAATGTCCAGTTGCATTTTCTACAGACAGAGTGTTTCAAAACTGCTCAATCAAAAGTATGGTTTAACTCTGTTAGCTGAATGCTCAGATCAGAAAGAAGTTTCACAGAATGCTTCTGTGTAGTTTATATTTGCATATATTCCTTTTTCCACTACTACGCTTTTAGCGCTCCAAATGTCCAGTTGCATTTTCTACAGAAAGAGTGTTCGGATCTGCTCAATCAAAAGTATGGTTTAACTCTGTTAGCTGAATGCACAGATCAGAAAGAAGTTTCACCGAATGATTCTGTGTAGTTTATATTTGAAGACATTCCTTTTTCCACTATTACCCTCTTAGCGCTCCGAATCTCCACTTGCATTTTCTACAAAAAGAGTGTTTCATAACTGCTCAATCAAAAATATGTTTTATCTCTGTTAACTGAATTTACAGATCAGAAATAAGTTTCACAGAATGCATCTGTGTAGTTTTTATTTGAAGATATTCTTTTTCCCTATGTAGGCCTCTTAGCGCTTAGCATGTCCAATTGCAGTTTCTCCAGAAAGAGTGTTTCAGAACGGCTCAATCAAAAGTAAGGTTCAACTCTCTGAGTTGAATGCACAGAACAGAAAGAATTTTCACAGAATGCTACTGTGTAGTTTATATTTGAATATATTCCTTTTTCCACTATTACCCTCTTAGCGCTCCGAATGTCCACTTGCATTTTCTACAGAAAGAGTGTTCAGAACTGCGCAATCAAAAGTATGGTTTAACTCTGTTAGCTTAATGAACATATCAGAAATAAGTTTCACACAATGCTTCTGTGTAGTTTTAATTTGAAGATATTATTTTTCCCAATAGAGGCCTCTTAGCGCTCAGAATGTCCAACTGCAGTTTCTAAAGAAAGAGTGTTTCAGAAAGGCTCAATCAAAAGTAAGGTTCAACTCTGTTAGTTGAATGCACAGAACAGAAAGTAGTTTCATACAATGCTTCTGTGTAGTTTATATTTGAACATATTCTTTTTTCCACTATTACCCACTTAGCGCTACGAATGTCCAGTTGCATTTTCTACAGACAGAGTGTTTCAAAACTGCTCAATCAAAAGTATGGTTTAACTCTGTTAGCTGAATGCTCAGATCAGAAAGAAGTTTCACAGAATGCTTCTGTGTAGTTTATATTTGAATATATTCCTTTTTCCACTACTAATCTCTTAGCGCTCCAAATGTCCAGTTGCATTCTCTACAGAAAGAGTGTTCAGATCTGCTCAATCAAAAGTATGGTTTAACTCTGTTAGCTGAATGCACAGATCAGAAAGAAGTTTCACAGAATGATTCTGTGTAGTTTATATTTGGAGACATTCCTTTTTCCACTATTACCCTCTTAGCGCTCCGAATCTCCACTTGCATTTTCTACAGAAAGAGTGTTTCAGACCGGCTCAATCAAAACTAAGGTTCAACTCTTTTAGTTGAACAAACAGAACAGAAAGAAGTTTCACACAATTCTTCTGTGTAGTTTTTATTTGTAGACATTCTTTTTCCCAATATAGGCCTCTTAGCGCTCAGAATGTCCAATTGCAGTTTCTACAGAAAGAGTGTTTCAGAACGATTCAATCAAAAGTAAGGTTCAACTCTGTTAGTTGAATGCACAGAACGGAAAGAAGTTTCATACAATGCTTCTGTGTAGTTTATATTTGAACATATTCTTTTTTCCACTATTACCCACTTAGCGCTACGAATGTCCAGTTGCATTTTCTACAGACAGAGTGTTTCAAAACTGCTCAATCAAAAGTATGGTTTAACTCTGTTAGCTGAATGCTCAGATCAGAAAGAAGTTTCACAGAATGCTTCTGTGTAGTTTATATTTGAATATATTCCTTTTTCCACTACTACGCTCTTAGCGCTCCAAATGTCCAGTTGCATTTTCTACAGAAAGAGTGTTCAGATCTGCTCAATCAAAAGTATGGTTTAACTCTGTTAGCTGAATGCACAGATCAGAAAGAAGTTTCACCGAATGATTCTGTGTAGTTTATACTTGAAGACATTCCTTTTTCCACTATTACCCTCTTAGCGCTCCGAATCTCCACTTGCATTTTCTACAAAACGAGTGTTTCATAACTGCTCAATCAGAAATATGTTTTATCTCTGTTAACTGAATTTACAGATCAGAAATAAGATTCACAGAATGCATCTGTGTAGTTTTTATTTGAAGATATTCTTTTTCCCAATGTAGGCCTCTTAGCGCTTAGCATGTCCAATTGCAGTTTCTCCAGAAAGAGTGTTTCAGAACGGCTCAATCAAAAGTAAGGTTCAACTGAGTTACTTGAATGCACAGAACAGAAAGAATTTTCACAGAATGCTACTGTGTAGTTTATATTTGTATATATTCCTTTTTCCACTATTACCCTCTTAGCGCTCCGAATGTCCACTTGCATTTTCTACAGAAAGAGTGTTCAGAACTGCGCAATCAAAAGTATGGTTTAACTCTGTTAGCTTAAGGAACATATCAGAAATAAGTTTCACACAATGCTTCTGTGTAATTTTTATTTGAAGATATTATTTTTCCCAATATAGTCCTCTTAGCGCTCAGAATGTCCAATTGCAGTTTCTACAGAAAGAGTGTTTCAGAAAGGCTCAATCAAAAGTAAGGTTCAACTCTGTTAGTTGAATGCACAGAACAGAAAGAAGTTTCATACAATGCTTCTGTGTAGTTTATATTTGAACATATTCTTTTTTCCACTATTACCCACTTAGCGCTACGAATGTCCAGTTGCATTTTCTACAGACAGAGCGTTTCAAAACTGCTCAATCAAAAGTATGGTTTAAATCTGTTAGCTGAATGCACAGATCAGAAAGAAGTTTCACAGAATGCTTCTGTGTAGTTTATATTTGAATATATTCCTTTTTCCACTACTACTCTCTTAGCGCTCCAAATGTCCAGTTGCATTTTCTACAGAAAGAGTGTTCAGATCTGCTCAATCAAAAGTATGGTTTAACTCTGTTAGCTGAATGCACAGATCAGAAAGAAGTTTCACAGAATGATTCTGTGTAGTTTATATTTGGAGACATTCCTTTTTCCACTATTACCCTCTTAGCGCTCCGAATCTCCACTTGCATTTTCTACAGAAAGAGTGTTTCAGAACGGCTCAATCAAAACTAAGGTTCAACTCTTTTAGTTGAACAAACAGAACAGAAAGAAGTTTCACACAATTCTTCTGTGTAGTTTTTATTTGTAGACATTCTTTTTCCCAATATAGGCCTCTTAGCGCTCAGAATGTCCAATTGCAGTTTCTACAGAAAGAGTGTTTCAGAACGGCTCAATCAAAAGTAAGGTTCAACTCTGTTAGTTGAATGCACAGAACAGAAAGAAGTTTCATACAATGCTTCTGTGTAGTTTATATTTGAACATATTCTTTTTTCCACTATTACCCACTTAGCGCTACGAATGTCCAGTTGCATTTTCTACAGACAGAGTGTTTCAAAACTGCTCAATCAAAAGTATGGTTTAACTCTGTTAGCTGAATGCTCAGATCAGAAAGAAGTTTCACAGAATGCTTCTGTGTAGTTTATATTTGAATATATTCCTTTTTCCACTACTACGCTCTTAGCGCTCCAAATGTCCAGTTGCATTTTCTACAGAAAGAGTGTTCAGATCTGCTCAATCAAAAGTATGGTTTAACTCTGTTAGCTGAATGCACAGATCAGAAAGAAGTTTCACCGCATGATTCTGTGTAGTTTATATTTGAAGACATTCCTTTTTCCACTATTACCCTCTTAGCGCTCCGAATCTCCAATTGCATTTTCTACAAAAAGAGTGTATCATAACTGCTCAATCAAAAATATGTTTTATCTCTGTTAACTGAATTTACAGATCAGAAATAAGTTTCACAGAATGCATCTGTGTAGTTTTTATTTGAAGATATTATTTTTCCCAATGTAGGCCTCTTAGCGCTTAGCATGTCCAATTGCAGTTTCTACAGAAAGAGTGTTTCAGAACGGCTCAATCAAAAGTAAGGTTCAACTCTGTTAGTTGAATGCACAGAACAGAAAGAAGTTTCATACAATGCTTCTGTGTAGTTTATATTTGAACATATTCTTTTTTCCACTATTACCCACTTAGCGCTACGAATGTCCAGTTGCATTTTCTACAGACAGAGTGTTTCAAAACTGCTCAATCAAAAGTATGGTTTAACTCTGTTAGCTGAATGCTCAGATCAGAAAGAAGTTTCACAGAATGCTTCTGTGTAGTTAATATTTGAATATATTCCTTTTTCCACTACTACTCTCTTAGGGCTCCAAATGTCCAGTTGCATTTTCTACAGAAAGAGTGTTCAGATCTGCTCAATCAAAAGTATGGTTTAACTCTGTTAGCTGAATGCACAGATCAGAAAGAAGTTTCACAGAATGATTCTGTGTAGTTTATATTTGAAGACATTCCTTTTTCCACTATTACCCTCTTAGCGCTCCGAATCTCCACTTGCATTTTCTACAGAAAGAGTGTTTCATAGCTGCTCAATCAAAAATATGTTTTATCTCTGTTAACTGAATTTACAGATCAGAAATAAGTTTCACACAATGCATCTGTGTAGTTTTTATTTGAAGATATTCTTTTTCCCAATGTAGGCCTCTTAGCGCTTAGCATGTCCAATTGCAGTTTCTACAGAAAGAGTGTTTCAGAACGGCTCAATCAAAAGTAAGGTTCAACTCTGTTAGTTGAATGCACAGAACAGAAAGAATTTTCACAGAATGCTACTGTGTAGTTTATATTTGAATATATTCCTTTTTCCACTATTACCCTCTTAGCGCTCCGAATGTCCACTTGCATTTTCTACAGAAAGAGTGTTCAGAACTGCGCAATCAAAAGTATGGTTTAACTCTGTTAGCTTAATGAGCATATCAGAAATAAGTTTCACACAATGCTTCTGTGTAGTTTTTATTTGAAGATATTATTTTTCCCAATATAGGCCTCTTAGCGCTCAGAATGTCCAATTGCAGTTTCTACAGAAAGAGTGTTTCAGAAAGGCTCAATCAAAAGTAAGGTTCAACTCTGTTAGTTGAATGCACAGAACAGAAACAAGTTTCATACAATGCTTCTGTGTAGTTTATATTTGAACACATTCTTTTTTCCACTATTACCCACTTAGCGCTACGAATGTCCAGTTGCATTTTCTGCAGACAGAGTGTTTCAAAACTGCTCAATCAAAAGTATGGTTTAACTCTGTTAGCTGAATGCTCAGATCAGAAAGAAGTTTCACAGAATGCTTCTGTGTAGTTTATATTTGAATATATTCCTTTTTCCACTACTACGCTCTTAGCGCTCCAAATGTCCAGTTGCATTTTCTACAGAAAGAGTGTTCAGATCTGCTCAATCAAAAGTATGGTTTAACTCTGTTAGCTGAATGCACAGATCAGAAAGAAGTTTCACCGAATGATTCTGTGTAGTTTATATTTGAAGACATTCCTTTTTCCACTATTACCCTCTTAGCGCTCTGAATGTCCACTTGCATTTTCTACAGAAAGAGTGTTCAGAACTGCGCAATCAAAAGTATGGTTTAATTCTGTTAGCTTAATGAACATATCAGAAATAAGTTTCACACAATGCTTCTGTGTAGTTTTTATTTGTAGACATTCTTTTTCCCAATATAGGCCTCTTAGCGCTCAGAATGTCCAATTGCAGTTTCTACAGAAAGAGTGTTTCAGAACGGTTCAATCAAAAGTATGCTTCAACTCTGTTAGTTGAATGCACAGAACAGAAAGAAGTTTCATACAATGCTTCTGTGTAGTTTATATTTGAACATATTCTTTTTTCCACTATTACCCACTTAGCGCTACGAATGTCCAGTTGCATTTTCTACAGACAGAGTGTTTCAAAACTGCTCAATCAAAAGTATGGTTTAATTCTCTTAGCTGAATGCTCAGATCAGAAAGAAGTTTCACAGAATGCTTCTGTGTAGTTTACATTTGAATATATTCCTTTTTCCACTACTACTCTCTTAGCGCTCCAAATGTCCAGTTGCATTTTCTACAGAAAGAGTGTTCAGATCTGCTCAATCAAAATTATGGTTTAACTCTGTTAGCTGAATGCACAGATCAGAAAGAAGTTTCACCAAATGATTCTGTGTAGTTTATATTTGAAGACATTCCTTTTTCCACTATTAACCTCTTAGCGCTCCGAATCTCCACTTGCATTTTCTACAAAAAGAGTGTTTCATAACTGCTCAATAAAAATAGGTTTTATCTCTGTTAACTGAATTTACAGATCAGAAATAAGTTTCACAGAATGCATCTGTGTAGTTTTTATTTGAAGATATTCTTTTTCCCAATGTGGGCCTCTTAGCGCTTAGCATGTCCAATTGCAGTTTCTACAGAAAGAGTGTTTCAGAACGGCTCAATCAAAAGTAAGGTTCAACTCTGTTAGTTGAATGCACAGAACAGAAAGAATTTTCACAGACTGCTACTGTGTAGTTTATATTTGAATATATTCCTTTTTCCACTATTACCCTCTTAGCGCTCCGAATGTCCACTTGCATTTTCTACAGAAAGAGTGTTCAGAACTGCGCAATCAAAAGTATGGTTTAACTCTGTTAGCTTAATGAACATATCAGAAATAAGTTTCACACAATGCTTCTGTGTAGTTTTTATTTGAAGATATTATTTTTCCAAATATAGGCCTCTTAGCGCTCAGAATGTCCAATTGCAGTTTCTACAGAAATAGTGTTTCAGAAAGGCTCAATCAAAAGTAATGTTCAACTCTGTTAGTTGAATGCACAGAACAGAAAGAAGTTTCATACAATGCTTTTGTGTAGTTTATATTTGAACATATTCTTTTTTCCACTATTACCCACTTAGTGCTACGAATGTCCAGTTGCATTTTCTACAGACAGAGTGTTTCAAAACTGCTCAATCAAAAGTATGGTTTAACTCTGTTAGCTGAATGCTCAGATCAGAAAGAAGTTTCACAGAATGCTTCTGTGTAGTTTATATTTGAATATATTCCTTTTTCCACTACTACGCTCTTAGCGCTCCAAATGTCCAGTTGCATTTTCTACAGAAAGAGTGTTCAGATCTGCTCAATCAAAAGTATGGTTTAACTCTGTTAGCTGAATGCACAGATCAGAAAGAAGTTTCACCGAATGATCTGTGTAGTTGATATTTGAAGACATTCCTTTTTCCACTATTACCCTCTTAGCGCTCCGAATCTCCACTTGCATTTTCTACAAAAAGAGTGTTTCATAACTGCTCAATCAAAAATATGTTTTATCTCTGTTAACTGAATTTACAGATCAGAAATAAGTTTCACAGAATGCGTCTGTGTAGTTTTTATTTGAAGATATTCTTTTTCCCAATGTGGGCCTCTTAGCGCTTAGCATGTCCAATTGCAGTTTCTACAGAAAGAGTGTTTCAGAACGGCTCAATCAAAAGTAAGGTTCAACTCTGTTAGTTGAATGCACAGAACAGAAAGAATTTTCACAGAATGCTACTGTGTAGTTTATATTTGAATATATTCCTTTTTCCACTATTACCCTCTTAGCGCTCCGAATGTCCACTTGCATTTTCTACAGAAAGAGTGTTCAGAACTGCGCAATCAAAAGTATGGTTTAACTCTGTTAGCTTAATGAACATATCATAAATAAGTTTCACACAATGCTTCTGTGTAGTTTTTATTTGAAGATATTATTTTTCCCAATAGAGGCCTCTTAGCGCTCAGAATGTCCAATTGCAGTTTCTACAGAAAGAGTGTTTCAGAAAGGCTCAATCAAAAGTAAGGTTCAACTCTGTTAGTTGAATGCACAGAACAGAAAGAAGTTTCATACAATGCTTCTGTGTAGTTTATATTTGAACATATTCTTTTTTCCACTATTACCCACTTAGCGCTACGAATGTCCAGTTGCATTTTCTACAGACAGAGTGTTTCAAAACTGCTCAATCAAAAGTATGGTTTAACTCTGTTAGCTGAATGCTCAGATCAGAAAGAAGTTTCACAGAATGCTTCTGTGTAGTTTATATTTGAATATATTCCTTTTTCCACTACTACTCTCTTAGCGCTCCAAATGTCCAGTTGCATTTTCTACAGAAAGAGTGTTCAGATCTGCTCAATCAAAAGTATGGTTTAACTCTGTTAGCTGAATGCACAGATCAGAAAGAAGTTTCACAGAATGATTCTGTGTAGTTTATATTTGGAGACATTCCTTTTTCCACTATTAGCCTCTTAGCGCTCCGAATCTCCACTTGCATTTTCTACAGAAAGAGTGTTTCAGAACGGCTCAATCAAATCTAACGTTCAACTCTTTTAGTTGAACAAACAGAACAGAAAGAAGTTTCACACAATTCTTCTGTGTAGTTTTTATTTGTAGACATTCTTTTTCCCAATATAGGCCTCTTAGCGCTCAGAATGTCCAATTGCAGTTTCTACAGAAAGAGTGTTTCAGAACGGCTCAATCAAAAGTAAGGTTCATCTCTGTTAGTTGAATGCCCAGAACAGAAAGAAGTTTCATACAATGCTTCTGTGTAGTTTATATTTGAACATATTCTTTTTTCCACTATTACCCACTTAGTGCTAAGAATGTCCAGTTGCATTTTCTACAGACAGAGTGTTTCAAAACTGCTCAATCAAAATTATGTTTTAACTCTGTTAGCTGAATGCTCAGATCGGAAAGAAGTTTCACAGAATGCTTCTGTGTAGTTTATATTTGAATATATTCCTTTTTCCACTACTACGCTCTTAGCGCTCCAAATGTCCAGTTGCATTTTCTACAGAGAGAGTGTTCAGATCTGCTCAATCAAAAGTATGTTTTAACTCTGTTAGCTGCATGCACAGATCAGAAAGAAGTTTTACCGAATAATTCTGTGTAGTTTATATTTGAAGACATTCCTTTTTCCACTATTACCCTCTTAGCGCTCCGAATCTCCACTTGCATTTTCTACAAAAAGAGTGTTTCATACCTGCTCAATCAAAAATATGTTTTATCTCAGTTAACTGAATTTACAGGTCAGAATTAAGTTTCACAGAATGCATCTGTGTAGTTTTTATTTGAAGATATTCTTTTTCCCAAAGTAGGCCTCTTAGCGCTTAGCATGTCCAATTGCAGTTTCTACAGAAAGAGAGTTTCAGAACGGCTCAATCAAAAGTAAGGTTCAACTCTGTTAGCTGAATGCACAGAACAGAAAGAATTTTCACAGAATGCTACTGTGTAGTTTATATTTGAATATATTCCTTTTTCCACTATTAACCTCTTAGCGCTCCGAATGTCCACTTGCATTTTCTACAGAAAGAGTGTTCAGAACTGCGCAATCAAAAGTATGGTTTATCTCTGTTAGCTTAATGAACATATCAGTAATAAGTTTCACACAATGCTTCTGTGTACTTTTTATTTGAAGATATTATTTTTCCCAATATAGGCCTCTTAGCGCTCAGAATATCCAATTGCTGTTTCTACAGAAAGAGTGTTTCAGAAAGGCTCAATCAAAAGTAAGGTTCAACTCTGTTAGTTGAATGCACAGAACAGAAAGAAGTTTCATACAATGCTTCTGTGTAGTTTATATTTGAACATATTCTTTTTTCCACTATTACCCACTTAGCGCTACGAATGTCCAGTTGCATTTTCTACAGACAGAGTGTTTCAAAACTGCTCAATCAAACGTATGGTTTAACTCTGTTAGCTGAATGCTCAGATCAGAAAGAAGTTTCACAGAATGCTTCTGTGTAGTTTATATTTGAATATATTCCTTTTTCCACTACTACGCTCTTAGCGCTCCAAATGTCCAGTTGCATTTTCTACAGAAAGAGTGTTCAGATCTGCTCAATCAAAAGTATGGTTTAACTCTGTTAGCTGAATGCACAGATCAGAAAGAATTTTCACCGAATGATTCTGTGTAGTTTATATTTGAAGACATTCCTTTTTTTACTATTACCCTCTTAGCGCTCCCCATCTCCACTTGCATTTTCTACAAAAAGAGTGTTTCATAACTGCTCAATCAAAAATATGTTTTATCTCTGTTAACTGAATTTACAGATCAGAAATAAGTTTCACAGAATGCATCTGTGTGGTTTTTATTTGAAGATATTCTTTTTCCCAATGTAGGCCTCTTAGTGCTTAGCATGTCCAATTGCAGTTTCTACAGAAAGAGTGTTTCAGAATGGCGCAATCAAAAGTAAGGTTCAACTCTGTTAGTTGAATGCACAGAACAGAAAGTATTTTCACAGAATGCTACTGTGTAGTTTATATTTGAATATATTCCTTTTTCCACTACTACGCTCTTAGCGCTCCAAATGTCCAGTTGCATTTTCTACAGAAAGAGTGTTCAGATCTGCTCAATCAAAAGTATGGTTTAACTCTGTTAGCTGCATGCACAGATCAGAAAGAAGTTTCACCGAATGATTCGGTGTAGTTTATATTTGAAGACATTGCTTTTTCCACTATTACCCTCTTAGCGCTCCGAATCTCCACTTGCATTTTCTACAAAAAGAGTGTTTCATACCTGCTCAATCAAAAATATGTTTTATCTCTGTTAACTGAATTTACAGGTCTGAAATAAGTTTCACAGAATGCATCTGTGTAGTTTTTATTTGAAGATATTCTTTTTCCCATTATAGGCCTCTTAGCGCTTAGCATGTCCAATTGCAGTTTCTACAGAAAGAGTGTTTCAGAATGGCTCAATCAAAAGTAAGGTTCAACTCTGTTAGCTGAATGCACAGAACAGAAAGAATTTTCACAGAATGCTACTGTGTAGTTTATATTTGAATATATTCCTTTTTCCACTATTACCCTCTTAGCGCTCCGAATGTCCATTTGCATTTTCTACAGAAAGAGTGTTCAGAACTGCGCAATCAAAAGTATGGTTTAACTCTGTTAGCTTAATGAACATATCAGTAATAAGTTTCACACAATGCTTCTGTGTAGTTTTTATTTGAAGATATTATTTTTCCCAATATAGGCCTCTTAGCGCTCAGAATGTCCAATTGCAGTTTCTACAGAAAGAGTGTTTCAGAAAGGCTCAATCAAAAGTAAGGTTCAACTCTGTTAGTTGAATGCACAGAACAGAAAGAAATTTCATACAATGCTTCTGTGTAGTTTATATTTGAACATATTCTTTTTTCCACTATTACCCACTTAGCGCTACGAATGTCCAGTTGCATTTTCTACAGACAGAGTGTTTCAAAACTGCTCAATCAAAAGTATGGTTTAACTCTGTTAGCTGAATGCTCAGATCAGAAAGAAGTTTCACAGAATGCTTCTGTGTAGTTTATATTTGAATATATTCCTTTTTCCACTACTACTCTCTTAGCGATCCAAATGTCCAGTTGCATTTTCTACAGAAAGAGTGTTCAGATCTGCTCAATCAAAAGTATGGTTTAACTCTGTTAGCTGAATGCACAGATCAGAAAGAAGTTTCACAGAATGATTCTGTGTAGTTTATATTTGGAGACATTCCTTTTTCCACTATTACCCTCTTAGCGCTCCGAATCTCCACTTGCATTTTCTACAGAAAGAGTGTTTCAGAACGGCTCAATCAAAACTAAGGTTCAACTCTTTTAGTTGAACAAACAGAACAGAAAGAAGTTTCACACAATTCTTCTGTGTAGTTTTTATTTGTAGACATTCTTTTTCCCAATATAGGCCTCTTAGCGCTCAGAATGTCCAATTGCAGTTTCTACAGAAAGAGTGTTTCAGAAAGGCTCAATCAAAAGTAAGGTTCAACTCTGTTAGTTGAATGCACAGAACAGAAAGAAGTTTCATACAATGCTTCTGTGTAGTTTATATTTGAACATATTCTTTTTTCCACTATTACCCACTTAGCGCTACGAATGTCCAGTTGCATTTTCCACAGACAGAGTGTTTCAAAACTGCTCAATCAAAAGTATGGTTTAACTCTGTTAGCTGAATGCTCAGATCAGAAAGAAGTTTCACAGAATGCTTCTGTGTAGTTTATATTTGAATATATTCCTTTTTCCACTACTACGCTCTTAGCGCTCCAAATGTCCAGTTGCATTTTCTACAGAAAGAGTGTTCAGATCTGCTCAATCAAAAGTATGGTTTAACTCTGTTAGCTGCATGCACAGATCAGAAAGAAGTTTCACCGAATGATTCCGTGTAGTTTATATTTGAAGACATTCCTTTTTCCACTATTACCCTCTTAGCGCTCCGAATCTCCAATTGCATTTTCTACAAAAAGAGTGTTTCATACCTGCTCAATCAAAAATATGTTTTATCTCTGTTAACTGAATTTACAGGTCAGAAATAAGTTTCACAGAATGCATCTGTGTAGTTTTTATTTGAAGATATTTTTTTTCCCAATGTAGGACTCTTAGCGCTTAGCATGTCCAATTGCAGTTTCTACAGAAAGAGTGTTTCAGAACGGCTCAATCAAAAGTAAGGTTCAACTCTGTTAGTTGAATGCACAGAACAGAAAGAATTTTCACAGAATGCTACTGTGTAGTTTATATTTGAATATATTCCTTTTTCCACTACTGCGCTCTTAGCGCTCAAAATGTCCAGTTGCGTTTTCTACAGAAAGAGTGTTCAGATCTGCTCAATCAAAAGTATGGTTTAACTCTGTTAGCTGCATGCACAGATCAGAAAGAAGTTTCACCGAATGATTCTGTGTAGTTTATATTTGAAGACATTCCTTTTTCCACTATTACCCTCTTAGCGATCCGAATCTCCACTTGCATTTTCTACAAAAAGAGTGTTTCATAACTGCTCAATCAAAAATATGTTTTATCTCTGTTAACTGAATTTACAGATCAGAAATAAGTTTCACAGAATGCATCTGTGTAGTTTTTATTTGAAGATATTCTTTTTCCCAATGTAGGCCTCTTAGCGCTTAGCATGTCCAATTGCAGTTTCTACAGAAAGAGTGTTTCAGAACTGCTCAATCAAAAGTATGGTTTAACTCTGTTAGCTGAATGCTCAGATCAGAAGGAAGTTTCACAGAATGCTTCTGTGTAGTTTATATTTGAATATATTCCTTTTTCCACTACTACTCTCTTAGCGATCCAAATGTCCAGTTGCATTTTCTACAGAAAGAGTGTTCAGATCTGCTCAATCAAAAGTATGGTTTAACTCTGTTAGCTGAATGCACAGATCAGAAAGAAGTTTCACAGAATGATTCTGTGTAGTTTATATTTGGAGACATTCCTTTTTCCACTATTACCCTCTTAGCACTCCGAATCTCCACTTGCATTTTGTACAGAAAGAGTGTTTCAGAACGGCTCAATCAAAACTAAGGTTCAACTCTTTTAGTTGAACAAACAGAACAGAAAGAAGTTTCACACAATTCTTCTGTGTAGTTTTTATTTGTAGACATTCTTTTTCCCAATATAGGCCTCTTAGCGCTCAGAATGTCCCATTGCAGTTTCTACACAAAGAGTGTTTCAGAACGGCTCAATCAAAAGTAAGGTTCAACTCTGTTAGTTGAATGCACAGAACAGAAAGAAGTTTCATACAATGCTTCTGTGTAGTTTATATTTGAAAATATTCTTTTTTCCACTATTACCCACTTAGCGCTACGAGTGTCCAGTTGCATTTTCTGCAGACAGAGTGTTTCAAAACTGCTCAATCAAAAGTATGGTTTAACTCTGTTAGCTGAATGCTCAGATCAGAAAGAAGTTTCACAGAATGCTTCTGTGTAGTTTATATTTGAATATATTCCTTTTTCCACTACTACGCTCTTAGCGCTCCAAATGTCCAGTTGCATTTTCTACAGAAAGAGTGTTCAGATCTGCTCAATCAAAAGTATGGTTTAACTCTGTTAGCTGAATGCACAGATCAGAAAGAAGTTTCACCGAATGATCTGTGTAGTTGATATTTGAAGACATTCCTTTTTCCACTATTACCCTCTTGGCGCTCCGAATCTCCACTTGCATTTTCTACAAAAAGAGTGTTTCATAACTGCTCAATAAAAATATGTTTTATCTCTGTTAACTGAATTTACAGATCAGAAATAAGTTTCACAGAATGCATCTGTGTGGTTTTTATTTGAAGATATTCTTTTTCCCAAAGTAGGCCTCTTAGCGCTTAGCATGTCCAATTGCAGTTTCTACAGAAAGAGAGTTTCAGAACGGCTCAATCAAAAGTAAGGTTCAACTCTGTTAGCTGAATGCACAGAACAGAAAGAATTTTCACAGAATGCTACTGTGTAGTTTATATTTGAATATATTCCTTTTTCCACTATTAACCTCTTAGCGCTCCGAATGTCCACTTGCATTTTCTACAGAAAGAGTGTTCAGAACTGCGCAATCAAAAGTATGGTTTATCTCTGTTAGCTTAATGAACATATCAGTAATAAGTTTCACACAATGCTTCTGTGTACTTTTTATTTGAAGATATTATTTTTCCCAATATAGGCCTCTTAGCGCTCAGAATATCCAATTGCTGTTTCTACAGAAAGAGTGTTTCAGAAAGGCTCAATCAAAAGTAAGGTTCAACTCTGTTAGTTGAATGCACAGAACAGAAAGAAGTTTCATACAATGCTTCTGTGTAGTTTATATTTGAACATATTCTTTTTTCCACTATTACCCACTTAGCGCTACGAATGTCCAGTTGCATTTTCTACAGACAGAGTGTTTCAAAACTGCTCAATCAAACGTATGGTTTAACTCTGTTAGCTGAATGCTCAGATCAGAAAGAAGTTTCACAGAATGCTTCTGTGTAGTTTATATTTGAATATATTCCTTTTTCCACTACTACGCTCTTAGCGCTCCAAATGTCCAGTTGCATTTTCTACAGAAAGAGTGTTCAGATCTGCTCAATCAAAAGTATGGTTTAACTCTGTTAGCTGAATGCACAGATCAGAAAGAATTTTCACCGAATGATTCTGTGTAGTTTATATTTGAAGACATTCCTTTTTTTACTATTACCCTCTTAGCGCTCCCCATCTCCACTTGCATTTTCTACAAAAAGAGTGTTTCATAACTGCTCAATCAAAAATATGTTTTATCTCTGTTAACTGAATTTACAGATCAGAAATAAGTTTCACAGAATGCATCTGTGTGGTTTTTATTTGAAGATATTCTTTTTCCCAATGGAGGCCTCTTAGTGCTTAGCATGTCCAATTGCAGTTTCTACAGAAAGAGTGTTTCAGAATGGCGCAATCAAAAGTAAGGTTCAACTCTGTTAGTTGAATGCACAGAACAGAAAGTATTTTCACAGAATGCTACTGTGTAGTTTATATTTGAATATATTCCTTTTTCCACTACTACGCTCTTAGCGCTCCAAATGTCCAGTTGCATTTTCTACAGAAAGAGTGTTCAGATCTGCTCAATCAAAAGTATGGTTTAACTCTGTTAGCTGCATGCACAGATCAGAAAGAAGTTTCACCGAATGATTCGGTGTAGTTTATATTTGAAGACATTGCTTTTTCCACTATTACCCTCTTAGCGCTCCGAATCTCCACTTGCATTTTCTACAAAAAGAGTGTTTCATACCTGCTCAATCAAAAATATGTTTTATCTCTGTTAACTGAATTTACAGGTCTGAAATAAGTTTCACAGAATGCATCTGTGTAGTTTTTATTTGAAGATATTCTTTTTCCCATTATAGGCCTCTTAGCGCTTAGCATGTCCAATTGCAGTTTCTACAGAAAGAGTGTTTCAGAATGGCTCAATCAAAAGTAAGGTTCAACTCTGTTAGCTGAATGCACAGAACAGAAAGAATTTTCACAGAATGCTACTGTGTAGTTTATATTTGAATATATTCCTTTTTCCACTATTACCCTCTTAGCGCTCCGAATGTCCATTTGCATTTTCTACAGAAAGAGTGTTCAGAACTGCGCAATCAAAAGTATGGTTTAACTCTGTTAGCTTAATGAACATATCAGTAATAAGTTTCACACAATGCTTCTGTGTAGTTTTTATTTGAAGATATTATTTTTCCCAATATAGGCCTCTTAGCGCTCAGAATGTCCAATTGCAGTTTCTACAGAAAGAGTGTTTCAGAAAGGCTCAATCAAAAGTAAGGTTCAACTCTGTTAGTTGAATGCACAGAACAGAAAGAAATTTCATACAATGCTTCTGTGTAGTTTATATTTGAACATATTCTTTTTTCCACTATTACCCACTTAGCGCTACGAATGTCCAGTTGCATTTTCTACAGACAGAGTGTTTCAAAACTGCTCAATCAAAAGTATGGTTTAACTCTGTTAGCTGAATGCTCAGATCAGAAAGAAGTTTCACAGAATGCTTCTGTGTAGTTTATATTTGAATATATTCCTTTTTCCACTACTACTCTCTTAGCGATCCAAATGTCCAGTTGCATTTTCTACAGAAAGAGTGTTCAGATCTGCTCAATCAAAAGTATGGTTTAACTCTGTTAGCTGAATGCACAGATCAGAAAGAAGTTTCACAGAATGATTCTGTGTAGTTTATATTTGGAGACATTCCTTTTTCCACTATTACCCTCTTAGCGCTCCGAATCTCCACTTGCATTTTCTACAGAAAGAGTGTTTCAGAACGGCTCAATCAAAACTAAGGTTCAACTCTTTTAGTTGAACAAACAGAACAGAAAGAAGTTTCACACAATTCTTCTGTGTAGTTTTTATTTGTAGACATTCTTTTTCCCAATATAGGCCTCTTAGCGCTCAGAATGTCCAATTGCAGTTTCTACAGAAAGAGTGTTTCAGAAAGGCTCAATCAAAAGTAAGGTTCAACTCTGTTAGTTGAATGCACAGAACAGAAAGAAGTTTCATATAATGCTTCTGTGTAGTTTATATTTGAACATATTCTTTTTTCCACTATTACCCACTTAGCGCTACGAATGTCCAGTTGCATTTTCCACAGACAGAGTGTTTCAAAACTGCTCAATCAAAAGTATGGTTTAACTCTGTTAGCTGAATGCTCAGATCAGAAAGAAGTTTCACAGAATGCTTCTGTGTAGTTTATATTTGAATATATTCCTTTTTCCACTACTACGCTCTTAGCGCTCCAAATGTCCAGTTGCATTTTCTACAGAAAGAGTGTTCAGATCTGCTCAATCAAAAGTATGGTTTAACTCTGTTAGCTGCATGCACAGATCAGAAAGAAGTTTCACCGAATGATTCCGTGTAGTTTATATTTGAAGACATTCCTTTTTCCACTATTACCCTCTTAGCGCTCCGAATCTCCAATTGCATTTTCTACAAAAAGAGTGTTTCATACCTGCTCAATCAAAAATATGTTTTATCTCTGTTAACTGAATTTACAGGTCAGAAATAAGTTTCACAGAATGCATCTGTGTAGTTTTTATTTGAAGATATTTTTTTTCCCAATGTAGGACTCTTAGCGCTTATCATGTCCAATTGCAGTTTCTACAGAAAGAGTGTTTCAGAACGGCTCAATCAAAAGTAAGGTTCAACTCTGTTAGTTGAATGCACAGAACAGAAAGAATTTTCACAGAATGCTACTGTGTAGTTTATATTTGAATATATTCCTTTTTCCACTACTGCGCTCTTAGCGCTCAAAATGTCCAGTTGCGTTTTCTACAGAAAGAGTGTTCAGATCTGCTCAATCAAAAGTATGGTTTAACTCTGTTAGCTGCATGCACAGATCAGAAAGAAGTTTCACCGAATGATTCTGTGTAGTTTATGTTTGAAGACATTCCTTTTTCCACTATTACCCTCTTAGCGATCCGAATCTCCACTTGCATTTTCTACAAAAAGAGTGTTTCATAACTGCTCAATCAAAAATATGTTTTATCTCTGTTAACTGAATTTACAGATCAGAAATAAGTTTCACAGAATGCATCTGTGTAGTTTTTATTTGAAGATATTCTTTTTCCCAATGTAGGCCTCTTAGCGCTTAGCATGTCCAATTGCAGTTTCTACAGAAAGAGTGTTTCAGAACTGCTCAATCAAAAGTATGGTTTAACTCTGTTAGCTGAATGCTCAGATCAGAAGGAAGTTTCACAGAATGCTTCTGTGTAGTTTATATTTGAATATATTCCTTTTTCCACTACTACTCTCTTAGCGATCCAAATGTCCAGTTGCATTTTCTACAGAAAGAGTGTTCAGATCTGCTCAATCAAAAGTATGGTTTAACTCTGTTAGCTGAATGCACAGATCAGAAAGAAGTTTCACAGAATGATTCTGTGTAGTTTATATTTGGAGACATTCCTTTTTCCACTATTACCCTCTTAGCACTCCGAATCTCCACTTGCATTTTGTACAGAAAGAGTGTTTCAGAACGGCTCAATCAAAACTAAGGTTCAACTCTTTTAGTTGAACAAACAGAACAGAAAGAAGTTTCACACAATTCTTCTGTGTAGTTTTTATTTGTAGACATTCTTTTTCCCAATATAGGCCTCTTAGCGCTCAGAATGTCCAATTGCAGTTTCTACACAAAGAGTGTTTCAGAACGGCTCAATCAAAAGTAAGGTTCAACTCTGTTAGTTGAATGCACAGAACAGAAAGAAGTTTCATACAATGCTTCTGTGTAGTTTATATTTGAAAATATTCTTTTTTCCACTATTACCCACTTAGCGCTACGAGTGTCCAGTTGCATTTTCTGCAGACAGAGTGTTTCAAAACTGCTCAATCAAAAGTATGGTTTAACTCTGTTAGCTGAATGCTCAGATCAGAAAGAAGTTTCACAGAATGCTTCTGTGTAGTTTATATTTGAATATATTCCTTTTTCCACTACTACGCTCTTAGCGCTCCAAATGTCCAGTTGCATTTTCTACAGAAAGAGTGTTCAGATCTGCTCAATCAAAAGTATGGTTTAACTCTGTTAGCTGAATGCACAGATCAGAAAGAAGTTTCACCGAATGATCTGTGTAGTTGATATTTGAAGACATTCCTTTTTCCACTATTACCCTCTTGGCGCTCCGAATCTCCACTTGCATTTTCTACAAAAAGAGTGTTTCATAACTGCTCAATAAAAATATGTTTTATCTCTGTTAACTGAATTTACAGATCAGAAATAAGTTTCACAGAATGCATCTGTGTGGTTTTTATTTGAAGATATTCTTTTTCCCAATGTAGGCCTCTTAGTGCTTAGCATGTCCAATTGCAGTTTCTACAGAAAGAGTGTTTCAGAATGGCGCAATCAAAAGTAAGGTTCAAATCTGTTAGTTGAATGCACAGAACAGAAAGTATTTTCACAGAATGCTACTGTGTAGTTTATATTTGAATATATTCCTTTTTCCACTACTACGCTCTTAGCGCTCCAAATGTCCAGTTGCATTTTCTACAGAAAGAGTGTTCAGATCTGCTCAATCAAAAGTATGGTTTAACTCTGTTAGCTGCATGCACAGATCAGAAAGAAGTTTCACCGAATGATTCGGTGTAGTTTATATTTGAAGACATTCCTTTTTCCACTATTACCCTCTTAGCGCTCCGAATCTCCACTTGCATTTTCTACAAAAAGAGTGTTTCATACCTGCTCAATCAAAAATATGTTTTATCTCTGTTAACTGAATTTACAGGTCTGAAATAAGTTTCACAGAATGCATCTGTGTAGTTTTTATTTGAAGATATTCTTTTTCCCATTATAGGCCTCTTAGCGCTTAGCATGTCCAATTGCAGTTTCTACAGAAAGAGTGTTTCAGAATGGCTCAATCAAAAGTAAGGTTCAACTCTGTTAGCTGAATGCACAGAACAGAAAGAATTTTCACAGAATGCTACTGTGTAGTTTATATTTGAATATATTCCTTTTTCCACTATTACCCTCTTAGCGCTCCGAATGTCCATTTGCATTTTCTACAGAAAGAGTGTTCAGAACTGCGCAATCAAAAGTATGGTTTAAATCTGTGAGCTTAATGAACATATCAGTAATAAGTTTCACACAATGCTTCTGTGTAGTTTTTATTTGAAGATATTATTTTTCCCAATATAGGCCTCTTAGCTCTCAGAATGTCCAATTGCAGTTTCTACAGAAAGAGTGTTTCAGAAAGGCTCAATCAAAAGTAAGGTTCAACTCTGTTAGTTGAATGCACAGAACAGAAAGAAATTTCATACAATGCTTCTGTGTAGTTTATATTTGAACATATTCTTTTTTCCACTATTACCCACTTAGCGCTACGAATGTCCAGTTGCATTTTCTACAGACAGAGTGTTTCAAAACTGCTCAATCAAAAGTATGGTTTAACTCTGTTAGCTGAATGCTCAGATCAGAAAGAAGTTTCACAGAATGCTTCTGTGTAGTTTATATTTGAATATATTCCTTTTTCCACTACTACTCTCTTAGCGATCCAAATGTCCAGTTGCATTTTCTACAGAAAGAGTGTTCAGATCTGCTCAATCAAAAGTATGGTTTAACTCTGTTAGCTGAATGCACAGATCAGAAAGAAGTTTCACAGAATGATTCTGTGTAGTTTATATTTGGAGACATTCCTTTTTCCACTATTACCCTCTTAGCGCTCCGAATCTCCACTTGCATTTTCTACAGAAAGAGTGTTTCAGAACGGCTCAATCAAAACTAAGGTTCAACTCTTTTAGTTGAACAAACAGAACAGAAAGAAGTTTCACACAATTCTTCTGTGTAGTTTTTATTTGTAGACATTCTTTTTCCCAATATAGGCCTCTTAGCGCTCAGAATGTCCAATTGCAGTTTCTACAGAAAGAGTGTTTCAGAAAGGCTCAATCAAAAGTAAGGTTCAACTCTGTTAGTTGAATGCACAGAACAGAAAGAAGTTTCATACAATGCTTCTGTGTAGTTTATATTTGAACATATTCTTTTTTCCACTATTACCCACTTAGCGCTACGAATGTCCAGTTGCATTTTCCACAGACAGAGTGTTTCAAAACTGCTCAATCAAAAGTATGGTTTAACTCTGTTAGCTGAATGCTCAGATCAGAAAGAAGTTTCACAGAATGCTTCTGTGTAGTTTATATTTGAATATATTCCTTTTTCCACTACTACGCTCTTAGCGCTCCAAATGTCCAGTTGCATTTTCTACAGAAAGAGTGTTCAGATCTGCTCAATCAAAAGTATGGTTTAACTCTGTTAGCTGCATGCACAGATCAGAAAGAAGTTTCACCGAATGATTCCGTGTAGTTTATATTTGAAGACATTCCTTTTTCCACTATTACCCTCTTGGCGCTCCGAATCTCCACTTGTATTTTATACAAAAAGAGTGTTTCATAACTGCTCAATCAAAAATATGTTTTATCTCTGTTAACTGAATTTACAGATCAGAAATAAGTTTCACAGAATGCATCTGTGTAGTTTTTATTTGAAGATATTCTTTTTCCCAAAGTAGGCCTCTTAGCGCTTAGCATGTCCAATTGCAGTTTCTACAGAAAGAGTGTTTCAGAACGGCTCAATCAAAAGTAAGGTTCAACTCTGTTAGTTGAATGCACAGAACAGAAAGAATTTTCACAGAATGCTACTGTGTAGTTTATATTTGAATATATTCCTTTTTCCACTACTGCGCTCTTAGCGCTCAAAATGTCCAGTTGCGTTTTCTACAGAAAGAGTGTTCAGATCTGCTCAATCAAAAGTATGGTTTAACTCTGTTAGCTGCATGCACAGATCAGAAAGAAGTTTCACCGAATGATTCTGTGTAGTTTATATTTGAAGACATTCCTTTTTCCACTATTACCCTCTTAGCGATCCGAATCTCCACTTGCATTTTCTACAAAAAGAGTGTTTCATAACTGCTCAATCAAAAATATGTTTTATCTCTGTTAACTGAATTTACAGATCAGAAATAAGTTTCACAGAATGCATCTGTGTAGTTTTTATTTGAAGATATTCTTTTTCCCAATGTAGGCCTCTTAGCGCTTAGCATGTCCAATTGCAGTTTCTACAGAAAGAGTGTTTCAGAACTGCTCAATCAAAAGTATGGTTTAACTCTGTTAGCTGAATGCTCAGATCAGAAGGAAGTTTCACAGAATGCTTCTGTGTAGTTTATATTTGAATATATTCCTTTTTCCACTACTACTCTCTTAGCGATCCAAATGTCCAGTTGCATTTTCTACAGAAAGAGTGTTCAGATCTGCTCAATCAAAAGTATGGTTTAACTCTGTTAGCTGAATGCACAGATCAGAAAGAAGTTTCACAGAATGATTCTGTGTAGTTTATATTTGGAGACATTCCTTTTTCCACTATTACCCTCTTAGCACTCCGAATCTCCACTTGCATTTTGTACAGAAAGAGTGTTTCAGAACGGCTCAATCAAAACAAAGGTTCAACTCTTTTAGTTGAACAAACAGAACAGAAAGAAGTTTCACACAATTCTTCTGTGTAGTTTTTATTTGTAGACATTCTTTTTCCCAATATAGGCCTCTTAGCGCTCAGAATGTCCAATTGCAGTTTCTACACAAAGAGTGTTTCAGAACGGCTCAATCAAAAGTAAGGTTCAACTCTGTTAGTTGAATGCACAGAACAGAAAGAAGTTTCATACAATGCTTCTGTGTAGTTTATATTTGAACATATTCTTTTTTCCACTATTACCCACTTAGCGCTACGAGTGTCCAGTTGCATTTTCTGCAGACAGAGTGTTTCAAAACTGCTCAATCAAAAGTATGGTTTAACTCTGTTAGCTGAATGCTCAGATCAGAAAGAAGTTTCACAGAATGCTTCTGTGTAGTTTATATTTGAATATATTCCTTTTTCCACTACTACGCTCTTAGCGCTCCAAATGTCCAGTTGCATTTTCTAGAGAAAGAGTGTTCAGATCTGCTCAATCAAAAGTATGGTTTAACTCTGTTAGCTGAATGCACAGATCAGAAAGAAGTTTCACCGAATGATCTGTGTAGTTGATATTTGAAGACATTCCTTTTTCCACTATTACCCTCTTGGCGCTCCGAATCTCCACTTGCATTTTCTACAAAAAGAGTGTTTCATAACTGCTCAATCAAAAATATGTTTTATCTCTGTTAACTGAATTTACAGATCAGAAATAAGTTTCACAGGATGCGTCTGTGTAGTTTTTATTTGAAGATATTCTTTTTCCCAATGTGGGCCTCTTAGCGCTTAGCATGTCCAATTGCAGTTTCTACAGAAAGAGTGTTTCAGAACGGCTCAATCAAAAGTAAGGTTCAACTCTGTTAGTTGAATGCACAGAACAGAAAGAATTTTCACAGAATGCTACTGTGTAGTTTATATTTGAATATATTCCTTTTTCCACTATTACCCTCTTAGCGCTCCGAATGTCCACTTGCATTTTCTACAGAAAGAGTGTTCAGAACTGCGCAATCAAAAGTATGGTTTAACTCTGTTAGCTTAATGAACATATCAGAAATAAGTTTCACACAATGCTTCTGTGTAGTTTTTATTTGAAGATATTATTTTTCCCAATATAGGCCTCTTAGCGCTCAGAATGTCCAATTGCAGTTTCTAAGGAAAGAGTGTTTCAGAAAGGCTCAATCAAAAGTAAGGTTTAAATCTGTTATCTGAATGCACAGATCAGAAAGAAGTTTCACAGAATGATTCTGTGTAGTTTATATTTGGAGACATTCCTTTTTCCACTATGACCCTCTTAGCGCTCCGAATCTCCACTTGCATTTTCTACAGAAAGAGTGTTTCAGAACGGCACAATCAAAACTAAGGTTCAACTCTTTTAGTTGAACAAACAGAACAGAAAGAAGTTTCACACAATTCTTCTGTGTAGTTTTTATTTGTAGACATTCTTTTTCCCAATATAGGCCTCTTAGCGCTCAGAATGTCCAATTGCAGTTTCTACAGAAAGAGTGTTTCAGAACGGCTCAATCAAAAGTAAGGTTCAACTCTGTTAGTTGAATGGACAGAACAGAAAGAAGTTTCATACAATGCTTCTGTGTAGTTTATATTTGAACATATTCTTTTTTCCACTATTACCCACTTAGCGCTACGAATGTCCAGTTGCATTTTCTACAGACAGAGTGTTTCAAAACTGCTCAATCCAAAGTATGGTTTAACTCTGTTAGCTGAATATCAGATGAGAAAGAAGTTTCACAGAATGCTTCTGTGTAGTTTATATTTGAATATATTCCTTTTTCCACTACTACGCTCTTAGCGCTCCAAATGTCCAGTTGCATTTTCTACAGAAAGAGTGTTCCGATCTGCTCAATCAAAAGTATGGTTTAACTCTGTTAGCTGAATGCACAGATCAGAAAGACGTTTCACCGAATGATTCTGTGTAGTTTATATTTGAAGACATTCCTTTTTCCACTATTACCCTCTTAGCGCTCCGAATCTCCACTTGCATTTTCTACAAAAAGAGTGTTTCATAACTGCTCAATCAAAAATATGTTTTATCTCTGTTAACTGAATTTACAGATCAGAAATAAGTTTCACAGAATGCATCTGTGTAGTTTTTATTTGAAGATATTCTTTTTCCCAATGTAGGCCTCTTTGCGCTTAGCATGTCCAATTGCAGTTTCTACAGAAAGAGTGTTTCAGAACGGCTCAATCAAAAGTAAGGTTCAACTCTGTTAGTTGAATGCACAGAACAGAAAGAATTTTCACAGAATGCTAGTGTGTAGTTGATATTTGAATATATTCCTTTTTCCACTATTACCCTCTTAGCGCTCCGAATGTCCACTTGCATTTTCTACAGAAAGAGTGTTCAGAACTGCTCAATCAAAAGTATGGTTTAACTCTGTTAGCTGAATGCACAGATCAGAAAGAAGTTTCACCGAATGATTCTGTGTAGTTTATATTTGAAGACATTCCTTTTTCCACTATTACCCTCTTAGCGCTCCGAATCTCCACTTGCATTTTCCACAAAAAGAGTGTTTCATACCTGCTCAATCAAAAATATGTTTTATCTCTGTTAACTGAATTTACAGGTCAGAAATAAGTTTCACAGAATGCATCTGTGTAGTTTTTATTTGAAGATATTCTTTTTCCCAATGTAGGACTCTTAGCGCTTAGCATGTCCAATTGCAGTTTCTACAGAAAGAGTGTTTCAGAACGGCTCAATCAAAAGTAAGGTTCAACTCTGTTAGTTGAATGCACAGAACAGAAAGAATTTTCACAGAATGCTACTGTGTAGTTTATATTTGAATATATTCCTTTTTCCACTACTGCGCTCTTAGCGCTCAAAATGTCCAGTTGCGTTTTCTACAGAAAGAGTGTTCAGATCTGCTCAATCAAAAGTATGGTTTAACTCTGTTAGCTGCATGCACAGATCAGAAAGAAGTTTCACAGAATGATTCTGTGTAGTTTATATTTGGAGACATTCCTTTTTCCACTATTACCCTCTTAGCGCTCCGAATCTCCACTTGCATTTTCTACAGAAAGAGTGTTTCAGAACGGCTCAATCAAAACTAAGGTTCAACTCTTTTAGTTGAACAAACAGAACAGAAAGAAGTTTCACACAATTCTTCTGTGTAGTTTTTATTTGTAGACATTCTTTTTCCCAATATAGGCCTCTTAGCGCTCAGAATGTCCAATTGCAGTTTCTACAGAAAGAGTGTTTCAGAAAGGCTCAATCAAAAGTAAGGTTCAACTCTGTTAGTTGAATGCACAGAACAGAAAGAAGTTTCATACAATGCTTCTGTGTAGTTTATATTTGAACATATTCTTTTTTCCACTATTACCCACTTAGCGCTACGAATGTCCAGTTGCATTTTCCACAGACAGAGTGTTTCAAAACTGCTCAATCAAAAGTATGGTTTAACTCTGTTAGCTGAATGCTCAGATCAGAAAGAAGTTTCACAGAATGCTTCTGTGTAGTTTATATTTGAATATATTCCTTTTTCCACTACTACGCTCTTAGCGCTCCAAATGTCCAGTTGCATTTTCTACAGAAAGAGTGTTCAGATCTGCTCAATCAAAAGTATGGTTTAACTCTGTTAGCTGCATGCACAGATCAGAAAGAAGTTTCACCGAATGATTCCGTGTAGTTTATATTTGAAGACATTCCTTTTTCCACTATTACCCTCTTGGCGCTCCGAATCTCCACTTGTATTTTCTACAAAAAGAGTGTTTCATAACTGCTCAATCAAAAATATGTTTTATCTCTGTTAACTGAATTTACAGATCAGAAATAAGTTTCACAGAATGCATCTGTGTAGTTTTTATTTGAAGATATTCTTTTTCCCAAAGTAGGCCTCTTAGCGCTTAGCATGTCCAATTGCAGTTTCTACAGAAAGAGTGTTTCAGAACGGCTCAATCAAAAGTAAGGTTCAACTCTGTTAGTTGAATGCACAGAACAGAAAGAATTTTCACAGAATGCTACTGTGTAGTTTATATTTGAATATATTCCTTTTTCCACTACTGCGCTCTTAGCGCTCAAAATGTCCAGTTGCGTTTTCTACAGAAAGAGTGTTCAGATCTGCTCAATCAAAAGTATGGTTTAACTCTGTTAGCTGCATGCACAGATCAGAAAGAAGTTTCACCGAATGATTCTGTGTAGTTTATATTTGAAGACATTCCTTTTTCCACTATTACCCTCTTAGCGATCCGAATCTCCACTTGCATTTTCTACAAAAAGAGTGTTTCATAACTGCTCAATCAAAAATATGTTTTATCTCTGTTAACTGAATTTACAGATCAGAAATAAGTTTCACAGAATGCATCTGTTTAGTTTTTATTTGAAGATATTCTTTTTCCCAATGTAGGCCTCTTAGCGCTTAGCATGTCCAATTGCAGTTTCTACAGAAAGAGTGTTTCAGAACTGCTCAATCAAAAGTATGGTTTAACTCTGTTAGCTGAATGCTCAGATCAGAAGGAAGTTTCACAGAATGCTTCTGTGTAGTTTATATTTGAATATATTCCTTTTTCCACTACTACTCTCTTAGCGATCCAAATGTCCAGTTGCATTTTCTACAGAAAGAGTGTTCAGATCTGCTCAATCAAAAGTATGGTTTAACTCTGTTAGCTGAATGCACAGATCAGAAAGAAGTTTCACAGAATGATTCTGTGTAGTTTATATTTGGAGACATTCCTTTTTCCACTATTACCCTCTTAGCACTCCGAATCTCCACTTGCATTTTGTACAGAAAGAGTGTTTCAGAACGGCTCAATCAAAACTAAGGTTCAACTCTTTTAGTTGAACAAACAGAACAGAAAGAAGTTTCACACAATTCTTCTGTGTAGTTTTTATTTGTAGACATTCTTTTTCCCAATATAGGCCTCTTAGCGCTCAGAATGTCCAATTGCAGTTTCTACACAAAGAGTGTTTCAGAACGGCTCAATCAAAAGTAAGGTTCAACTCTGTTAGTTGAATGCACAGAACAGAAAGAAGTTTCATACAATGCTTCTGTGTAGTTTATATTTGAACATATTCTTTTTTCCACTATTACCCACTTAGCGCTACGAGTGTCCAGTTGCATTTTCTGCAGACAGAGTGTTTCAAAACTGCTCAATCAAAAGTATGGTTTAACTCTGTTAGCTGAATGCTCAGATCAGAAAGAAGTTTCACAGAATGCTTCTGTGTAGTTTATATTTGAATATATTCCTTTTTCCACTACTACGCTCTTAGCGCTCCAAATGTCCAGTTGCATTTTCTAGAGAAAGAGTGTTCAGATCTGCTCAATCAAAAGTATGGTTTAACTCTGTTAGCTGAATGCACAGATCAGAAAGAAGTTTCACCGAATGATCTGTGTAGTTGATATTTGAAGACATTCCTTTTTCCACTATTACCCTCTTGGCGCTCCGAATCTCCACTTGCATTTTCTACAAAAAGAGTGTTTCATAACTGCTCAATCAAAAATATGTTTTATCTCTGTTAACTGAATTTACAGATCAGAAATAAGTTTCACAGGATGCGTCTGTGTAGTTTTTATTTGAAGATATTCTTTTTCCCAATGTGGGCCTCTTAGCGCTTAGCATGTCCAATTGCAGTTTCTACAGAAAGAGTGTTTCAGAACGGCTCAATCAAAAGTAAGGTTCAACTCTGTTAGTTGAATGCACAGAACAGAAAGAATTTTCACAGAATGCTACTGTGTAGTTTATATTTGAATATATTCCTTTTTCCACTATTACCCTCTTAGCGCTCCGAATGTCCACTTGCATTTTCTACAGAAAGAGTGTTCAGAACTGCGCAATCAAAAGTATGGTTTAACTCTGTTAGCTTAATGAACATATCAGAAATAAGTTTCACACAATGCTTCTGTGTAGTTTTTATTTGAAGATATTATTTTTCCCAATATAGGCCTCTTAGCGCTCAGAATGTCCAATTGCAGTTTCTACAGAAAGAGTGTTTCAGAAAGGCTCAATCAAAAGTAAGGTTTAAATCTGTTAGCTGAATGCACAGATCAGAAAGAAGTTTCACAGAATGATTCTGTGTAGTTTATATTTGGAGACATTCCTTTTTCCACTATGACCGTCTTAGCGCTCCGAATCTCCACTTGCATTTTCTACAGAAAGAGTGTTTCAGAACGGCACAATCAAAACTAAGGTTCAACTCTTTTAGTTGAACAAACAGAACAGAAAGAAGTTTCACACAATTCTTCTGTGTAGTTTTTATTTGTAGACATTCTTTTTCCCAATATAGGCCTCTTAGCGCTCAGAATGTCCAATTGCAGTTTCTACAGAAAGAGTGTTTCAGAACGGCTCAATCAAAAGTAAGGTTCAACTCTGTTAGTTGAATGGACAGAACAGAAAGAAGTTTCATACAATGCTTCTGTGTAGTTTATATTTGAACATATTCTTTTTTCCACTATTACCCACTTAGCGCTACGAATGTCCAGTTGCATTTTCTACAGACAGAGTGTTTCAAAACTGCTCAATCCAAAGTATGGTTTAACTCTGTTAGCTGAATATCAGATGAGAAAGAAGTTTCACAGAATGCTTCTGTGTAGTTTATATTTGAATATATTCCTTTTTCCACTACTACGCTCTTAGCGCTCCAAATGTCCAGTTGCATTTTCTACAGAAAGAGTGTTCCGATCTGCTCAATCAAAAGTATGGTTTAACTCTGTTAGCTGAATGCACAGATCAGAAAGACGTTTCACCGAATGATTCTGTGTAGTTTATATTTGAAGACATTCCTTTTTCCACTATTACCCTCTTAGCGCTCCGAATCTCCACTTGCATTTTCTACAAAAAGAGTGTTTCATAACTGCTCAATCAAAAATATGTTTTATCTCTGTTAACTGAATTTACAGATCAGAAATAAGTTTCACAGAATGCATCTGTGTAGTTTTTATTTGAAGATATTCTTTTTCCCAATGTAGGCCTCTTTGCGCTTAGCATGTCCAATTGCAGTTTCTACAGAAAGAGTGTTTCAGAACGGCTCAATCAAAAGTAAGGTTCAACTCTGTTAGTTGAATGCACAGAACAGAAAGAATTTTCACAGAATGCTAGTGTGTAGTTGATATTTGAATATATTCCTTTTTCCACTATTACCCTCTTAGCGCTCCGAATGTCCACTTGCATTTTCTACAGAAAGAGTGTTCAGAACTGCTCAATCAAAAGTATGGTTTAACTCTGTTAGCTGAATGCACAGATCAGAAAGAAGTTTCACCGAATGATTCTGTGTAGTTTATATTTGAAGACATTCCTTTTTCCACTATTACCCTCTTAGCGCTCCGAATCTCCACTTGCATTTTCCACAAAAAGAGTGTTTCATACCTGCTCAATCAAAAATATGTTTTATCTCTGTTAACTGAATTTACAGGTCAGAAATAAGTTTCACAGAATGCATCTGTGTAGTTTTTATTTGAAGATATTCTTTTTCCCAATGTAGGACTCTTAGCGCTTAGCATGTCCAATTGCAGTTTCTACAGAAAGAGTGTTTCAGAACGGCTCAATCAAAAGTAAGGTTCAACTCTGTTAGTTGAATGCACAGAACAGAAAGAATTTTCACAGAATGCTACTGTGTAGTTTATATTTGAATATATTCTTTTTCCACTACTGCGCTCTTAGCGCTCAAAATGTCCAGTTGCGTTTTCTACAGAAAGAGTGTTCAGATCTGCTCAATCAAAAGTATGGTTTAACTCTGTTAGCTGCATGCACAGATCAGAAAGAAGTTTCACCGAATGATTCTGTGTAGTTTATATTTGAAGACATTCCTTTTTCCACTATTACCCTCTTAGCGATCCGAATCTCCACTTGCATTTTCTACAAAAAGAGTGTTTCATAACTGCTCAATCAAAAATATGTTTTATCTCTGTTAACTGAATTTACAGATCAGAAATAAGTTTCACAGAATGCATCTGTGTAGTTTTTATTTGAAGATATTCTTTTTCCCAATGTAGGCCTCTTAGCGCTTAGCATGTCCAATTGCAGTTTCTACAGAAAGAGTGTTTCAGAACGGCTCAATCAAAAGTAAGGTTCAACTCTGTTAGTTGAATGCACAGAACAGAAAGAATTTTCACACAATGCTACTGTGTAGTTTATATTTGAATATATTCCTTTTTCCACTATTACCCTCTTAGCGCTCCGAATGTACACTTGCATTTTCTACAGAAAGAGTGTTCAGAACTGCGCAATCAAAAGTATGGTTTAACTCTGTTAGCTTAATGAACATATCAGAAATAAGTTACACACAACGCTTCTGTGTAGTTTTTATTTGAAGATATTATTTTTCCCAATAGAGGCGTCTTAGCGCTCAGAATGTCCAATTGCAGTTTCTACAGAAAGAGTGTTTCAGAAAGGCTCAATCAAAAGTAAGGTTCAACTCTGTTAGTTGAATGCACAGAACAGAAAGAAGTTTCATACAATGCTTCTGTGTAGTTTATATTTGAACATATTCTTTTTTCCACTATTACCCACTTAGCGCTACGAATGTCCAGTTGCATTTTCTACAGACAGAGTGTTTCAAAACTGCTCAATCAAAAGTATGGTTTAACTCTGTTAGCTGAACGCTCAGATCAGAAGGAAGTTTCACAGAATGCTTCTGTGTAGTTTATATTTGAATATATTCCTTTTTCCACTACTACGCTCTTAGCGCTCCAAATGTCCAGTTGCATTTTCTACAGAAAGAGTGTTCAGATCTGCTCAATCAAAAGTATGGTTTAACTCTGTTAGCTGAATGCACAGATCAGAAAGAAGTTTCACCGAATGATCTGTGTAGTTGATATTTGAAGACATTCCTTTTTCCACTATTACCCTCTTAGCGCTCCGAATCTCCACTTGCATTTTCTACAAAAAGAGTGTTTCATAACTGCTCAATCAAAAATATGTTTTATCTCTGTTAACTGAATTTACAGATCAGAAATAAGTTTCACAGAATGCGTCTGTGTAGTTTTTATTTGAAGATATTCTTTTTCCCAATGTGGGCCTCTTAGCGCTTAGCATGTCCAATTGCAGTTTCTACAGAAAGAGTGTTTCAGAACGGCTCAATCAAAAGTAAGGTTCAACTCTGTTAGTTGAATGCACAGAACAGAAAGAATTTTCACAGAATGCTACTGTGTAGTTTATATTTGAATATATTCCTTTTTCCACTATTACCCTCTTAGCGCTCCGAATGTCCACTTGCATTTTCTACAGAAAGAGTGTTCAGAACTGCGCAATCAAAAGTATGGTTTAACTCTGTTAGCTTAATGAACATATCATAAATAAGTTTCACACAATGCTTCTGTGTAGTTTTTATTTGAAGATATTATTTTTCCCAATAGAGGCCTCTTAGCGCTCAGAATGTCCAATTGCAGTTTCTACAGAAAGAGTGTTTCAGAAAGGCTCAATCAAAAGTAAGGTTCAACTCTGTTAGTTGAATGCACAGAACAGAAAGAAGTTTCATACAATGCTTCTGTGTAGTTTATATTTGAACATATTCTTTTTTCCACTATTACCCACTTAGCGCTACGAATGTCCAGTTGCATTTTCTACAGACAGAGTGTTTCAAAACTGCTCAATCAAAAGTATGGTTTAACTCTGTTAGCTGAATGCTCAGATCAGAAAGAAGTTTCACAGAATGCTTCTGTGTAGTTTATATTTGAATATATTCCTTTTTCCACTACTACTCTCTTAGCGCTCCAAATGTCCAGTTGCATTTTCTACAGAAAGAGTGTTCAGATCTGCTCAATCAAAAGTATGGTTTAACTCTGTTAGCTGAATGCACAGATCAGAAAGAAGTTTCACAGAATGATTCTGTGTAGTTTATATTTGGAGACATTCCTTTTTCCACTATTAGCCTCTTAGCGCTCCGAATCTCCACTTGCATTTTCTACAGAAAGAGTGTTTCAGAACGGCTCAATCAAATCTAACGTTCAACTCTTTTAGTTGAACAAACAGAACAGAAAGAAGTTTCACACAATTCTTCTGTGTAGTTTTTATTTGTAGACATTCTTTTTCCCAATATAGGCCTCTTAGCGCTCAGAATGTCCAATTGCAGTTTCTACAGAAAGAGTGTTTCAGAACGGCTCAATCAAAAGTAAGGTTCATCTCTGTTAGTTGAATGCCCAGAACAGAAAGAAGTTTCATACAATGCTTCTGTGTAGTTTATATTTGAACATATTCTTTTTTCCACTATTACCCACTTAGTGCTAAGAATGTCCAGTTGCATTTTCTACAGACAGAGTGTTTCAAAACTGCTCAATCAAAATTATGTTTTAACTCTGTTAGCTGAATGCTCAGATCGGAAAGAAGTTTCACAGAATGCTTCTGTGTAGTTTATATTTGAATATATTCCTTTTTCCACTACTACGCTCTTAGCGCTCCAAATGTCCAGTTGCATTTTCTACAGAGAGAGTGTTCAGATCTGCTCAATCAAAAGTATGGTTTAACTCTGTTAGCTGCATGCACAGATCAGAAAGAAGTTTTACCGAATAATTCTGTGTAGTTTATATTTGAAGACATTCCTTTTTCCACTATTACCCTCTTAGCGCTCCGAATCTCCACTTGCATTTTCTACAAAAAGAGTGTTTCATACCTGCTCAATCAAAAATATGTTTTATCTCAGTTAACTGAATTTACAGGTCAGAATTAAGTTTCACAGAATGCATCTGTGTAGTTTTTATTTGAAGATATTCTTTTTCCCAAAGTAGGCCTCTTAGCGCTTAGCATGTCCAATTGCAGTTTCTACAGAAAGAGAGTTTCAGAACGGCTCAATCAAAAGTAAGGTTCAACTCTGTTAGCTGAATGCACAGAACAGAAAGAATTTTCACAGAATGCTACTGTGTAGTTTATATTTGAATATATTCCTTTTTCCACTATTAACCTCTTAGCGCTCCGAATGTCCACTTGCATTTTCTACAGAAAGAGTGTTCAGAACTGCGCAATCAAAAGTATGGTTTATCTCTGTTAGCTTAATGAACATATCAGTAATAAGTTTCACACAATGCTTCTGTGTACTTTTTATTTGAAGATATTATTTTTCCCAATATAGGCCTCTTAGCGCTCAGAATATCCAATTGCTGTTTCTACAGAAAGAGTGTTTCAGAAAGGCTCAATCAAAAGTAAGGTTCAACTCTGTTAGTTGAATGCACAGAACAGAAAGAAGTTTCATACAATGCTTCTGTGTAGTTTATATTTGAACATATTCTTTTTTCCACTATTACCCACTTAGCGCTACGAATGTCCAGTTGCATTTTCTACAGACAGAGTGTTTCAAAACTGCTCAATCAAACGTATGGTTTAACTCCGTTAGCTGAATGCTCAGATCAGAAAGAAGTTTCACAGAATGCTTCTGTGTAGTTTATATTTGAATATATTCCTTTTTCCACTACTACGCTCTTAGCGCTCCAAATGTCCAGTTGCATTTTCTACAGAAAGAGTGTTCAGATCTGCTCAATCAAAAGTATGGTTTAACTCTGTTAGCTGAATGCACAGATCAGAAAGAATTTTCACCGAATGATTCTGTGTAGTTTATATTTGAAGACATTCCTTTTTTTACTATTACCCTCTTAGCGCTCCCCATCTCCACTTGCATTTTCTACAAAAAGAGTGTTTCATAACTGCTCAATCAAAAATATGTTTTATCTCTGTTAACTGAATTTACAGATCAGAAATAAGTTTCACAGAATGCATCTGTGTGGTTTTTATTTGAAGATATTCTTTTTCCCAATGTAGGCCTCTTAGTGCTTAGCATGTCCAATTGCAGTTTCTACAGAAAGAGTGTTTCAGAATGGCGCAATCAAAAGTAAGGTTCAACTCTGTTAGTTGAATGCACAGAACAGAAAGTATTTTCACAGAATGCTACTGTGTAGTTTATATTTGAATATATTCCTTTTTCCACTACTACGCTCTTAGCGCTCCAAATGTCCAGTTGCATTTTCTACAGAAAGAGTGTTCAGATCTGCTCAATCAAAAGTATGGTTTAACTCTGTTAGCTGCATGCACAGATCAGAAAGAAGTTTCACCGAATGATTCGGTGTAGTTTATATTTGAAGACATTGCTTTTTCCACTATTACCCTCTTAGCGCTCCGAATCTCCACTTGCATTTTCTACAAAAAGAGTGTTTCATACCTGCTCAATCAAAAATATGTTTTATCTCTGTTAACTGAATTTACAGGTCTGAAATAAGTTTCACAGAATGCATCTGTGTAGTTTTTATTTGAAGATATTCTTTTTCCCATTATAGGCCTCTTAGCGCTTAGCATGTCCAATTGCAGTTTCTACAGAAAGAGTGTTTCAGAATGGCTCAATCAAAAGTAAGGTTCAACTCTGTTAGCTGAATGCACAGAACAGAAAGAATTTTCACAGAATGCTACTGTGTAGTTTATATTTGAATATATCCCTTTTTCCACTATTACCCTCTTAGCGCTCCGAATGTCCATTTGCATTTTCTACAGAAAGAGTGTTCAGAACTGCGCAATCAAAAGTATGGTTTAACTCTGTTAGCTTAATGAACATATCAGTAATAAGTTTCACACAATGCTTCTGTGTAGTTTTTATTTGAAGATATTATTTTTCCCAATATAGGCCTCTTAGCGCTCAGAATTTCCAATTGCAGTTTCTACAGAAAGAGTGTTTCAGAAAGGCTCAATCAAAAGTAAGGTTCAACTCTGTTAGTTGAATGCACAGAACAGAAAGAAATTTCATACAATGCTTCTGTGTAGTTTATATTTGAACATATTCTTTTTTCCACTATTACCCACTTAGCGCTACGAATGTCCAGTTGCATTTTCTACAGACAGAGTGTTTCAAAACTGCTCAATCAAAAGTATGGTTTAACTCTGTTAGCTGAATGCTCAGATCAGAAAGAAGTTTCACAGAATGCTTCTGTGTAGTTTATATTTGAATATATTCCTTTTTCCACTACTACTCTCTTAGCGATCCAAATGTCCAGTTGCATTTTCTACAGAAAGAGTGTTCAGATCTGCTCAATCAAAAGTATGGTTTAACTCTGTTAGCTGAATGCACAGATCAGAAAGAAGTTTCACAGAATGATTCTGTGTAGTTTATATTTGGAGACATTCCTTTTTCCACTATTACCCTCTTAGCGCTCCGAATCTCCACTTGCATTTTCTACAGAAAGAGTGTTTCAGAACGGCTCAATCAAAACTAAGGTTCAACTCTTTTAGTTGAACAAACAGAACAGAAAGAAGTTTCACACAATTCTTCTGTGTAGTTTTTATTTGTAGACATTCTTTTTCCCAATATAGGCCTCTTAGCGCTCAGAATGTCCAATTGCAGTTTCTACAGAAAGAGTGTTTCAGAAAGGCTCAATCAAAAGTAAGGTTCAACTCTGTTAGTTGAATGCACAGAACAGAAAGAAGTTTCATACAATGCTTCTGTGTAGTTTATATTTGAACATATTCTTTTTTCCACTATTACCCACTTAGCGCTACGAATGTCCAGTTGCATTTTCCACAGACAGAGTGTTTCAAAACTGCTCAATCAAAAGTATGGTTTAACTCTGTTAGCTGAATGCTCAGATCAGAAAGAAGTTTCACAGAATGCTTCTGTGTAGTTTATATTTGAATATATTCCTTTTTCCACTACTACGCTCTTAGCGCTCCAAATGTCAAGTTGCATTTTCTACAGAAAGAGTGTTCAGATCTGCTCAATCAAAAGTATGGTTTAACTCTGTTAGCTGCATGCACAGATCAGAAAGAAGTTTCACCGAATGATTCCGTGTAGTTTATATTTGAAGACATTCCTTTTTCCACTATTACCCTCTTAGCGCTCCGAATCTCCAATTGCATTTTCTACAAAAAGAGTGTTTCATACCTGCTCAATCAAAAATATGTTTTATCTCTGTTAACTGAATTTACAGGTCAGAAATAAGTTTCACAGAATGCATCTGTGTAGTTTTTATTTGAAGATATTTTTTTTCCCAATGTAGGACTCTTAGCGCTTAGCATGTCCAATTGCAGTTTCTACAGAAAGAGTGTTTCAGAACGGCTCAATCAAAAGTAAGGTTCAACTCTGTTAGTTGAATGCACAGAACAGAAAGAATTTTCACAGAATGCTACTGTGTAGTTTATATTTGAATATATTCCTTTTTCCACTACTGCGCTCTTAGCGCTCAAAATGTCCAGTTGCGTTTTCTACAGAAAGAGTGTTCAGATCTGCTCAATCAAAAGTATGGTTTAACTCTGTTAGCTGCATGCACAGATCAGAAAGAAGTTTCACCGAATGATTCTGTGTAGTTTATATTTGAAGACATTCCTTTTTCCACTATTACCCTCTTAGCGATCCGAATCTCCACTTGCATTTTCTACAAAAAGAGTGTTTCATAACTGCTCAATCAAAAATATGTTTTATCTCTGTTAACTGAATTTACAGATCAGAAATAAGTTTCACAGAATGCATCTGTGTAGTTTTTATTTGAAGATATTCTTTTTCCCAATGTAGGCCTCTTAGCGCTTAGCATGTCCAATTGCAGTTTCTACAGAAAGAGTGTTTCAGAACTGCTCAATCAAAAGTATGGTTTAACTCTGTTAGCTGAATGCTCAGATCAGAAGGAAGTTTCACAGAATGCTTCTGTGTAGTTTATATTTGAATATATTCCTTTTTCCACTACTACTCTCTTAGCGATCCAAATGTCCAGTTGCATTTTCTACAGAAAGAGTGTTCAGATCTGCTCAATCAAAAGTATGGTTTAACTCTGTTAGCTGAATGCACAGATCAGAAAGAAGTTTCACAGAATGATTCTGTGTAGTTTATATTTGGAGACATTCCTTTTTCCACTATTACCCTCTTAGCACTCCGAATCTCCACTTGCATTTTGTACAGAAAGAGTGTTTCAGAACGGCTCAATCAAAACTAAGGTTCAACTCTTTTAGTTGAACAAACAGAACAGAAAGAAGTTTCACACAATTCTTCTGTGTAGTTTTTATTTGTAGACATTCTTTTTCCCAATATAGGCCTCTTAGCGCTCAGAATGTCCAATTGCAGTTTCTACACAAAGAGTGTTTCAGAACGGCTCAATCAAAAGTAAGGTTCAACTCTGTTAGTTGAATGCACAGAACAGAAAGAAGTTTCATACAATGCTTCCGTGTAGTTTATATTTGAACATATTCTTTTTTCCACTATTACCCACTTAGCGCTACGAGTGTCCAGTTGCATTTTCTGCAGACAGAGTGTTTCAAAACTGCTCAATCAAAAGTATGGTTTAACTCTGTTAGCTGAATGCTCAGATCAGAAAGAAGTTTCACAGAATGCTTCTGTGTAGTTTATATTTGAATATATTCCTTTTTCCACTACTACGCTCTTAGCGCTCCAAATGTCCAGTTGCATTTTCTACAGAAAGAGTGTTCAGATCTGCTCAATCAAAAGTATGGTTTAACTCTGTTAGCTGAATGCACAGATCAGAAAGAAGTTTCACCGAATGATCTGTGTAGTTGATATTTGAAGACATTCCTTTTTCCACTATTACCCTCTTGGCGCTCCGAATCTCCACTTGCATTTTCTACAAAAAGAGTGTTTCATAACTGCTCAATCAAAAATATGTTTTATCTCTGTTAACTGAATTTACAGATCAGAAATAAGTTTCACAGAATGCATCTGTGTGGTTTTTATTTGAAGATATTCTTTTTCCCAATGTAGGCCTCTTAGTGCTTAGCATGTCCAATTGCAGTTTCTACAGAAAGAGTGTTTCAGAATGGCGCAATCAAAAGTAAGGTTCAAATCTGTTAGTTGAATGCACAGAACAGAAAGTATTTTCACAGAATGCTACTGTGTAGTTTATATTTGAATATATTCCTTTTTCCACTACTACGCTCTTAGCGCTCCAAATGTCCAGTTGCATTTTCTACAGAAAGAGTGTTCAGATCTGCTCAATCAAAAGTATGGTTTAACTCTGTTAGCTGCATGCACAGATCAGAAAGAAGTTTCACCGAATGATTCGGTGTAGTTTATATTTGAAGACATTCCTTTTTCCACTATTACCCTCTTAGCGCTCCGAATCTCCACTTGCATTTTCTACAAAAAGAGTGTTTCATACCTGCTCAATCAAAAATATGTTTTATCTCTGTTAACTGAATTTACAGGTCTGAAATAAGTTTCACAGAATGCATCTGTGTAGTTTTTATTTGAAGATATTCTTTTTCCCATTATAGGCCTCTTAGCGCTTAGCATGTCCAATTGCAGTTTCTACAGAAAGAGTGTTTCAGAATGGCTCAATCAAAAGTAAGGTTCAACTCTGTTAGCTGAATGCACAGAACAGAAAGAATTTTCACAGAATGCTACTGTGTAGTTTATATTTGAATATATTCCTTTTTCCACTATTACCCTCTTAGCGCTCCGAATGTCCATTTGCATTTTCTACAGAAAGAGTGTTCAGAACTGCGCAATCAAAAGTATGGTTTAAATCTGTGAGCTTAATGAACATATCAGTAATAAGTTTCACACAATGCTTCTGTGTAGTTTTTATTTGAAGATATTATTTTTCCCAATATAGGCCTCTTAGCTCTCAGAATGTCCAATTGCAGTTTCTACAGAAAGAGTGTTTCAGAAAGGCTCAATCAAAAGTAAGGTTCAACTCTGTTAGTTGAATGCACAGAACAGAAAGAAATTTCATACAATGCTTCTGTGTAGTTTATATTTGAACATATTCTTTTTTCCACTATTACCCACTTAGCGCTACGAATGTCCAGTTGCATTTTCTACAGACAGAGTGTTTCAAAACTGCTCAATCAAAAGTATGGTTTAACTCTGTTAGCTGAATGCTCAGATCAGAAAGAAGTTTCACAGAATGCTTCTGTGTAGTTTATATTTGAATATATTCCTTTTTCCACTACTACTCTCTTAGCGATCCAAATGTCCAGTTGCATTTTCTACAGAAAGAGTGTTCAGATCTGCTCAATCAAAAGTATGGTTTAACTCTGTTAGCTGAATGCACAGATCAGAAAGAAGTTTCACAGAATGATTCTGTGTAGTTTATATTTGGAGACATTCCTTTTTCCACTATTACCCTCTTAGCGCTCCGAATCTCCACTTGCATTTTCTACAGAAAGAGTGTTTCAGAACGGCTCAATCAAAACTAAGGTTCAACTCTTTTAGTTGAACAAACAGAACAGAAAGAAGTTTCACACAATTCTTCTGTGTAGTTTTTATTTGTAGACATTCTTTTTCCCAATATAGGCCTCTTAGCGCTCAGAATGTCCAATTGCAGTTTCTACAGAAAGAGTGTTTCAGAAAGGCTCAATCAAAAGTAAGGTTCAACTCTGTTAGTTGAATGCACAGAACAGAAAGAAGTTTCATACAATGCTTCTGTGTAGTTTATATTTGAACATATTCTTTTTTCCACTATTACCCACTTAGCGCTACGAATGTCCAGTTGCATTTTCCACAGACAGAGTGTTTCAAAACTGCTCAATCAAAAGTATGGTTTAACTCTGTTAGCTGAATGCTCAGATCAGAAAGAAGTTTCACAGAATGCTTCTGTGTAGTTTATATTTGAATATATTCCTTTTTCCACTACTACGCTCTTAGCGCTCCAAATGTCCAGTTGCATTTTCTACAGAAAGAGTGTTCAGATCTGCTCAATCAAAAGTATGGTTTAACTCTGTTAGCTGCATGCACAGATCAGAAAGAAGTTTCACCGAATGATTCCGTGTAGTTTATATTTGAAGACATTCCTTTTTCCACTATTACCCTCTTGGCGCTCCGAATCTCCACTTGTATTTTCTACAAAAAGAGTGTTTCATAACTGCTCAATCAAAAATATGTTTTATCTCTGTTAACTGAATTTACAGATCAGAAATAAGTTTCACAGAATGCATCTGTGTAGTTTTTATTTGAAGATATTCTTTTTCCCAAAGTAGGCCTCTTAGCGCTTAGCATGTCCAATTGCAGTTTCTACAGAAAGAGTGTTTCAGAACGGCTCAATCAAAAGTAAGGTTCAACTCTGTTAGTTGAATGCACAGAACAGAAAGAATTTTCACAGAATGCTACTGTGTAGTTTATATTTGAATATATTCCTTTTTCCACTACTGCGCTCTTAGCGCTCAAAATGTCCAGTTGCGTTTTCTACAGAAAGAGTGTTCAGATCTGCTCAATCAAAAGTATGGTTTAACTCTGTTAGCTGCATGCACAGATCAGAAAGAAGTTTCACCGAATGATTCTGTGTAGTTTATATTTGAAGACATTCCTTTTTCCACTATTACCCTCTTAGCGATCCGAATCTCCACTTGCATTTTCTACAAAAAGAGTGTTTCATAACTGCTCAATCAAAAATATGTTTTATCTCTGTTAACTGAATTTACAGATCAGAAATAAGTTTCACAGAATGCATCTGTGTAGTTTTTATTTGAAGATATTCTTTTTCCCAATGTAGGCCTCTTAGCGCTTAGCATGTCCAATTGCAGTTTCTACAGAAAGAGTGTTTCAGAACTGCTCAATCAAAAGTATGGTTTAACTCTGTTAGCTGAATGCTCAGATCAGAAGGAAGTTTCACAGAATGCTTCTGTGTAGTTTATATTTGAATATATTCCTTTTTCCACTACTACTCTCTTAGCGATCCAAATGTCCAGTTGCATTTTCTACAGAAAGAGTGTTCAGATCTGCTCAATCAAAAGTATGGTTTAACTCTGTTAGCTGAATGCACAGATCAGAAAGAAGTTTCACAGAATGATTCTGTGTAGTTTATATTTGGAGACATTCCTTTTTCCACTATTACCCTCTTAGCACTCCGAATCTCCACTTGCATTTTGTACAGAAAGAGTGTTTCAGAACGGCTCAATCAAAACTAAGGTTCAACTCTTTTAGTTGAACAAACAGAACAGAAAGAAGTTTCACACAATTCTTCTGTGTAGTTTTTATTTGTAGACATTCTTTTTCCCAATATAGGCCTCTTAGCGCTCAGAATGTCCAATTGCAGTTTCTACACAAAGAGTGTTTCAGAACGGCTCAATCAAAAGTAAGGTTCAACTCTGTTAGTTGAATGCACAGAACAGAAAGAAGTTTCATACAATGCTTCTGTGTAGTTTATATTTGAACATATTCTTTTTTCCACTATTACCCACTTAGCGCTACGAGTGTCCAGTTGCATTTTCTGCAGACAGAGTGTTTCAAAACTGCTCAATCAAAAGTATGGTTTAACTCTGTTAGCTGAATGCTCAGATCAGAAAGAAGTTTCACAGAATGCTTCTGTGTAGTTTATATTTGAATATATTCCTTTTTCCACTACTACGCTCTTAGCGCTCCAAATGTCCAGTTGCATTTTCTAGAGAAAGAGTGTTCAGATCTGCTCAATCAAAAGTATGGTTTAACTCTGTTAGCTGAATGCACAGATCAGAAAGAAGTTTCACCGAATGATCTGTGTAGTTGATATTTGAAGACATTCCTTTTTCCACTATTACCCTCTTGGCGCTCCGAATCTCCACTTGCATTTTCTACAAAAAGAGTGTTTCATAACTGCTCAATCAAAAATATGTTTTATCTCTGTTAACTGAATTTACAGATCAGAAATAAGTTTCACAGGATGCGTCTGTGTAGTTTTTATTTGAAGATATTCTTTTTCCCAATGTGGGCCTCTTAGCGCTTAGCATGTCCAATTGCAGTTTCTACAGAAAGAGTGTTTCAGAACGGCTCAATCAAAAGTAAGGTTCAACTCTGTTAGTTGAATGCACAGAACAGAAAGAATTTTCACAGAATGCTACTGTGTAGTTTATATTTGAATATATTCCTTTTTCCACTATTACCCTCTTAGCGCTCCGAATGTCCACTTGCATTTTCTACAGAAAGAGTGTTCAGAACTGCGCAATCAAAAGTATGGTTTAACTCTGTTAGCTTAATGAACATATCAGAAATAAGTTTCACACAATGCTTCTGTGTAGTTTTTTTTTGAAGATATTATTTTTCCCAATATAGGCCTCTTAGCGCTCAGAATGTCCAATTGCAGTTTCTACAGAAAGAGTGTTTCAGAAAGGCTCAATCAAAAGTAAGGTTTAAATCTGTTAGCTGAATGCACAGATCAGAAAGAAGTTTCACAGAATGATTCTGTGTAGTTTATATTTGGAGACATTCCTTTTTCCACTATGACCCTCTTAGCGCTCCGAATCTCCACTTGCATTTTCTACAGAAAGAGTGTTTCAGAACGGCACAATCAAAACTAAGGTTCAACTCTTTTAGTTGAACAAACAGAACAGAAAGAAGTTTCACACAATTCTTCTGTGTAGTTTTTATTTGTAGACATTCTTTTTCCCAATATAGGCCTCTTAGCGCTCAGAATGTCCAATTGCAGTTTCTACAGAAAGAGTGTTTCAGAACGGCTCAATCAAAAGTAAGGTTCAACTCTGTTAGTTGAATGGACAGAACAGAAAGAAGTTTCATACAATGCTTCTGTGTAGTTTATATTTGAACATATTCTTTTTTCCACTATTACCCACTTAGCGCTACGAATGTCCAGTTGCATTTTCTACAGACAGAGTGTTTCAAAACTGCTCAATCCAAAGTATGGTTTAACTCTGTTAGCTGAATATCAGATGAGAAAGAAGTTTCACAGAATGCTTCTGTGTAGTTTATATTTGAATATATTCCTTTTTCCACTACTACGCTCTTAGCGCTCCAAATGTCCAGTTGCATTTTCTACAGAAAGAGTGTTCCGATCTGCTCAATCAAAAGTATGGTTTAACTCTGTTAGCTGAATGCACAGATCAGAAAGACGTTTCACCGAATGATTCTGTGTAGTTTATATTTGAAGACATTCCTTTTTCCACTATTACCCTCTTAGCGCTCCGAATCTCCACTTGCATTTTCTACAAAAAGAGTGTTTCATAACTGCTCAATCAAAAATATGTTTTATCTCTGTTAACTGAATTTACAGATCAGAAATAAGTTTCACAGAATGCATCTGTGTAGTTTTTATTTGAAGATATTCTTTTTCCCAATGTAGGCCTCTTTGCGCTTAGCATGTCCAATTGCAGTTTCTACAGAAAGAGTGTTTCAGAACGGCTCAATCAAAAGTAAGGTTCAACTCTGTTAGTTGAATGCACAGAACAGAAAGAATTTTCACAGAATGCTAGTGTGTAGTTGATATTTGAATATATTCCTTTTTCCACTATTACCCTCTTAGCGCTCCGAATGTCCACTTGCATTTTCTACAGAAAGAGTGTTCAGAACTGCTCAATCAAAAGTATGGTTTAACTCTGTTAGCTGAATGCACAGATCAGAAAGAAGTTTCACCGAATGATTCTGTGTAGTTTATATTTGAAGACATTCCTTTTTCCACTATTACCCTCTTAGCGCTCCGAATCTCCACTTGCATTTTCCACAAAAAGAGTGTTTCATACCTGCTCAATCAAAAATATGTTTTATCTCTGTTAACTGAATTTACAGATCAGAAATAAGTTTCACAGAATGCATCTGTGTAGTTTTTATTTGAAGATATTCTTTTTCCCAATGTAGGACTCTTAGCGCTTAGCATGTCCAATTGCAGTTTCTACAGAAAGAGTGTTTCAGAACGGCTCAATCAAAAGTAAGGTTCAACTCTGTTAGTTGAATGCACAGAACAGAAAGAATTTTCACAGAATGCTACTGTGTAGTTTATATTTGAATATATTCCTTTTTCCACTACTGCGCTCTTAGCGCTCAAAATGTCCAGTTGCGTTTTCTACAGAAAGAGTGTTCAGATCTGCTCAATCAAAAGTATGGTTTAACTCTGTTAGCTGCATGCACAGATCAGAAAGAAGTTTCACAGAATGATTCTGTGTAGTTTATATTTGGAGACATTCCTTTTTCCACTATTACCCTCTTAGCGCTCCGAATCTCCACTTGCATTTTCTACAGAAAGAGTGTTTCAGAACGGCTCAATCAAAACTAAGGTTCAACTCTTTTAGTTGAACAAACAGAACAGAAAGAAGTTTCACACAATTCTTCTGTGTAGTTTTTATTTGTAGACATTCTTTTTCCCAATATAGGCCTCTTAGCGCTCAGAATGTCCAATTGCAGTTTCTACAGAAAGAGTGTTTCAGAAAGGCTCAATCAAAAGTAAGGTTCAACTCTGTTAGTTGAATGCACAGAACAGAAAGAAGTTTCATACAATGCTTCTGTGTAGTTTATATTTGAACATATTCTTTTTTCCACTATTACCCACTTAGCGCTACGAATGTCCAGTTGCATTTTCCACAGACAGAGTGTTTCAAAACTGCTCAATCAAAAGTATGGTTTAACTCTGTTAGCTGAATGCTCAGATCAGAAAGAAGTTTCACAGAATGCTTCTGTGTAGTTTATATTTGAATATATTCCTTTTTCCACTACTACGCTCTTAGCGCTCCAAATGTCCAGTTGCATTTTCTACAGAAAGAGTGTTCAGATCTGCTCAATCAAAAGTATGGTTTAACTCTGTTAGCTGCATGCACAGATCAGAAAGAAGTTTCACCGAATGATTCCGTGTAGTTTATATTTGAAGACATTCCTTTTTCCACTATTACCCTCTTGGCGCTCCGAATCTCCACTTGTATTTTCTACAAAAAGAGTGTTTCATAACTGCTCAATCAAAAATATGTTTTATCTCTGTTAACTGAATTTACAGATCAGAAATAAGTTTCACAGAATGCATCTGTGTAGTTTTTATTTGAAGATATTCTTTTTCCCAAAGTAGGCCTCTTAGCGCTTAGCATGTCCAATTGCAGTTTCTACAGAAAGAGTGTTTCAGAACGGCTCAATCAAAAGTAAGGTTCAACTCTGTTAGTTGAATGCACAGAACAGAAAGAATTTTCACAGAATGCTACTGTGTAGTTTATATTTGAATATATTCCTTTTTCCACTACTGCGCTCTTAGCGCTCAAAATGTCCAGTTGCGTTTTCTACAGAAAGAGTGTTCAGATCTGCTCAATCAAAAGTATGGTTTAACTCTGTTAGCTGCATGCACAGATCAGAAAGAAGTTTCACCGAATGATTCTGTGTAGTTTATATTTGAAGACATTCCTTTTTCCACTATTACCCTCTTAGCGATCCGAATCTCCACTTGCATTTTCTACAAAAAGAGTGTTTCATAACTGCTCAATCAAAAATATGTTTTATCTCTGTTAACTGAATTTACAGATCAGAAATAAGTTTCACAGAATGCATCTGTGTAGTTTTTATTTGAAGATATTCTTTTTCCCAATGTAGGCCTCTTAGCGCTTAGCATGTCCAATTGCAGTTTCTACAGAAAGAGTGTTTCAGAACTGCTCAATCAAAAGTATGGTTTAACTCTGTTAGCTGAATGCTCAGATCAGAAGGAAGTTTCACAGAATGCTTCTGTGTAGTTTATATTTGAATATATTCCTTTTTCCACTACTACTCTCTTAGCGATCCAAATGTCCAGTTGCATTTTCTACAGAAAGAGTGTTCAGATCTGCTCAATCAAAAGTATGGTTTAACTCTGTTAGCTGAATGCACAGATCAGAAAGAAGTTTCACAGAATGATTCTGTGTAGTTTATATTTGGAGACATTCCTTTTTCCACTATTACCCTCTTAGCACTCCGAATCTCCACTTGCATTTTGTACAGAAAGAGTGTTTCAGAACGGCTCAATCAAAACTAAGGTTCAACTCTTTTAGTTGAACAAACAGAACAGAAAGAAGTTTCACACAATTCTTCTGTGTAGTTTTTATTTGTAGACATTCTTTTTCCCAATATAGGCCTCTTAGCGCTCAGAATGTCCAATTGCAGTTTCTACACAAAGAGTGTTTCAGAACGGCTCAATCAAAAGTAAGGTTCAACTCTGTTAGTTGAATGCACAGAACAGAAAGAAGTTTCATACAATGCTTCTGTGTAGTTTATATTTGAACATATTCTTTTTTCCACTATTACCCACTTAGCGCTACGAGTGTCCAGTTGCATTTTCTGCAGACAGAGTGTTTCAAAACTGCTCAATCAAAAGTATGGTTTAACTCTGTTAGCTGAATGCTCAGATCAGAAAGAAGTTTCACAGAATGCTTCTGTGTAGTTTATATTTGAATATATTCCTTTTTCCACTACTACGCTCTTAGCGCTCCAAATGTCCAGTTGCATTTTCTAGAGAAAGAGTGTTCAGATCTGCTCAATCAAAAGTATGGTTTAACTCTGTTAGCTGAATGCACAGATCAGAAAGAAGTTTCACCGAATGATCTGTGTAGTTGATATTTGAAGACATTCCTTTTTCCACTATTACCCTCTTGGCGCTCCGAATCTCCACTTGCATTTTCTACAAAAAGAGTGTTTCATAACTGCTCAATCAAAAATATGTTTTATCTCTGTTAACTGAATTTACAGATCAGAAATAAGTTTCACAGGATGCGTCTGTGTAGTTTTTATTTGAAGATATTCTTTTTCCCAATGTGGGCCTCTTAGCGCTTAGCATGTCCAATTGCAGTTTCTACAGAAAGAGTGTTTCAGAACGGCTCAATCAAAAGTAAGGTTCAACTCTGTTAGTTGAATGCACAGAACAGAAAGAATTTTCACAGAATGCTACTGTGTAGTTTATATTTGAATATATTCCTTTTTCCACTATTACCCTCTTAGCGCTCCGAATGTCCACTTGCATTTTCTACAGAAAGAGTGTTCAGAACTGCGCAATCAAAAGTATGGTTTAACTCTGTTAGCTTAATGAACATATCAGAAATAAGTTTCACACAATGCTTCTGTGTAGTTTTTATTTGAAGATATTATTTTTCCCAATATAGGCCTCTTAGCGCTCAGAATGTCCAATTGCAGTTTCTACAGAAAGAGTGTTTCAGAAAGGCTCAATCAAAAGTAAGGTTTAAATCTGTTAGCTGAATGCACAGATCAGAAAGAAGTTTCACAGAATGATTCTGTGTAGTTTATATTTGGAGACATTCCTTTTTCCACTATGACCCTCTTAGCGCTCCGAATGTCCACTTGCATTTTCTACAGAAAGAGTGTTTCAGAACGGCACAATCAAAACTAAGGTTCAACTCTTTTAGTTGAACAAACAGAACAGAAAGAAGTTTCACACAATTCTTCTGTGTAGTTTTTATTTGTAGACATTCTTTTTCCCAATATAGGCCTCTTAGCGCTCAGAATGTCCAATTGCAGTTTCTACAGAAAGAGTGTTTCAGAACGGCTCAATCAAAAGTAAGGTTCAACTCTGTTAGTTGAATGGACAGAACAGAAAGAAGTTTCATACAATGCTTCTGTGTAGTTTATATTTGAACATATTCTTTTTTCCACTATTACCCACTTAGCGCTACGAATGTCCAGTTGCATTTTCTACAGACAGAGTGTTTCAAAACTGCTCAATCCAAAGTATGGTTTAACTCTGTTAGCTGAATATCAGATGAGAAAGAAGTTTCACAGAATGCTTCTGTGTAGTTTATATTTGAATATATTCCTTTTTCCACTACTACGCTCTTAGCGCTCCAAATGTCCAGTTGCATTTTCTACAGAAAGAGTGTTCCGATCTGCTCAATCAAAAGTATGGTTTAACTCTGTTAGCTGAATGCACAGATCAGAAAGACGTTTCACCGAATGATTCTGTGTAGTTTATATTTGAAGACATTCCTTTTTCCACTATTACCCTCTTAGCGCTCCGAATCTCCACTTGCATTTTCTACAAAAAGAGTGTTTCATAACTGCTCAATCAAAAATATGTTTTATCTCTGTTAACTGAATTTACAGATCAGAAATAAGTTTCACAGAATGCATCTGTGTAGTTTTTATTTGAAGATATTCTTTTTCCCAATGTAGGCCTCTTTGCGCTTAGCATGTCCAATTGCAGTTTCTACAGAAAGAGTGTTTCAGAACGGCTCAATCAAAAGTAAGGTTCAACTCTGTTAGTTGAATGCACAGAACAGAAAGAATTTTCACAGAATGCTAGTGTGTAGTTGATATTTGAATATATTCCTTTTTCCACTATTACCCTCTTAGCGCTCCGAATGTCCACTTGCATTTTCTACAGAAAGAGTGTTCAGAACTGCTCAATCAAAAGTATGGTTTAACTCTGTTAGCTGAATGCACAGATCAGAAAGAAGTTTCACCGAATGATTCTGTGTAGTTTATATTTGAAGACATTCCTTTTTCCACTATTACCCTCTTAGCGCTCCGAATCTCCACTTGCATTTTCCACAAAAAGAGTGTTTCATACCTGCTCAATCAAAAATATGTTTTATCTCTGTTAACTGAATTTACAGGTCAGAAATAAGTTTCACAGAATGCATCTGTGTAGTTTTTATTTGAAGATATTCTTTTTCCCAATGTAGGACTCTTAGCGCTTAGCATGTCCAATTGCAGTTTCTACAGAAAGAGTGTTTCAGAACGGCTCAATCAAAAGTAAGGTTCAACTCTGTTAGTTGAATGCACAGAACAGAAAGAATTTTCACAGAATGCTACTGTGTAGTTTATATTTGAATATATTCCTTTTTCCACTACTGCGCTCTTAGCGCTCAAAATGTCCAGTTGCGTTTTCTACAGAAAGAGTGTTCAGATCTGCTCAATCAAAAGTATGGTTTAACTCTGTTAGCTGCATGCACAGATCAGAAAGAAGTTTCACCGAATGATTCTGTGTAGTTTATATTTGAAGACATTCCTTTTTCCACTATTACCCTCTTAGCGATCCGAATCTCCACTTGCATTTTCTACAAAAAGAGTGTTTCATAACTGCTCAATCAAAAATATGTTTTATCTCGGTTAACTGAATTTACAGATCAGAAATAAGTTTCACAGAATGCATCTGTGTAGTTTTTATTTGAAGATATTCTTTTTCCCAATGTAGGCCTCTTAGCGCTTAGCATGTCCAATTGCAGTTTCTACAGAAAGAGTGTTTCAGAACGGCTCAATCAAAAGTAAGGTTCAACTCTGTTAGTTGAATGCACAGAACAGAAAGAATTTTCACACAATGCTACTGTGTAGTTTATATTTGAATATATTCCTTTTTCCACTATTACCCTCTTAGCGCTCCGAATGTACACTTGCATTTTCTACAGAAAGAGTGTTCAGAACTGCGCAATCAAAAGTATGGTTTAACTCTGTTAGCTTAATGAACATATCAGAAATAAGTTACACACAACGCTTCTGTGTAGTTTTTATTTGAAGATATTATTTTTCCCAATAGAGGCGTCTTAGCGCTCAGAATGTCCAATTGCAGTTTCTACAGAAAGAGTGTTTCAGAAAGGCTCAATCAAAAGTAAGGTTCAACTCTGTTAGTTGAATGCACAGAACAGAAAGAAGTTTCATACAATGCTTCTGTGTAGTTTATATTTGAACATATTCTTTTTTCCACTATTACCCACTTAGCGCTACGAATGTCCAGTTGCATTTTCTACAGACAGAGTGTTTCAAAACTGCTCAATCAAAAGTATGGTTTAACTCTGTTAGCTGAACGCTCAGATCAGAAGGAAGTTTCACAGAATGCTTCTGTGTAGTTTATATTTGAATATATTCCTTTTTCCACTACTACGCTCTTAGCGCTCCAAATGTCCAGTTGCATTTTCTACAGAAAGAGTGTTCAGATCTGCTCAATCAAAAGTATGGTTTAACTCTGTTAGCTGAATGCACAGATCAGAAAGAAGTTTCACCGAATGATCTGTGTAGTTGATATTTGAAGACATTCCTTTTTCCACTATTACCCTCTTAGCGCTCCGAATCTCCACTTGCATTTTCTACAAAAAGAGTGTTTCATAACTGCTCAATCAAAAATATGTTTTATCTCTGTTAACTGAATTTACAGATCAGAAATAAGTTTCACAGAATGCGTCTGTGTAGTTTTTATTTGAAGATATTCTTTTTCCCAATGTGGGCCTCTTAGCGCTTAGCATGTCCAATTGCAGTTTCTACAGAAAGAGTGTTTCAGAACGGCTCAATCAAAAGTAAGGTTCAACTCTGTTAGTTGAATGCACAGAACAGAAAGAATTTTCACAGAATGCTACTGTGTAGTTTATATTTGAATATATTCCTTTTTCCACTATTACCCTCTTAGCGCTCCGAATGTCCACTTGCATTTTCTACAGAAAGAGTGTTCAGAACTGCGCAATCAAAAGTATGGTTTAACTCTGTTAGCTTAATGAACATATCATAAATAAGTTTCACACAATGCTTCTGTGTAGTTTTTATTTGAAGATATTATTTTTCCCAATAGAGGCCTCTTAGCGCTCAGAATGTCCAATTGCAGTTTCTACAGAAAGAGTGTTTCAGAAAGGCTCAATCAAAAGTAAGGTTCAACTCTGTTAGTTGAATGCACAGAACAGAAAGAAGTTTCATACAATGCTTCTGTGTAGTTTATATTTGAACATATTCTTTTTTCCACTATTACCCACTTAGCGCTACGAATGTCCAGTTGCATTTTCTACAGACAGAGTGTTTCAAAACTGCTCAATCAAAAGTATGGTTTAACTCTGTTAGCTGAATGCTCAGATCAGAAAGAAGTTTCACAGAATGCTTCTGTGTAGTTTATATTTGAATATATTCCTTTTTCCACTACTACTCTCTTAGCGCTCCAAATGTCCAGTTGCATTTTCTACAGAAAGAGTGTTCAGATCTGCTCAATCAAAAGTATGGTTTAACTCTGTTAGCTGAATGCACAGATCAGAAAGAAGTTTCACAGAATGATTCTGTGTAGTTTATATTTGGAGACATTCCTTTTTCCACTATTAGCCTCTTAGCGCTCCGAATCTCCACTTGCATTTTCTACAGAAAGAGTGTTTCAGAACGGCTCAATCAAATCTAACGTTCAACTCTTTTAGTTGAACAAACAGAACAGAAAGAAGTTTCACACAATTCTTCTGTGTAGTTTTTATTTGTAGACATTCTTTTTCCCAATATAGGCCTCTTAGCGCTCAGAATGTCCAATTGCAGTTTCTACAGAAAGAGTGTTTCAGAACGGCTCAATCAAAAGTAAGGTTCATCTCTGTTAGTTGAATGCCCAGAACAGAAAGAAGTTTCATACAATGCTTCTGTGTAGTTTATATTTGAACATATTCTTTTTTCCACTATTACCCACTTAGTGCTAAGAATGTCCAGTTGCATTTTCTACAGACAGAGTGTTTCAAAACTGCTCAATCAAAATTATGTTTTAACTCTGTTAGCTGAATGCTCAGATCGGAAAGAAGTTTCACAGAATGCTTCTGTGTAGTTTATATTTGAATATATTCCTTTTTCCACTACTACGCTCTTAGCGCTCCAAATGTCCAGTTGCATTTTCTACAGAGAGAGTGTTCAGATCTGCTCAATCAAAAGTATGGTTTAACTCTGTTAGCTGCATGCACAGATCAGAAAGAAGTTTTACCGAATAATTCTGTGTAGTTTATATTTGAAGACATTCCTTTTTCCACTATTAACCTCTTAGCGCTCCGAATCTCCACTTGCATTTTCTACAAAAAGAGTGTTTCATACCTGCTCAATCAAAAATATGTTTTATCTCAGTTAACTGAATTTACAGGTCAGAATTAAGTTTCACAGAATGCATCTGTGTAGTTTTTATTTGAAGATATTCTTTTTCCCAAAGTAGGCCTCTTAGCGCTTAGCATGTCCAATTGCAGTTTCTACAGAAAGAGAGTTTCAGAACGGCTCAATCAAAAGTAAGGTTCAACTCTGTTAGCTGAATGCACAGAACAGAAAGAATTTTCACAGAATGCTACTGTGTAGTTTATATTTGAATATATTCCTTTTTCCACTATTAACCTCTTAGCGCTCCGAATGTCCACTTGCATTTTCTACAGAAAGAGTGTTCAGAACTGCGCAATCAAAAGTATGGTTTATCTCTGTTAGCTTAATGAACATATCAGTAATAAGTTTCACACAATGCTTCTGTGTACTTTTTATTTGAAGACATTATTTTTCCCAATATAGGCCTCTTAGCGCTCAGAATATCCAATTGCTGTTTCTACAGAAAGAGTGTTTCAGAAAGGCTCAATCAAAAGTAAGGTTCAACTCTGTTAGTTGAATGCACAGAACAGAAAGAAGTTTCATACAATGCTTCTGTGTAGTTTATATTTGAACATATTCTTTTTTCCACTATTACCCACTTAGCGCTACGAGTGTCCAGTTGCATTTTCTGCAGACAGAGTGTTTCAAAACTGCTCAATCAAAAGTATGGTTTAACTCTGTTAGCTGAATGCTCAGATCAGAAAGAAGTTTCACAGAATGCTTCTGTGTAGTTTATATTTGAATATATTCCTTTTTCCACTACTACGCTCTTAGCGCTCCAAATGTCCAGTTGCATTTTCTACAGAAAGAGTGTTCAGATCTGCTCAATCAAAAGTATGGTTTAACTCTGTTAGCTGAATGCACAGATCAGAAAGAAGTTTCACCGAATGATCTGTGTAGTTGATATTTGAAGACATTCCTTTTTCCACTATTACCCTCTTGGCGCTCCGAATCTCCACTTGCATTTTCTACAAAAAGAGTGTTTCATAACTGCTCAATCAAAAATATGTTTTATCTCTGTTAACTGAATTTACAGATCAGAAATAAGTTTCACAGAATGCATCTGTGTGGTTTTTATTTGAAGATATTCTTTTTCCCAATGTAGGCCTCTTAGTGCTTAGCATGTCCAATTGCAGTTTCTACAGAAAGAGTGTTTCAGAATGGCGCAATCAAAAGTAAGGTTCAAATCTGTTAGTTGAATGCACAGAACAGAAAGTATTTTCACAGAATGCTACTGTGTAGTTTATATTTGAATATATTCCTTTTTCCACTACTACGCTCTTAGCGCTCCAAATGTCCAGTTGCATTTTCTACAGAAAGAGTGTTCAGATCTGCTCAATCAAAAGTATGGTTTAACTCTGTTAGCTGCATGCACAGATCAGAAAGAAGTTTCACCGAATGATTCGGTGTAGTTTATATTTGAAGACATTCCTTTTTCCACTATTACCCTCTTAGCGCTCCGAATCTCCACTTGCATTTTCTACAAAAAGAGTGTTTCATACCTGCTCAATCAAAAATATGTTTTGTCTCTGTTAACTGAATTTACAGGTCTGAAATAAGTTTCACAGAATGCATCTGTGTAGTTTTTATTTGAAGATATTCTTTTTCCCATTATAGGCCTCTTAGCGCTTAGCATGTCCAATTGCAGTTTCTACAGAAAGAGTGTTTCAGAATGGCTCAATCAAAAGTAAGGTTCAACTCTGTTAGCTGAATGCACAGAACAGAAAGAATTTTCACAGAATGCTACTGTGTAGTTTATATTTGAATATATTCCTTTTTCCACTATTACCCTCTTAGCGCTCCGAATGTCCATTTGCATTTTCTACAGAAAGAGTGTTCAGAACTGCGCAATCAAAAGTATGGTTTAAATCTGTGAGCTTAATGAACATATCAGTAATAAGTTTCACACAATGCTTCTGTGTAGTTTTTATTTGAAGATATTATTTTTCCCAATATAGGCCTCTTAGCTCTCAGAATGTCCAATTGCAGTTTCTACAGAAAGAGTGTTTCAGAAAGGCTCAATCAAAAGTAAGGTTCAACTCTGTTAGTTGAATGCACAGAACAGAAAGAAATTTCATACAATGCTTCTGTGTAGTTTATATTTGAACATATTCTTTTTTCCACTATTACCCACTTAGCGCTACGAATGTCCAGTTGCATTTTCTACAGACAGAGTGTTTCAAAACTGCTCAATCAAAAGTATGGTTTAACTCTGTTAGCTGAATGCTCAGATCAGAAAGAAGTTTCACAGAATGCTTCTGTGTAGTTTATATTTGAATATATTCCTTTTTCCACTACTACTCTCTTAGCGATCCAAATGTCCAGTTGCATTTTCTACAGAAAGAGTGTTCAGATCTGCTCAATCAAAAGTATGGTTTAACTCTGTTAGCTGAATGCACAGATCAGAAAGAAGTTTCACAGAATGATTCTGTGTAGTTTATATTTGGAGACATTCCTTTTTCCACTATTACCCTCTTAGCGCTCCGAATCTCCACTTGCATTTTCTACAGAAAGAGTGTTTCAGAACGGCTCAATCAAAACTAAGGTTCAACTCTTTTAGTTGAAAAAACAGAACAGAAAGAAGTTTCACACAATTCTTCTGTGTAGTTTTTATTTGTAGACATTCTTTTTCCCAATATAGGCCTCTTAGCGCTCAGAATGTCCAATTGCAGTTTCTACAGAAAGAGTGTTTCAGAAAGGCTCAATCAAAAGTAAGGTTCAACTCTGTTAGTTGAATGCACAGAACAGAAAGAAGTTTCATACAATGCTTCTGTGTAGTTTATATTTGAACATATTCTTTTTTCCACTATTACCCACTTAGCGCTACGAATGTCCAGTTGCATTTTCCACAGACAGAGTGTTTCAAAACTGCTCAATCAAAAGTATGGTTTAACTCTGTTAGCTGAATGCTCAGATCAGAAAGAAGTTTCACAGAATGCTTCTGTGTAGTTTATATTTGAATATATTCCTTTTTCCACTACTACGCTCTTAGCGCTCCAAATGTCCAGTTGCATTTTCTACAGAAAGAGTGTTCAGATCTGCTCAATCAAAAGTATGGTTTAACTCTGTTAGCTGCATGCACAGATCAGAAAGAAGTTTCACCGAATGATTCCGTGTAGTTTATATTTGAAGACATTCCTTTTTCCACTATTACCCTCTTAGCGCTCCGAATCTCCAATTCCATTTTCTACAAAAAGAGTGTTTCATACCTGCTCAATCAAAAATATGTTTTATCTCTGTTAACTGAATTTACAGGTCAGAAATAAGTTTCACAGAATGCATCTGTGTAGTTTTTATTTGAAGATATTTTTTTTCCCAATGTAGGACTCTTAGCGCTTAGCATGTCCAATTGCAGTTTCTACAGAAAGAGTGTTTCAGAACGGCTCAATCAAAAGTAAGGTTCAACTCTGTTAGTTGAATGCACAGAACAGAAAGAATTTTCACAGAATGCTACTGTGTAGTTTATATTTGAATATATTCCTTTTTCCACTACTGCGCTCTTAGCGCTCAAAATGTCCAGTTGCGTTTTCTACAGAAAGAGTGTTCAGATCTGCTCAATCAAAAGTATGGTTTAACTCTGTTAGCTGCATGCACAGATCAGAAAGAAGTTTCACCGAATGATTCTGTGTAGTTTATATTTGAAGACATTCCTTTTTCCACTATTACCCTCTTAGCGATCCGAATCTCCACTTGCATTTTCTACAAAAAGAGTGTTTCATAACTGCTCAATCAAAAATATGTTTTATCTCTGTTAACTGAATTTACAGATCAGAAATAAGTTTCACAGAATGCATCTGTGTAGTTTTTATTTGAAGATATTCTTTTTCCCAATGTAGGCCTCTTAGCGCTTAGCATGTCCAATTGCAGTTTCTACAGAAAGAGTGTTTCAGAACTGCTCAATCAAAAGTATGGTTTAACTCTGTTAGCTGAATGCTCAGATCAGAAGGAAGTTTCACAGAATGCTTCTGTGTAGTTTATATTTGAATATATTCCTTTTTCCACTACTACTCTCTTAGCGATCCAAATGTCCAGTTGCATTTTCTACAGAAAGAGTGTTCAGATCTGCTCAATCAAAAGTATGGTTTAACTCTGTTAGCTGAATGCACAGATCAGAAAGAAGTTTCACAGAATGATTCTGTGTAGTTTATATTTGGAGACATTCCTTTTTCCACTATTACCCTCTTAGCACTCCGAATCTCCACTTGCATTTTGTACAGAAAGAGTGTTTCAGAACGGCTCAATCAAAACTAAGGTTCAACTCTTTTAGTTGAACAAACAGAACAGAAAGAAGTTTCACACAATTCTTCTGTGTAGTTTTTATTTGTAGACATTCTTTTTCCCAATATAGGCCTCTTAGCGCTCAGAATGTCCAATTGCAGTTTCTACACAAAGAGTGTTTCAGAACGGCTCAATCAAAAGTAAGGTTCAACTCTGTTAGTTGAATGCACAGAACAGAAAGAAGTTTCATACAATGCTTCTGTGTAGTTTATATTTGAACATATTCTTTTTTCCACTAATACCCACTTAGCGCTACGAGTGTCCAGTTGCATTTTCTGCAGACAGAGTGTTTCAAAACTGCTCAATCAAAAGTATGGTTTAACTCTGTTAGCTGAATGCTCAGATCAGAAAGAAGTTTCACAGAATGCTTCTGTGTAGTTTATATTTGAATATATTCCTTTTTCCACTACTACGCTCTTAGCGCTCCAAATGTCCAGTTGCATTTTCTAGAGAAAGAGTGTTCAGATCTGCTCAATCAAAAGTATGGTTTAACTCTGTTAGCTGAATGCACAGATCAGAAAGAAGTTTCACCGAATGATCTGTGTAGTTGATATTTGAAGACATTCCTTTTTCCACTATTACCCTCTTGGCGCTCCGAATCTCCACTTGCATTTTCTACAAAAAGAGTGTTTCATAACTGCTCAATCAAAAATATGTTTTATCTCTGTTAACTGAATTTACAGATCAGAAATAAGTTTCACAGAATGCGTCTGTGTAGTTTTTATTTGAAGATATTCTTTTTCCCAATGTGGGCCTCTTAGCGCTTAGCATGTCCAATTGCAGTTTCTACAGAAAGAGTGTTTCAGAACGGCTCAATCAAAAGTAAGGTTCAACTCTGTTAGTTGAATGCACAGAACAGAAAGAATTTTCACAGAATGCTACTGTGTAGTTTATATTTGAATATATTCCTTTTTCCACTATTACCCTCTTAGCGCTCCGAATGTCCACTTGCATTTTCTACAGAAAGAGTGTTCAGAACTGCGCAATCAAAAGTATGGTTTAACTCTGTTAGCTTAATGAACATATCAGAAATAAGTTTCACACAATGCTTCTGTGTAGTTTTTATTTGAAGATATTATTTTTCCCAATATAGGCCTCTTAGCGCTCAGAATGTCCAATTGCAGTTTCTACAGAAAGAGTGTTTCAGAAAGGCTCAATCAAAAGTAAGGTTTAAATCTGTTAGCTGAATGCACAGATCAGAAAGAAGTTTCACAGAATGATTCTGTGTAGTTTATATTTGGAGACATTCCTTTTTCCACTATGACCCTCTTAGCGCTCCGAATCTCCACTTGCATTTTCTACAGAAAGAGTGTTTCAGAACGGCACAATCAAAACTAAGGTTCAACTCTTTTAGTTGAACAAACAGAACAGAAAGAAGTTTCACACAATTCTTCTGTGTAGTTTTTATTTGTAGACATTCTTTTTCCCAATATAGGCCTCTTAGCGCTCAGAATGTCCAATTGCAGTTTCTACAGAAAGAGTGTTTCAGAACGGCTCAATCAAAAGTAAGGTTCAACTCTGTTAGTTGAATGGACAGAACAGAAAGAAGTTTCATACAATGCTTCTGTGTAGTTTATATTTGAACATATTCTTTTTTCCACTATTACCCACTTAGCGCTACGAATGTCCAGTTGCATTTTCTACAGACAGAGTGTTTCAAAACTGCTCAATCCAAAGTATGGTTTAACTCTGTTAGCTGAATATCAGATGGGAAAGAAGTTTCACAGAATGCTTCTGTGTAGTTTATATTTGAATATATTCCTTTTTCCACTACTACGCTCTTAGCGCTCCAAATGTCCAGTTGCATTTTCTACAGAAAGAGTGTTCCGATCTGCTCAATCAAAAGTATGGTTTAACTCTGTTAGCTGAATGCACAGATCAGAAAGACGTTTCACCGAATGATTCTGTGTAGTTTATATTTGAAGACATTCCTTTTTCCACTATTACCCTCTTAGCGCTCCGAATCTCCACTTGCATTTTCTACAAAAAGAGTGTTTCATAACTGCTCAATCAAAAATATGTTTTATCTCTGTTAACTGAATTTACAGATCAGAAATAAGTTTCACAGAATGCATCTGTGTAGTTTTTATTTGAAGATATTCTTTTTCCCAATGTAGGCCTCTTTGCGCTTAGCATGTCCAATTGCAGTTTCTACAGAAAGAGTGTTTCAGAACGGCTCAATCAAAAGTAAGGTTCAACTCTGTTAGTTGAATGCACAGAACAGAAAGAATTTTCACAGAATGCTAGTGTGTAGTTGATATTTGAATATATTCCTTTTTCCACTATTACCCTCTTAGCGCTCCGAATGTCCACTTGCATTTTCTACAGAAAGAGTGTTCAGAACTGCTCAATCAAAAGTATGGTTTAACTCTGTTAGCTGAATGCACAGATCAGAAAGAAGTTTCACCGAATGATTCTGTGTAGTTTATATTTGAAGACATTCCTTTTTCCACTATTACCCTCTTAGCGCTCCGAATCTCCACTTGCATTTTCCACAAAAAGAGTGTTTCATACCTGCTCAATCAAAAATATGTTTTATCTCTGTTAACTGAATTTACAGGTCAGAAATAAGTTTCACAGAATGCATCTGTGTAGTTTTTATTTGAAGATATTCTTTTTCCCAATGTAGGACTCTTAGCGCTTAGCATGTCCAATTGCAGTTTCTACAGAAAGAGTGTTTCAGAACGGCTCAATCAAAAGTAAGGTTCAACTCTGTTAGTTGAATGCACAGAACAGAAAGAATTTTCACAGAATGCTACTGTGTAGTTTATATTTGAATATATTCCTTTTTCCACTACTGCGCTCTTAGCGCTCAAAATGTCCAGTTGCGTTTTTTACAGAAAGAGTGTTCAGATCTGCTCAATCAAAAGTATGGTTTAACTCTGTTAGCTGCATGCACAGATCAGAAAGAAGTTTCACCGAATGATTCTGTGTAGTTTATATTTGAAGACATTCCTTTTTCCACTATTACCCTCTTAGCGATCCGAATCTCCACTTGCATTTTCTACAAAAAGAGTGTTTCATAACTGCTCAATCAAAAATATGTTTTATCTCTGTTAACTGAATTTACAGATCAGAAATAAGTTTCACAGAATGCATCTGTGTAGTTTTTATTTGAAGATATTCTTTTTCCCAATGTAGGCCTCTTAGCGCTTAGCATGTCCAATTGCAGTTTCTACAGAAAGAGTGTTTCAGAACGGCTCAATCAAAAGTAAGGTTCAACTCTGTTAGTTGAATGCACAGAACAGAAAGAATTTTCACACAATGCTACTGTGTAGTTTATATTTGAATATATTCCTTTTTCCACTATTACCCTCTTAGCGCTCCGAATGTACACTTGCATTTTCTACAGAAAGAGTGTTCAGAACTGCGCAATCAAAAGTATGGTTTAACTCTGTTAGCTTAATGAACATATCAGAAATAAGTTACACACAACGCTTCTGTGTAGTTTTTATTTGAAGATATTATTTTTCCCAATAGAGGCGTCTTAGCGCTCAGAATGTCCAATTGCAGTTTCTACAGAAAGAGTGTTTCAGAAAGGCTCAATCAAAAGTAAGGTTCAACTCTGTTAGTTGAATGCACAGAACAGAAAGAAGTTTCATACAATGATTCTGTGTAGTTTATATTTGAACATATTCTTTTTTCCACTATTACCCACTTAGCGCTACGAATGTCCAGTTGCATTTTCAACAGACAGAGTGTTTCAAAACTGCTCAATCAAAAGTATGGTTTAACTCTGTTAGCTGAACGCTCAGATCAGAAGGAAGTTTCACAGAATGCTTCTGTGTAGTTTATATTTGAATATATTCCTTTTTCCACTACTACTCTCTTAGCGATCCAAATGTCCAGTTGCATTTTCTACAGAAAGAGTGTTCAGATCTGCTCAATCAAAAGTATGGTTTAACTCTGTTAGCTGAATGCACAGATCAGAAAGAAGTTTCACAGAATGATTCTGTGTAGTTTATATTTGGAGACATTCCTTTTTCCACTATTACCCTCTTAGCGCACCGAATCTCCACTTGCATTTTGTACAGAAAGAGTGTTTCATAACGGCTCAATCAAAACTAAGGTTCAACTCTTTTAGTTGAACAAACAGAACAGAAAGAAGTTTCACACAATTCTTCTGTGTAGTTTTTATTTGTAGACATTCTTTTTCCCAATATAGGCCTCTTAGCGCTCAGAATGTCCAATTGCAGTTTCTACACAAAGAGAGTTTCAGAACGGCTCAATCAAAAGTAAGGTTCAACTCTGTTAGTTGAATGCACAGAACAGAAAGAAGTTTCATACAATGCTTCTGTGTAGTTTATATTTGAACATATTCTTTTTTCCACTATTACCCACTTAGCGCTACGAGTGTCCAGTTGCATTTTCTACAGACAGAGTGTTTCAAAACTGCTCAATCAAAAGTATGGTTTAACTCTGTTAGCTGAATGCTCAGATCAGAAAGAAGTTTCACAGAATGCTTCTGTGTAGTTTATATTGGAATATATTCCTTTTTCCACTACTACGCTCTTAGCGCTCCAAATGTCCAGTTGCATTTTCTACAGAAAGAGTGTTCAGATCTGCTCAATCAAAAGTATGGTTTAACTCTGTTAGCTGAATGCACAGATCAGAAAGAAGTTTCACCGAATGATTCTGTGTAGTTTATATTTGAAGACATTCCATTTTCCACTATTACCCTCTTAGCGCTCCGAATCTCCACTTGCATTTTCTACAAAAAGAGTGTTCCATAACTGCTCAATCAAAAATATGTTTTATCTCTGTTAACTGAATTTACAGATCAGAAATAAGTTCCACAGAATGCATCTGTGTAGTTTTTATTTGAAGATATTCTTTTTCCCAATGTAGGCCTCTTAGCGCTTAGCATGTCCAATTGCAGTTTCTACAGAAAGAGTGTTTCAGAACGGCTCAATCAAAACTAAGGTTCAACTCTTTTAGTTGAACAAACAGAACAGAAAGAAGTTTCACACAATTCTTCTGTGTAGTTTTTATTTGTAGACATTCTTTTTCCCAATATAGGCCTCTTAGCGCTCAGAATGTCCAATTGCAGTTTCTACAGAAAGAGTGTTTCAGAACGGCTCAATCAAAAGTAAGGTTCAACTCTGTTAGTTGAATGCACAGAACAGAAAGAAGTTTCATACAATGCTTCTGTGTAGTTTATATTTGAACATATTCCTTTTTCCACTATTACCCACTTAGCGCTACGAATGTCCAGTTGCATTTTCTACAGACAGAGTGTTTCAAAACTGCTCAAACAAAAGTATGGTTTAACCCTGTTAGCTGAGTGCTCAGATCAGAAAGAAGTTTCACAGAATGTTTCTGTGTAGTTTATATTTGAATATACTCCTTTTTCCACTACTACTCTCTTAGCGCTCCAAATGTCCAGTTGCATTTTCTACAGAAAGTGTGTTCAGATCTGCTCAATCAAAAGAATGGTTTAACTCTGTTAGCTGAATGCACAGATCAGAAAGAAGTTTCACAGAATGATTCTGTGTAGTTTATATTTGGAGACATTCCTTTTTCCACTATGACCCTCTTAGCGCTCCGAATCTCCACTTGCATTTTCTACAGAAAGAGTGTTTCAGAACGGCACAATCAAAACTAAGGTTCAACTCTTTTAGTTGAACAAACAGAACAGAAAGAAGTTTCACACAATTCTTCTGTGTAGTTTTTATTTGTAGACATTCTTTTTCCCAATATAGGCCTCTTAGCGCTCAGAATGTCCAATTGCAGTTTCTACAGAAAGAGTGTTTCAGAAAGGCTCAATCAAAGTAAGGTTCAACTCTGTTAGTTGAATGCACAGAACAGAAAGAAGTTTCATACAATGCTTCTGTGTAGTTTATATTTGAACATATTCTTTTTTCCACTATTACCCACTTAGCGCTACGAATGTCCAGTTGCATTTTCTACAGACAGAGTGTTTCAAAACTGCTCAATCAAAAGTATGGTTTTACTCTGTTAGCTGAATGCTCAGATCAGAAAGAAGTTTCACAGAATGCTTCTGTGTAGTTTATATTTGAATATATTACTTTTTCCACTACTACGCTCTTAGCGCTCCAAATGTCCAGTTGCATTTTCTACAGAAAGAGTGTTCAGATCTGCTCAATCAAAAGTATGGTTTAACTCTGTTAGCTGCATGCACAGATCAGAAAGAAGTTTCACCGAATGATTCTGTGTAGTTTATATTTGAAGACATTCCTTTTTCCACTATTACCCTCTTAGCGCTCCGAATCTCCAATTGCATTTTCTACAAAAAGAGTGTTTCATACCTGCTCAATCAAAAATATGTTTTATCTCTGTTAACTGAATTTACAGGTCAGAAATAAGTTTCACAGAATGCATCTGTGTAGTTTTTATTTGAAGATATTCTTTTTCCCAATGTAGGACTCTTAGCGCTTAGCATGTCCAATTGCAGTTTCTACAGAAAGAGTGTTTCAGAACGGCTCAATCAAAAGTAAGGTTCAACTCTGTTAGTTGAATGCACAGAACAGAAAGAATTTTCACAGAATGCTAGTGTGTAGTTGATATTTGAATATATTCCTTTTTCCACTATTACCCTCTTAGCGCTCCGAATGTCCACTTGCATTTTCTACAGAACGAGTGTTCAGAACTGCTCAATCAAAAGTATGGTTTAACTCTGTTAGCTGAATGCACAGATCAGAAAGAAGTTTCACCGAATGATTCTGTGTAGTTTATATTTGAAGACATTCCTTTTTCCACTATTACCCTCTTAGCGCTCCGAATCTCCACTTGCATTTTCTACAAAAAGAGTGTTTCATACCTGCTCAATCAAAAATATGTTTTATCTCTGTTAACTGAATTTACAGGTCAGAAATAAGTTTCACAGAATGCATCTGTGTAGTTTTTATTTGAAGATATTCTTTTTCCCAAAGTAGGACTCTTAGCGCTTAGCATGTCCAATTGCAGTTTCTACAGAAAGAGTGTTTCAGAACGGCTCAATCAAAAGTAAGGTTCAACTCTGTTAGTTGAATGCACAGAACAGAAAGAATTTTCACAGAATGCTACTGTGTAGTTTATATTTGAATATATTCCTTTTTCCACTACTGCGCTCTTAGCGCTCAAAATGTCCGGTTGCGTTTTCTACAGAAAGAGTGTTCAGATCTGCTCAATCAAAAGTATGGTTTAACTCTGTTAGCTGCATGCACAGATCAGAAAGAAGTTTCACCGAATGATTCTGTGTAGTTTATATTTGAAGACATTCCTTTTTCCACTATTACCCTCTTAGCGATCCGAATCTCCACTTGCATTTTCTACAAAAAGAGTGTTTCATAACTGCTCAATCAAAAATATGTTTTATCTCTGTTAACTGAATTTACAGATCAGAAATAAGTTTCACAGAATGCATCTGTGTAGTTTTTATTTGAAGATATTCTTTTTCCCAATGTAGGCCTCTTAGCGCTTAGCATGTCCAATTGCAGTTTCTACAGAAAGAGTGTTTCAGAACGGCTCAACCAAAAGTAAGGTTCAACTCTGTTAGTTGAATGCACAGAACAGAAAGAATTTTCACACAATGCTACTGTGTAGTTTATATTTGAATATATTCCTTTTTCCACTATTACCCTCTTAGCGCTCCGAATGTACACTTGCATTTTCTACAGAAAGAGTGTTCAGAACTGCGCAATCAAAAGTATGGTTTAACTCTGTTAGCTTAATGAACATATCAGAAATAAGTTACACAAAACGCTTCTGTGTAGTTTTTATTTGAAGATATTATTTTTCCCAATAGAGGCGTCTTAGCGCTCAGAATGTCCAATTGCAGTTTCTACAGAAAGAGTGTTTCAGAAAGGCTCAATCAAAAGTAAGGTTCAAATCTGTTAGTTGAATGCACAGAACAGAAAGAAGTTTCATACAATGCTTCTGTGTAGTTTATATTTGAACATATTCTTTTTTCCACTATTACCCACTTAGCGCTACGAATGTCCAGTTGCATTTTCTACAGACAGAGTGTTTCAAAACTGCTCAATCAAAAGTATGGTTTAACTCTGTTAGCTGAATGCTCAGATCAGAAGGAAGTTTCACAGAATGCTTCTGTGTAGTTTATATTTGAATATATTCCTTTTTCCACTACTACTCTCTTAGCGATCCAAATGTCCAGTTGCATTTTCTACAGAAAGAGTGTTCAGATCTGCTCAATCAAAAGTATGGTTTAACTCTGTTAGCTGAATGCACAGATCAGAAAGAAGTTTCACAGAATGATTCTGTGTAGTTTATATTTGGAGACATTCCTTTTTCCACTATTACCCTCTTAGCGCACCGAATCTCCACTTGCATTTTGTACAGAAAGAGTGTTTCATAACGGCTCAATCAAAACTAAGGTTCAACTCTTTTAGTTGAACAAACAGAACAGAAAGAAGTTTCACACAATTCTTCTGTGTAGTTTTTATTTGTAGACATTCTTTTTCCCAATATAGGCCTCTTAGCGCTCAGAATGTCCAATTGCAGTTTCTACACAAAGAGTGTTTAAGAACGGCTCAATCAAAAGTAAGGTTCAACTCTGTTAGTTGAATGCACAGAACAGAAAGAAGTTTCATACAATGCTTCTGTGTAGTTTATATTTGAACATATTCTTTTTTCCACTATTACCCACTTAGCGCTACGAGTGTCCAGTTGCATTTTCTACAGACAGAGTGTTTCAAAACTGCTCAATCAAAAGTATGGTTTAACTCTGTTAGCTGAATGCTCAGATCAGAAAGAAGTTTCACAGAATGCTTCTGTGTAGTTTATATTTGAATATATTCCTTTTTCCACTACTACGCTCTTAGCGCTCCAAATGTCCAGTTGCATTTTCTACAGAAAGAGTGTTCAGATCTGCTCAATCAAAAGTATGGTTTAAATCTGTTAGCTGAATGCACAGATCAGAAAGAAGTTTCACCGAATGATTCTGTGTAGTTTATATTTGAAGACATTCCTTTTTCCACTATTACCCTCTTAGCGCTCCGAATCTCCACTTGCATTTTCTACAAAAAGAGTGTTCCATAACTGCTCAATCAAAAATATGTTTTATCTCTGTTAACTGAATTTACAGGTCAGAAATAAGTTTCACAGAATGCATCTGTGTAGTTTTTATTTGAAGATATTCTTTTTCCCAATGTAGGACTCTTAGCGCTTAGCATGTCCAATTGCAGTTTCTACAGAAAGAGTGTTTCAGAACGGCTCAATCAAAAGTAAGGTTCAACTCTGTTAGTTGAATGCACAGAACAGAAAGAATTTTCACAGAATGCTACTGTGTAGTTTATATTTGAATATATTCCTTTTTCCACTACTGCGCTCTTAGCGCTCAAAATGTCCAGTTGCGTTTTCTACAGAAAGAGTGTTCAGATCTGCTCAATCAAAAGTATGGTTTAACTCTGTTAGCTGCATGCACAGATCAGAAAGAAGTTTCACCGAATGATTCTGTGTAGTTTATATTTGAAGACATTCCTTTTTCCACTATTACCCTCTTAGCGATCCGAATCTCCACTTGCATTTTCTACAAAAAGAGTGTTTCATAACTGCTCAATCAAAAATATGTTTTATCTCTGTTAACTGAATTTACAGATCAGAAATAAGTTTCACAGAATGCATCTGTGTAGTTTTTATTTGAAGATATTCTTTTTCCCAATGTAGGCCTCTTAGCGCTTAGCATGTCCAATTGCAGTTTCTACAGAAAGAGTGTTTCAGAACTGCTCAATCAAAAGTATGGTTTAACTCTGTTAGCTGAATGCTCAGATCAGAAGGAAGTTTCACAGAATGCTTCTGTGTAGTTTATATTTGAATATATTCCTTTTTCCACTACTACTCTCTTAGCGATCCAAATGTCCAGTTGCATTTTCTACAGAAAGAGTGTTCAGATCTGCTCAATCAAAAGTATGGTTTAACTCTGTTAGCTGAATGCACAGATCAGAAAGAAGTTTCACAGAATGATTCTGTGTAGTTTATATTTGGAGACATTCCTTTTTCCACTATTACCCTCTTAGCGCTCCGAATCTCCACTTGCATTTTGTACAGAAAGAGTGTTTCAGAACGGCTCAATCAAAACTAAGGTTCAACTCTTTTAGTTGAACAAACAGAACAGAAAGAAGTTTCACACAATTCTTCTGTGTAGTTTTTATTTGTAGACATTCTTTTTCCCAATATAGGCCGCTTAGCGCTCAGAATGTCCAATTGCAGTTTCTACACAAAGAGTGTTTCAGAACGGCTCAATCAAAAGTAAGGTTCAACTCTGTTAGTTGAATGCACAGAACAGAAAGAAGTTTCATACAATGCTTCTGTGTAGTTTATATTTGAACATATTCTTTTTTCCACTATTACCCACTTAGCGCTACGAGTGTCCAGTTGCATTTTCTACAGACAGAGTGTTTCAAAACTGCTCAATCAAAAGTATGGTTTAACTCTGTTAGCTGAATGCTCAGATCAGAAAGAAGTTTCACAGAATGCTTCTGTGTAGTTTATATTTGAATATATTCCTTTTTCCACTACTACGCTCTTAGCGCTCCAAATGTCCAGTTGCATTTTCTACAGAAAGAGTGTTCAATTCTGCTCAATCAAAAGTATGGTTTAACTCTGTTAGCTGAATGCACAGATCAGAAAGAAGTTTCACCGAATGATTCTGTGTAGTTTATATTTGAAGACATTCCTTTTTCCACTATTACCCTCTTAGCGCTCCGAATCTCCACTTGCATTTTCTACAAAAAGAGTGTTTCATAACTGCTCAATCAAAAATATGTTTTATCTCTGTTAACTGAATTTACAGATCAGAAATAAGTTTCACAGAATGCATCTGTGTAGTTTTTATTTGAAGATATTCTTTTTCCCAATGTAGGCCTCTTAGCGCTTAGCATGTCCAATTGCAGTTTCTACAGAAAGAGTGTTTCAGAACGGCTCAATCAAAACTAAGGTTCAACTCTTTTAGTTGAACAAACAGAACAGAAAGAAGTTTCACACAATTCTTCTGTGTAGTTTTTATTTGTAGACATTCTTTTTCCCAATATAGGCCTCTTAGCGCTCAGAATGTCCAATTGCAGTTTCTACAGAAAGAGTGTTTCAGAACGGCTCAATCAAAAGTAAGGTTCAACTCTGTTAGTTGAATGCACAGAACAGAAAGAAGTTTCATACAATGCTTCTGTGTAGTTTATATTTGAACATATTCTTTTTTCCACTATTACCCACTTAGCGCTACGAATGTCCAGTTGCATTTTCTACAGACAGAGTGTTTCAAAACTGCTCAAACAAAAGTATGGTTTAACTCTGTTAGCTGAATGCTCAGATCAGAAAGAAGTTTCACAGAATGCTTCTGTGTAGTTTATATTTGAATATACTCCTTTTTCCACTACTACTCTCTTAGCGCACCAAATGTCCAGTTGCATTTTCTACAGAAAGTGTGTTCAGATCTGCTCAATCAAAAGAATGGTTTAACTCTGTTAGCTGAATGCACAGATCAGAAAGAAGTTTCACAGAATGATTCTGTGTAGTTTATATTTGGAGACATTCCTTTATCCACTATTACCCTCTTAGCGCTCCGAATCTCCACTTGCATTTTCTACAGAAAGAGTGTTTCAGAACGGCTCAATCAAAACTAAGGTTCAAATCTTTTAGTTGAACAAACAGAACAGAAAGAAGTTTCACACAATTCTTCTGTGTAGTTTTTATTTGTAGACATTCTTTTTCCCAATATAGGCCTCTTAGCGCTCAGAATGTCCAATTGCAGTTTCTACAGAAAGAGTGTTTCAGAACGGCTCAATCAAAACTAAGGTTCAACTCTGTTAGTTGAATGCACAGAACAGAAAGAAGTTTCATACAATGCTTCTGTGTAGTTTATATTTGAACATATTCTTTTTTCCACTATTACCCACTTAGCGCTACGAATGTCCAGTTGCATTTTCTACAGACAGAGTGTTTCAAAACTGCTCAATCCAAAGTATGGTTTAACTCTGTTAGCTGAATGCTCAGATCAGAAAGAAGTTTCACAGAATGCTTCTGTGTAGTTTATATTTGAATATATTCCTTTTTCCACTACTACGCTCTTAGCGCTCCAAATGTCCAGTTGCATTTTCTACAGAAAGAGTGTTCAGATCTGCTCAATCAAAAGTATGGTTTAACTCTGTTAGCTGAATGCACAGATCAGAAAGAAGTTTCACCGAATGATTCTGTGTAGTTTATATTTGAAGACATTCCTTTTTCCACTATTACCCTCTTAGCGCTCCGAATCTCCACTTGCATTTTCTACAAAAAGAGTGTTTCATAACTGCTCAATCAAAAATATGTTTTATCTCTGTTAACTGAATTTACAGATCAGAAATAAGTTTCACAGAATGCATCTGTGTAGTTTTTATTTGAAGATATTCTTTTTCCCAATGTAGGCCTCTTAGCGCTTAGCATGTCCAATTGCAGTTTCTACAGAAAGAGTGTTTCAGAACGGCTCAATCAAAACTAAGGTTCAACTCTTTTAGTTGAACAAACAGAACAGAAAGAAGTTTCACACAATTCTTCTGTGTAGTTTTTATTTGTAGATATTCTTTTTCCCAATATAGGCCTCTTAGCGCTCAGAATGTCCAATTGCAGTTTCTACAGAAAGAGTGTTTCAGAACGGCTCAATCAAAAGTAAGGTTCAACTCTGTTAGTTGAATGCACAGAACAGAAAGAAGTTTCATACAATGCTTCTGTGTAGTTTATATTTGAACATATTCTTTTTTCCACTATTACCCACTTAGCGCTACGAATGTCCAGTTGCATTTTCTACAGACAGAGTGTTTCAAAACTGCTCAAACAAAAGTATGGTTTAACTCTGTTAGCTGAATGCTCAGATCATAAAGAAGTTTCACAGAATGCTTCTGTGTAGTTTATATTTGAATATACTCCTTTTTCCACTACTACTCTCTTAGCGCTCCAAATGTCCAGTTGCATTTTCTACAGAAAGTGTGTTCAGATCTGCTCAATCAAAAGAATGGTTTAACTCTGTTAGCTGAATGCACAGATCAGAAAGAAGTTTCACAGAATGATTCTGTGTAGTTTATATTTGGAGACATTCCTTTATCCACTATTACCCTCTTAGCGCTCCGAATCTCCACTTGCATTTTCTACAGAAAGAGTGTTTCAGAACGGCTCAATCAAAACTAAGGTTCAAATCTTTTAGTTGAACAAACAGAACAGAAAGAAGTTTCACACAATTCTTCTGTGTAGTTTTTATTTGTAGACATTCTTTTTCCCAATATAGGCCTCTTAGCGCTCAGAATGTCCAATTGCAGTTTCTACAGAAAGAGTGTTTCAGAACGGCTCAATCAAAAGTAAGGTTCAACTCTGTTAGTTGAATGCACAGAACAGAAAGAAGTTTCATACAATGCTTCTGTGTAGTTTATATTTGAACATATTCTTTTTTCCACTATTACCCACTTAGCGCTACGAATGTCCAGTTGCATTTTCTACAGACAGAGTGTTTCAAAACTGCTCAATCCAAAGTATGGTTTAACTCTGTTAGCTGAATGCTCAGATCAGAAAGAAGTTTCACAGAATGCTTCTGTGTAGTTTATATTTGAATATATTCCTTTTTCCACTACTACGCTCTTAGCGCTCCAAATGTCCAGTTGCATTTTCTACAGAAAGAGTGTTCAGATCTGCTCAATCAAAAGTATGGTTTAACTCTGTTAGCTGAATGCACAGATCAGAAAGAAGTTTCACCGAATGATTCTGTGTAGTTTATATTTGAAGACATTCCTTTTTCCACTATTACCCTCTTAGCGCTCCGAATCTCCACTTGCATTTTCTACAAAAAGAGTGTTTCATAACTGCTCAATCAAAAATATGTTTTATCTCTGTTAACTGAATTTACAGATCAGAAATAAGTTTCACAGAATGCATCTGTGTAGTTTTTATTTGAAGATATTCTTTTTCCCAATGTAGGCCTCTTAGCGCTTAGCATGTCCAATTGCAGTTTCTACAGAAAGAGTGTTTCAGAACGGCTCAATCAAAAGTAAGGTTCAACTCTCTTAGTTGAATGCACAGAACAGAAAGAATTTTCACAGAATGCTACTGTGTAGTTTATATTTGAATATATTCCTTTTTCCACTATTACCCTCTTAGCGCTCCGAATGTCCACTTGCATTTTCTACAGAAAGAGTGTTCAGAACTGCGCAATCAAATTATGGTTTAACTCTGTTAGCTTAATGAACATATCAGAAATAAGTTTCACACAATGCTTCTGTGTAGTTTTTATTTGAAGATATTATTTTTCCCAATATAGGCCTCTTAGCGCTCAGAATGTCCAATTGCAGTTTCTACAGAAAGAGTGTTTCAGAAAGGCTCAATCAAAAGTAAGGTTCAACTCTGTTAGTTGAATGCACAGAACAGAAAGAAGTTTCATACAATGCTTCTGTGTAGTTTATATTTGAACATATTCTTTTTTCCACTATTACCCACTTAGCGCTACGAATGTCCAGTTGCATTTTCTACAGACAGAGTGTTTCAAAACTGCTCAATCAAAAGTATGGTTTAACTCTGTTAGCTGAATGCTCAGATCAGAAAGAAGTTTCACAGAATGCTTCTGTGTAGTTTATATTTGAGTATATTCCTTTTTCCACTACTACTCTCTTAGCGCTCCAAATGTCCAGTTGCATTTTCTACAGAAAGAGTGTTCAGATCTGCTCAATCAAAAGTATGGTTTAACTCTGTTAGCTGAATGCACAGATCAGAAAGAAGTTTCACAGAATGATTCTGTGTAGTTTATATTTGGAGACATTCCTTTTTCCACTATGACCCTCTTAGCGCTCCGAATCTCCACTTGCATTTTCTACAGAAAGAGTGTTTCAGAACGGCACAATCAAAACTAAGGTTCAACTCTTTTAGTTGAACAAACAGAACAGAAAGAAGTTTCACACAATTCTTCTGTGTAGTTTTTATTTGTAGACATTCTTTTTTCCAATATAGGCCTCTTAGCGCTCAGAATGTCCAATTGCAGTTTCTACAGAAAGAGTGTTTCAGAACGGCTCAATCAAAAGTAAGGTTCAACTCTGTTAGTTGAATGCACAGAACAGAAAGAAGTTTCATACAATGCTTCTGTGTAGTTTATATTTGAAAATATTCTTTTTTCCACTATTACCCACTTAGCGCTACGAATGTCCAGTTGCATTTTCTACAGACAGAGTGTTTCAAAACTGCTCAAACAAAAGTATGGTTTAACTCTGTTAGCTGAATGCTCAGATCAGAAAGAAGTTTCACAGAATGCTTCTGTGTAGTTTATATTTGAATATACTCCTTTTTCCACTACTACTCTCTTAGCGCTCCAAATGTCCAGTTGCATTTTCTACAGAAAGTGTGTTCAGATCTGCTCAATCAAAAGAATGGTTTAACTCTGTTAGCTGAATGCACAGATCAGAAAGAAGTTTCACAGAATGATTCTGTGTAGTTTATATTTGGAGACATTCCTTTATCCACTATTACCCTCTTAGCGCTCCGAATCTCCACTTGCATTTTCTACAGAAAGATTGTTTCAGAACGGCTCAATCAAAACTAAGGTTCAAATCTTTTAGTTGAACAAACAGAACAGAAAGAAGTTTCACACAATTCTTCTGTGTAGTTTTTATTTGTAGACATTCTTTTTCCCAATATAGGCCTCTTAGCGCTCAGAATGTCCAATTGCAGTTTCTACAGAAAGAGTGTTTCAGAACGGCTCAATCAAAAGTAAGGTTCAACTCTGTTAGTTGAATGCACAGAAGAGAAAGAAGTTTCATACAATGCTTCTGTGTAGTTTATATTTGAACATATTCTTTTTTCCACTATTACCCACTTAGCGCTACGAATGTCCAGTTGCATTTTCTACAGACAGAGTGTTTCAAAACTGCTCAATCCAAAGTATGGTTTAACTCTGTTAGCTGAATGCTCAGATCAGAAAGAAGTTTCACAGAATGCTTCTGTGTAGTTTATATTTGAATATATTCCTTTTTCCACTACTACGCCCTTAGCGCTCCAAATGTCCAGTTGCATTTTCTACAGAAAGAGTGTTCAGATCTGCTCAATCAAAAGTATGGTTTAACTCTGTTAGCTGAATGCACAGATCAGAAAGAAGTTTCACAGAATGATTCTGTGTAGTTTATATTTGGAGACATTCCTTTTTCCACTATTACCCTCTTAGCGCTCCGAATCTCCACTTGCATTTTCTACAGAAAGAGTGTTTCAGAACGGCTCAATCAAAACTAAGGTTCAACTCTTTTAGTTGAACAAACAGAACAGAAAGAAGTTTCACACAATTCTTCTGTGTAGTTTTTATTTGTAGACATTCTTTTTCCCAATATAGGCCTCTTAGCGCTCAGAATGTCCAATTGCAGTTTCTACAGAAAAGGGTTTCAGAACGGCTCAATCAAAAGTAAGGTTCAACTCTGTTAGTTGAATGCACAGAACAGAAAGAAGTTTCATACAATGCTTCTGTGTATTTTATATTTGAACATATTCTTTTTTCCACTATTACCCACTTAGCGCTACGAATGTCCAGTTGCATTTTCTACAGACAGAGTGTTTCAAAACTGCTCAATCAAAAGTATGGTTTAATTCTGTTAGCTGAATGCTCAGATCAGAAAGTAGTTTCACAGAATGCTTCTGTGTAGTTTATATTTGAATATATTCCTTTTTCCACTACTACGCTCTTAGCGCTCCAAATGTCCAGTTGCATTTTCTACAGAAAGAGTGTTCAGATCTGCTCAATCAAAAGTATGGTTTAACTCTGTTAGCTGAATGCACAGATCAGAAAGAAGTTTCACCGAATGATTCTGTGTAGTTTATATTTGAAGACATTCCTTTTTCCACTATTACCCTCTTAGCGCTCCGAATCTCCACTTGCATTTTCTACAAAAAGAGTGTTTCATAACTGCTCAATCAAAAATATGTTTTATCTCTGTTAACTGAATTTACAGATCAGAAATAAGTTTCACAGAATGCATCTGTGTAGTTTTTATTTGAAGATATTCTTTTTCCCAATGTAGGCCTCTTAGCGCTTAGCATGCCCAATTGGAGTTTCTACAGAAAGAGTGTTTCAGAACGGCTCAATCAAAAGTAAGGTTCAACTCTGTTAGTTGAATGCACAGAACAGAAAGAATTTTCACAGAATGCTACCGTGTAGTTTATATTTGAATATATTCCTTTTTCCACAATTACCCTCTTAGCGCTCCGAATGTCCACTTGCATTTTCTACAGAAAGAGTGTTCAGAACTGCGCAATCAAAAGTATGGTTTAACTCTGTTAGCTTAATGAACATATCAGAAATAAGTTTCACACAATGCTTCTGTGTAGTTTTTATTTGAAGATATTATTTTTCCCAATATAGGCCTCTTACCGCTCAGAATGTCCAATTGCAGTTTCTACAGAAAGAGTGTTTCAGAAATGCTCAATCAAAAGTAAGGTTCAAATCTGTTAGTTGAATGCACAGAACAGAAAGAAGTTTCATACAATGCTTCTGTGTAGTTTATATTTGAACATATTCTTTTTTCCACTATTACCCACTTAGCGCTACGAATGTCCAGTTGCATTTTCTACAGACAGAGTGTTTCAAAACTGCTCAATCAAAAGTATGGTTTAACTCTGTTAGCTGAATGCTCAGATCAGAAAGAAGTTTCACAGAATGCTTCTGTGTAGTTTATATTTGAATATATTCCTTTTTCCACTACTACTCTCTTAGCGCTCAAAATGTCCAGTTGCATTTTCTACAGAAAGAGTGTTCAGATCTGCTCAATCAAAAGTATGGTTTAACTCTGTTAGCTGAATGCACAGATCAGAAAGAAGTTTCACAGAATGATTCTGTGTAGTTTATATTTGGAGACATTCCTTTTTCCACTATTACCCTCTTAGCGCTCCGAATCTCCACTTGCATTTTCTACAGAAAGAGTGTTTCAGAACGGCTCAATCAAAACTAAGGTTCAACTCTTTTAGTTGAACAAACAGAACAGAAAGAAGTTTCACACAATTCTTCTGTGTAGTTTTTATTTGTAGACATTCTTTTTCCCAATATAGGCCTCTTAGCGCTCAGAATGTCCAATTGCAGTTTCTACAGAAAGAGTGTTTCAGAACGGCTCAATCAAAAGTAAGGTTCAACTCTGTTAGTTGAATGCACAGAACAGAAAGAAGTTTCATACAATGCTTCTGTGTAGTTTATATTTGAACATATTTTTTTTCCACTATTACCCACTTAGCTCTACGAATGTCCAGTTGCATTTTCTACAGACAGAGTGTTTCAAAACTGCTCAATCAAAAGTGTGGTTTAACTCTGTTAGCTGAATGCTCAGATCAGAAAGTAGTTTCACAGAATGCTTCTGTGTAGTTTATATTTGAATATATTCCTTTTTCCACTACTACGCTCTTAGCGCTCCAAATGTCCAGTTGCATTTTCTACAGAAAGAGTGTTCAGATCTGCTCAATCAAAAGTATGGTTTAACTCTGTTAGCTGAATGCACAGATCAGAAAGAATTTTCACCGAATGATTCTGTGTAGTTTATATTTGAAGACATTCCTTTTTCCACTATTAACCTCTTAGCGATCCGAATCTCCTCTTGCATTTTCTACAAAAAGAGTGTTTCATAACTGCTCAATCAAAAATATGTTTTATCTCTGTTAACTGAATTTACAGATCAGAAATAAGTTTCACAGAATGCATCTGTGTAGTTTTTATTTGAAGATATTCTTTTTCCCAATGTAGGCCTCTTAGCGCTTAGCATGTCCAATTGCAGTTTCTACAGAAAGAGTGTTTCAGAACGGCTCAATCAAAAGTAAGGTTCAACTCTGTTAGTTGAATGCACAGAACAGAAAGAATTTTCACAGAATGCTACTGTGTAGTTTATATTTGAATATAGTACTTTTTCCACTATTACCCTCTTAGCGCTCCGAATGTCCACTTGCATTTTCTACAGAAAGACTGTTCAGAACTGCGCAATCAAAAGTATGGTTTAACTCTGTTTGCTTAATGAACATATCAGAAATAAGTTACACACAATGCTTCTGTGTAGTTTTTATTTGAAGATATTATTTTTCCCAATAGAGGCCTCTTAGCGCTCAGAATGTCCAATTGCATTTTCTACAGAAAGAGTGTTTCAGAAAGGCTCAATCAAAAGTAAGGTTCAACTCTGTTAGTTGAATGCACAGAACAGAAAGAAGTTTCATACAATGCTTCTGTGTAGTTTATATTTGAACATATTATTTTTTCCACTATTACCCACTTAGCGCTACGAATGTCCAGTTGCATTTTCTACAGACAGAGTGTTTCAAAACTGCTCAATCAAAAGTATGGTTTAACTCTGTTAGCTGAATGCTCAGATCAGAAAGAAGTTTCACAGAATGCTTCTGTGTAGTTTATATTAGAATATATTCCTTTTTCCACTACTACTCTCTTAGCGCTCCAAATGTCCAGTTGCATTTTCTACAGAAAGAGTGTTCAGATCTGCTCAATCAAAAGTATGGTTTAACTCTGTTAGCTGAATGCACAGATCAGTAAGAAGTTTCACAGAATTATTCTGTGTAGTTTATATTTGGAGACATTCCTTTTTCCACTATTACCCTCTTAGCGCTCCGAATCTCCACTTGCATTTTCTACAGAAAGAGTGTTTCAGAACGGCTCAATCAAAACTAAGGTTGAACTCTTTTAGTTGAAGAAACAGAACAGAAAGAAGTTTCACACAATTCTTCTGTGTAGTTTTTATTTGTAGACATTCTTTTTCCCAATAGAAGCCTCTTAGCGCTCAGAATGTCCAATTGCAGTTTCTACAGAAAGAGTGTTTCAGAACGGCTCAATCAAAAGTAAGGTTCAACTCTGTTAGTTGAATGCACAGAACAGAAAGTAGTTTCATACAATGCTTCTGTGTAGTTTATATTTGAACATATTCTTTTTTCCACTATTACCCACTTAGCGCTACGAATGTCCAGTTGCATTTTCTACAGACAGAGTGTTTCAAAACTGCTCAATCAAAAGTATGGTTTAACTCTGTTAGCTGAATGCTCAGATCAGAAAGAAGTTTCACAGAATGCTTCTGTGTAGTTTATATTTGAATATATTCCTTTTTCCACTACTACTCTCTTAGCGCTCCAAATGTCCAGTTGCATTTTCTACAGATAGAGTGTTCAGATCTGCTCAATCAAAAGTATGGTTTAACTCTGTTAGCTGAATGCACAGATCAGAAAGAAGTTTCACAGAATGATTCTGTGTAGTTTATATTTGGAGACATTCCTTTTTCCACTATTACCCTCTTAGAGCTCCGAATCTCCACTTGCATTTTCTACAGAAAGAGTGTTTCAGAACGGCTCAATCAAAACTAAGGTTCAACTCTTTTAGTTGAACAAACAGAACAGAAAGAAGTTTCACACAATTCTTCTGTGTAGTTTTTATTTGTAGACATTCTTTTTCCCAATATAGGCCTCTTAGCGCTCAGAATGTCCAATTGCAGTTTCTACAGAAATAGTGTTTCAGAACGGCTCAATCAAAAGTAAGGTTCAACTCTGTCAGTTGAATGCACAGAACAGAAAGAAGTTTCATACAATGCTTCTGTGTAGTTTATATTTGAACATATCCTTTTTTCCACTATTACCCACTTAGCGCTACGAATGTCCAGTTGCATTTTCAACAGACAGAGTGTTTCAAAACTGCTCAATCAAAAGTATGGTTTAACTCTGTTAGCTGAATGCTCAGATCAGAAAGACGTTTCACAGAATGCTTCTGTATAGTTTATATTTGAATATATTCCTTTTTCCACTACTACGCTCTTAGCGCTCCAAATGTCCAGTTGCATTTTCTACAGAAAGAGTGTTCAGATCTGCTCAATCAAAAGTATGGTTTAACTCTGTTAGCTGAATGCACAGATCAGAAAGAAGTTTCACCGAATGATTCTGTGTAGTTTATATTTGAAGACATTCCTTTTTCCACTATTACCCCCTTAGCGCTCCGAATCTCCACTTGCATTTTCTACAAAAAGAGTGTTTCATAACTGCTCAATCAAAAATATGTTTTATCTCTGTTAACTGAATTTACAGATCAGAAATAAGTTTCACAGAATGCATCTGTGTAGTTTTTATTTGAAGATATTCTTTTTCCCAATGTAGGCCTCTTAGCACTTAGCATGTCCAATTGCAGTTTCTACAGAAAGAGTGTTTCAGAACGGCTCAATCAAAAGTAAGGTTCAACTCTGTTAGTTGAATGCACAGAACAGAAAGTATTTCCACAGAATGCTACTGTGTAGATTATTTGAATATATTCCTTTTTCCACTATTACCCTCTTAGCGCTCCGAATGTCCACTTGCATTTTCTACAGAAAGACTGTTCAGAACTGCGCAATCAAAAGTATGGTTTAACTCTGTTAGCTTAATGAACATATCAGAAATAAGTTTCACACAATGCTTCTGTGTAGTTTTTATTTGAAGATATTATTTTTCCCAATAGAGGCCTCTTAGCGCTCAGAATGTCCAATTGCATTTTCTACAGAAAGAGAGTTTCAGAAAGGCTCAATCAAAAGTAAGGTTCAACTCTGTTAGTTGAATGCACAGAACAGAAAGAAGTTTCATACAATGCTTCTGTGTAGTTTATATTTGAACATATTCTTTTTTCCACTATTACCCACTTAGCGCTACGAATGTCCAGTTGCATTTTCTACAGACAGAGTGTTTCAAAACTGCTCAATCAAAAGTATGGTTTAACTCTGTTAGCTGAATGCTCAGATCAGAAAGAAGTTTCACAGAATGCTTCTGTGTAGTTTATATTTGAATATATTACTTTTTCCACTACTACTCTCTTAGCGCTCCAAATGTCCAGTTGCATTTTCTACAGAAAGAGTGTTCAGATCTGCTCAATCAAAAGTATGGTTTAACTCTGTTAGCTGAATGCACAGATCAGTAAGAAGTTTCACAGAATGATTCTGTGTAGTTTATATTTGGAGACATTCCTTTTTCCACTATTACCCTCTTAGCGCTCCGAATCTCCACTTGCATTTTCTACAGAAAGAGTGTTTCAGAACGACTCAATCAAAACTAAGGTTCAACTCTTTTAGTTGAACAAACAGAACAGAAAGAAGTTTCACACAATTCTTCTGTGTAGTTTTTATTTGTAGACATTCTTTTTCCCAATAGAGGCTTCTTAGCGCTCAGAATGTCCAATTGCAGTTTCTACAGAAAGAGTGTTTCAGAACGGCTCAATCAAAAGTAAGGTTCAACTCTGTTAGTTGAATGCACAGAACAGAAAGAAGTTTCATACAATGCTTCTGTGTAGTTTATATTTGAACATATTCTTTTTTCCACTATTACCCACTTAGCGCTACGAATGTCCAGTTGCATTTTCTACAGACAGAGTGTTTCAAAACTGCTCAATCAAAAGTATGGTTTAACTCTGTTAGCTGAATGCTCAGATCAGAAAGAAGTTTCACAGAATGCTTCTGTGTAGTTTATATTTGAATATATTCCTTTTTCCACTAGTACGCTCTTAGCGCTCCAAATGTCCAGTTGCATTTTCTACAGAAAGAGTGTTCAGATCTGCTCAATCAAAAGTATGGTTTAACTCTGTTAGCTGAATGCACAGATCAGAAAGAAGTTTCACCGAATGATTCTGTGTAGTTTATATTTGAAGACATTCCTTTTTCCACTATTACCCTCTTAGCGCTCCGAATCTCCACTTGCATTTTCTACAAAAAGAGTGTTTCATAACTGCTCAATCAAAAATATGTTTTATCTCTGTTAACTGAATTTACAGATCAGAAATAAGTTTCAGAGAATGCATCTGTGTAGTTTTTATTTGAAGATATTCTTTTTCCCAATGTAGGCCTCTTAGCGCTTAGCATGCCCAATTGGAGTTTCTACAGAAAGAGTGTTTCAGAACGGCTCAATCAAAAGTAAGGTTCAACTCTGTTAGTTGAATGCACAGAACAGAAAGAATTTTCACAGAATGCTACCGTGTAGTTTATATTTGAATATATTCCTTTTTCCACTATTACCCTCTTAGCGCTCCGAATGTCCACTTGCATTTTCTACAGAAAGAGTGTTCAGAACTGCGCAATCAAAAGTGTGGTTTAACTCTGTTAACTTAATGAACATATCAGAAATAAGTTTCACACAATGCTTCTGTGTAGTTTTTATTTGAAGATATTATTTTTCCCAATATAGGCCTCTTAGCGCTCAGAATGTCCAATTGCAGTTTCTACAGAAAGAGTGTTTCAGAAATGCTCAATCAAAAGTAAGGTTCAAATCTGTTAGTTGAATGCACAGAACAGAAAGAAGTTTCATACAATGCTTCTGTGTAGTTTATATTTGAACATATTCTTTTTTCCACTATTACCCACTTAGCGCTACGAATGTCCAGTTGCATTTTCTACAGACAGAGTGTTTCAAAACTGCTCAATCAAAAGTATGGTTTAACTCTGTTAGCTGAATGCTCAGATCAGAAAGAAGTTTCACAGAATGCTTCTGTGTAGTTTATATTTGAATATATTCCTTTTTCCACTACTACTCTCTTAGCGCTCCAAATGTCCAGTTGCATTTTCTACAGAAAGAGTGTTCAGATCTGCTCAATCAAAAGTATGGTTTAACTCTGTTAGCTGAATGCACAGATCAGAAAGAAGTTTCACAGAATGATTCTGTGTAGTTTATATTTGGAGACATTCCTTTTTCCACGATTACCCTCTTAGCGCTCCGAATCTCCACTTGCATTTACTACAGAAAGAGTGTTTCAGAACGGCTCAATCAAAACTAAGGTTCAACTCTTTTAGTTGAACAAACAGAACAGAAAGAAGTTTCACACAATTCTTCTGTGTACTTTTTATTTGTAGACATTCTTTTTCCCAATATAGGCCTCTTAGCGCTCAGAATGTCCAATTGCAGTTTCTACAGAAAGAGTGTTTCAGAACGGCTCAATCAAAAGTAAGGTTCAACTCTGTTAGTTGAATGCACAGAACAGAAAGAAGTTTCATACAATGCTTCTGTGTAGTTTATATTTGAACATATTCTTTTTTCCACTATTACCCACTTAGCGCTACGAATGTCCAGTTGCATTTTCTACAGACAGAGTGTTTCAAAACTGCTCAATCAAAAGTATGGTTTAACTCTGTTAGCTGAATGCTCAGATCAGAAAGAAGTTTCACAGAATGCTTCTGTGTAGTTTATATTTGAATATATTCCTTTTTCCACTACTACGCTCTTAGCGCTCCAAATGTCCAGTTGCATTTTCTACAGAAAGAGTGTTCAGATCTGCTCAATCAAAAGTATGGTTTAACTCTGTTAGCTGAATGCACAGATCAGAAAGAAGTTTCACCGAATGATTCTGTGTAGTTTATATTTGAAGACATTCCTTTTTCCACTATTACCCTCTTAGCGCTCCGAATCTCCACTTGCATTTTCTACAAAAAGTGTGTTTAATAACTGCTCAATCAAAAATATGTTTTATCTCTGTTAACTGAATTTACAGATCAGAAATAAGTTTCAGAGAATGCATCAGTGTAATTTTTATTTGAAGATATTCTTTTTCCCAATGTAGGCCTCTTAGCGCTTAGCATGCCCAATTGGAGTTTCTACAGAAAGAATGTTTCAGAACGGCTCAATCAAAAGTAAGGTTCAACTCTGTTAGTTGAATGCACAGAACAGAAAGAATTTTCACAGAATGCTACCGTGTAGTTTATATTTGAATATATTCCTTTTTCCACTATTACCCTCTTAGCGCTCCGAATGTCCACTTGCATTTTCTACAGAAAGAGTGTTCAGAACTGCGCAATCAAAAGTATGGTTTAACTCTGTTAGCTTAATGAACATATCAGAAATAAGTTTCACACAATGCTTCTGTGTAGTTTTTATTTGAAGATATTATTTTTCCCAATATAGGCCTCTTAGCGCTCAGAATGTCCAATTGCAGTTTCTACAGAAAGAGTGTTTCAGAAATGCTCAATCAAAAGTAAGGTTCAAATCTGTTAGTTGAATGCACAGAACAGAAAGAAGTTTCATACAATGCTTCTGTGTAGTTTATATTTGAACATATTCTTTTTTCCACTATTACCCACTTAGCGCTACGAATGTCCAGTTGCATTTTCTACAGACAGAGTGTTTCAAAACTGCTCAATCAAAAGTATGGTTTAACTCTGTTAGCTGAATGCTCAGATCAGAAAGAAGTTTCACAGAATGCTTCTGTGTAGTTTATATTTGAATATATTCCTTTTTCCACTACTACTCTCTTAGCGCTCCAAATGTCCAGTTGCATTTTCTACAGAAAGAGTGTTCAGATCTGCTCAATCAAAAGTATGGTTTAACTCTGTTAGCTGAATGCACAGATCAGAAAGAAGTTTCACAGAATGATTCTGTGTAGTTTATATTTGGAGACATTCCTTTTTCCACTATTACCCTCTTAGCGCTCCGAATCTCCACTTGCATTTTCTACAGAAAGAGTGTTTCAGAACGGCTCAATCAAAACTAAGGTTCAACTCTTTTAGTTGAACAAACAGAACAGAAAGAAGTTTCACACAATTCTTCTGTGTACTTTTTATTTGTAGACATTCTTTTTCCCAATATAGGCCTCTTAGCGCTCAGAATGTCCAATTGCAGTTTCTACAGAAAGAGTGTTTCAGAACGGCTCAATCAAAAGTAAGGTTCAACTCTGTTAGTTGAATGCACAGAACAGAAAGAAGTTTCATACAATGCTTCTGTGTAGTTTATATTTGAACATATTCTTTTTTCCACTATTACCCACTTAGCGCTACGAATGTCCAGTTGCATTTTCTACAGACAGAGAGTTTCAAAACTGCTCAATCAAAAGTATGGTTTAACTCTGTTAGCTGAATGCTCAGATCAGAAAGAAGTTTCACAGAATGCTTCTGTGTAGTTTATATTTGAATATATTCCTTTTTCCACTACTACGCTCTTAGCGCTCCAAATGTCCAGTTGCATTTTCTACAGAAAGAGTGTTCAGATCTGCTCAATCAAAAGTATGGTTTAACTCTGTTAGCTGAATTCACAGATCAGAAAGAAGTTTCACCGAATGATTCTGTGTAGTTTATATTTGAAGACATTCCTTTTTCCACTATTACCCTCTTAGCGCTCCGAATCTCCACTTGCATTTTCTACAAAAAGTGTGTTTAATAACTGCTCAATCAAAAATATGTTTTATCTCTGTTAACTGAATTTACAGATCAGAAATAAGTTTCAGAGAATGCATCAGTGTAATTTTTATTTGAAGATATTCTTTTTCCCAATGTAGGCCTCTTAGCGCTTAGCATGCCCAATTGGAGTTTCTACAGAAAGAGTGTTTCAGAACGGCTCAATCAAAAGTAAGGTTCAACTCTGTTAGTTGAATGCACAGAACATAAAGGATTTTCACAGAATGCTACTGTGTAGTTTAAATTTGAATATATTCCTTTTTCCACTATTACCCTCTTAGCGCTCCGAATGTCCACTTGCATTTTCTACAGAAAGAGTGTTCAGAACTGCACAATCAAAAGTATGGTTTAACTCTGTTAGCTTAATGAACATATCAGAAATAAGTTTCACACAATGCTTCTGTGTAGTTTTTATTTGAAGATATTATTTTTCCCAACAGAGGGCTCTTAGCGCTCAGAATGTCCAATTGCAGTTTCTACAGAAAGAGTGTTTCAGAAAGGCTCAATCAAAAGTAAGGTTCAACTCTGTTAGTTGAATGCACAGATCAGAAAGAAGTTTCATACAATGCTTCTGTGTAGTTTATATTTGAACATATTCTTTTTTCCACTATTATCCACTTAGCGCTACGAATGTCCAGTTGCATTTTCTACAGACAGAGTGTTTCAAAACTGCTCAATCAAAAGTATGGTTTAACTCTGTTAGCTGAATGCTCAGATCAGAAAGAAGTTTCACAGAATGCTTCTGTGTAGTTTATATTTGAATATATTCCTTTTTCCACTAGTACGCTCTTAGCGCTCCAAATGTCCAGTTGCATTTTCTACAGAAAGAGTGTTCAGATCTGCTCAATCAAAAGTATGGTTTAACTCTGTTAGCTGAATGCACAGATCAGAAAGAAGTTTCACCGAATGATTCTGTGTAGTTTATATTTGAAGACATTCCTTTTTCCACTATTACCCTCTTAGCGCTCCGAATCTCCACTTGCATTTTCTACAAAAAGAGTGTTTCATAACTGCTCAATCAAAAATATGTTTTATCTCTGTTAACTGAATTTACAGATCAGAAATAAGTTTCAGAGAATGCATCTGTGTAGTTTTTATTTGAAGATATTCTTTTTCCCAATGTAGGCCTCTTAGCGCTTAGCATGCCCAATTGGAGTTTCTACAGAAAGAGTGTTTCAGAACGGCTCAATCAAAAGTAAGGTTCAACTCTGTTAGTTGAATGCACAGAACAGAAAGAATTTTAACAGAATGCTACCGTGTAGTTTATATTTGAATATATTCCTTTTTCCACTATTACCCTCTTAGCGCTCCGAATGTCCACTTGCATTTTCTACAGAAAGAGTGTTCAGAACTGCGCAATCAAAAGTGTGGTTTAACTCTGTTAACTTAATGAACATATCAGAAATAAGTTTCACACAATGCTTCTGTGTAGTTTTTATTTGAAGATATTATTTTTCCCAATATAGGCCTCTTAGCGCTCAGAATGTCCAATTGCAGTTTCTACAGAAAGAGTGTTTCAGAAATGCTCAATCAAAAGTAAGGTTCAAATCTGTTAGTTGAATGCACAGAACAGAAAGAAGTTTCATACAATGCTTCTGTGTAGTTTATATTTGAACATATTCTTTTTTCCACTATTACCCACTTAGCGCTACGAATGTCCAGTTGCATTTTCTACAGACAGAGTGTTTCAAAACTGCTCAATCAAAAGTATGGTTTAACTCTGTTAGCTGAATGCTCAGATCAGAAAGAAGTTTCACAGAATGCTTCTGTGTAGTTTATATTTGAATATATTCCTTTTTCCACTACTACTCTCTTAGCGCTCCAAATGTCCAGTTGCATTTTCTACAGAAAGAGTGTTCAGATCTGCTCAATCAAAAGTATGGTTTAACTCTGTTAGCTGAATGCACAGATCAGAAAGAAGTTTCACAGAATGATTCTGTGTAGTTTATATTTGGAGACATTCCTTTTTCCACGATTACCCTCTTAGCGCTCCGAATCTCCACTTGCATTTACTACAGAAAGAGTGTTTCAGAACGGCTCAATCAAAACTAAGGTTCAACTCTTTTAGTTGAACAAACAGAACAGAAAGAAGTTTCACACAATTCTTCTGTGTACTTTTTATTTGTAGACATTCTTTTTCCCAATATAGGCCTCTTAGCGCTCAGAATGTCCAATTGCAGTTTCTACAGAAAGAGTGTTTCAGAACGGCTCAATCAAAAGTAAGGTTCAACTCTGTTAGTTGAATGCACAGAACAGAAAGAAGTTTCATACAATGCTTCTGTGTAGTTTATATTTGAACATATTCTTTTTTCCACTATTACCCACTTAGCGCTACGAATGTCCAGTTGCATTTTCTACAGACAGAGTGTTTCAAAACTGCTCAATCAAAAGTATGGTTTAACTCTGTTAGCTGAATGCTCAGATCAGAAAGAAGTTTCACAGAATGCTTCTGTGTAGTTTATATTTGAATATATTCCTTTTTCCACTACTACGCTCTTAGCGCTCCAAATGTCCAGTTGCATTTTCTACAGAAAGAGTGTTCAGATCTGCTCAATCAAAAGTATGGTTTAACTCTGTTAGCTGAATGCACAGATCAGAAAGAAGATTCACCGAATGATTCTGTGTAGTTTATATTTGAAGACATTCCTTTTTCCACTATTACCCTCTTAGCGCTCCGAATCTCCACTTGCATTTTCTACAAAAAGTGTGTTTAATAACTGCTCAATCAAAAATATGTTTTATCTCTCTTAACTGAATTTACAGATCAGAAATAAGTTTCAGAGAATGCATCAGTGTAATTTTTATTTGAAGATATTCTTTTTCCCAATGTAGGCCTCTTAGCGCTTAGCATGCCCAATTGGAGTTTCTACAGAAAGAGTGTTTCAGAACGGCTCAATCAAAAGTAAGGTTCAACTCTGTTAGTTGAATGCACAGAACAGAAAGAATTTTCACAGAATGCTACCGTGTAGTTTATATTTGAATATATTCCTTTTTCCACTATTACCCTCTTAGCGCTCCGAATGTCCACTTGCATTTTCTACAGAAAGAGTGTTCAGAACTGCGCAATCAAAAGTATGGTTTAACTCTGTTAGCTTAATGAACATATCAGAAATAAGTTTCACACAATGCTTCTGTGTAGTTTTTATTTGAAGATATTATTTTTCCCAATATAGGCCTCTTAGCGCTCAGAATGTCCAATTGCAGTTTCTACAGAAAGAGTGTTTCAGAAATGCTCAATCAAAAGTAAGGTACAAATCTGTTAGTTGAATGCACAGAACAGAAAGAAGTTTCATACAATGCTTCTGTGTAGTTTATATTTGAACATATTCTTTTTTCCACTATTACCCACTTAGCGCTACGAATGTCCAGTTGCATTTTCTACAGACAGAGTGTTTCAAAACTGCTCAATCAAAAGTATGGTTTAACTCTGTTAGCTGAATGCTCAGATCAGAAAGAAGTTTCACAGAATGCTTCTGTGTAGTTTATATTTGAATATATTCCTTTTTCCACTACTACTCTCTTAGCGCTCCAAATGTCCAGTTGCATTTTCTACAGAAAGAGTGTTCAGATCTGCTCAATCAAAAGTATGGTTTAACTCTGTTAGCTGAATGCACAGATCAGAAAGAAGTTTCACAGAATGATTCTGTGTAGTTTATATTTGGAGACATTCCTTTTTCCACTATTACCCTCTTAGCGCTCCGAATCTCCACTTGCATTTTCTACAGAAAGAGTGTTTCAGAACGACTCAATCAAAACTAAGGTTCAACTCTTTTAGTTGAACAAACAGAACAGAAAGAAGTTTCACACAATTCTTCTGTGTAGTTTTTATTTGTAGACATTCTTTTTCCCAATAGAGGCTTCTTAGCGCTCAGAATGTCCAATTGCAGTTTCTACAGAAAGAGTGTTTCAGAACGGCTCAATCAAAAGTAAGGTTCAACTCTGTTAGTTGAATGCACAGAACAGAAAGAAGTTTCATACAATGCTTCTGTGTAGTTTATATTTGAACATATTCTTTTTTCCACTATTACCCACTTAGCGCTACGAATGTCCAGTTGCATTTTCTACAGACAGAGTGTTTCAAAACTGCTCAATCAAAAGTATGGTTTAACTCTGTTAGCTGAATGCTCAGATCAGAAAGAAGTTTCACAGAATGCTTCTGTGTAGTTTATATTTGAATATATTCCTTTTTCCACTAGTACGCTCTTAGCGCTCCAAATGTCCAGTTGCATTTTCTACAGAAAGAGTGTTCAGATCTGCTCAATCAAAAGTATGGTTTAACTCTGTTAGCTGAATGCACAGATCAGAAAGAAGTTTCACCGAATGATTCTGTGTAGTTTATATTTGAAGACATTCCTTTTTCCACTATTACCCTCTTAGCGCTCCGAATCTCCACTTGCATTTTCTACAAAAAGAGTGTTTCATAACTGCTCAATCAAAAATATGTTTTATCTCTGTTAACTGAATTTACAGATCAGAAATAAGTTTCACAGAATGCATCTGTGTAGTTTTTATTTGAAGATATTCTTTTTCCCAATGTAGGCCTCTTAGCGCTTAGCATGCCCAATTGGAGTTTCTACAGAAAGAGTGTTTCAGAACGGCTCAATCAAAAGTAAGGTTCAACTCTGTTAGTTGAATGCACAGAACAGAAAGAATTTTCACAGAATGCTACCGTGTAGTTTATATTTGAATATATTCCTTTTTCCACTATTACCCTCTTAGCGCTCCGAATGTCCACTTGCATTTTCTACAGAAAGAGTGTTCAGAACTGCGCAATCAAAAGTGTGGTTTAACTCTGTTAACTTAATGAACATATCAGAAATAAGTTTCACACAATGCTTCTGTGTAGTTTTTATTTGAAGATATTATTTTTCCCAATATAGGCCTCTTAGCGCTCAGAATGTCCAATTGCAGTTTCTACAGAAAGAGTGTTTCAGAAATGCTCAATCAAAAGTAAGGTTCAAATCTGTTAGTTGAATGCACAGAACAGAAAGAAGTTTCATACAATGCTTCTGTGTAGTTTATATTTGAACATATTCTTTTTTCCACTATTACCCACTTAGCGCTACGAATGTCCAGTTGCATTTTCTACAGACAGAGTGTTTCAAAACTGCTCAATCAAAAGTATGGTTTAACTCTGTTAGCTGAATGCTCAGATCAGAAAGAAGTTTCACAGAATGCTTCTGTGTAGTTTATATTTGAATATATTCCTTTTTCCACTACTACTCTCTTAGCGCTCCAAATGTCCAGTTGCATTTTCTACAGAAAGAGTGTTCAGATCTGCTCAATCAAAAGTATGGTTTAACTCTGTTAGCTGAATGCACAGATCAGAAAGAAGTTTCACAGAATGATTCTGTGTAGTTTATATTTGGAGACATTCCTTTTTCCACGATTACCCTCTTAGCGCTCCGAATCTCCACTTGCATTTACTACAGAAAGAGTGTTTCAGAACGGCTCAATCAAAACTAAGGTTCAACTCTTTTAGTTGAACAAACAGAACAGAAAGAAGTTTCACACAATTCTTCTGTGTACTTTTTATTTGTAGACATTCTTTTTCCCAATATAGGCCTCTTAGCGCTCAGAATGTCCAATTGCAGTTTCTACAGAAAGAGTGTTTCAGAACGGCTCAATCAAAAGTAAGGTTCAACTCTGTTAGTTGAATGCACAGAACAGAAAGAAGTTTCATACAATGCTTCTGTGTAGTTTATATTTGAACATATTCTTTTTTCCACTATTACCCACTTAGCGCTACGAATGTCCAGTTGCATTTTCTACAGACAGAGTGTTTCAAAACTGCTCAATCAAAAGTATGGTTTAACTCTGTTAGCTGAATGCTCAGATCAGAAAGAAGTTTCACAGAATGCTTCTGTGTAGTTTATATTTGAATATATTCCTTTTTCCACTACTACGCTCTTAGCGCTCCAAATGTCCAGTTGCATTTTCTACAGAAAGAGTGTTCAGATCTGCTCAATCAAAAGTATGGTTTAACTCTGTTAGCTGAATGCACAGATCAGAAAGAAGTTTCACCGAATGATTCTGTGTAGTTTATATTTGAAGACATTCCTTTTTCCACTATTACCCTCTTAGCGCTCCGAATCTCCACTTGCATTTTCTACAAAAAGTGTGTTTAATAACTGTTCAATCAAAAATATGTTTTATCTCTGTTAACTGAATTTACAGATCAGAAATAAGTTTCAGAGAATGCATCAGTGTAATTTTTATTTGAAGATATTCTTTTTCCCAATGTAGGCCTCTTAGCGCTTAGCATGCCCAATTGAAGTTTCTACAGAAAGAGTGTTTCAGAACGGCTCAATCAAAAGTAAGGTTCAACTCTGTTAGTTGAATGCACAGAACAGAAAGAATTTTCACAGAATGCTACCGTGTAGTTTATATTTGAATATATTCCTTTTTCCACTATTACCCTCTTAGCGCTCCGAATGTCCACTTGCATTTTCTACAGAAAGAGTGTTCAGAACTGCGCAATCAAAAGTATGGTTTAACTCTGTTAGCTTAATGAACATATCAGAAATAAGTTTCACACAATGCTTCTGTGTAGTTTTTATTTGAAGATATTATTTTTCCCAATATAGGCCTCTTAGCGCTCAGAATGTCCAATTGCAGTTTCTACAGAAAGAGTGTTTCAGAAATGCTCAATCAAAAGTAAGGTTCAAATCTGTTAGTTGAATGCACAGAACAGAAAGAAGTTTCATACAATGCTTCTGTGTAGTTTATATTTGAACATATTCTTTTTTCCACTATTACCCACTTAGCGCTACGAATGTCCAGTTGCATTTTCTACAGACAGAGTGTTTCAAAACTGCTCAATCAAAAGTATGGTTTAACTCTGTTAGCTGAATGCTCAGATCAGAAAGAAGTTTCACAGAATGCTTCTGTGTAGTTTATATTTGAATATATTCCTTTTTCCACTACTACTCTCTTAGCGCTCCAAATGTCCAGTTGCATTTTCTACAGAAAGAGTGTTCAGATCTGCTCAATCAAAAGTATGGTTTAACTCTGTTAGCTGAATGCACAGATCAGAAAGAAGTTTCACAGAATGATTCTGTGTAGTTTATATTTGGAGACATTCCTTTTTCCACTATTACCCTCTTAGCGCTCCGAATCTCCACTTGCATTTTCTACAGAAAGAGTGTTTCAGAACGGCTCAATCAAAACTAAGGTTCAACTCTTTTAGTTGAACAAACAGAACAGAAAGAAGTTTCACACAATTCTTCTGTGTACTTTTTATTTGTAGACATTCTTTTTCCCAATATAGGCCTCTTAGCGCTCAGAATGTCCAATTGCAGTTTCTACAGAAAGAGTGTTTCAGAACGGCTCAATCAAAAGTAAGGTTCAACTCTGTTAGTTGAATGCACAGAACAGAAAGAAGTTTCATACAATGCTTCTGTGTAGTTTATATTTGAACATATTCTTTTTTCCACTATTACCCACTTAGCGCTACGAATGTCCAGTTGCATTTTCTACAGACAGAGAGTTTCAAAACTGCTCAATCAAAAGTATGGTTTAACTCTGTTAGCTGAATGCTCAGATCAGAAAGAAGTTTCACAGAATGCTTCTGTGTAGTTTATATTTGAATATATTCCTTTTTCCACTACTACGCTCTTAGCGCTCCAAATGTCCAGTTGCATTTTCTACAGAAAGAGTGTTCAGATCTGCTCAATCAAAAGTATGGTTTAACTCTGTTAGCTGAATTCACAGATCAGAAAGAAGTTTCACCGAATGATTCTGTGTAGTTTATATTTGAAGACATTCCTTTTTCCACTATTACCCTCTTAGCGCTCCGAATCTCCACTTGCATTTTCTACAAAAAGTGTGTTTAATAACTGCTCAATCAAAAATATGTTTTATCTCTGTTAACTGAATTTACAGATCAGAAATAAGTTTCAGAGAATGCATCAGTGTAATTTTTATTTGAAGATATTCTTTTTCCCAATGTAGGCCTCTTAGCGCTTAGCATGCCCAATTGGAGTTTCTACAGAAAGAGTGTTTCAGAACGGCTCAATCAAAAGTAAGGTTCAACTCTGTTAGTTGAATGCACAGAACATAAAGGATTTTCACAGAATGCTACTGTGTAGTTTAAATTTGAATATATTCCTTTTTCCACTATTACCCTCTTAGCGCTCCGAATGTCCACTTGCATTTTCTACAGAAAGAGTGTTCAGAACTGCACAATCAAAAGTATGGTTTAACTCTGTTAGCTTAATGAACATATCAGAAATAAGTTTCACACAATGCTTCTGTGTAGTTTTTATTTGAAGATATTATTTTTCCCAACAGAGGGCTCTTAGCGCTCAGAATGTCCAATTGCAGTTTCTACAGAAAGAGTGTTTCAGAAAGGCTCAATCAAAAGTAAGGTTCAACTCTGTTAGTTGAATGCACAGATCAGAAAGAAGTTTCATACAATGCTTCTGTGTAGTTTATATTTGAACATATTCTTTTTTCCACTATTATCCACTTAGCGCTACGAATGTCCAGTTGCATTTTCTACAGACAGAGTGTTTCAAAACTGCTCAATCAAAAGTATGGTTTAACTCTGTTAGCTGAATGCTCAGATCAGAAAGAAGTTTCACAGAATGCTTCTGTGTAGTTTATATTTGAATATATTCCTTTTTCCACTAGTACGCTCTTAGCGCTCCAAATGTCCAGTTGCATTTTCTACAGAAAGAGTGTTCAGATCTGCTCAATCAAAAGTATGGTTTAACTCTGTTAGCTGAATGCACAGATCAGAAAGAAGTTTCACCGAATGATTCTGTGTAGTTTATATTTGAAGACATTCCTTTTTCCACTATTACCCTCTTAGCGCTCCGAATCTCCACTTGCATTTTCTACAAAAAGAGTGTTTCATAACTGCTCAATCAAAAATATGTTTTATCTCTGTTAACTGAATTTACAGATCAGAAATAAGTTTCAGAGAATGCATCTGTGTAGTTTTTATTTGAAGATATTCTTTTTCCCAATGTAGGCCTCTTAGCGCTTAGCATGCCCAATTGGAGTTTCTACAGAAAGAGTGTTTCAGAACGGCTCAATCAAAAGTAAGGTTCAACTCTGTTAGTTGAATGCACAGAACAGAAAGAATTTTAACAGAATGCTACCGTGTAGTTTATATTTGAATATATTCCTTTTTCCACTATTACCCTCTTAGCGCTCCGAATGTCCACTTGCATTTTCTACAGAAAGAGTGTTCAGAACTGCGCAATCAAAAGTGTGGTTTAACTCTGTTAACTTAATGAACATATCAGAAATAAGTTTCACACAATGCTTCTGTGTAGTTTTTATTTGAAGATATTATTTTTCCCAATATAGGCCTCTTAGCGCTCAGAATGTCCAATTGCAGTTTCTACAGAAAGAGTGTTTCAGAAATGCTCAATCAAAAGTAAGGTTCAAATCTGTTAGTTGAATGCACAGAACAGAAAGAAGTTTCATACAATGCTTCTGTGTAGTTTATATTTGAACATATTCTTTTTTCCACTATTACCCACTTAGCGCTACGAATGTCCAGTTGCATTTTCTACAGACAGAGTGTTTCAAAACTGCTCAATCAAAAGTATGGTTTAACTCTGTTAGCTGAATGCTCAGATCAGAAAGAAGTTTCACAGAATGCTTCTGTGTAGTTTATATTTGAATATATTCCTTTTTCCACTACTACTCTCTTAGCGCTCCAAATGTCCAGTTGCATTTTCTACAGAAAGAGTGTTCAGATCTGCTCAATCAAAAGTATGGTTTAACTCTGTTAGCTGAATGCACAGATCAGAAAGAAGTTTCACAGAATGATTCTGTGTAGTTTATATTTGGAGACATTCCTTTTTCCACGATTACCCTCTTAGCGCTCCGAATCTCCACTTGCATTTACTACAGAAAGAGTGTTTCAGAACGGCTCAATCAAAACTAAGGTTCAACTCTTTTAGTTGAACAAACAGAACAGAAAGAAGTTTCACACAATTCTTCTGTGTACTTTTTATTTGTAGACATTCTTTTTCCCAATATAGGCCTCTTAGCGCTCAGAATGTCCAATTGCAGTTTCTACAGAAAGAGTGTTTCAGAACGGCTCAATCAAAAGTAAGGTTCAACTCTGTTAGTTGAATGCACAGAACAGAAAGAAGTTTCATACAATGCTTCTGTGTAGTTTATATTTGAACATATTCTTTTTTCCACTATTACCCACTTAGCGCTACGAATGTCCAGTTGCATTTTCTACAGACAGAGTGTTTCAAAACTGCTCAATCAAAAGTATGGTTTAACTCTGTTAGCTGAATGCTCAGATCAGAAAGAAGTTTCACAGAATGCTTCTGTGTAGTTTATATTTGAATATATTCCTTTTTCCACTACTACGCTCTTAGCGCTCCAAATGTCCAGTTGCATTTTCTACAGAAAGAGTGTTCAGATCTGCTCAATCAAAAGTATGGTTTAACTCTGTTAGCTGAATGCACAGATCAGAAAGAAGTTTCACCGAATGATTCTGTGTAGTTTATATTTGAAGACATTCCTTTTTCCACTATTACCCTCTTAGCGCTCCGAATCTCCACTTGCATTTTCTACAAAAAGTGTGTTTAATAACTGCTCAATCAAAAATATGTTTTATCTCTCTTTACTGAATTTACAGATCAGAAATAAGTTTCAGAGAATGCATCAGTGTAATTTTTATTTGAAGATATTCTTTTTCCCAATGTAGGCCTCTTAGCGCTTAGCATGCCCAATTGGAGTTTCTACAGAAAGAGTGTTTCAGAACGGCTCAATCAAAAGTAAGGTTCAACTCTGTTAGTTGAATGCACAGAACAGAAAGAATTTTCACAGAATGCTACCGTGTAGTTTATATTTGAATATATTCCTTTTTCCACTATTACCCTCTTAGCGCTCCGAATGTCCACTTGCATTTTCTACAGAAAGAGTGTTCAGAACTGCGCAATCAAAAGTATGGTTTAACTCTGTTAGCTTAATGAACATATCAGAAATAAGTTTCACACAATGCTTCTGTGTAGTTTTTATTTGAAGATATTATTTTTCCCAATATAGGCCTCTTAGCGCTCAGAATGTCCAATTGCAGTTTCTACAGAAAGAGTGTTTCAGAAATGCTCAATCAAAAGTAAGGTACAAATCTGTTAGTTGAATGCACAGAACAGAAAGAAGTTTCATACAATGCTTCTGTGTAGTTTATATTTGAACATATTATTTTTTCCACTATTACCCACTTAGCGCTACGAATGTCCAGTTGCATTTTCTACAGACAGAGTGTTTCAAAACTGCTCAATCAAAAGTATGGTTTAACTCTGTTAGCTGAATGCTCAGATCAGAAAGAAGTTTCACAGAATGCTTCTGTGTAGTTCATATTTGAATATATTCCTTTTTCCACTACTACTCTCTTAGCGCTCCAAATGTCCAGTTGCATTTTCTACAGAAAGAGTGTTCAGATCTGCTCAATCAAAAGTATGGTTTAACTCTGTTAGCTGAATGCACAGATCAGAAAGAAGTTTCACAGAATGATTCTGTGTAGTTTATATTTGGAGACATTCCTTTTTCCACGATTACCCTCTTAGCGCTCCGAATCTCCACTTGCATTTACTACAGAAAGAGTGTTTCAGAACGGCTCAATCAAAACTAAGGTTCAACTCTTTTAGTTGAAGAAACAGAACAGAAAGAAGTTTCACACAATTCTTCTGTGTAGTTTTTATTTGTAGACATTCTTTTTACCAATATAGGCCTCTTAGCGCTCAGAATGTCCAATTGCAGTTTCTACAGAAAGAGTGTTTCAGAACGGCTCAATCAAAAGTAAGGTTCAACTCTGTTAGTTGAATGCACAGAACAGAAAGATGTTTCATACAATGCTTCTGTGTAGTTTATATTTGAACATATTCTTTTTTCCACTATTACCCACTTAGCGCTACGAATGTCCAGTTGTATTTTCTACAGACAGAGTGTTTCAAAACTGCTCAATCAAAAGTATGGTTTAACTCTGTTAGCTGAATGCTCAGATCAGAAAGAAGTTTCACAGAATGCTTCTGTGTAGTTTATATTTGAATATATTCCTTTTTCCACTACTATGCTCTTAGCGCTCCAAATGTCCAGTTGCATTTTCTACAGAAAGAGTGTTCAGATCTGCTCAATCAAAAGTATGGTTTAACGCTGTTCGCTGAATGCACAGATCAGAAAGAAGTTTCACCGAATGATTCTGTGTAGTTTATATTTGAAGACATTGCTTTTTCCACTATTACCCTCTTAGCGCTCCGAATCTCCACTTGCATTTTCTACAAAAAGAGTGTTTCATAACTGCTCAATCAAAAATATGTTTTATCTCTGTTAACTGAATTTTCAGATCAGAAATAAGTTTCACAGAATGCATCTGTGTAGTTTTTATTTGAAGATATTCTTTTTCCCAATGTAGGCCTCTTAGCGCTTAGCATGTCCAATTGCAGTTTCTACAGAAAGAGTGTTTCAGAACGGCTCAATCAAAAGTAAGGTTCAACTCTGTTAGTTGAATGCACAGAACAGAAAGAATTTTCACAGAATGCTACTGTGTAGTTTATATTTGAATATATTCCTTTTTCCACTATTACCCTCTTAGCGCTCCGAATGTCCACTTGCATTTTCTACAGAAAGAGTGTTCAGAACTGCGCAATCAAAAGTATGGTTTAACTCTGTTAGCTTAATGAACATATCAGAAATAAGTTTCACACAATGCTTCTGTGTAGTTTTTATTTGAAGATATTATTTTTCCCAACAGAGGCCTCTTAGCGCTCAGAATGTCCAATTGCAGTTTCTACAGAAAGAGTGTTTCAGAAAGGCTCAATCAAAAGTAAGGTTCAACTCTGTTAGTTGAATGCACAGATCAGAAGGAAGTTTCATACAATGCTTCTGTGTAGTTTATATTTGAACATATTCTTTTTTCCACTATTATCCACTTAGCGCTACGAATGTCCAGTTGCATTTTCTACAGACAGAGTGTTTCAAAACTGCTCAATCAAAAGTATGGTTTAACTCTGTTAGCTGAATGCTCAGATCAGAAAGAAGTTTCACAGAATGCTTCTGTGTAGTTTATATTTGAATATATTCCTTTTTCCACTACTACTCTCTTAGCGCTCCAAATGTCCAGTTGCATTTTCTACAGAAAGAGTGTTCAGATCTGCTCAATCAAAAGTATGGTTTAACTCTGTTAGCTGAATGCACAGATCAGAAAGAAATTTCACAGAATGATTCTGTGTAGTTTATATTTGGAGACATTCCTTTTTCCACTATTACCCTCTTAGCGCTCCGAATCTCCACTTGCATTTTCTACAGAAAGAGTGTTTCAGAACGGCTCAATCAAAACTAAGGTTCAACTCTTTTAGTTGAACAAACAGAACAGAAAGAAGTTTCACACAATTCTTCTGTGTAGTTTTTATTTGTAGACATTCTTTTTCCCAATATAGGCCTCTTAGCGCTCAGAAAGTCCAATTGCAGTTTCTACAGAAAGAGTGTTTCAGAACGGCTCAATCAAAAGTACGGTTCAACTCTGTTAGTTGAATGCACAGAACAGAAAGAAGTTTCATACAATGCTTCTGTGTAGTTTATATTTGAACATATTCTTTTTTCCACTATTATCCACTTAGCACTACGAATGTCTAGTTGCATTTTCTACAGACAGAGTGTTTCAAAACTGCTCAATCAAAAGTATGGTTTAACTCTGTTAGCTGAATGCACAGATCAGAAAGAAGTTTCACAGAATGATTCTGTGTAGTTTATATTTGGAGACATTCCTTTTTCCACTATTACCCTCTTAGCGCTCCGAATCTGCACTTGCATTTTCTACAGAAAGAGTGTTTCAGAACGGCTCAATCAAAACAAAGGTTCAACTCTTTTAGTTGAACAAACAGAACAGAAAGAAGTTTCACACAATTCTTCTGTGTAGTTTTTATTTGTAGACATTCTTTTTCCCAATATAGGCCTCTTAGCACTCAGAATGTCCAATTGCAGTTTCTACAGAAAGAGTGTTTCAGAACGGCTCAATCAAAAGTAAGGTTCAACTCTGTTAGTTGAATGAACAGAACAGAAAGAAGTTTCATACAATGCTTCTGTGTAGTTTATATTTGAACATATTCTTTTTTCCACTATTACCCACTTAGCGCTACGAATGTCCAGTTGCATTTTCTACAGACAGAGTGTTTCAAAACTGCTCAATCAAAAGTATGGTTTAACTCTGTTAGCTGAATGCTCAGATCAGAAAGAAGTTTCACAGAATGCTTCTGTGTAGTTTATATTTGAATATATTCCTTTTTCCACTACTACGCTCTTAGCGCTCCAAATGTCCAGTTGCATTTTCTACAGAAAGAGTGTTCAGATCTGCTCAATCAAAAGTATGGTTTAACACTGTTCGCTGAATGCACAGATCAGAAAGAAGTTTCACCGAATGATTCTGTGTATTTTATATTTGAAGACATTCCTTTTTCCACTATTACCCTCTTAGCGCTCCGAATCTCCACTTGCATTTTCTACAAAAAGAGTGTTTCATAACTGCTCAATCAAAAATATGTTTTATCTCTGTTAACTGAATTTACAGATCAGAAATAAGTTTCACAGAATGCATCTGTGTAGTTTTTATTTGAAGATATTCTTTTTCCCAATGTAGGCCTCTTAGCGCTTAGCATGTCCAATTGCAGTTTCTACAGAAAGAGTGTTTCAGAACGGCTCAATCAAAAGTAAGGTTCAACTCTGTTAGTTGAATGCACAGAACAGAAAGTATTTTCACAGAATGCTACTGTGTAGTTTATATTTGAATATATTCCTTTTTCCACTATTACCCTCTTAGCGCTCCGAATGTCCACTTGCATTTTCTACAGAAAGAGAGTTCAGAACTGCGCAATCAAAAGTATGGTTTAACTCTGTTAGCTTAATGAACATATCAGAAATAAGTTTCACGCAATGCTTCTGTGTAGTTTTTATTTGAAGATATTATTTTTCCCAATATAGGCCTCTTAGCGCTCAGAATGTCCAATTGCAGTTTCTACAGAAGGAGTGTTTCAGAACGGCTCAATCAAAACTAAGGTTCAACTCTTTTAGTTGAACAAACAGAACAGAAAGAAGTTTCACACAATTCTTCTGTGTAGTTTTTATTTGTTGACATTCTTTTTCCCAATGTAGGCCTCTTAGCGCTCAGAATGTCCAATTGCAGTTTCTACAGAAAGAGTGTTTCAGAACGGCTCAATCAAAAGTAAGGTTCAACTCTGTTAGTTGAATGCACAGAACAGAAAGTATTTTCATTCAATGCTTCTGTGTAGTTTATATTTGAACATATTTTTTTTCCACTATTACCCACTTAGCGCTACGAATGTCCAGTTGCATTTTCTACAGACAGAGTGTTTCAAAACTGCTCATTCCTAAGTATGGTTTAACTCTGTTAGCTGAATGCTCAGATCAGAAAGAAGTTTCACAGAATGCTTCTGTGTAGTTTATATTTGAATATATTCCTTTTTCCACTAGTACGCTCTTAGCGCTCCAAATGTCCAGTTGCATTTTCTACAGAAAGAGTGTTCAGATCTGCTCAATCAAAAGTATGGTTTAACTCTGTTAGCTGAATGCACAGATCAGAAATAAGTTTCAGAGAATGTATCTGTGTAGTTTTTATTTGAAGATATTCTTTATCCCAATGTATGCCTCTTAGCACTTAGCATGTCCAATTGCAGTTTCTACAGAAAGAGTGTTTCAGAACGGCTCCATCAAAAGTAAGGTTCAACTCTGTTAGTTGAATGCACAGAACAGAAAGAATTTTCACAGAATGCTACTGTGTAGTTTATATTTGAATATATTCCTTTTTCCACTATTACCCTCTTAGCGCTCCGAATGTCCACTTGCATTTTCTACAGAAAGAGTGTTCAGAACTGCGCAATCAAAAGTATGGTTTAACTCTGTTAGCTTAATGAACATATCAGAAATAAGTTTCACACAATGCTTCTGTGTAGTTTTTATTTGAAGATATTATTTTTCCCAATATAGGCCTCTTAGCGCTCAGAATGTCCAATTGCAGTTTCTACAGAAAGAGTGTTTCAGAAAGGCTCAATCAAAAGTAAGGTTCAACTCTGTTAGTTGAATGCACAGAACAGAAAGATGTTTCATACAATGCTTCTGTGTAGTTTATATTTGAACATGTTCTTTTTTCCACTATTACCCACTTAGCGCTATGAATGTCCAGTTGCATTTTCTACAGACAGAGTGTTTCAAAACTGCTCAATCAAAAGTATGGTTTAACTCTGTTAGCTGAATGCTCAGATCAGAAAGAAGTTTCACAGAATGCTTCTGTGAAGATATTATTTTTCCCAATATAGGCCTCTTAGCGCTCAGAATGTCCAATTGCAGTTTCTACGGAAAGAGTGTTTCAGAACGGCTCAATCAAAAGTTAGGTTCAACTCTGTTAGTTGAATGCACAGAACAGAAAGAAGTTTCATACAATGCTTCTGTGTAGTTTATATTTGAACATATTCTTTTTTCCACTATTACCTACTTAGCGCTACGAATGTCCAGTTGCATTTTCTACAGACAGAGTGTTTCAAAACTGCTCAATCAAATGTATGGTTTAACTCTGTTAGCTGAATTCTCAGATCAGAAAAAGTTTCACAGAATGCTTCTGTGTAGTTTATATTTGAATATATTCCTTTTTCCACTACTACCCTCTTAGCGCTCCAAATGTCCATTTGCATTTTCTACAGAAAGAGTGTTCAGATCTGCTCAATCAAATATATGGTTTAACTCTGTTACCTGAATGCACAGATCAGAAAGAAGTTTCACAGAATGATTCTGTGTAGTTTATATTTGAAGACATTCCTTTTTCCACTATTACCCTCTTAGCGCTCCGAATCTCCACTTGCATTTTCTACAGAAAGTGTGTTTCAGAACGGCTCAATCAAAACTAAGGTTCAAATCTTTTAGTTGAATGAACAGAACAGAAAGAAGTTTCACAGAATGCTTCTGTGTAGTTTTTATTTGTAGATATTCTTTTTCCCAATATAGGCCTCTTAGCGCTCAGAATGTCCAATTGCAGTTTCTACAGAAAGAGTGTTTCAGAACGGCTCAATCAAAATTAAGGTTCAACCCAGGTAGTTGAATGCACAGAACAGAAAGATGTTTCACAGAATGCTTCTGTGTAGTTTATATTTGAATATATTCCTTTTTCCACTATTACCCTCTTAGCGCTCCGAATGTCCACTTACATTTTCTACAGAAAGAGTGTTCTGAACTGAGCAATCAAAAGTATGGTTTAACTCTGTTAGCTGAATGCACAGATCAGAAATAAGTTTCAGAGAATGTATCTGTGTAGTTTTTATTTGAAGATATTCTTTATCCCAATGTAGGCCTCTTAGCGCTTAGCATGTCCAATTGCAGTTTCTACAGAAAGAGTGTTTCAGAACGGCTCAATCAAAAGTAAGGTTCAACTCTGTTAGTTGAATCCACAGAACAGAAAGAATTTTCACAGAATGCTACTGTGTAGTTTATATTTGAATATATTCCTTTTTCCACTATTACCCTCTTAGGGCTCCGAATGTCCACTTACATTTTCTATAGAAAGAATGTTCTGAACTGAGCATTCAAAAGTATGGTTTAACTCTGTTAGCTGAATGCACATATCAGAAATAAGTTTCAAAGAATGCTTCTGTGTAGTTTTTGTTTGAAGATATTATTATTCCCAATATAGGCCTCTCAGCGCTCAGAATGTCCAATTGCAGTTTCTACAGAAAGGGTGTTTCAGAACGCCTCAATCAAATGTCAGGTTCAACTCTCTTAGTTGAATGCACAGAACAGAAAGTAGTTTCACAGAATGCTTCTGTGTAGTATTTAGTTGAAGATACTACTTTTTGGACTATTACCCACTCAGCGCTCAGAATATCCACTGGCAGTTTCTACACAAAGTTTGTTTCAGAACTGCTCCTTCGAAAGTAAGGCTCAACATTGTTAGTTGAATGCGGAGAACAGAAAGGGGTTTCAGAGAATGCTTCTGTGTAGTTTTTAATTGGAGATATTCCTTTTTCCTCTATTACAATCTTAGCGCTCCCAATGTCCACTTGCATTTTCTACAAAAAGAGTGTTTCATAACTGCTCAATCAAAAATATGGTTTAGCTCTGTTAACTGAATTTACAGATCAGAAATAAGTTTCAGAGAATGTATCTGTGTAGTTTTTATTTGAAGGTATTCTTTATCCCAATGTAGGCCTCTTAGCGCTTAGAATGTCCAATTGCAGTTTCTACAGAAAGAGTGTTTCAGAACGGCTCAATCAAAAGTAAGGTTCAAATCTGTTAGTTGAATGCACAGAACAGAAAGAAGTTTCACAGAATGCTACTGTGTAGTTTATATTTGAATATATTCCTTTTTCCACTATTACCCTCTTAGCGCTCCGAATTTCCACTTGCATTTTCTACAGAAAGAGTGTTCGGAACTGCGCAATCAAAAGTATGGTTTAACTCTGTTAGCTGAATGCACATATCAGAAATAAGTTTCACACAATGCTTCTGTGTAGTTTTTATTTGAAGATATTATTTTTCCCAATATAGGCCTCTTAGCGCTCAGAATGTCCAATTGCAGTTTCTACGGAAAGAGAGTTTCAGAACGGCTCAATCTAAAGTAAGGTTCAGCTGTGTTAGTTGAATGCACAGAACAGAAAGAAGTTTCATACAATGTTTCTGTGTAGTTTATATTTGAACATATTCTTTTTTCCACTATTACCCACTTAGCGCTACGAATGTCCAGTTGCATTTTCTATAGACAGAGTGTTTCAAAACTGCTCAATCAAAAGTCTGGTTTAACTCTGTTAGCTGAATGCTCAGATCAGAAAGAAGTTTCACAGAATGCTTCTGTGTAGTTTATATTGGAATATATTCCTTTTTCCACTACTACCCTCTTAGAGCTCCAAATGTCCAGTTGCATTTTTTACAGAAAGAGTGTTCAGATCTGCTCAATCAAAAGTATAGTTTAACTCTGTTAGCTGAATGCACAGATCAGAAAGAAGTTTCACAGAATGACTCTGTGTAGTTTATATTTGAAGACATTCCTTTTTCCACTATTACCCTCTTAGCGCTCCGAATCTCCACTTGCATTTTCTACAGAAAGAGTGTTTCAGAACGGATCAATCAAAACTAAGGTTCAACCCTTTTAGTTGAATGAACAGAACTGAAAGAAGGTTCACAGAATGCTTCTGTGTAGTTTTTATTTGTAGATATTCTTTTTCCCAATATAGGCCTCTTAGCGCTCAGAATGTCCAATTGCAGTTTCTACAGAAAGAGTGTTTCAGAACGGCTCAATCAAAGTAAGGTTCAACCCTGGTAGTTGAATGCACAGAACAGAAAGAAGTTTCACAGAATGCTTCTGTGTAGTTTATATTTGAATATATTCCTTTTTCCACTATTACCCTCTTAGCGCTCCGAATGTCCACTTGCATTTTCTACAGAAAGAGTGTTCGGAACTGCGCAATCAAAAGTATGGTTTAACTCTGTTAGCTGAATGCACATATCAGAAATAAGTTTCACACAATGCTTCTGTGTAGTTTTTATTTGAAGATATTATTTTTCCCAATATAGGCCTCTTAGCGCTCCGAATGTCCACTTGCATTTTCTACAAAAAGATTGTTTCATAACTCCTCAATCAAAAATATGGTTTAGCTCTGTTAACTGAATTTACAGATCAGAAATAAGTTTCAGAGAATGTATCTGTGTAGTTTTTATTTGAAGATATTCTTTTTCCCAATATAGGCCTCTTAGCGCTTAGAATGTCCAATTGCACTTTCTACAGAAAGAGTGTTTCAGAACGGCTCAATCAAAAGTAAGGTTCAACTCTGTTAGTTCAATGCACAGAACAGAAAGAAGTTTCATACAATGTTTCTGTGTAGTTTATATTTGAACATATTAATTTTTCCACTATTACCCACTTAGCGCTACGAATGTCCAGTTGCATTTTCTACAGACAGAGTGTTTCAAAACTGCTCAATCAAAAGTATGGTTTAACTCTGTTAGCTGAATGCTCAGATCAGAAAGAAGTTTCACAGAATGCTTCTGTGTAGTTTATATTTGAATATATTCCTTTTTCCACTACTACCCTCTTAGCGCTCCAAATGTCCAGTTGCATTTTCTACAGAAAGAGTGTTCAGATCTGCTCAATCAAAAGTATGGTTTAACTCTGTTAGCTGAATGCACATATCAGAAATAAGTTTCAAAGAATGCTTCTGTGTAGTTTTTGTTTGAAGATATTATTATTCCCAATATAGGCCTCTCAGCGCTCAGAATGTCCAATTGCAGTTTCTACAGAAAGGGTGTTTCAGAACGCCTCAATCAAATGTCAGGTTCAACTCTCTTAGTTGAATGCACAGAACAGAAAGTAGTTTCACAGAATGCTTCTGTGTAGTATTTAGTTGAAGATACTACTTTTTGGACTATTACCCACTTAGCGCTCAGAATATCCACTGGCAGTTTCTACACAAAGTTTGTTTCAGAACTGCTCCTTCGAAAGTAAGGCTCAACATTGTTAGTTGAATGCGGAGAACAGAAAGGGGTTTCAGAGAATGCTTCTGTGTAGTTTTTAATTGGAGATATTCCTTTTTCCTCTATTACAATCTTAGCGCTCCCAATGTCCACTTGCATTTTCTACAAAAAGAGTGTTTCATAACTGCTCAATCAAAAATATGGTTTAGCTCTGTTAACTGAATTTACAGATCAGAAATAAGTTTCAGAGAATGTATCTGTGTAGTTTTTATTTGAAGGTATTCTTTATCCCAATGTAGGCCTCTTAGCGCTTAGAATGTCCAATTGCAGTTTCTACAGAAAGAGTGTTTCAGAACGGCTCAATCAAAAGTAAGGTTCAAATCTGTTAGTTGAATGCACAGAACAGAAAGAAGTTTCACAGAATGCTACTGTGTAGTTTATATTTGAATATATTCCTTTTTCCACTATTACCCTCTTAGCGCTCCGAATTTCCACTTGCATTTTCTACAGAAAGAGTGTTCGGAACTGCGCAATCAAAAGTATGGTTTAACTCTGTTAGCTGAATGCACATATCAGAAATAAGTTTCACACAATGCTTCTGTGTAGTTTTTATTTGAAGATATTATTTTTCCCAATATAGGCCTCTTAGCGCTCAGAATGTCCAATTGCAGTTTCTACGGAAAGAGAGTTTCAGAACGGCTCAATCTAAAGTAAGGTTCAGCTGTGTTAGTTGAATGCACAGAACAGAAAGAAGTTTCATACAATGTTTCTGTGTAGTTTATATTTGAACATATTCTTTTTTCCACTATTACCCACTTAGCGCTACGAATGTCCAGTTGCATTTTCTATAGACAGAGTGTTTCAAAACTGCTCAATCAAAAGTCTGGTTTAACTCTGTTAGCTGAATGCTCAGATCAGAAAGAAGTTTCACAGAATGCTTCTGTGTAGTTTATATTGGAATATATTCCTTTTTCCACTACTACCCTCTTAGAGCTCCAAATGTCCAGTTGCATTTTCTACAGAAAGAGTGTTCAGATCTGCTCAATCAAAAGTATAGTTTAACTCTGTTAGCTGAATGCACAGATCAGAAAGAAGTTTCACAGAATGACTCTGTGTAGTTTATATTTGAAGACATTCCTTTTTCCACTATTACCCTCTTAGCGCTCCGAATCTCCACTTGCATTTTCTACAGAAAGAGTGTTTCAGAACGGATCAATCAAAACTAAGGTTCAACCCTTTTAGTTGAATGAACAGAACTGAAAGAAGGTTCACAGAATGCTTCTGTGTAGTTTTTATTTGTAGATATTCTTTTTCCCAATATAGGCCTCTTAGCGCTCAGAATGTCCAATTGCAGTTTCTACAGAAAGAGTGTTTCAGAACGGCTCAATCAAAGTAAGGTTCAACCCTGGTAGTTGAATGCACAGAACAGAAAGAAGTTTCACAGAATGCTTCTGTGTAGTTTATATTTGAATATATTCCTTTTTCCACTATTACCCTCTTAGCGCTCCGAATGTCCACTTGCATTTTCTACAGAAAGAGTGTTCGGTACTGCGCAATCAAAAGTATGGTTTAACTCTGTTAGCTGAATGCACATATCAGAAATAAGTTTCACACAATGCTTCTGTGTAGTTTTTATTTGAAGATATTATTTTTCCCAATATAGGCCTCTTAGCGCTCCGAATGTCCACTTGCATTTTCTACAAAAAGATTGTTTCATAACTCCTCAATCAAAAATATGGTTTAGCTCTGTTAACTGAATTTACAGATCAGAAATAAGTTTCAGAGAATGTATCTGTGTAGTTTTTATTTGAAGATATTCTTTTTCCCAATATAGGCCTCTTAGCGCTTAGAATGTCCAATTGCACTTTCTACAGAAAGAGTGTTTCAGAACGGCTCAATCAAAAGTAAGGTTCAACTCTGTTAGTTCAATGCACAGAACAGAAAGAAGTTTCATACAATGTTTCTGTGTAGTTTATATTTGAACATATTAATTTTTCCACTATTACCCACTTAGCGCTACGAATGTCCAGTTGCATTTTCTACAGACAGAGTGTTTCAAAACTGCTCAATCAAAAGTATGGTTTAACTCTGTTAGCTGAATGCTCAGATCAGAAAGAAGTTTCACAGAATGCTTCTGTGTAGTTTATATTTGAATATATTCCTTTTTCCACTACTACCCTCTTAGCGCTCCAAATGTCCAGTTGCATTTTCTACAGAAAGAGTGTTCAGATCTGCTCAATCAAATGTATAGTTTAACTCTGTTAGCTGAATGCACAGATCAGAAAGAAGTTTCACCGAATGATTCTGTGTAGTTTATATTTGAAGACATTCATTTTTCCACTATTACCCTCTTAGCGCTCCGAATCTCCACTTGCATTTTCTACAGAAAGAGTGTTTCAGAACGGATCAATCAAAACTAAGGTTCAACACTTTTAGTTGAATGAACAGAACAGAAAGAAGTTTCACAGAATGCTTCTGTGTAGTTTTTATTTGTAGATATTCTTTTTCCAAATATAGGCCTCTTAGCGCTCAGAATGTCCAATTGCAGTTTCTACAGAAAGAGTGTTTCAGAACGGCTCAATCAAAATTAAGGTTCAACCCTGGTAGTTGAATGCACAGAACAGAAAGAAGTTTCACAGAATGCTTCTGTGTAGTTTATATTTGAATATATTCCTTTTTCCACTATTACCCTCTTAGCGCTCTGAATGTCCACTTACATTTTCTACAGAAAGAGTGTTCTGAACTGAGCAATCAAAAGTATGGTTTAACTCTGTTAGCTGAATGCACATATCAGAAATAAGTTTCAAACAATGCTTCTTTGTAGTTTTTATTTGAAGATATTATTATTCCCAATATAGGCCTCTCAGCGCTCAGAATGTCCAATTGCAGTTTCTACAGAAAGAGTGTTTCAGAACGCCTCAATCAAATGTCAGGTTCAACTCTCTTAGTTGAATGCACAGAACAGAAAGAAGTTTCACAGAATGCTTCTGTGTAGTATTTAGTTGAAGATACTCCTTTTTGGACTATTACCCACTTAGCGCTCCGAATATCCACTGGCAGTTTCTACACAAAGTGTGTTTCAGAACTGCTCCTTCGAAAGTAAGGCTCAAATCTGTTAGTTGAATGCGGAGAACAGAAAGGGGTTTCAGAGAATGCTTCTGTGTTGTTTTTAATTGGAGATATTACTTTTTCCTCTATTACAATCTTAGCGCTCCGAATGTCCACTTGCATTTTCTACAAAAAGTGTGTTTCATAACTGCTCAATCAAAAATATGGTTTAGCTCTGTTAACTGAATTTACAGATCAGAAATAAGTTTCAGAGAATGTATTTGTGTAGTTTTTATTTGAAGATATTCTTTTTCCCAATGTAGGCCTCTTAGCGCTTAGAATGTCCAATTGCAGTTTCTACAGTAAGAGTGTTTCAGAACGGCTCAATCAAAAGTAAGGTTCAACTCTGTTAGTTGAATGCACAGAACAGAAAGAAGTTTCACAGTATGCTACTGTGTAGTTTATATTTGAACATATTTTTTTTTCCACTATTACCCACTTAGCGCTACGAATGTCCAGTTGCATTTTCTAAAGACAGAGTGTTTCAAAACTGCTCAATCAAAAGTATGGTTTAACTCTGTTAGCTGAATGCTCAGATCAGAAATAAGTTTCACAGAATGCTTCTGTGTAGTTTATATTTGAATATATTCCTTTTTCCACTACTACCCTCTTAGCGCTCCAAATGTCCAGTTGCATTTTCTACAGAAAGAGTGTTCAGATCTGCTCAATCAAATATATAGTTTAAATCTGTTAGCTGAATGCACAGATCAGAAAGAAGTTTCACAGAATGATTCTGTGTAGTTTATATTTGAAGACATTCCTTTTTCCACTATTTCCCTCTTAGCGCTCCGAATCTCCACTTGCATATTCTACAGAAAGAGTGTTTCAGAACGGATCAATCAAAAGTAAGTTTCAACTCTTTTAGTTGAATGAACAGAACAGAAAGAAGTTTCACAGAATGCTTCTGTGTAGTTTTTATTTGTAGATATTCTTTTTCCCAATATAGGCCTCTTAGCGCTCAGAATGTCCAATTGCAGTTTCTACAGAAAGAGTGTTTCAGAACGGCTCAATCAAATGTAAGGTTCAACCCTGGTAGTTGAATGCACAGAACAGAAAGAAGTTTCACAGAATGCTTCTGTGTAGTTTATATTTGAATATATTCCTTTTTCCACTATTACCCTCTTAGCACTCCGAATGTCCACTTGCATTTTCTACAGAAAGAGTGTTCGGAACTGCGCAATCAAAAGTATGGTTTAACTCTGTTAGCTGAATGCACATATCAGAAATAAGTTTCACACAATGCTTCTGTGTAGTTTTTATTTGAAGATATTATTTTTCCCAATATAGGCCTCTTAGCGCTCAGAATGTCCAATTGCAGTTTCTACGGAAAGAGAGTTTCAGAACGGCTCAATCAAAAGTAAGGTTCAACTCTGTTAGTTGAATGCACAGAACAGAAAGAAGTTTCATACAATGTTTCTGTGTAGTTCATATTTGAACATATTGTTTTTTCCACTATTACCCACTTAGCGCTACGAATGTCCAGTTGCATTTTCTACAGACAGAGTGTTTCAAAACTGCTCAATCAAAAGTATGGTTTAACTCTGTTAGCTGAATGCTCAGATCAGAAAGAAGTTTCACAGAATGCTTCTGTGTAGTTTATATTTGAACATATTCCTTTTTCCACTAGTACCCTCTTAGCGCTCCAAATGTCCAGTTGCATTTTCTACAGAAAGAGTGTTCAGATCTGCTCAATCAAATGTATAGTTTAACTCTGTTAGCTGAATGCACAGATCAGAAAGAAGTTTCACAGAATGATTCTGTGTAGTTTATATTTGAAGACATTCCTTTTTCCACTATTACCCTCTTAGCGCTCCGAATCTCCACTTGCATTTTCTACAGAAAGAGTGTTTCAGAACGGCTCAATCAAAACTAAGGTTCAACTCTTTTAGTTGAATGAACAGAACAGAAAGAAGTTTCACAGAATGCTTCTGTGTAGTTTTTATTTGTAGATATTCTTTTTCCCAATGTAGGCCTCTTAGCGCTCAGAATGTCCAATTGCAGTTTCTACAGAAAGAGTGTTTCAGAACGGCTCAATCAAAATTAAGGTTCAACGCTGGTAGTTGAATGCACAGAACAGAAAGAAGTTTCACAGAATGCTTCTGTGTAGTTTATATTTTAATATATTCCTTTTTCCACTATTACCCTCTTAGCGCTCCGAAAGTCCACTTACATTTTCTACAGAAAGAGTGTTCTGAACTGAGCTATCAAAAGTATGGTTTAACTCTGTTAGCTGAATGCACATATCAGAAATAAGTTTCAAACAATGCTTCTGTGTAGTTTTTATTTGAAGATATTATTATTCCCAATATAGGCCTCTCAACGCTCAGAATGTCCAATTGCAGTTTCTACAGAAAGAGTGTTTCAGAACGCCTCAATCAAATGTCAGGTTCAACTCTCTTAGTTGAATACACAGAACAGAAAGAAGTTTCACAGAATGCTTCTGTGTAGTATTTAGTTGAAGATACTCCTTTTTGGACTATTACCCACTTAGCGCTCCATATATCCACTCGCAGTTTCTACACAAAGTGTGTTTCAGAACTGCTCCTTCGAATGTAAGGCTCAACTCTGTTAGTTGAATGCGGAGAACAGAAAGGGGTTTCAGAGAATGCTTCTGTGTAGTTTTTAATTGGAGATATTCCTTTTTCCTCTATTACAATCTTAGCGCTCCCAATGTCCACTTGCATTTTCTACAAAAAGAGTGTTTCATAACTGCTCAATCAAAAATATGGTTTAGCTCTGTTAACAGAATTTACAGATCAGAAATAAGTTTCAGAGAATGTATCTGTGTAGTTTTTATTTGAAGATATACTTTTTCCCAATGTAGGCCTCTTAGCGCTTAGAATGTCCAATTGCAGTTTCTACAGAAAGAGTGTTTCAGAACGGCTCAATCAAAAGTAACGTTCAGCTCTGTTAGTTGAATGCACAGAACAGAAAAAAGTTTCGCAGAATGCTACTGTGTAGTTTATATTTGAATATATTCCTTGTTCAACTATTACCCTCTTAGCTCTCCGAATGTACACTTGCATTTTCTACAGAAAGAGTGTTCGGAACTGCGCAATCAAAGTATGGTTTAACTCTGTTAGCTGAATGCACATATCAGAAATAAGTTTCACACAATGCTTCTGTGTAGTTTTTATTTGAAGATATTCTTTTTCCCAATATAGGCCTCTTAGCGCTCAGAATGTCCAATTGCAGTTTCTACAGAAAGAGTGTTTCAGAACGGCTCAATCAAAAGTAAGGTTCAACCCTGGTAGTTGAATGCACAGAACAGAAAGAAGTTTCACAGAATGCTTCTGTGTAGTTTATATTTGAATATATTCCTTTTTCCACTATTACCCTCTTAGCGCTCCGAATGTCCACTTGCATTTTTTACAGAAAGAGTGTTCTGAACTGCGCAATCAAAAGTATGGTTTAACTCTGTTAGCTGAATGCACTTATCAGAAATAAGTTTCAAACAATGCTTCTGTGTAGTTTTTATTTGAAGATATTATTATTCCCAATATAGGCCTCTTAGCGCTCAGAATGTCCAATTGCAGTTTCTACAGAAAGAGTGTTTCAGAACGGCTCAATCAAAAGTAAGGTTCAACCCTGGTAGTTGAATGCACGGAACAGAAAGTAGTTTCACAGAATGCTTCTGTGTAGTTTATATTTGAATATATTCCTTTTTCCACTATTACCCTCTTAGCGCTCCGAATGTCCACTTATATTTTCTACAGAAAGAGTGTTCTGAACTGAGCAATCAAAAGTATGTTTTAACTCTGTTAGCTGAATGCACATATCAGAAATAAGTTTCAAACAATGCTTCTGTGTAGTTTTTATTTGAAGATATTATTATTCCCAATATAGGCCTCTCAGCGCTCAGAATGTCCAATTGCAGTTTCTACAGAAAGAGTGTTTCAGAACGCCTCAATCAAATGTCAGGTTCAACTCTCTTAGTTGAATGCACAGAACAGAAAGAAGTTTCACAGAATGTTTCTGTGTAGTATTTAGTTGAAGATACTCCTTTTTGGACTATTACCCACTTAGCGCTCCGAATATCCACTGGCAGTTTCTACACAAAGTGTGTTTCAGAACTGCTCCTTCGAAAGTAAGGCTCAACTCTGTTAGTTGAATGCGGAGAACAGAAAGGGGTTTCAGAGAATGCTTATGTGTAGTTTTTAATTGGAGATATTCCTTTTTCCTCTATTACAATCTTAGCGCTCCCAATGTCCACTTGCATTTTCTACAAAAAGAGTGTTTCATAACTGCTCAATCAAAAATATGGTTTAGCTCTGTTAACTGAATTTACAGATCAGAAATAAGTTTCAGAGAATGTATCTGTGTAGTTTTTATTTGAAGATATTCTTTTTCCCAATGTAGGCCTCTTAGCGCTTAGAATGTCCTATTGCAGTTTCTACAGAAAGAGTGTTTCAGAACGGCTCAATCAAAAGTAACGTTCAGCTCTGTTAGTTGAATGCACAGAACAGAAAAAAGTTTCGCAGAATGCTACTGTGTAGTTTATATTTGAATATATTCCTTGTTCCACTATTACCCTCTTAGCTCTCCGAATGTACACTTGAATTTTCTACAGAAAGAGTGTTCGGAACTGCGCAATCAAAGTATGGTTTAACTCTGTTAGCTGAATGCACATATCAGAAATAAGTTTCACACAATGCTTCTGTGTAGTTTTTATTTGAAGATATTCTTTTTCCCAATATAGGCCTCTTAGCGCTCAGAATGTCCAATTGCAGTTTCTACAGAAAGAGTGTTTCAGAACGGCTCAATCAAAAGTAAGGTTCAACCCTGGTAGTTGAATGCACAGAACAGAAAGAAGTTTCACAGAATGCTTCTGTGTAGTTTATATTTGAATATATTCCTTTTTCCACTATTACCCTCTTAGCGCTCCGAATGTCCACTTGCATTTTCTACAGAAAGAGTGTTCGGAACTGCGCAATCAAAAGTATGGTTTAACTCTGTTAGCTGAATGCACATATCAGAAATAAGTTTCACACAATGCTTCTGTGTAGTTTTTATTTGAAGATATTATTTTTCGCAATATAGGCCTCTTAGCGCTCAGAATGTCCAATTGCAGTTTCTACGGAAAGAGAGTTTCAGAACGGCTCAATCAAAAGTAAGGTTCAACTCTGTTAGTTGAATGCACAGAACAGAAAGAAGTTTCATACAATGTTTCTGTGTAGTTCATATTTGAACATATTGTTTTTTCCACTATTACCCACTTAGCGCTACGAATGTCCAGTTGCATTTTCTACAGACAGAGTGTTTCAAAACTGCTCAATCAAAAGTATGGTTTAACTCTGTTAGCTGAATGCTCAGATCAGAAAGAAGTTTCACAGAATGCTTCTGTGTAGTTTATATATGAACATATTCCTTTTTCCACTACTACCCTCTTAGCGCTCCAAATGTCCAGTTGCATTTTCTACAGAAAGAGTGTTCAGATCTGCTCAATCAAATGTATAGTTTAACTCTGTTAGCTGAATGCACAGATCAGAAAGAAGTTTCACAGAATGATTCTGTGTAGTTTATATTTGAAGACATTCCTTTTTCCACTATTACCCTCTTAGCGCTCCGAATCTCCACTTGCATTTTCTACAGAAAGAGTGTTTCAGAACGGCTCAATCAAAACTAAGGTTCAACTCTTTTAGTTGAATGAACAGAACAGAAAGAAGTTTCACAGAATGCTTCTGTGTAGTTTTTATTTGTAGATATTCTTTTTCCCAATGTAGGCCTCTTAGCGCTCAGAATGTCCAATTGCAGTTTCTACAGAAAGAGTGTTTCAGAACGGCTCAATCAAAATTAAGGTTCAACGCTGGTAGTTGAATGCACAGAACAGAAAGAAGTTTCACAGAATGCTTCTGTGTAGTTTATATTTTAATATATTCCTTTTTCCACTATTACACTCTTAGCGCTCCGAAAGTCCACTTACATTTTCTACAGAAAGAGTGTTCTGAACTGAGCTATCAAAAGTATGGTTTAACTCTGTTAGCTGAATGCACATATCAGAAATAAGTTTCAAACAATGCTTCTGTGTAGTTTTTATTTGAAGATATTATTATTCCCAATATAGGCCTCTCAACGCTCAGAATGTCCAATTGCAGTTTCTACAGAAAGAGTGTTTCAGAACGCCTCAATCAAATGTCAGGTTCAACTCTCTTAGTTGAATACACAGAACAGAAAGAAGTTTCACAGAATGCTTCTGTGTAGTATTTAGTTGAAGATACTCCTTTTTGGACTATTACCCACTTAGCGCTCCATATATCCACTCGCAGTTTCTACACAAAGTGTGTTTCAGAACTGCTCCTTCGAATGTAAGGCTCAACTCTGTTAGTTGAATGCGGAGAACAGAAAGGGGTTTCAGAGAATGCTTCTGTGTAGTTTTTAATTGGAGATATTCCTTTTTCCTCTATTACAATCTTAGCGCTCCCAATGTCCACTTGCATTTTCTACAAAAAGAGTGTTTCATAACTGCTCAATCAAAAATATGGTTTAGCTCTGTTAACAGAATTTACAGATCAGAAATAAGTTTCAGAGAATGTATCTGTGTAGTTTTTATTTGAAGATATACTTTTTCCCAATGTAGGCCTCTTAGCGCTTAGAATGTCCAATTGCAGTTTCTACAGAAAGAGTGTTTCAGAACGGCTCAATCAAAAGTAACGTTCAGCTCTGTTAGTTGAATGCACAGAACAGAAAAAAGTTTCGCAGAATGCTACTGTGTAGTTTATATTTGAATATATTCCTTGTTCAACTATTACCCTCTTAGCTCTCCGAATGTACACTTGCATTTTCTACAGAAAGAGTGTTCGGAACTGCGCAATCAAAGTATGGTTTAACTCTGTTAGCTGAATGCACATATCAGAAATAAGTTTCACACAATGCTTCTGTGTAGTTTTTATTTGAAGATATTCTTTTTCCCAATATAGGCCTCTTAGCGCTCAGAATGTCCAATTGCAGTTTCTACAGAAAGAGTGTTTCAGAACGGCTCAATCAAAAGTAAGGTTCAACCCTGGTAGTTGAATGCACAGAACAGAAAGAAGTTTCACAGAATGCTTCTGTGTAGTTTATATTTGAATATATTCCTTTTTCCACTATTACCCTCTTAGCGCTCCGAATGTCCACTTGCATTTTTTACAGAAAGAGTGTTCTGAACTGCGCAATCAAAAGTATGGTTTAACTCTGTTAGCTGAATGCACTTATCAGAAATAAGTTTCAAACAATGCTTCTGTGTAGTTTTTATTTGAAGATATTATTATTCCCAATATAGGCCTCTTAGCGCTCAGAATGTCCAATTGCAGTTTCTACAGAAAGAGTGTTTCAGAACGGCTCAATCAAAAGTAAGGTTCAACCCTGGTAGTTGAATGCACGGAACAGAAAGTAGTTTCACAGAATGCTTCTGTGTAGTTTATATTTGAATATATTCCTTTTTCCACTATTACCCTCTTAGCGCTCCGAATGTCCACTTATATTTTCTACAGAAAGAGTGTTCTGAACTGAGCAATCAAAAGTATGTTTTAACTCTGTTAGCTGAATGCACATATCAGAAATAAGTTTCAAACAATGCTTCTGTGTAGTTTTTATTTGAAGATATTATTATTCCCAATATAGGCCTCTCAGCGCTCAGAATGTCCAATTGCAGTTTCTACAGAAAGAGTGTTTCAGAACGCCTCAATCAAATGTCAGGTTCAACTCTCTTAGTTGAATGCACAGAACAGAAAGAAGTTTCACAGAATGCTTCTGTGTAGTATTTAGTTGAAGATACTCCTTTTTGGACTATTACCCACTTAGCGCTCCGAATATCCACTGGCAGTTTCTACACAAAGTGTGTTTCAGAACTGCTCCTTCGAAAGTAAGGCTCAACTCTGTTAGTTGAATGCGGAGAACAGAAAGGGGTTTCAGAGAATGCTTCTGTGTAGTTTTTAATTGGAGATATTCCTTTTTCCTCTATTACAATCTTAGCGCTCCCAATGTCCACTTGCATTTTCTACAAAAAGAGTGTTTCATAACTGCTCAATCAAAAATATGGTTTAGCTCTGTTAACTGAATTTACAGATCAGAAATAAGTTTCAGAGAATGTATCTGTGTAGTTTTTATTTGAAGATATTCTTTTTCCCAATGTAGGCCTCTTAGCGCTTAGAATGTCCTATTGCAGTTTCTACAGAAAGAGTGTTTCAGAACGGCTCAATCAAAAGTAACGTTCAGCTCTGTTAGTTGAATGCACAGAACAGAAAAAAGTTTCGCAGAATGCTACTGTGTAGTTTATATTTGAATATATTCCTTGTTCCACTATTACCCTCTTAGCTCTCCGAATGTACACTTGAATTTTCTACAGAAAGAGTGTTCGGAACTGCGCAATCAAAGTATGGTTTAACTCTGTTAGCTGAATGCACATATCAGAAATAAGTTTCACACAATGCTTCTGTGTAGTTTTTATTTGAAGATATTCTTTTTCCCAATATAGGCCTCTTAGCGCTCAGAATGTCCAATTGCAGTTTCTACAGAAAGAGTGTTTCAGAACGGCTCAATCAAAAGTAAGGTTCGACCCTGGTAGTTGAATGCACAGAACAGAAAGTGGTTTCACAGAATGCTTCTGTGTAGTTTATATTTGAATATATTCCTTTTTCCACTATTACCCTCTTAGCGCTCCGAATGTCCACTTGCATTTTTTACAGAAAGAGTGTTCGGAACTGCGCAATCAAAAGTATGGTTTAACTCTGTTAGCTGAATGCACATATCAGAAATAAGTTTCAAACAATGCTTCTGTGTAGTTTTTATTTGAAGATATTATTATTCCCAATATAGGCCTCTCAACGCTCAGAATGTCCAATTGCAGTTTCTACAGAAAGAGTGTTTCAGAACGCCTCAATCAAATGTCAGGTTCAACTCTCTTAGTTGAATACACAGAACAGAAAGAAGTTTCACAGAATGCTTCTGTGTAGTATTTAGTTGAAGATACTCCTTTTTGGACTATTACCCACTTAGCGCTCCATATATCCACTCGCAGTTTCTACACAAAGTGTGTTTCAGAACTGCTCCTTCGAATGTAAGGCTCAACTCTGTTAGTTGAATGCGGAGAACAGAAAGGGGTTTCAGAGAATGCTTCTGTGTAGTTTTTAATTGGAGATATTCCTTTTTCCTCTATTACAATCTTAGCGCTCCCAATGTCCACTTGCATTTTCTACAAAAAGAGTGTTTCATAACTGCTCAATCAAAAATATGGTTTAGCTCTGTTAACAGAATTTACAGATCAGAAATAAGTTTCAGAGAATGTATCTGTGTAGTTTTTATTTGAAGATATACTTTTTCCCAATGTAGGCCTCTTAGCGCTTAGAATGTCCAATTGCAGTTTCTACAGAAAGAGTGTTTCAGAACGGCTCAATCAAAAGTAACGTTCAGCTCTGTTAGTTGAATGCACAGAACAGAAAAAAGTTTCGCAGAATGCTACTGTGTAGTTTATATTTGAATATATTCCTTGTTCAACTATTACCCTCTTAGCTCTCCGAATGTACACTTGCATTTTCTACAGAAAGAGTGTTCGGAACTGCGCAATCAAAGTATGGTTTAACTCTGTTAGCTGAATGCACATATCAGAAATAAGTTTCACACAATGCTTCTGTGTAGTTTTTATTTGAAGATATTCTTTTTCCCAATATAGGCCTCTTAGCGCTCAGAATGTCCAATTGCAGTTTCTACAGAAAGAGTGTTTCAGAACGGCTCAGTCAAAAGTAAGGTTCAACCCTGGTAGTTGAATGCACAGAACAGAAAGAAGTTTCACAGAATGCTTCTGTGTAGTTTATATTTGAATATATTCCTTTTTCCACTATTACCCTCTTAGCGCTCCGAATGTCCACTTGCATTTTTTACAGAAAGAGTGTTCTGAACTGCGCAATCAAAAGTATGGTTTAACTCTGTTAGCTGAATGCACTTATCAGAAATAAGTTTCAAACAATGCTTCTGTGTAGTTTTTATTTGAAGATATTATTATTCCCAATATAGGCCTCTTAGCGCTCAGAATGTCCAATTGCAGTTTCTACAGAAAGAGTGTTTCAGAACGGCTCAATCAAAAGTAAGGTTCAACCCTGGTAGTTGAATGCACGGAACAGAAAGTAGTTTCACAGAATGCTTCTGTGTAGTTTATATTTGAATATATTCCTTTTTCCACTATTACCCTCTTAGCGCTCCGAATGTCCACTTATATTTTCTACAGAAAGAGTGTTCTGAACTGAGCAATCAAAAGTATGTTTTAACTCTGTTAGCTGAATGCACATATCAGAAATAAGTTTCAAACAATGCTTCTGTGTAGTTTTTATTTGAAGATATTATTATTCCCAATATAGGCCTCTCAGCGCTCAGAATGTCCAATTGCAGTTTCTACAGAAAGAGTGTTTCAGAACGCCTCAATCAAATGTCAGGTTCAACTCTCTTAGTTGAATGCACAGAACAGAAAGAAGTTTCACAGAATGCTTCTGTGTAGTATTTAGTTGAAGATACTCCTTTTTGGACTATTACCCACTTAGCGCTCCGAATATCCACTGGCAGTTTCTACACAAAGTGTGTTTCAGAACTGCTCCTTCGAAAGTAAGGCTCAACTCTGTTAGTTGAATGCGGAGAACAGAAAGGGGTTTCAGAGAATGCTTCTGTGTAGTTTTTAATTGGAGATATTCCTTTTTCCTCTATTACAATCTTAGCGCTCCCAATGTCCACTTGCATTTTCTACAAAAAGAGTGTTTCATAACTGCTCAATCAAAAATATGGTTTAGCTCTGTTAACTGAATTTACAGATCAGAAATAAGTTTCAGAGAATGTATCTGTGTAGTTTTTATTTGAAGATATTCTTTTTCCCAATGTAGGCCTCTTAGCGCTTAGAATGTCCAATTGCAGTTTCTACAGAAAGAGTGTTTCAGAACGGCTCAATCAAAAGTAACGTTCAGCTCTGTTAGTTGAATGCACAGAACAGAAAAAAGTTTCGCAGAATGCTACTGTGTAGTTTATATTTGAATATATTCCTTGTTCCACTATTACCCTCTTAGCTCTCCGAATGTACACTTGAATTTTCTACAGAAAGAGTGTTCGGAACTGCGCAATCAAAGTATGGTTTAACTCTGTTAGCTGAATGCACATATCAGAAATAAGTTTCACACAATGCTTCTGTGTAGTTTTTATTTGAAGATATTCTTTTTCCCAATATAGGCCTCTTAGCGCTCAGAATGTCCAATTGCAGTTTCTACAGAAAGAGTGTTTCAGAACGGCTCAATCAAAAGTAAGGTTCAACCCTGGTAGTTGAATGCACAGAACAGAAAGAAGTTTCACAGAATGCTTCTGTGTAGTTTATATTTGAATATATTCCTTTTTCCACTATTACCCTCTTAGCGCTCCGAATGTCCACTTGCATTTTTTACAGAAAGAGTGTTCTGAACTGCGTAATCAAAAGTATGGTTTAACTCTGTTAGCTGAATGCACATATCAGAAATAAGTTTCACACAATGCTTCTGTGTAGTTTTTATTTGAAGATATTATTATTCCCAATATAGGCCTCTCAGCGCTCAGAATGTCCAATTGCAGTTTCTACAGAAAGAGTGTTTCAGAACGCCTCAATCAAATGTCAGGTTCAACTCTCTTAGTTGAATGCACAGAACAGAAAGAAGTTTCACAGAATGCTTCTGTGTAGTATTTAGTTGAAGATACTCCTTTTTGGACTATTACCCACTTAGCGCTCCGAATATCCACTGGCAGTTTCTACACAAAGTGTGTTTCAGAACTGCTCTTTGAAAGTAAGGCTCAACTCTGTTAGTTGAATGCGGAGAACAGAAAGGGGTTTCAGAGAATGCTTCTGTGTAGTTTTCAATTGGAGATATTCCTTTTTCCTCTATTACAAACTTTGCGCTCCGAATGTCCACTTGCATTTTCTACAAAAAGAGTGTTTCATAACTGCTCAATCAAAAATATGGTTTAGCTCTGTTGACTGAATTTACAGATCAGAAATAAGTTTCAGAGAATGTATCTGTGTAGTTTTTATTTGAAGATATTCTTTTTCCCAATGTAGGCCTCTTAGCGCTTAGAATGTCCAATTGCAGTTTCTACAGAAAGAGTGTTTCAGAACGGCTCAATCAAAAGTAAGGTTCAACTCTGTTAGTTGAATGCACAGAACAGAAAGACGTTTCATACAATGTTTCTGTGTAGTTTATATTTGAACATATCCTTTTTTCCACTATTACCCACTTAGCGCTACGAATGTCCAGTTGCATTTTCTACAGACAGAGTGTTTCAAAACTGCTCAATCAAAAGTATGGTTTAACTCTGTTAGCTGAATGCTCAGATCAGAAAGAAGTTTCACAGAATGCTTCTGTGTAGTTTATATTTGAATATATTCCTTTTTCCACTACTACCCTCTTAGCGCTCCAAATGTCCAGTTGCATTTTCTACAGAAAGAGTGTTCAGATCTGCTCAATCAAAAGTATGGTTTAACTCTGTTACCTGAACGCACAGATCAGAAAGAAGTTTCACAGAATGATTCTATGTATTTTATATTTGAAGACATTCCTTTTTCCACTATTACCCTCTTAGCGCTCCGAATGTCCACTTGCATTTTCTACAGAAAGAGTGTTCGGAACTGCGCAATCAAAAGTATGGTTTAACTCTGTTAGCTGAATGCACATATCAGAAATAAGTTTCACACAATGCTTCTGTGTAGTTTTTATTTGAAGATATTATTTTTCCCAATATAGGCCTCAGCGCTCAGAATGTCCAATTGCAGTTTCTACGGAAAGAGAGTTTCAGAACGGCTCAATCAAAAGTAAGGTTCAACTCTGTTAGTTGAATGCACAGAACAGAAAGAAGTTTCATACAATGTTTCTGTGTAGTTTATATTTGAACATATTATTTTTTCCACTATTACCCACTTAGTGCTACGAATGTCCAGTTGCATTTTCTAAAGACAGAGTGTTTCAAAACTGCTCAATCAAAAGTATGGTTTAACTCTCTTAGCTGAATGCTCAGATCAGAAAGAAGTTTCACAGAATGCTTCTGTGTAGTTTATATTTGAATATATTCCTTTTTCCACTACTACCCTCTTAGCACTCCAAATGTCCAGTTGCATTTTCTACAGAAAGAGTGTTCAGATCTGCTCAATCAAATGTATAGTTTAAATCTGTTAGCTGAATGCACAGATCAGAAAGAAGTTTCACAGAATGATTCTGTGTAGTTTATATTTGAAGACATTCCTTTTTCCACTATTACCCTCTTAGCGCTCCGAATCTCCACTTGCATTTTCTACAGAAAGAGTGTTTCAGAACGGATCAATCAAAACTAAGGTTCAACTCTTTTAGTTGAATGAACAGAACAGAAAGAAGTTTCACAGAATGCTTCTGTGTAGTTTTTATTTGTAGATATTCTTTTTCCCAATATAGGCCTCTTAGCGCTCAGAATGTCCAATTGCAGTTTCTACAGAAAGAGTGTTTCAGAACGGCTCAATCAAAAGTAAGGTTCAACTCTGTTAGTTGAATGCACAGAACAGAAAGAAGTTTCACAGAATGCTTCTGTGTAGTTCATATTTGAATATATTCCTTTTTCCACTATTACCCTCTTAGCGCTCCGAATGTCCACTTGCATTTTCTACAGAAAGAGTGTTCGGAACTGCGCAATCAAAAGTATGGTTTAACTCTCTTAGCTGAATGCACATATCAGAAATAAGTTTCACACAATGCTTCTGTGTAGTTTTTATTTGAAGATATTATTTTTCCCAATATAGGCCTCTTAGCGCTCAGAATGTCCAATTGCAGTTTCTACGGAAAGAGAGTTTCAGAACGGCTCAATCAAAAGTAAGGTTCAACTCTGTTAGTTGAATGCACAGAACAGAAAGAAGTTTCATACAATGTTTCTGTGTAGTTCATATTTGAACATATTGCTTTTTCCACTATTACCCACTTAGCGCTACGAATGTCCAGTTGCATTTTCTACAGACAGAGTGTTTCAAAACTGCTCAATCAAATGTATGGTTTAACTCTGTTAGCTGAATGCTCAGATCAGAAAGAAGTTTCACAGAATGCTTCTGTGTAGTTTATATTTGAATATATTCCTTTTTCCACTACTACCCTCTTAGCGCTCCAAATGTCCAGTTGCATTTTCTACAGAAAGAGTGTTCAGATCTGCTCAATCAAATGTATAGTTTAACTCTGTTAGCTGAATGCACAGATCAGAAAGAAGTTTCACAGAATGATTCTGTGTAGTTTATATTTGAAGACATTCCTTTTTCCACTATTACCCTCTTAGCGCTCCGAATCTCCACTTGCATTTTCTACAGAAAGAGTGTTTCAGAACGGCTCAATCAAAACTAAGGTTCAACTCTTTTAGTTGAATGAACAGAACAGAAAGAAGTTTCACAGAATGCTTCTGTGTAGTTTTTATTTGTAGATATTCTTTTTCCCAATGTAGGCCTCTTAGCGCTCAGAATGTCCAATTGCAGTTTCTACAGAAAGAGAGTTTCAGAACGGCTCAATCAAAAGTAAGGTTCAACCCTGGTAGTTGAATGCACAGAACAGAAAGTGGTTTCACAGAATGCTTCTGTGTAGTTTATATTTGAATATATTCCTTTTTCCACTATTACCCTCTTAGCGCTCCGAATGTCCACTTGCATTTTTTACAGAAAGAGTGTTCGGAACTGCGCAATCAAAAGTATGGTTTAAATCTGTTAGCTGAATGCACATATCAGAAATAAGTTTCAAACAATGCTTCTGTGTAGTTTTTATTTGAAGATATTATTTTTCCCAATATAGGCCTCTTAGCGCTCAGAATGTCCAATTGCAGTTTCTACAGAAAGAGTGTTTCAGAACGGCTCAATCAAAATTAAGGTTCAACGCTGGTAGTTGAATGCACAGAACAGAAAGAAGTTTCACAGAATGCTTCTGTGTAGTTTATATTTTAATATATTCCTTTTTCCACTATTACCCTCTTAGCGCTCCGAAAGTCCACTTACATTTTCTACAGAAAGAGTGTTCTGAACTGAGCAATCAAAAGTATGGTTTAACTCTGTTAGCTGAATGCACATATCAGAAATAAGTTTCAAACAATGCTTCTGTGTAGTTTTTATTTGAAGATATTATTATTCCCAATATAGGCCTCTCAACGCTCAGAATGTCCAATTGCAGTTTCTACAGAAAGAGTGTTTCAGAACGCCTCAATCAAATGTCAGGTTCAACTCTCTTAGTTGAATACACAGAACAGAAAGGAGTTTCACAGAATGCTTCTGTGTAGTATTTAGTTGAAGATACTCCTTTTTGGACTATTACCCACTTAGCGCTCCGAATATCCACTGGCAGTTTCTACACAAAGTGTGTTTCAGAACTGCTCCTTCGAATGTAAGGCTCAACTCTGTTTGTTGAATGCGGAGAACAGAAAGGGGTTTCAGAGAATGCTTCTGTGTAGTTTTTAATTGGAGATATTCCTTTTTCCTCTATTACAATCTTAGCGCTCCCAATGTCCACTTGCATTTTCTACAAAAAGAGTGTTTCATAACTGCACAATCAAAAATATGGTTTAGCTCAGTTAACTGAATTTACAGATCAGAAATAAGTTTCAGAGAATGTATCTGTGTAGTTTTTATTTGAAGATATTCTTTTTCCCAATGTAGGCCTCTTAGCGCTTAGAATGTCCAATTGCAGTTTCTACAGAAAGAGTGTTTCAGAACGGCTCAATCAAAAGTAACGTTCAGCTCTGTTAGTTGAATGCACAGAACAGAAAAAAGTTTCGCAGAATGCTACTGTGTAGTTTATATTTGAATATATTCTTTGTTCCACTATTACCCTCTTAGCGCTCCGAATGTCCACTTGCATTTTCTACAGAAAGAGTGTTCGGAACTGCGCAATCAAAAGTATGGTTTAACTCTGTTAGCTGAATGCGCATATCAGAAATAAGTTTCACACAATGCTTCTGTGTAGTTTTTATTTGAAGATATTATTTTTCCCAATATAGGCCTCTTAGCGCTCAGAATGTCCAATTGCAGTTTCTACGGAAAGAGTGTTTCAGAACGGCTCAATCAAAAGTAAGGTTCAACTCTGTTAGTTGAATGCACAGAACAGAAAGAAGTTTCATACAATGTTTCTGTGTAGTTTATATTTGAACATATTATTTTTTCCACTATTACCCACTTAGCGCTACGAATGTCCAGTTGCATTTTCTAAAGACAGAGTGTTTCAAACTGCTCAAACAAAAGTATGGTTTAACTCTGTTAGCTGAATGCTCAGATCAGAAAGAAGTTTCACTGAATGCTTCTGTGTAGTTTATATTTGAATATATTCCTTTTTCCTCTACTACCCTCTTAGCGCTCCAAATGTCCAGTTGCATTTTCTACAGAAAGAGTGTTCAGATCTGCTCAATCAAAAGTATAATTTAACTCTGTTAGCTGAATGCACAGATCGGAAAGAAGTTTCACAGAATGATTCTGTGTAGTTTATATTTGAAGACATTCCTTTTTCCACTATTACCCTCTTAGCGCTCCGAATCTCCACTTGCATTTTCTACAGAAAGAGTGTTTCAGAACGGATCAATCAAAACTAAGGTTCAACTCTTTTAGTTGAATGAACAGAACAGAAAGAAGTTTCACAGAATGCTTCTGTGTAGTTTTTATTTGTAGATATTCTTTTTCCCAATATAGGCCTCTTAGCGCTCAGAATGTCCAATTGCAGTTTCTACAGAAAGAGTGTTTCAGAACGGCTCAATCAAAAGTAAGGTTCAACCCTGGTAGTTGAATGCACAGAACAGAAAGAAGTTTCACAGAATGCTTCTGTGTAGTTTATATTTGAATATATTCCTTTTTCCACTATTACCCTCTTAGCGCTCCGAATGTCCACTTGCATTTTCTACAGAAAGAGTGTTCGGAACTGCGCAATCAAAAGTATGGTTTAACTCTGTTAGCTGAATGCACATATCAGAAATAAGTTTCACACAATGCTTCTGTGTAGTTTTTATTTGAAGATATTATTTTTCCCAATATAGGCCTCTTAGCGCTCAGAATGTCCAATTGCAGTTTCTACGGAAAGAGTGTTTCAGAACGGCTCAATCAAAAGTAAGGTTCAACTCTGTTAGTTGAATGCACAGAACAGAAAGAAGTTTCATACAATGCTTCTGTGTAGTTTATATTTGAACATATTCTTTTTTCCACTATTACCCACTTAGCACTACGAATGTCCAGTTGCATTTTCTACAGACAGAGTGTTTCAAAACTGCTCAATCAAAAGTATTGTTTAACTCTGTTAGCTGAATGCTCAGATCAGAAAAAGTTTCACAGAATGCTTCTGTGTAGTTTATATTTGAATATATTCCTTTTTCCACTACTACACTCTTAGCGCTCCAAATGTCCAGTTGCATTTTCTACAGAAAGAGTGTTCAGATCTGCTGAATCAAAAGTATGTTTTAATTCTGTTACCTGAATGCACAGATCAGAAAGAAGTTTCACAGAATGATTCTGTGTAGTTTATATTTGAAGACATTCCTTTTTCCACTATTACCATCTTTGCGCTCCGAATCTCCACTTGCATTTTCTACAGAAAGAGTGTTTCATAACGGCTCAATCAAAACTAAGCTTCAACTCTTTTAGTTGAATGAACAGAACAGAACGAAGTTTCACAGAATGCTTCTGTGTAGTTTTTATTTGTAGATATTCTTTTTCCCAATATAGGCCTCTTAGCGCTCAGAATGTCAAATTGCAGTTTCTACAGAAAGAGTGTTTCAGAACGGCTCAATCAAAAGTAAGGTTCAACCCTGGTATTTGAATGCACAGAACAGAAAGAAGTTTCACAGAATGATTCTGTGTAGTTTATATTTGAATATATTCCTCTTTCCACTATTACCCTCTTAGCGCTCCGAATGTCCACTTGCATTTTCTACAGAAAGAGTGTTCGGAACTGCGCAATCAAAAGTATGGTTTAACTCTCGTAGCTGAATGCACATATCAGAAATAAGTTTCACACAATGCTTCTGTGTAGTTTTTATTTGAAGATATTATTTTTCCCAATATAGGCCTCTTAGCGCTCAGAATGTCCAATTGCAGTTTCTACGGAAAGAGAGTTTCAGAACGGCTCAATCAAATGTAAGGTTTAACTCTGTTAGTTGAATGCACAGAACAGAAAGAAGTTTCATACAATGTTTCTGTGTAGTTCATATTTGAACATATTGTTTTTTCCACTATTACCCACTTAGCGCTACGAATGTCCAGTTGCATTTTCTACAGACAGAGTGTTTCAAAACTACTCAATCAAATGTATGGTTTAACTCTGTTAGCTGAATGCTCAGATCAGAAAGAAGTTTCACAGAATGCTTCTGTGTAGTTTATATTTGAATATATTCCTTTTTCCACTACTACCCTCTTAGCGCTCCAAATGTCCAGTTGCATTTTCTACAGAAAGAGTGTTCAGATCTGCTCAATCAAATGTATAGTTTAACTCTGTTAGCTGAATGCACAGATCAGAAAGAAGTTTCACAGAATGATTCTGTGTAGTTTATATTTGAAGACATTCCTTTTTCCACTATTACCCTCTTAGCGCTCCGAATCTCCACTTGCATTTTCTACAGAAAGAGTGTTTCAGAACGGCTCAATCAAAACTAAGGTTCAACTCTTTTAGTTGAATGAACAGAACAGAAAGAAGTTTCACAGAATGCTTCTGTGTAGTTTTTATTTGTAGATATTCTTTTTCCCAATGTAGGCCTCTTAGCGCTCAGAATGTCCAATTGCAGTTTCTACAGAAAGAGTGTTTCAGAACGGCTCAATCAAAAGTAAGGTTCAACCCTGGTAGTTGAATGCACAGAACAGAAAGTGGTTTCACAGAATGCTTCTGTGTAGTTTATATTTGAATATATTACTTTTTCCACTATTACCCTCTTAGCGCTCCAAATGTCCAGTTGCATTTTCTACAGAAAGAGTGTTCAGATCTGCTCAATCAAAAGTATGGTTTAACTCTGTTACCTGAATGCACAGATCAGAAAGAAGTTTCACAGAATGATTCTATGTATTTTATATTTGAAGACATTCCTTTTTCCACTATTACCCTCTTAGCGCTCCGAATCTCCACTTGCATTTTCTACAGAAAGAGTGTTTCAGAACGGCTCAATCAAAACTAAGGTTCAACTCTTTTAGTTGAATGAACAGAACAGAAAGAAGTTTCACAGAATGCTTCTGTGTAGTTTTTATTTTTAGATATTCTTTTTCCCAATATAGGCCTCTTAGCACTCAGAATGTCCAATTGCAGTTTCTACAGAAAGAGTGTTTCAAAACGGCTCAATCAAAATTAAGGTTCAAACCTGGTAGTTGAATGCACAGAACAGAAAGAAATTTCACAGAATGCTTCTGTGTAGTTTATATTTGAATATATTCCTTTTTCCACTATTACCCTCTTAGCGCTCCGAATGTCCACTTGCATTTTTTACAGAAAGAGTGTTCTGAACTGCGCAATCAAAAGTATGGTTTAACTCTGTTAGCTGAATGCACATATCAGAAATAAGTTTCAAACAATGCTTCTGTGTAGTTTTTATTTGAAGATATTATTATTCCCAATATAGGCCTCTCAACGCTCAGAATGTCCAATTGCAGTTTCTACAGAAAGAGTGTTTCAGAACGCCTCAATCAAATGTCAGGTTCAACTCTCTTAGTTGAATACACAGAACAGAAAGAAGTTTCACAGAATGCTTCTGTGTAGTATTTAGTTGAAGATACTAATTTTTGGACTATTACCCACTTAGCGCTCCGAATATCCACTGGCAGTTTCTACAAAAAGTGTGTTTCAGAACTGCTCCTTCAAAAGTAAGGCTCAACTCTGTTAGTTGAATGCAGAGAACAGAAAGGGGTTTCAGAGAATACTTCTGTGTAGTTTTTAATTGGAGATATTCCTTTTTCCCCTATTACAATCTTAGCGCTCCGAATGTCCACTTGCATTTTCTACAAAAAGAGTGTTTCATAACTGCTCAATCAAAAATATGTTTTAGCTCTGTTAACTGAATTTACAGATCAGAAATAAGTTTCACAGAATGCATCTGTGTAGTTTTTATTTGAAGATATTCTTTTTCCCAATGTAGGCCTCTTAACGCTTAGAATGTCCAATTGCAGTTTCTACAGAAAGAGTGTTTCAGAACGGCTCAATCAAAAGTAAGGTTCAACACTGTTAGTTGAATGCACAGAAGAGAAAGAAGTTTCACAGAATGCTACTGTGTAGTTTATATTTGAATATATCCCTTTTAGCACTATTACCCTCTTAGCGCTCCGAATGTCCACTTGCATTTTCTACAGAAAGAGTGTTCTGAACTGCGCAATCAAAAGTATGGTTTAACTCTGTTAGCTGAATGCACATATCAGAAATAAGTTTCAAACAATGCTTCTGTGTAATTTTTATTTGAAGATATTACTTTTCCCAATATAGGCCTCTTAGCGCTCAGAATGTCCAATTGCAGTTTCTACAGAAAGAGTGTTTCAGAACGGCTCAATCAAATATAAGGTTCAACTCTCTTAGTTGAATGCACAGAACAGAAAGAAGTTTCACTGAATGCTTCTGTGTAGTATTTAGTTGAAGATACTCCTTTTTGGACTCTTACACACTTAGCGCTCCGAATATCCACTGGCAGTTTCTACACAAAGAGTGTTTCAGAACTGCTCCTTCAAAAGTAAGGCTCAACTCTGTTAGTTGAATTCGGAGAACAGAAAGGGGTTTCAGAGAATGCTTCTCTGTAGTTTTTAATTGGAGATATCCCTTTTTCCTCTATTACAATCTTAGTGCTCCTAATGTCCACTTGCATTTTCTACAAAAAGATTGTTTCATAACTGCTCAATCAAAAACATGGTTTCGCTCTGTTAACTGAATTTACAGATCAGAAATAAGTTTCACAGAATGCATCTGTGTAGTTTTTATTTGAAGATATTCTTTTTCCCAGTGTAGGCCTCTTAGCGCTTAGAATGTCCAATTGCAGTTTCTACAAAAAGAATGTTTCACAACGGCTCATTCAAAAGTAAGGTTCAACTCTGTCAGTTGAATGCACAGAACAGAAAGAAGTTTCACAGAATGCTACTGTGTAGTTTATATTTGAATATATTCCTTTTTCCACTATTACCCTCTTAGCGCTCCGAATGTCCACTAGCATTTTCTACAGAAAGAGTGTTCGGAACTGCGCAATCAAAAGTATGGTTTAACTCTGTTAGCTGAATGCACACATCAGAAATAAGTTTCACACAATGCTTCTATATAGTTTTTAATTGAAGATATTATTTTTCCCAATATAGGCCTCTTAGCACTCAGAATGTCCAATTGCAGTTTCTACAGAAAGAGTGTTCCAGAACGGCTCAATCAAAAGTAAGGTTCAACTCTGTTAGCTGAATGCACAGAACAGTTAGATGTTTCATACAATGCTTCTGTGTAGTTTATATTTGAACATATTCTTTTTTCCACTATTACCCACTTAGCGCTACGAATGTCCAGTTGCATTTTCTACAGACACAGTGTTTCAAAACTGCTCAATCAAAAGTATGGTTTAACTCTGTTAGCTGAATGCTCAGATCAGAAAGAAGTCTCACAGAATGCTTCTGTGTAGTTTATATTTGAATATATTCCTTTTTCCACTACTACCCTCTTAGCGCTCCAAATGTCCAGTTGCATTTTCTACAGAAAGAGTGTTCAGATCTGCTCTATCAAAAGTATGGTTTAACTCTGTTAGCTGAATGCACAGATCAGAAAGAAGTTTCACAGAATGATTCTGTGTAGTTTATATTTGAGGACATTACTTTTTCCACTATTACCCTCTTAGCGCTCCGAATCTCCACTTGCATTTTCTACAGAAAGAGTGTTTCAGAACGGCTCAATCAAAACTAAGGTTCAAATCTTTTAGTTGAATGAACAGAACAGAAAGAAGTTTCACAGAATGCTTCTGTGTAGTTTTTATTTGTAGATATTCTTTTTCCCAATATAGGCCTCTAAGCGCTCAGAATGTCCAATTGCAGTTTCTACAGAAAGAGTGTTTCAGAACGGCTCAATCAAAAGTAAGGTTCAACCCTGGTAGTTGAATGCACAGAACAGAAGGAAGTTTCACAGAATGCTTCTGTGTAGTTTATATTTGAATATATTCATTTTTCCACTATTACCCTCTTAGCGCTCCAAATGTCCACTTGCATTTTCTACACAAAGAGTGTTCTGAACTGCGCAATCAAAAGTATGGTATAACTCTGTTACCTGAATGCACATATCAGAAATAACTTTCAAACAATGCTTCTGTGTAGTTTTTATTTGAAGATATTATTTTTCCCAATATATGCCTCTTAGCGCTCAGAATGTCTAGTAGCAGTTTCTACAGAAAGAGTGTTTCAGAACGGCTCAATCAAATGTCAGGTTCAACTTTCTTAGTTGAATGCACAGAACAGAAAGAAGTTTCACAGAATGCTTCTGTGTAGTATTTAGTTGAAGATACTACTTTTTGGACTATTACCCACTTAGCGCTCCGAATATCCACTGGCAGTTTCTACACAAAGTGTGTTTCAGAACTGCTCCTTCAAAAGTAAGGCTAAACTCTGTTAGTTGAATGCGGAGAACAGAAAGGGGTTTCAGAGAATGCTTCTGTGTAGTTTTTAATTGGAGATATTCCTTTTTCCTCTATTACAATCTTAGCGCTCCGAATGTCCACTTGCATTTTCTAAAAAAAGAGTGCTTCATAACTGCTCAATCAAAAATATGGTTTAGCTCTTTTAACTGAATTTACAGATCAGAAATAAGTTTCACAGAATGCATCTGTGTAGTTTTTATTTGAAGATATTCTTTTTCCCAATGTAGGCCTCTTAGCGCTTAGCATGTCCAATTGCAGTTTCTACAGAAAGAGTGTTTCAGAACGGCTCAATCAAAAGTAAGGTTCAACTCTGTTAGTTGAATGCACAGAACAGAAAGAAGTTTCATACAATGCTTCTGTGTAGTTCATATTTGAACATATTCTTTTTTCCACTATTACCCACTTAGCGCTACGAATGTCCATTTGCATTTTCTACAGACGGAGTGTTTCAAAACTGCTCAATCAAAAGTATGGTTTAACTCTGTTAGCTGAATGCTCAGATCAGAAAGAAGTTTCACAGAATGCTTCTGTGTAGTTTATATTTGAATATATACCTTTTCCACTACTACCCTCTTAGCGCTCCAAATATCCAGTTGCATTTTCTACAGAAAGAGTGTTCAGATCTGCTCAATCAAATGTATGGTTTAACTCTGTTAGCTGAATGCACAGATCAGAAAGAAGTTTCACATAATGATTCTGTGTAGTTTATATTTGAAGACATTCCTTTTTCCACTATTACCCTCTTAGCGCTCCAAATCTCCACTTGCATTTTCTACAGAAAGAGTGTTTCAGAACGGCTCAATCAAAACTAAGGTTCAACTCTTTTAGTTGAATGAACAGAACAGAAAGAATTTTCACAGAATGCTTCTGTGTAGTTTTTATTTGTAGATATTCTCTTTCCCAATATAGGCCTCTTAGCGCTCAGAATGTCCAATTGCAGTTTCTACAGAAAGAGTGTTTCAGAACGGCTCAATCAAAACTAAGGTTCAACTCTTTTAGTTGAATGAACAGAACAGAAAGAAGTTTCAAAGAATGCTACTGTGTAGTTTATAATTGAATATATTCCTTTTTCCACTCTTACCCTCATAGCGCTCCGAATGTCCACTTGCATTTTCCACAGAAAGAGTGTTCTGAACTGCGCAATCAAAAGTATGGTTTCACTCTATTAGCTGAATGCACATATCAGAAATAAGTTTCAAACAATGCTTCTGTGTAGTTTTTATTTGAAGATATTATTTTTCCCAATATAGGCCTCTTAGCACTCAGAATGTCCAATTCCAGTTTCTACAGAAAGAGTGTTTCAGAACGGCTCAATCAAATGTAAGGTTCAACTCTCTTAGTTGAATGCATAGAACAGAAAGATGTTTCACAGAATGCTTCTGTGTAGTATTTAGTTGAAGATACTCCTTTTTGGACTATTACCCACTAAGCGCTCCGAATATCCACTGGCAGTTTCTACACAAAGAGTGTTTCAGAACTGCTCCTTCGAATGTAAGGCTCAACTCTCTTAGTTGAATGCGGAGAACAGAAAGGAGTTTCAGAGAATGCTTCTGTGTAGTTTTTAATTGAAGATATTCCTTTTTCCTCTATTACAATCTTAGCGCTCCGAATGTCCACTTGCATTTTCTACAAAAAGAGTGTTTCATAACTGCTCAATCAAAAATATGGTTTAGCTCTGTTATCTGAATTTACAGATCAGAAATAAGTTTCACAGAATGCATCTGTGTAGTTTTTATTTGAAGATATTCTTTTTCCCAATGTAGGCCTCTTAGCGCTTAGAATGTCCAATTGCAGTTTCTACAGAAAGAGTGTTTCAGAACGGCTCAATCAAAAGTAAGGTTCAACTCTTTTAGTTGAATGCACAGAACAGAAAGATGTTTCATACAATGCTTCTGTGTAGTTTATATTTGAACATATTCTTTTTTCCAATATTACCCACTTAGCGCTACGAATGACCAGTTGCATTTTCTACAGACAGAGTGTTTCAAAACTGCTCAATCCAAAGTATCTTTTAACTCTGTTAGCTGAATGCTCAGATCAGAAAGAAGTTTCACAGAATGCTTCTGTGTAGTTTATATTTGAATATATTCCTTTTTCCACTACTACCCTCTTAGCGCTCCAAATGTCCAGTTGCATTTTCTACAGAAAGAGTGTTCAGATCTGCTGAATCAAAAGTATGGTTTAACTCTGTTAGCTTAATGCACAGATCAGAAAGAAGTTTCACAGAATCATTCTGTGCAGTTTATATTTGAAGACATTCCATTTTCCACTATTAACCTCTTAGCGCTCCGAATCTCCACTTGCATTTTCTACAGAAAGAGTGTTTCAGAACGGCTCAATCAAATCTAAGGTTCAAATCTGTTAGTTGAATGCACAGAACAGAATGTAGTTTCACAGATTGCTTCTGTGTAGTTTGTATTTGAAGATATTCCTTTTTCCACTGTTACCCTCTTAGAGCTCAGAATGTCCACTTGCATTTTCTACAGAAAGTGTGTTCAGAACTGCTCTATCAAAAGTATGATTTAACTCTGTTAGGTGAATGCACAGATCAGAAATAAGTTTCACAGAATTCTTCTGTGTAGTTTATATATGAAGATATTCCATTTTCCACTATTACCCACTTAGCTCTCTGAATGTCCAGTTGCATTTTCTACAGAAAGAGTGTTTCAGAACTGCTCAATCAAAAGTATGGTTTAGCTCAGTTACCTGAATGCACAGATCAGAAAGATGTTTCACAGAATGCTGCTTTGTAGTGTTTATATGGAGATATTCTTTTTACCAATATAGGCCTCTTAGCGCACAGAATTTCCAATTGCACTTACTACAGAAAGTGTGTTTCAGAAAGGCTCAATCAAAAGTAAGGTTCAACTCTGTTAGTTGAATGAACAGAACAGAAAGAAGTTTCAGAGAATGATTCTGTGTAGTTTATATTTGAAGATATTCCTTTTTCCACTATTACCTTCTATGCGCTCCGAATGTCCACTTGCATTTTCTACAGAAAGAGTTTTTCCGAACTGCTCAATCAAAAGTATGGTTTAACTCTGTTAGCTGAATGCACAGATCAGTACGAAGTTTCACAGAATGTTTCTGTGTAGTTTTCATTTGAAGATAGTCCTTTCTCATATATAGGCCTCTTAGCGCTCCGAATATCCAATTGCAGTTTCTACAGAAAGAGTGTTTCAGAACGGCTCAATGAAAAGTAGGGTTCACCTCTTTTAGTTGAATTCACAGAAGAGAAAGAAGTTTCACAGAATGCTTCTGTGTACTATTTATTTGAAGGTATTCCTTTTTCCACTATTAACCTCTTAGCGCTCCAAATGTCCAGTTGCATTTTCTACAGAAGGAGTGTTCAGAACTGCTCAAACATAAGTGTGGTTTAACCCTGTTAGGTGAATGCACAGATCAGAAAGAAGTTTCACAGAATTCTTCTGTGTAGTTTATATTTGAAGATATTCCATTTTTCACTATTACCCACTTAGCGCTCTGAATCTCCAGTTGCATTATGTACAGAAAGATTGTTTCAGAACTGCTCAATCAAAAGAATGGTTTAACTCTGTTAGCTGAATGCACAGAACAGAAAGAAGTTTCACAGAATGCTGCGGTGTAATGTTTATATGAAGATATTCTTTTTACCAATATAGGCCTCTTAGCGCTCAGAATGTCCAATTGCAGTTTCTACAGAAAGGGTGTTTCAGAAAAGCTCAATCAAAAGTAAGGTTCAACTATGTTAGTTGAATGCACAGAACAAAAAGAAGTTTCACAGAATGCTTCTGTGTAGTTTATATTTGAATATATTGCTTTTTCCAATACTACCCTCTTAGCGCTCCAAATGTCCAGTTGCATTTTCTACAGAAAGAGTGTTCAGAACTGCTCAATCAAATGTATGATTTAACTCTCTTAGGTGAATGCACAGTTTAGAAAGAAGTTGCACAGAATGCTTCTGTGTAGTTTTTATTTGAAGATATTCTTTTTCCCAATATAGGCCTCTAGCGCTCAGATTGTCCAATTGCAGTTTCTACACAAAGAGTGTTTCAGAACTGCTCCTTCAAAAGTAGGGCTCAACTCTGTTATTTGAATGCACAGAACAGAAAGTAGTTTCACAGAATGCTTCTCTGTAATTCATATTTGACGATATTACTTTTTCCACTATTACCCACTTAGAGCTACGAATGTCCACTTGCATTTTCTACAGAAAGAGTGTTCAGAACTGCTCAATCAAAAGTATGGTTTAACTCTGTTAGTTGAATGCACAGATCAGAAAGAAGTTTCACAGAATTCTTCTGTGTAGTTTTTATTTGAAGATATTCCTTTTTCCAATATAGGTCTCTTAGCACTCAGAATGTCCAATTGCAGTATCTGCAGAAAGAGAGTTTCAGAACTGCTCAATCAAAAGTAAGGTTCAATACTGTTAGTTGAATGCACGGAACAGAAAGAAGTTTCAGAGAATGCTTCTGTGTAGTTTATATTTGAAGATATGCCTTTTTTCACTATTACCCTCTTAGCGCTCCGAATCACCACGTGCATTTTCTACAGAAAGAGTGTTTCAGAACGGCTCAATCAAAAGTAAGGTTCAACTCTTTTAGTTGAATGCACAGAACAGAAAGTAGTTTCACAGAATGCTTCTGTGTAGTATTTAGTTATAGATATTCCTTTTTCAACTATTACCCTCTTAGCGTTCCGAATGTCCACTGGCAGTTTCTACACAATGAGTGTTTCAGAACAGCTCCTTCAAAGTAAGGCTCAAATCTGTTAGTTGAATGCAGAGAACAGAAAAGAGTTTCAGAGAATGCTTCTGTGTAGTTTTAATTTGGGGATATTCCTTTTTCCACTAATACAATCTTAGCGCTCCGAATGTCCACTTGCATTTTCTACAGAAAGAGTGTCTCATAAATTCTCAATCAAAAGTATCGTTTAACTCTGTTAGCTGAATGCACAGATCAGAAATAAGTTTCACAGAATGCTTCTGAGTAGTTTTTATTTGGAGATATTCTTTTTCCCAATATAGGCCTCTTAGCGCTTAGCATGTCCAATTGCAGTTTCTACAGAAAGAGTGTTTCAGAACGGCTCAATCAAAAGTAAGGTTCAACTCTGTTAGTTGAATGCACAGAACAGAAAGAAGTTTCACAGAATGCTACTGTGTAGTTTATATTTGAATATATTCCTTTTTCCACTATTACCCTCTTAGCGCTCCGAATGTTCACTTGCATTTTCTACAGAAAGAGTGTTCTGAACTGCGCAATCAAAAGTATGGTTTAACTCTGTTAGCTGAATGCACATATCAGAAATAAGTTTCAAACAATGCTTCTGTGTAGTTTTTATTTGAAGATATTATTTTTCCCAATATAGGCCTCTTAGCGCTCAGAATGTCCAATTGCAGTTTCTACAGAAAGAGTGTTTCAGAACGGCTCAATCAAATGTAAGGTTCAACTTTCTTAGTTGAATGCACAGAACAGAAAAAAGTTTCACAGAATGCTTCTGTGTAGTATTTAGTTGAAGATACTAATTTTTGGACTATTACCCACTTAGCGCTCCGAATATCCACTGGCAGTTTCTACACAAAGTGTGTTTCAGAACTGCTCCTTCAAAAGTAAGGCTCAACTCTGTTAGTTGAATGCAGAGAACAGAAAGGGGTTTCAGAGAATACTTCTGTGTAGTTTTTAATTGGAGATATTCCTTTTTCCTCTATTACAATCTTAGCGCTCCGAATGTCCACTTGCATTTTCTACAAAAAGAGTGTTTCATAACTGCTCAATCAAAAATATGTTTTAGCTCTGTTAACTGAATTTACAGATCAGAAATAAGTTTCACAGAATGCATCTGTGTAGTTTTTATTTGAAGATATTCTTTTTCCCAATGTAGGCCTCTTAACGCTTAGAATGTCCAATTGCAGTTTCTACAGAAAGAGTGTTTCAGAACGGCTCAATCAAAAGTAAGGTTCAACACTGTTAGTTGAATGCACAGAAGAGAAAGAAGTTTCACAGAATGCTACTGTGTAGTTTATATTTGAATATATCCCTTTTAGCACTATTACCCTCTTAGCGCTCCGAATGTCCACTTGCATTTTCTACAGAAAGAGTGTTCTGAACTGCGCAATCAAAAGTATGGTTTAACTCTGTTAGCTGAATGCACATATCAGAAATAAGTTTCAAACAATGCTTCTGTGTAATTTTTATTTGAAGATATTACTTTTCCCAATATAGGCCTCTTAGCGCTCAGAATGTCCAATTGCAGTTTCTACAGAAAGAGCGTTTCAGAACGGCTCAATCAAATATAAGGTTCAACTCTCTTAGTTGAATGCACAGAACAGAAAGAAGTTTCACTGAATGCTTCTGTGTAGTATTTAGTTGAAGATACTCCTTTTTGGACTCTTACACACTTAGCGCTCCGAATATCCACTGGCAGTTTCTACACAAAGAGTGTTTCAGAACTGCTCCTTCAAAAGTAAGGCTCAACTCTGTTTGTTGAATTCGGAGAACAGAAAGGGGTTTCAGAGAATGCTTCTCTGTAGTTTTTAATTGGAGATATCCCTTTTTCCTCTATTACAATCTTAGTGCTCCTAATGTCCACTTGCATTTTCTACAAAAAGATTGTTTCATAACTGCTCAATCAAAAACATGGTTTAGCTCTGTTAACTGAATTTACAGATCAGAAATTAGTTTCACAGAATGCATCTGTGTAGTTTTTATTTGAAGATATTCTTTTTCCCAGTGTAGGCCTCTTAGCGCTTAGAATGTCCAATTGCAGTTTCTACAAAAAGAATGTTTCAGAACGGCTCAATCAAAAGTAAGGTTCAACTCTGTCAGTTGAATGCACAGAACAGAAAGAAGTTTCACAGAATGCTACTGTGTAGTTTATATTTGAATATATTCCTTTTTCCACTATTACCCTCTTAGCGCTCCGAATGTCCACTAGCATTTTCTACAGAAAGAGTGTTCGGAACTGCGCAATCAAAAGTATGGTTTAACTCTGTTAGCTGAATGCACACATCAGAAATAAGTTTCACACAATGCTTCTATATAGTTTTTAATTGAAGATATTATTTTTCCCAATATAGGCCTCTTAGCACTCAGAATGTCCAATTGCAGTTTCTACAGAAAGAGTGTTCCAGAACGGCTCAATCAAAAGTAAGGTTCAACTCTGTTAGCTGAATGCACAGAACAGTTAGATGTTTCATACAATGCTTCTGTGTAGTTTATATTTGAACATATTCTTTTTTCCACTATTACCCACTTAGCGCTACGAATGTCCAGTTGCATTTTCTACAGACACAGTGTTTCAAAACTGCTCAATCAAAAGTATGGTTTAACTCTGTTAGCTGAATGCTCAGATCAGAAAGAAGTTTCACAGAATGCTTCTGTGTAGTTTATATTTGAATATATTCCTTTTTCCACTACTACCCTCTTAGCGCTCCAAATGTCCAGTTGCATTTTCTACAGAAAGAGTGTTCAGATCTGCTCTATCAAAAGTATGGTTTAACTCTGTTAGCTGAATGCACAGATCAGAAAGAAGTTTCACAGAATGATTCTGTGTAGTTTATATTTGAAGACATTACTTTTTCCACTATTACCCTCTTAGCGCTCCGAATCTCCACTTGCATTTTCTACAGAAAGAGTGTTTCAGAACGGCTCAATCAAAACAAAGGTTCAAATCTTTTAGTTGAATGAACAGAACAGAAAGAAGTTTCACAGAATGCTTCTGTGTAGTTTTTATTTGTAGATATTCTTTTTCCCAATATAGGCCTCTAAGCGCTCAGAATGTCCAATTGCAGTTTCTACAGAAAGAGTGTTTCAGAACGGCTCAATCAAAAGTAAGGTTCAACCCTGGTAGTTGAATGCACAGAACAGAAGGAAGTTTCACAGAATGCTTCTGTGTAGTTTATATTTGAATATATTCATTTTTCCACTATTACCCTCTTAGCGCTCCAAATGTCCACTTGCATTTTCTACACAAAGAGTGTTCTGAACTGCGCAATCAAAAGTATGGTATAACTCTGTTACCTGAATGCACATATCAGAAATAACTTTCAAACAATGCTTCTGTGTAGTTTTTATTTGAAGATATTATTTTTCCCAATATATGCCTCTTAGCGCTCAGAATGTCCAGTAGCAGTTTCTACAGAAAGAGTGTTTCAGAACGGCTCAATCAAATGTCAGGTTCAACTTTCTTAGTTGAATGCACAGAACAGAAAGAAGTTTCACAGAATGCTTCTGTGTAGTATTTAGTTGAAGATACTACTTTTTGGACTATTACCCACTTAGCGCTCCGAATATCCACTGGCAGTTTCTACACAAAGTGTGTTTCAGAACTGCTCCTTCAAAAGTAAGGCTAAACTCTGTTAGTTGAATGCGGAGAACAGAAAGGGGTTTCAGAGAATGCTTCTGTGTAGTTTTTAATTGGAGATATTCCTTTTTCCTCTATTACAATCTTAGCGCTCCGAATGTCCACTTGCATTTTCTAAAAAAAGAGTGCTTCATAACTGCTCAATCAAAAATATGGTTTAGCTCTTTTAACTGAATTTACAGATCAGAAATAAGTTTCACAGAATGCATCTGTGTAGTTTTTATTTGAAGATATTCTTTTTCCCAATGTAGGCCTCTTAGCGCTTAGCATGTCCAATTGCAGTTTCTACAGAAAGAGTGTTTCAGAACGGCTCAATCAAAAGTAAGGTTCAACTCTGTTAGTTGAATGCACAGAACAGAAAGAAGTTTCATACAATGCTTCTGTGTAGTTCATATTTGAACATATTCTTTTTTCCACTATTACCCACTTAGCGCTACGAATGTCCATTTGCATTTTCTACAGACGGAGTGTTTCAAAACTGCTCAATCAAAAGTATGGTTTAACTCTGTTAGCTGAATGCTCAGATCAGAAAGAAGTTTCACAGAATGCTTCTGTGTAGTTTATATTTGAATATATACCTTTTCCACTACTACCCTCTTAGCGCTCCAAATATCCAGTTGCATTTTCTACAGAAAGAGTGTTCAGATCTGCTCAATCAAATGTATGGTTTAACTCTGTTAGCTGAATGCACAGATCAGAAAGAAGTTTCACATAATGATTCTGTGTAGTTTATATTTGAAGACATTCCTTTTTCCACTATTACCCTCTTAGCGCTCCAAATCTCCACTTGCATTTTCTACAGAAAGAGTGTTTCAGAACGGCTCAATCAAAACTAAGGTTCAACTCTTTTAGTTGAATGAACAGAACAGAAAGAATTTTCACAGAATGCTTCTGTGTAGTTTTTATTTGTAGATATTCTCTTTCCCAATATAGGCCTCTTAGCGCTCAGAATGTCCAATTGCAGTTTCTACAGAAAGAGTGTTTCAGAACGGCTCAATCAAAACTAAGGTTCAACTCTTTTAGTTGAATGAACAGAACAGAAAGAAGTTTCAAAGAATGCTACTGTGTAGTTTATAATTGAATATATTCCTTTTTCCACTCTTACCCTCATAGCGCTCCGAATGTCCACTTGCATTTTCCACAGAAAGAGTGTTCTGAACTGCGCAATCAAAAGTATGGTTTCACTCTATTAGCTGAATGCACATATCAGAAATAAGTTTCAAACAATGCTTCTGTGTAGTTTTTATTTGAAGATATTATTTTTCCCAATATAGGCCTCTTAGCACTCAGAATGTCCAATTCCAGTTTCTACAGAAAGAGTGTTTCAGAACGGCTCAATCAAATGTAAGGTTCAACTCTCTTAGTTGAATGCATAGAACAGAAAGATGTTTCACAGAATGCTTCTGTGTAGTATTTAGTTGAAGATACTCCTTTTTGGACTATTACCCACTAAGCGCTCCGAATATCCACTGGCAGTTTCTACACAAAGAGTGTTTCAGAACTGCTCCTTCGAATGTAAGGCTCAACTCTCTTAGTTGAATGCGGAGAACAGAAAGGAGTTTCAGAGAATGCTTCTGTGTAGTTTTTAATTGAAGATATTCCTTTTTCCTCTATTACAATCTTAGCGCTCCGAATGTCCACTTGCATTTTCTACAAAAAGAGTGTTTCATAACTGCTCAATCAAAAATATGGTTTAGCTCTGTTATCTGAATTTACAGATCAGAAATAAGTTTCACAGAATGCATCTGTGTAGTTTTTATTTGAAGATATTCTTTTTCCCAATGTAGGCCTCTTAGCGCTTAGAATGTCCAATTGCAGTTTCTACAGAAAGAGTGTTTCAGAACGGCTCAATCAAAAGTAAGGTTCAACTCTTTTAGTTGAATGCACAGAACAGAAAGATGTTTCATACAATGCTTCTGTGTAGTTTATATTTGAACATATTCTTTTTTCCAATATTACCCACTTAGCGCTACGAATGACCAGTTGCATTTTCTACAGACAGAGTGTTTCAAAACTGCTCAATCCAAAGTATCTTTTAACTCTGTTAGCTGAATGCTCAGATCAGAAAGAAGTTTCACAGAATGCTTCTGTGTAGTTTATATTTGAATATATTCCTTTTTCCACTACTACCCTCTTAGCGCTCCAAATGTCCAGTTGCATTTTCTACAGAAAGAGTGTTCAGATCTGCTGAATCAAAAGTATGCTTTAACTCTGTTAGCTTAATGCACAGATCAGAAAGAAGTTTCACAGAATCATTCTGTGCAGTTTATATTTGAAGACATTCCATTTTCCACTATTAACCTCTTAGCGCTCCGAATCTCCACTTGCATTTTCTACAGAAAGAGTGTTTCAGAACGGCTCAATCAAATCTAAGGTTCAAATCTGTTAGTTGAATGCACAGAACAGAATGTAGTTTCACAGATTGCTTCTGTGTAGTTTGTATTTGAAGATATTCCTTTTTCAACTGTTACCCTCTTAGAGCTCAGAATGTCCACTTGCATTTTCTACAGAAAGTGTGTTCAGAACTGCTCTATCAAAAGTATGATTTAACTCTGTTAGGTGAATGCACAGATCAGAAATAAGTTTCACAGAATTCTTCTGTGTAGTTTATATATGAAGATATTCCATTTTCCACTATTACCCACTTAGCTCTCTGAATGTCCAGTTGCATTTTCTACAGAAAGAGTGTTTCAGAACTGCACAATCAAAAGTATGGTTTAGCTCAGTTACCTGAATGCACAGATCAGAAAGATGTTTCACAGAATGCTGCTTTGTAGTGTTTATATGGAGATATTCTTTTTACCAATATAGGCCTCTTAGCGCACAGAATTTCCAATTGCACTTACTACAGAAAGTGTGTTTCAGAAAGGCTCAATCAAAAGTAAGGTTCAACTCTGTTAGTTGAATGAACAGAACAGAAAGAAGTTTCAGAGAATGATTCTGTGTAGTTTATATTTGAAGATATTCCTTTTTCCACTATTACCTTCTATGCGCTCCGAATGTCCACTTCCATTTTCTACAGAAAGAGTTTTTCCGAACTGCTCAATCAAAAGTATGGTTTAACTCTGTTAGCTGAATGCACAGATCAGTACGAAGTTTCACAGAATGTTTCTGTGTAGTTTTCATTTGAAGATAGTCCTTTCTCATATATAGGCCTCTTAGCGCTCCGAATATCCAATTGCAGTTTCTACAGAAAGAGTGTTTCAGAACGGCTCAATGAAAAGTAGGGTTCACCTCTTTTAGTTGAATTCACAGAACAGAAAGAAGTTTCACAGAATGCTTCTGTGTACTATTTATTTGAAGGTATTCCTTTTTCCACTATTAACCTCTTAGCGCTCCAAATGTCCAGTTGCATTTTCTACAGAAGGAGTGTTCAGAACTGCTCAAACATAAGTGTGGTTTAACCCTGTTAGGTGAATGCACAGATCAGAAAGAAGTTTCACAGAATTCTTCTGTGTAGTTTATATTTGAAGATATTCCATTTTTCACTATTACCCACTTAGCGCTCTGAATCTCCAGTTGCATTATGTACAGAAAGATTGTTTCAGAACTGCTCAATCAAAAGAATGGTTTAACTCTGTTAGCTGAATACACAGAACAGAAAGAAGTTTCACAGAATGCTGCGGTGTAATGTTTATATGAAGATATTCTTTTTACCAATATAGGCCTCTTAGCGCTCAGAATGTCCAATTGCAGTTTCTACAGAAAGGGTGTTTCAGAAAAGCTCAATCAAAAGTAAGGTTCAACTATGTTAGTTGAATGCACAGAACAAAAAGAAGTTTCACAGAATGCTTCTGTGTAGTTTATATTTGAATATATTGCTTTTTCCAATACTACCCTCTTAGCGCTCCAAATGTCCAGTTGCATTTTCTACAGAAAGAGTGTTCAGAACTGCTCAATCAAATGTATGTTTTAACTCTCTTAGGTGAATGCACAGTTTAGAAAGAAGTTGCACAGAATGCTTCTGTGTAGTTTTTATTTGAAGATATTCTTTTTCCCAATATAGGCCTCTAGCGCTCAGATTGTCCAATTGCAGTTTCTACACAAAGAGTGTTTCAGAACTGCTCCTTCAAAAGTAGGGCTCAACTCTGTTATTTGAATGCACAGAACAGAAAGTAGTTTCACAGAATGCTTCTCTGTAATTCATATTTGACGATATTACTTTTTCCACTATTACCCACTTAGAGCTACGAATGTCCACTTGCATTTTCTACAGAAAGAGTGTTCAGAACTGCTCAATCAAAAGTATGGTTTAACTCTGTTAGTTGAATGCACAGATCAGAAAGAAGTTTCACAGAATTCTTCTGTGTAGTTTTTATTTGAAGATATTCCTTTTTCCAATATAGGTCTCTTAGCACTCAGAATGTCCAATTGCAGTATCTGCAGAAAGAGAGTTTCAGAACTGCTCAATCAAAAGTAAGGTTCAATACTGTTAGTTGAATGCACGGAACAGAAAGAAGTTTCAGAGAATGCTTCTGTGTAGTTTATATTTGAACATATTCTTTTTTCCACTATTACCCACTTAGCGCTACGAATGTCCAGTTGCATTTTCTACAGACAGAGTGTTTCAAAACTGCTCAATCAAAAGTATGGTTTAACTCTGTTAGCTGAATGCTCAGATCAGAAAGAAGTTTCACAGAATGCTTCTGTGTAGTTTATATTTGAAGATATTCCTTTTTTCACTATTACCCTCTTAGCGCTCCGAATCACCACTTGCATTTTCTACAGAAAGAGTGTTTCAGAACGGCTCAATCAAAAGTAAGGTTCAACTCTTTTAGTTGAATGCACAGAACAGAAAGAAGTTTCACAGAATGCTTCTGTGTAGTATTTAGTTATAGATATTCCTTTTTCAACTATTACCCTCTTAGCGTTCCGAATGTCCACTGGCAGTTTCTACACAATGAGTGTTTCAGAACAGCTCCTTCAAAGTAAGGCTCAAATCTGTTAGTTGAATGCAGAGAACAGAAAAGAGTTTCAGAGAATGCTTCTGTGTAGTTTTAATTTGGGGATATTCCTTTTTCCACTAATACAATCTTAGCGCTCCGAATGTCCACTTGCATTTTCTACAGAAAGAGTGTCTCATAAATTCTCAATCAAAAGTATCGTTTAACTCTGTTAGCTGAATGCACAGATCAGAAATAAGTTTCACAGAATGCTTCTGAGTAGTTTTTATTTGGAGATATTCTTTTTCCCAATATAGGCCACTTAGCGCTCAGAATGTCCAATTGCAGTTTCTACAGAATGAGTGTTTCAGAAGGCTCAATCAAAAGTAAGGTTCAACTCTGTTAGTTGAATGCACAGAACAGAAAGAATTTTCACAGAATGCTTCTGTGTAGTTTATATTTGAATGTATTCCTTTTTCCACTATTACCATCTTAGCGCTCCGAATGTCCACTTGCATTTTCTACAGAAAGAGGGTTTCAGAACGGTTCCATCAAAAGTAAGGTTCAACTCTGTTACTTGAATGCACAGAACAGCAAGAAGTTTCACAGAATGTTTCTGTGTAGTTTATATTTGAATATATTCCTTTTTCCACTATTACCCTCTTAGTGCTCCGAATGTCCACATGCATTTTCTACAGAAAGAGTGTTCAGAACGGCTCAATCAAAAGTATGGTTTTACTCTGTTATTTGAATGCACATATCAGAAATAAGTTTCACAGAATCCTTCCGTGTAGTATTTTGTTGAAGATATTCCTTTTTCGACTATTATCCTCTTAGCTCTCCGAATGTCCAATTTCAGTTTCTACACAAAGAGTGTTTCAGAACTGCTCCTTCTAAAGTAGGGCTCAACTCTGTTAGTTGAATGCAGAGAACAGAAAGGAGTTACACAGAATGCCTCTGTGTAGTTTATATTTGAATATATTCCCTTTTTCAGTATTACCCTCTTAGGGCTCCGAATGTCCACTTGCATTTTCTACAGAAAGAGTGTTCAGAACTGCTCAATCAAAAGTATGGTTTAACTCTGTTAGCTGAATGCACAGATCAGAAAGAATTTTCACAGAATGCTTCTGTGTACTTTTTATTTGAAGATATTCCTTTCTCCAATATAGGAGTCTTAGCGCTCAGTATGTCCAATTGCAGTATCTACAGAAAGAGTGTTTCTGAACTGCTCAATCAAATGTAAGGTTCAACTCTGTTAGTTGAATGAACGGAACAAAAAGAAGTTTCATAGAATGCTTCTGTGTAGTTTATATTTGAAGATGTTCCTTTTTCCACTATTACCTTCTAAGCGCTCCGAATGTCCACTTGCATTTTCTACAGAAAGAGTGTTTCCGAACTGTTCAATCAAAAGTATGGTTTAATTCTGTTAGCTGAATGCACAGATCAGTATGAAGTTTCACGGAATGCTTCTGTGTAGTTTTTATTTGAAGATAGTCCTTTTTCCAATATAGGCCTCTTAGCGCTCCGAATATCCAATTGCAGTTTCTACAGAAAGAGTGTTTCAGAATGGCTCAATCAAAAGTAGGGTTCAACTCTTTTAGTTGAATGCACAGAACAGAAAGTAGTTTCACAGAATGATTCTGTGTAGTTTATATTTGGAGACATTCCTTTTTCCACTATTACCCTCATAGCGCTCCGAATGTCCACTTGCAGTTTCTACAGAAAGAGTGTTTCAGGACTGCTCCTTCAAAAATAAGACTCAACCCTGTTAGTTGAAAGCAGAGAACAGAAACAAGTTTCAGAGAATGCCTCTGTGTAGTTTTTATTTGAAGATATTCCTTTTTCCACAATTACCATCTTAGCGCACCGAATGACCTCTTGCATTTTCTACAGAAAGAGTTTTTCAGAACTGCTAAATCAAAAGTATCGTTTAACTCTGTTAGCTGAATGCACAGATAAGAAAGAAGTTTCACAGAATGCATCTGTTTAGTTTTTATTTTAAGATATTCTTTATCCCAATATAGGCATCATAGCGCTCAGTATGTTAAATTGCAGTTTCTACAGAAAGAGTGTTTCAGAACGGCTCAATCAAAAGTAAGGTTCAACTCTGTTAGTTGAATGCACAGAACAAAAAGAAGTTTCACAGAATGCTTCTCAGTAGTTTATATTTGAATATATTCCTTTTTCCACTATTACCCTCTTAGCGCTCCGAATGTCCACTTGCATTTTCTACATAAAGAGTGTTCAGAACGGCTCAATCAAAAATATGGTTTTACTCTGTTAGTTAAATGCACGTATCAGAAATAAGTTTCAGAGAAGTCTTCTGTGTAGTATTTAGTTGAAGATATTCCTTTTTTGAATATTAACCTCTTAGTGCTCCGAATGTCCACTGGCAGTTTCTACACAAAGAGTTTTTCAGAACTGCTCCTTCAAAAGTAATGCTCAACACTGTAAGTTGAATGCAGAGAACAGAAAGAAGTTTCACAGAATGCTTCTGTGTAGTTTATATTTGAATATATTCCTTTTTTCAGTATTACCCTCTTAGCGCTCCGAATGTCCACCTTCATTTTCTACAAAAAGAGTGTTCAGAACTGCTCAATCAAAAGTATGGTTTATCTCTGTTAGCTGAATGCACATATCAGTACGAAGTTTCACAGAATGCTTCTGTGTAGTTTTTATTTGAAGATAGTCCTTTTTCAAATATAGGCCTCTTAGCGCTCCGAATATCCAATTGCAGTTTCTACAGAAAGAGTGTTTCAGAACGGCAAAATGAAAAGTAGGGTTCAACACTTTTAGTTGAATTCACAGAACAGAAAATAGTTTCACAGATTGCTTCTGTGTAGTATTTATTTGAAGGTATTCCTTTTTCCACTATTACCCTAGTAGCGCTCGGAATGTCCACTTGCAGTTTCTACAGAAAGTGTATTGCAGGGCTGCTCCTTCAAAAATAAGGCTCAACTCTGTTAGTTGAATGCAGAGAACAGAAAGAAGTTTCAGAGAATGCCTCTGTGTAGTTTTTATTTGAAGATATTACTTTTTCCACAATTACCAACTTAGCGCACCGAATGTCCACTTGCATTTTCTACAGAAAGAGTGTTTCAGAACTGCTAAATCAAATGTATCATTTAATTCTGTTAGCTGAATGCACAGATCAGAAAGTAGTTTCAGAGAATGCATCTCTGTAGTTTTTATTTGAAGATATTATTTTTCTCAATATAGGACTCTTAGCGTTCAGAAATCCAATTACACTTTCTACAGAAAGAGTGTTTCAGAACTGCTCAATCAAAATTAAGTTTCAACTCTGTTAGTTGAATGCACAGAACACAATGTAGTTTCACAGAATGCTTCTGTGTAGTTTATATTTGAATATATTCCATTTTCCACTATTACCCACTTAGCGCTCTGAATGTCCAGTTGCATTTTCTACAGAAAGAGTGTTTCAGAACTGCTCAATCAAAAGTATGGTTTAACTCTGTTAGCTGAATGCTCAGATCAGAAAGAAGTTTCACAGAATGCTTCTGTGTAGTTTATATTTGAATATATTCCTTTTTCCACTACTACTCTCTTAGCGCTCCAAATGTCCAGTTGCATTTTCTACAGAAAGAGTGTTCAGATCTGCTCAATCAAAAGTATGGTTTAACTCTGTTAGCTGAATGCACAGATCAGAAAGAAGCTTCACAGAATGCTGCTGTGTAGTGTTTATATGAAGATATTCTTTTTACCAATATAGGCCTCTTAGATCTCCGAAAGTCCACTTGCATTTTCTACAGAAAGTGTGTTCAGAACTGCTCTATCAAAAGTATGGTCTAACTGTGTTAGGTGAATGCACAGATCAGAAATAAGTTTCACAGAATTCTTCTGTGTAGTTTATATTTGAAGATATTCCATTTTCCACTATTACCCACTTAGCGCTCTGAATGTCCAGTTGCATTTTCTACAGAAAGATTGTTTCAGAACTGCTCAATCAAAAGTATGGTTTAACTCTGTTAGCTGAATGCACAGATCAGAAAGAAGTTTCACAGAATGCTGCTGTGTAGTGTTTATATGAAGATATTCTTTTTACCAATATAGGCCTCTTAGCGCTCAGAATGTCCAATTGCATTTTCTACAGAAAGAGTGTTTCAGAAAGGCTCAATCAAAAGTAAGGTTCAACTATTTTAGTTGAATGCACAGAACAGAAACAAGTTTCACAGAATGCTTCTGTGTAGTTTATATTTGAATATATTCCTTTTTGCACTACCACCCTCTTAGCACTCCAAATGTCCAGTTGTATTTTCTACAGAAAGAGTGTTCAGAACTGATCAATCAAATGTATGATTTAACTCTGTTATCTGAATGCACAGATCAGAAAAAGTGTCACAGAATGCTTCTGTGTAGTTTTTATTTGAAGATATTCTTTTTCCCAATATAGGCCTCTTATCGCTCAGATTGTCCAATTGAATTTTCTACAGAAAGAGTGTTTCAGAATGGCTCTATCAAAAGTAAGGTTCAACTCTGTTATTTGAATGCACAGAACAGAAAGTAGTTTCACAGAATGCTTGTCTGTAGTTCTTATTTGACGATATTACTTTTTCCACTATTACCCTCTTAGAGCTCCGAATGTCCACTTGCATTTTCTACAGAAAGAGTGTTCAGAACTGCTCAATCAAAAGTATGGTTTAACTCTGTTAGTTGAATGCACAGATCAGAAAGAAGTTTCACAGAATTCTTCTGTGTAGTTTTTATTTGTAGATATTCCTTTTTCCAATATAGGACTCTTAGCGTTCAGAATTTCCAATTGCAGTATCTACAGAAAGAGAGTTTAAGAACTGGTCAATCAAAAGTAAGGTTCAATATTGTTAGTTGAATGCAAGGAACAGAAAGAAGTTCTACAGAATGCTTCTGTGTAGTTTATATTTGAAGATATTCCTTTTTCCTCTATTACCCTCTTAGCGCTCCGAATCACCACTTGCATTTTCTACAGAAAGAGTGTTTCAGAACGGCTCAATCAAAAGTAAGGTTCAACTCTTTTAGTTGAATGCACAGAAAAGAAAGAAGTTTCACAGAATGCTTCTGTTTAGTATTTAGTTGAAGATATTCCTTTTTCGACTATTACCCTTTTAGCGTTCCGAATGTCCACTGGCAGTTTCTACACAAAGATTGTTTCAGAACAGCTCCTTCAAAAGTAAGGCTCAACTCTGTTAGTTTAATACAGAGAACAGTAAGGAGTTTCAGAGAATGCTTCTGTGTAGTTTTTATTTGGGGATATTCCTTTTTCCACTATTACAATCTTAGCGCTCCTAATGTCCACTTGCATTTGCTACAGAAACAGTGTTTAATAACTGCTCAATCAAAAGTATGGTTTAACTCTGTTAGCTGAATGCACAGATCAGAAATAAGTTTCACAGAATTCTTCTGAGTAGTTTTTATTTGGAGATATTCTTTTTCCCAATATAGGCCACTTAGCGCTCAGAATGTCCAATTGCAGTTTCTACAGAATGAGTGTTTCAGGACGGCTCAATCAAAAGTAAGGTTCAACTCTGTTAGTTGAATGCACAGAACAGAAAGAAGTTTCACAGAATTCTTCTGTGTAGTTTATATTTGAATATATTCCTTTTTCCTGTATTACCTTCTTAGTGCTCCGAATGTCCACTTGCATTTTCTTCAGAAAGAGTGTTCATAATGGCTCAATCAAAAGTATGGTTTTACTCTGTTAGTTGAATGCACATATCAGAAATAAGTTTCACAGAATGCTTCTGTGTAGTATTTAGCTGAAGATATTCCTTTTTCGACTTTTATCCTCTTAGCTCTCCGAATGTCCAATTTCAGTTTCTACACAAAGAGTGTTTCGGAACTGCTCCTTCAAAAGTAAGGCTCAACTCTGTTAGTTGAATGCAGAGAACAGAAAGAAGTTGCAGAGAACAGAAAGAAATTTCACAGAATGCTTCTGTTTACTTTATATTTGAATATATTCCTTTTTCCACTACTACCCTCTTAGCGCTGCAAATGTCCAGTTGCATTTTCTACAGAAAGAGTGTTCAGAACTGCTCAATCAAAAGTACGGTTTAACTCTGTTAGCTGAATGCACAGATCAGAAAGATGTTTCACAGAATGATTCTGTGTAGTTTATATTTGAAGATATTCCTTTCTGTTCTCTGCATTAAAATCAAACAAAAAATTATATTGAAATTGAAATACTGAATTTTATACTGAAGTCAAGGCATACAACTGAAAATGAAATTTTCCAGGTGAAAATTTCCAAATCATAAATATGTAGGGACAAAAAACTTTATTTATAAAGAAAAAGATAATTCTAATTAATTGATGATTCAAAGGTTTACAACTTTAAAAGTAAATATTATCTTTGAAGTAAAGTCCATTTAAATTATTTATGCCGCCAAAATTTTAGTAATTGTATATGTATATCATGTAAACTTTTTCGAGAAAGATGGAATTGGAAATGTTAGAGTATTATGCGGAAAAAATCACCTAAAGGAAAAAATTATCTCCTCATGAAATATTACTTTAGCCACTTTGACAGGTGTAGGTAAAAGAACACTTAATGCACATCAATATGATTAGGAGATGCGCGCTTAGAAATACGTTATCATTGAAAAGAGAATTGTATTATCAGGTTTGCAGGGGCCCTTCTTATCCTTCATATTTATGTAACTTTGTCATCTATACAAAGATTATAAGAATTTTAAAAATAGCTGATAGTTAAGAAACATCACCATAACACTGTGCTGAATGCATAATAAAACATTTCCCTTCTCTCTAAAAGCCTTTTAAAATTATGTACCATAATCAGTATGGCCAGCAGAGGGTCATTTCCATGTTCAAGTTCCTCTGTTTCTCGAGGGTGAGAATCCTTCTATAGTCTTCTGAGGGTGACACTGTAGTGTTTTCTTAGCCTGATTATTTTTATCTATTTTTTCCGATCCTTTCCTTTGTATATTTACATTTTACATATTGAAAGTTATTTTTTCAAATATTTTATATGCAAATTTACAAAGTACAACGACTGTACATTAAAATAACTTATTTATGCCATATGGAAGATTAAATATAATTTTACAATATCTAATATTGATTGTTTAGTTTCTAATCATTGATACTTGACATGATTTTTCCCAGCATACCTCAAAATATTCTTCAAAATCCTGCGAATTAATTCCTGTAACACTTCTGAGGTGTATTAATAAGCTAGAGATGTAAAGAAGATTTGCAGAGAAAATTAGGTTCCCAAATTAGAAATTTTGTCCCACTATCGACTAGAAACCTCTTGAAATGATCAAAAACAATAATAATGCATGTCATAGAGGAAAACCAATAAGGCTGCTGCAGCATGACTACCTCTGTGACCTCAGACAAGTTACGTGTGGGTCCCTACTTCTGTGACCTCAGACAAGTTACGTGTGGGTCCGCACTTATTTTCTTCATCTCTAATAAATATTTGACAAATCTCATTTTCAAAAGTCTTTTAAGGCCTATCCACCTTTATTTTTCAGATGGAGTTTTGCTCTCATTGCCCAGGCTGCAGTGCAATGTCATGGTCTCGGCTCACACAACCTCCGACTCCCGGGTTCATGTGATTCTCCTGCCTCCACCTCCTGAGTAGCTGGGATTACAGGTGCGCAACACAACGCCCAGCTAATTTTTTGTATTTTTAGTAGAGATGGGGTTTCACCATGTTGGTCAGGCTGGTCTTGAACTCCCGACCTCAGGTGATCTGCACGCCTCGGCCTCTCAAAGTGCTGGGATTACAGGCATGAGCAACCGCGGCCTGTGAGGGCTTTCTACTTTTAAGATGTCAGGACGTATAGCCTGGGAGGTAAATGGTAGTATATATATACATATATATATACACACACACACTGTATATATATACATATATACGGTATATTATACTATATATACATATATACTGAATATTATACTCTATATATACATATCTACTGTATATTATATGTATATATATATACACATACACACATACACACATACACACATGAGACAGAGAGAAGAGATAGACAATTTCATGTGAAAATATAAACTGTTAACATAATATTTTGCTTCTCTGAGGAATATTTAGCATTGTTCTCAATCTTCTCTGCAGAATTTAAGCATTTTTCTCAGAACTCACCAGATAGAATGAGGGAGGGGCCATATGATACGAGCCAGAGATGAAGGGAGAACAATAGAGAGGGTGCTTTGGGAAAAATAGTACAGTAAGGCTAGGGAATACTTCTCTCCAACAAAAAGACCAAGGTCACAGCTGTATCTCTTCAGAAGCCAAACTTTCTTTTAAAATGTCAATTTCCATCTATTTCTTGCTTCACAGACATTCCATTCATTGCTGGATTTCAAATAAAGCCTTTCCATGTGCAACCTTTCTATAGAAAAAGAGAAATATGGGGGACAGTACAGTCTAAGAAGTGATTAAGAATATCTAGTGGACTTTCCCAGACTGTAAATCTTTACATATATCTGAGCCTAATGAGGTGATTTATTGTGCTATAATGCACAGTGAACTATACAGATGCTTCTTTTTGATCATGCTGCAGAATGGAACTAAATACTAAATACCAAATAGCACTCCCATGATTCTTATACATGTCATTCATATGGCATATTTATGCTTTTTTATATAGCAATTCTTATTCTTAGCTCTTAGGCAATTACGGAATCTTTTTGTCATTTTAATAATCATGCTCCATTTGAGTTATGCAAGGTAGAAATTCTAAGTAGAAAATCTTGTTTTTATTGAAAGTTTTTAGTAAACATTTTGGAAAAAGTCTGTTTTTTGATGCTACTTCTGCACGCTTTCTCAACATGATATTACTTGGTATTGTCCTTATTAACCATAGTACACCATATTCTGCAAATGTTAGAGAGGGTTAAAAATCAGTCATGTATAAGTAAAGCTAATGAAATAGAAAGGAAACCATATTTAGGAAATGGAAGGCAGAAGCAAATGTATTAACCGTGAGTTAGAAACGGTTTAGTCTTTGGAATGAAGCAGCAAGAGTTTAAAAATCTGGTTTGTGATTCACTAGCTTTGTGACCTTGGAGAATTACTTCAGATTTCTGAGTATCAGTTTAGTAGGTGATATCAATTGCAACTTCGCAGAAATATCACAAGTATTAAATAAAGGACTTAGTATCTGGGAGAGCATAGAAAATTACTAATAGTTACATTTTTGTTAATATTACCGTTATTATTATCATACGTATAGTATTTTCTTTCACTGACAATGCATTTAGGACATAAGGAGAACTATAGAACAGTGCTTCTCCAACTTAAATGCAGAGCATGAATCACCTGGAGTTTTGTCAAAATGCGAATTCTGACTCAGTAGCCCTGCAAACTAAGGAAATCTTGATAATGCTGGTGCTGCTAGTTCACCAACAGACCACACGTTTTGCAACAGCTATATAGAATGTCCTGTTTCTTTTTTTAATCACAAAACATGGCAAGCTCTAAAATAAAGCAGAATAACAGATTTAAATGTTAATACTCATGTCCTCAATTTATAATTTCTCCCTCCCTAACAATGGTATAATTCTGATTAAAAATTAGCAAAGAAAAAAATGGAAATTAATCTTCCTATGTTTATTCTTTTAACAAATTCTGTGTGATTACTACTGGGTTACTTGCTGTAGGAAATAGAAAAATTGCTTTGACATAGATCCTCAAGAATCTGTCCCACTACAAGCTTATTTTTGTAGGAAGCTAAAAGATTTATATAAATAACCGTAATTAAAGAGACAAATGAAGAAGTGCAATGAAAGACGTAGGGAAAGTGCTAGAGGAGTTCGGGGTGGAGGAAAATTATCCTATAATAATATCTATGCGTAACATTATGCTATCTTCCCTAACCAGCGCTTGACCAGATTGTCACAGTGAACTTTGGTCCTTTCTTATATCTTAGTTTTGGTTCCCACATCCTTCTGTTTGGGGAAGTTCTTGTTTTCCTCATGTAATGACAACAACACTTAAACAATGTATACTAGATAAAAGGAACTATATTGCTTTATTTACATAGTTAATTTAATTTGTACAATGAACTATGAAGTAATCAGCATTATTTCCTTCATTTTACATATGAGAAAATGGAGAATCAGCGACATTGAATCATCTCAAGTTTCTAAAATATCCACTCTCACCAGGCTGTTTACCCTGTTTTTGTCTGTATGCTGCTATAACAAAATGCCACAGATTGAGTAATTCATAAAAAACAGAAATGTATTTCTCACAGTTCTGGGGCTGAGAAGTCCGAAATCAAGGCAGTGGAGATTTGGCAGTTGGTCCCGAGGTGGCACCTTCTTGCTTCGTCTTCACGTGACAAAAGTGGGCAAAAACGGACAATGTAACGACATGGCAGAAGAGACTGAGGAGCCCGGCATTCCTCTAAAGCATCTTTTACGAGGACGTTTATCTCATTCATGAGGGTGGATCCTTCTTCATTTAATCACTTAACCAAAAGCCCCATCTCTTGATGTCATTGTCCTGGGATTTTAGTTTCAACATACAAACTTTGGATGGGCACATAGGTTCAAATCATAGCACCCTCCAAATTATAATGCCTCTCTCATGCCTGTTCTCCTTGAAGTACCCTCTGGTTTTGCTCTCTTCATTCTTGCCATCACAGTTAACCCTTCAGTTCCATTTCTTTAAGTAATCTCTAAATTTGTAAGATGGTTCCATCTTTTTTTTTTGTATATGGCAGTCTCTCAAACATATTTGTCATATGAACTAAGCAGGTAAATATGTAAATGCCAGCTAAATTTTAGTGAATGATATAATGGCCTAAAGTTGTATCTACCCTTCAGCCAAATATATTTACTTTTAGTAGCAATCTCCTGTCATATACAAAGTCACGACTCTAGGGGTAAGCATTTTATCCTGTGGGTAAGATGTAAAGCAGTGGTATGTTATAGTGACAACTCACTGTCATAGCACTGGGACATGCTCCTCTATCTGCTACAAATTGAATCAACAAAATATATATGATTTTGTCAGATTTAAATGTATGCTCCTGTTAGTAAAATAAAAGTATGGGAAAACTTTACGGAGTAGATTTAATAGAAATGTTTTCCTGAGTTATCTGCCTTCTTTATTTTTATGTTATGCTTTAAGTCTATGGTCAATGTATAGAGCTATGATTGATGTGCTTTTCCAATTCTGTTCAGATCAGACAGGTTAATTTTCTTCTTTTAAATCTTCTTGAATTTTGTCTAACACTTTTTGTTCCAATTTCTTACTAGATTATACTCCCTTCCCTAACTGCTTCATGATTACTTATACACAAACAATATTATGATATTGACACATTGAATTCATTTTAGGTGATGATTTTGGTCATAAACATGAGCAGGTTGTGAAGTGTTTCAGCCATCCCAGGGCATGGCTGTGAGTCCCTTGTCTAATGTTTCAAAAAAATCTTGAATTTGTGATGATGCTGTGATGGTCCCTCAGATATTCTTACACACATCTTTGCCCCTTGTTCCCTCTAACTTTCCTCTTCTGATAAAAAAGCAAACACTGCCAAGCTCAAATGGAATTACATTTGGATGCAAGTGTCACTATGCAATGGTTGCCAATAAAAGTACACAAGGAATTTCATTATGGTGAATTAAAGGCAAACAGACTTCAGAGAAATGAGCACGAACATGAAAATGGCGCATGGTACGCGGATCTCACTGGAAAGTCATTCGGTACACAATGTTTTCACTAGAAAAATCCATTAGCTTTAGCTAGAAATTGAAATTACTTTGTAGGAAATCAGAATAAAATATGTGAAAACATTATATTCTGTGCAAGATTAATACCACGCCTGGTGTTGAAAGGTTTGTGGTCTTGCTTCGACGATGCTAAAAGGTCAGAAACCACAAAGATGCATATGTGTTGTCGTTTGCACAGTTACTAATTTTTCTCATTATTTCCATAATGCGATGTGCTGTTTCAACAGAGAAACCCTCTGGAGAGTGGCTTGCACTGTTTTCAGGCAGCTCTTTTGCTTTCATGTTTTGGCCTTGGCCAGGGAATTCAGACAGACTTTTCAGTTATTTTCGACAAGAATGTATTCATTGATTGTTTTAAATAATAATAAATAGATTTTAAAATTACTGTACATTACTGCACTTTAAACGCCATGAGGTCAAGGACTCTAAAGTCTGGACATCATTGTATACCCTACATCTTGCACAAGGTTTAGAAAAAATGGCATGGACACCTATTTTTTGAATCAATAAATGAATACATAAAAGAATTCCAAACTCTAGTCCAAGGTTTTAGATTAATAATGTATTAAAATGCGTAAAATTTATAGACAAAACTCTTCTTATTTAGAAGTTTATTCTTTAGTTGGAGAGATAAAATATATGCACATAAAAGCTTAAGGAAAAATAATAAGGGTTTTGAAGTACTTACTATGTGAAAAATTTAGCATAAATCTTACATCCATTTATTTAACACATTTTATACGTTGCATTATTTATATATAGTGCTGATTGGTAGAATTCATATGTGAACGGAACTATAAAAATTTTGAGGATAAGCACTAGAAACACAGAATAAATAGAGTGTTAACATGCAAAACACAGAAATACTTAAATTGACTAGGTGAAAGAAAAGATTTCTGGTTCCATGTACACTGATTATTGAGGGATGAGTATGACATTATTATGCCAGAATCAATAAATATTTTAAATAGGGAGAAAACTATAATTATATATCTTTGTGTTCAACAGGAGTAGCAGTACTGATAAAGTAGAAGTTTGTTATACCTTTTTTATAGTCTTTTAAAGTTGTTTATAAATAAAATCTACTCTTAGTTAATTAATGGTTGATGTTCATTGAAGTGTTTTCAAATTTTTGACCTCTGAATTGCCTTGTACATATGGAGAAATAAAGCTTGCCTAGCATAATTTCTTGAGTGGAGAATGAATGATCTGGATAGATTTGTTGACAATATGTCTGTACTTATTTTATTAATTCTTTAATCTTCATGAAGAAAAATATAAAAGTCATATTCTAGTATTTTATACCATGGAAAAAATGTCTTATCCTTTTCCTAAGGAAAAATACATCATGACACAAAAGTAAAGTTAATTAAATTACTTACTTTATTAATTAACTGTCTATTATTTCTATGGGTTGAAGTAAATTTGATACTCAATGCTATTTAATCTAATTCTAAAAGCTTGAATGAGTAATGATTTTTTCATGTAAGGTTAGTTGAAATAAATTGTCACTGATTTTCAGATTTAATATTAATTAGCTATTGCATATTCTTAATGGGAAATAAGTGTTTAAAAAGCCCTTTTTGGTTGCGAAAAGACCACGCCCATTGTAGACTTCTTAGAATACATCACATCTGGCCTCCTTTTTAGAGTGGGGAATTCAACTCATAAGTGGCTGGACATTGATTCTGAACATTTTGAACATTATTTGCCTGTCTTCACTCATACTGGTTGCTGTTCTTTTATAAGTAATCACCATGTTTAGCATGCACTTGAACTATTGTTACTTAGGGTGCTTGACTATTTACAAGTCTCACTAGGATTCTAGGTATTCATTAGTCTCGTGGTGTGTATTTGCTGATGGTCCTATTATCTTTGTTGGTTCAGTTACACAGTACCATCCAAGATGCTGCAACACATTATACACAGGCTATGGGTTGTGGGAGCTACAGATTTCAGTTATTATTTAGGCTCAGAAACTTAGAATCTCTGCAAGGTTGGACATGATCCTTAGTCTTGTTTTAAGACCGTCTTGTTTTAAAAGTTAAACCCAAATTCTTAAAATATAGAATAGGGGTGCTAGTAGTGCTCACAGAATTGTAGTAAAGATCAGCTGGGAAAGAAGAGCCTATTAAACAGAGCCTGGTATTTAATAAGTATCAGCTGCCTTCAATTAGGAATCTGTGTTGTCATGATTAGAAGATTGCTGGTTTATTTTACAGATCTGTAAGTATAGCCAAAATATGTCAAAATAACCACCAGAAAGAATCATATACCGTCCCTTGAACATTTCATCCCTAGAATCTAGCCAGATTAGCATCTCTATACTGGCAATACTGTTAACACAGATTGTGCTCAAACCCCTCATTGACTTTTCAGCACCTGTAAATTACTGGAGATTTAGGAAGAAGTCTGGGGTTATGGCTTAGTTAAGCTGAGTGGCCAGAAAGTGTGAGATGCTGGATGCCTCCTCCAGTTCATTTCTCCAGCGGCCGCACCAGGCGTATCCATAGCTCCGCTCCCGGGAGCTCCTCTCCGGCGTGGGGTGTGTGCGCACCCCTGGCCGGGCGGAGCCTGGAGCCTGCTCATTAGCAGCGCGGGCAGCTCGTGCGCCCGCAGGAGGGAGGCGGAAGCACAGCCCTGAGCCGCCAGCAGGAGGAGGGAGCGCGGCGGCTGCAGGCAGGGGAGGGAGAGGAAAGAACGGAGGGACGGTTCCCGGACAGAGCGGGAGGAATCGGGGAGCGGCCAGTCCAGGGGGAGCTGCTCCGCTGCGCTGCGCTCGTTATTCACAGGACGCGGCGGCGCTTCCCGGGGCCGCTTCCCGGTCCCCTGGGTGGAGGCTGCCATCTAAACCTGACTCCAGGTGAGTTCCCCAAAGAGGCGAAGCGAGGGGTCTCGAACCAGAGACTTGGAACTGGCGAGGCTGCTCGGCTCCCCAAGCGCTGCTGCCTTGACATTTCCCGATTCACGGGAGGTTTTGGGGGCGGCTGCACAGGCTGGAGGGGCGGATGGGCGGTTGCGATCCTCAGCCGGCGTGGGGGCGTTCGGGAGGAATTAGCTTCAGTGAACGGGGTTTTAGGAGATGTCCGCAAGGCACGCGCTATGTACGCGTTTCTAGACGAGCTTTTGAGACAGAAATTTGGCTTCCCGGATGCCCGTTTTGGCCTTCTGTCCTTCCTTTTGCTTGCCTCATGCCCAATTTTCCAAGCCGAGGAAAGGACTGGAAGGGCGTGGAAGTAGGAGGTCTGGGCACAGCATTCGGCAGGGCAGCCCTGGTCTCCAAGTTTGGGGGTGGGGGGTGGGACTCTTTTCCTTTCAGCCTAATTTACCAGGGGAAAACCCGCAGAGCACCTTGAGGTGCCTTTGCTCCGCACCCTCCATAAGCTTATTAGAGGGAACTTGAGGCTCGCTAGACAACCTGTGACAGGTGACGGCAATTTAGCTTAAAAGCCATGTTGGTTCACTTCGTCTCCTCTTTATCCTTTGTTGCAAAATTGATACCTTTTTGGATTTCTTTAACAGCACAAAGTTTAAGTGGCCGGCTGACAGGAAATATTTCTTTTGAAAATGCTATGAGAAAAGTGATGAGTTAACGTTGAGAGAAAGGCAACTTTATTTTCTCGGAAGAACTTTGGGGAAATAGATTGATAGGGAAATTCTGGGCATGAAATTATGGACATTTCCCACAGAACTTCCTTCATTTATTTATTTTTTTACATTTCCTTCATTTTTTTTTTAATCGTGTGTGTGTGTATCAGAGAGACAAAATTCGTTGGAGGTATTAGGACTTTATTTGGTTTAGAAGTTTCTTTCTTACTAATAGCACTAATTTGTGATCTTCATGATTATAAGAATTTACTAAGTGTTTTGCTTTTAGGTGTTTTGGGTCTGTTTTTTAAAAAAATTCAATACTTACTTTGTGGGCCCTGCTGAATACCTCTCAATAAAATCGGTGGGCATACAGTTAGTGACATGACCCCTGTGGATTTAATAGCAGGTAAGTATACAAATGATAAGTTTAGGAAATAAATGTCAGAATCAACATTTAGGTGTGAAATTGAAATATCTTTCAAATATTTACCAAACTCTCTTATAGGATCCAATGTCATTTTATGGTCAAGAGAGCTTAAAGGTTTCTCAGATTGAGATATATGTATCTACTTTGTTAATCCAAATGTAATGTTTTATTTTGTTCTTTAATGACTGTTTGAATTCAACAAATAAAACTTGCATATTTAATGTAAGGTTCTTTCACATATATTACTTCTCCAATTTTTAATATAAATTTAAGGAGAAAAGCAATATTCCATTTTGTAGATGAAGAGACTGTGTCACAGAAGTATTACTTTACCTAGATTTCTGTAATTATTATGTTATAAACTTAGAAATTACATATTATTCTGGAACATATAAAATATATGAATGTTATAAACCATAAGAATTCAGACCTATGCTATTTAACTTCAAGTTTAGTTCTTTACCCAAACAATTGCATGACTACATTGAGACTACTGAAGTAATTATATATGAACACGCTATACGAAAAAATACTTAAAACATTTCTTATTTTTGTCGTTTCTCTTTGATATAAAATATACTATAATTTAATGGAGTTATATTCCATATTTAGATGCTCCTAACTTCCAAATAACACCTAAACTCCTAAAAACTGACCTGTGTCCTTCTTAATAGAAGTGGCTTGACCGGGAGACCCAATTTTTACTAAGAATATTCTTGGGATAATTTATGTCTTATAATCAAGATAAAGACAGGCCACATTTAGTTGTATTTTTAAACCACTTAGTGTGAAGTTGCAACGCAGACATAACTTGCTTTCAGGCTACACTGCCAGCTTTGCAGTGAATAGTCTTTAAGATTCCGTGGAAACATTGGCAGATATAGCTAATGTCTATCTGATGTAGGATTTATGAGAAAAGGAGAGGTAGAAACTGAATGCTCTTATATTTCATATGTGACCACATTCATAAAACTTTATTGATAAGTACTTTGTTGTCTGACACGGGCTGATACAAATAGGCTTCTTCAAGAGTTGAGGAAGAAAACTAAATCCCTATAATACAGCCTTTTTCCTCCTTTTCTTTCTTAAGCGGTAATAGTTGATCCTAGCTTTTGTGTGTCTATGCATGCTCAATACAGTTAGGGGTATAAGGAGAAGTTAAGCAAGAATATTGAATGCTAGCTAGGAAAGTTTTTGGAGTCTCAAATACTTTGGAACGATTTTTCACATTATATACATAAAATTCCTAGTTACATTTGGGAACTAAGTATATTATACACAACTTTGCATCTGATTACAGGATTCCCTGTACATTTATAGCTCAGGTATTCTGGAAAGAGTCAAGATAATTAGTTTTATGGCTCTTGCCCGTGTGACCTGTTTCTTTCTGGTCCTGATATTAAAAGGATGACTTAAATTTTCTGGAATGTCAAAATTTTCTCTTCCCTTGGATCCTACAAAATACTTCAAGCAGTGTATGTGTGATACTCGCTGTCATTCCAACATTTCCAATCCTCCTGAGAATGCTAAACAATGCCCTAGATTTCTTCCTTTGTAATTCTTTCAGATAGAGGGTTAGCTGAGTTAGGAAGAAAGGAGAGAGGGAGAGAAGAAGAGAGATGACATTTTATCCCTCAGGAAAGAACAAGACCAATTGTATTCCTAATTTAGAAATATTATTCTACAAACATTCCTGAACAAGAGGGCTTTGCATATACATTAAAGCAGAATACCTAGTCAACTTCTAGTTATGCCATGTAGTGAAATGGAAGTAAGATGAGCAGGCCGAGATCATTTTTGTTGGAGAACTGAGACCACATGAAATAGGTAACAGAGTTACCCCAACTGGGGGGCAAGAGGACTTGAAAGTTTCCTCCATAAATTTGCAGTTAGTACAGGGCTGCTCCAGTGATCAGAGTCATGAATGCCCTAGAGTGTCTGTATAACCCTGTACACAGGCTGAGACAGCTCTAACGGCCCAGAAAAGCCTCTGGACAGAATCACTGCACCCTTGGACATTGTCCGACCGCATGTATGAGAATAGTGAGTGCTGAGGAGTTGTGGGTAGCTCGGTACAACTCTTGCTAAAGGAGTGTCATCAACATTCATTGCTGAAAGTGAATTTTTTCATTCACATATGTGATGCCTATTAGGTCATGATTTCTTGGATACCAATTTGTACAAGATATGAATTAATTTTTGAACATCCTTTCTTAAAAGTACCATGTTCATATAGTTGCTCATTTTAATATGAGTAGTTCAGATGGGACATAATAGAGTAAGGAAATGATTGAACATCCTAAGATCTAGTGTATATACCTTTGTTCATGATGAGATTCATCCCCTGTCCCCCTTTGTAGTGACACTGATGGCATAAGGAGTATTAGATGAAATTTAATGCAGAAAACAATGGGATATATGAATGGTAGATATGGTTGACAACCACCATTTTCACTGAAGTTGTTTCAAAGCAAAGAAATTTGGGATAAATTCATTTTATTTGCTCCTGAAGGGTAATTAGGAATAAGTAGGAATTGTGAAGAGGCTGTAGTGTTGACATTAAGAGAAGTTTTTGATTCTTAAAATAGGATATATTACACAAGAGTGAACAAACAGAAGATACTGAACAAATATTCTGTCATAAGTAAGTGATGGATTATTCGGACTTGTTGAACTATGTTTTTAAATGTATTATTTAAATATTTAAATATTATTAAAACCTTAAATAATATTTAAATATTATAAAAGTTGTAGAAAATTATGTTTTCAATACAAATATACACTTATAAGCTATATTGTAGATATGGGAGTAAACAATGCAATTTTTTTTAACTGAGTGAAAAATTTAGTTTTTTAAAATTCCAAATGGAGCTAACAGCTTAGTGTGATACATATTTTGAATTTCAAAATTTGTAACCAAATAGGACAAATGTGTTGAACTGTACTTTTCTTGAAGAACCGTGATAAGAATGAGCGGTGAAAAAATTACAGCATACTTACCAGGGATCAAATACTTGCTTAGGGTTAATAAGAAAAATCTCAGCAAACGCTAGAAATGAGGTACACGATCTATCAGAGACCCATGATTAAAGTGGTATCTTGTTAGGTATATGAGCTTCAAAAGAAACGGCATAGCTTCACTTTACCCCAGTTGCTTCTTTTGTAAAACGGGGAGACTAAGAGTGTGGTAACTCAAAATCCTTTGTTAATGATTTTCTTCTTAGAACAGTGCCAGGTCCAATTAGGATTAGATTGCTATTTTTATTATTGATATTTGCCCTAGTTCTGCCTTTTATTGACTGTGTGAAATTGGTGAAGATCCCTTTCTGAAGCTTTGTTTCTTACCTACAAGCTGGGAATAGAATACTTGCTATGAAGAGTGGTTGTTAGTACATTAGAAAGGCTGGATATTTGTTGATATAAGGGGCTCAGCGCATGGTAGAAATTTGATAGCATTTTTTTCTTGCCCTCCCATGTATTACTGTGGAGACATCCCACATATTATGTCCAAGTTTTTATTTTCCCCTCAAATGCAATGTCAAGCACAAAACATTCCCATCTCCCAATTCTCTTCTGATGTTCTACAACCATTAAAGTATAGAAAACTAGAATGAGTGTTTTTATAACTTTTGCTGTACTTAAGCATGTGGAGAGAAGAGCGCTAGATCACAGGACACACTTTGATAGGAAAAGGGAAATATTTACACTGCAAACAACTTTCTCCTCATGCTTAACAGTTTTATGCTGTCATTCTGTCAGCACCAAGTGAGATTTTTCTATTTAAATAGTTTTCTATTTGTGGTATGATAATTCATGTATGGACTTCATGTAACTAACATAAATATAATGGATGGTTGAGAAGTGGTTTATTTTTACCAAGAGGAAAAAATGTGTACACGATTTTTTAAAATATTGCTTTGAAAATATTTAAAATTAATTTTGATTCAGTTGGTGGAAGATAGCGTCACAAATTCACTACTAGTGGTATTCTTGAGAAGTAATGTTTGAATTTTCTAGGTATTGTCCCCAGACTGGCTTAAAAGAATTTAATTTTAGATGTAAATTTTCTGCTTAACATGGAAGATTTTCCCTGAAAATATTAGCTTCATCAGATACATAGTTGCTTAGGGGTAGCTGCATGGAATTATGGGAAGAGTGAAATAGAAAAAAATTTTCATGTCTAAGTTATACATACTGGTGTAATCATATTGATTGGATGATAATGATAATTACAGCAATAATGTGATTGAAAGGGTAAGCAAGTAACATATACTACAGTTACTAATATAATCCTGTGATTGAGTTTACCACTTCGTTTCTCTTTCCTGGAAACCCTTAAGTTTGTCACTATTGCACTTTATTTCCTTTGCTTATTGTAGTGGTGTATTAGTTGTATTACTGCTGCTATAACAAATTACGACACATTTACATAACTTAACACATATTTATTGTCTTGCAGTTTCAAAGGTCAGAAGTCCAAAATCACTTTAATATGGCTAAGTCAATGTGTCTGCAGTGTGGGTTCCTTCTGGAGGTGCTGAGGGGAGAATCCATTCTCTTGCATTTTCTGCTTCTGGTGGCACCTGTCTTCATTGTCTTTTCCCCATTCCTCCATTTTCAAGGTGCGTTGCTTTTATTTCTGTTTCTGTCTCCGCGCTGTCTCCTCCTTTAACTTTGAGTCCTTCTCTCCACTTCATCTAAGGACTCCTGTGATTACTTTGGACTCACGTGGATGATCTGGGATAATCACCTTGTCTCCAGATCCTTAAATGAATCGTATCTACAAGTCCTTTGGCTGTGTAAGGCAGCACATTCCCAGGGCCGGGAGATTAGGTGAAGAACATCTTTTGGGACTATTATGCAGCCTATCACAAGTGGTAATATCACTTTTATGCCTTGAGACCCTGAAATTAATGTACTTGCTTACGCATGGAAAAACAATGTATCTGTGGGGGTAACAGTTTATTTTTGAACCATTAGAAGGTATTGATGGGGAAGTTTTCATCTGACAACAGATACTGATAAATTAAATACCCTTAGATTTGTCAAAACTAGCTTTAGTAAAATATAAGTAAAAGTATTTGCACTGCTAGGGTCAAAAATATTAATTAAACCCATTATTTATCAAGGCCAAGTCCTGGATTAGTTAGGTTTAAATTAACCTAGAACATTATCTTCCATAGTGCTTAATTGTGAAGCTTAGTTCTTGTTGACAAAAGCTCATCCATATAAGAAAGCATCGAAAGGTTGGTGTTTTTTAACCTTTGCAGAATATAACTTTTCAAAGGGATGTTAGACAGTAGTTCCATCACAATTGATGCAGTTCACAGACATTCTTTGTGAATATTTTATCTCATGAGTTATATCTATGACACTAATCATAGACTTCTAGAAGAAATTTAGCAATGGTCATGTCAGCCTTTCAAATCTTTCTGTAACCTAGAAGAGGATCATTGCATAAGATAGATTCATTTTCCCCTTTATTCCATTGTTGCCAGAGAGAACTTGAAATGCCCTGTTCAAATTAATTTAATGCAAATGAATTCTTGCTGCCTCACAAGTAGTTTGTCCTTCATTTTTCTTAAAATTAGATTGAAAATGGATGTGACCTGCTTTACTGGTTGTTGTGCAGGAAGCGTTGTCCTTCCTGAAAGCTCCCTCAGTTGTCAAAATGAAGCCATTAAGAGTAAAGTAAATTATATTATCTGATCATAGTATCACAATTGACCTTAAAACAATAAATTTTATAATCAGTGCAAATTGCTGAATAGTGTTTGCAGTTGTAGAAATTTCAAAGGAAACCCTGGTTGAGATACAAAGCTGCTATAATCATTTTTAAAATCTTTGTTTTTCTTTTACTTTGGAACAGTAGTGCAGTAAGTACTTTTGCCTTATTGTTCTCTCTGCCTTCCAGAAACCCTCATTCAAATATTCTAAGTTTTTAAGTCTTTTTCATTTCTTTTAATATTGTAACATTTAACAATGTCAAAGAAAGTATAATTTTTCTGGAAATCAAGCTAAAAATAAAGAGAAGCCGATGTAAATGAACATCAAATTAACAAGATTGATTAGGAAAAGTAATTTTTGAAAAGGGCCCAAAATCCCTTTGCACATAAATGCAAAAGAATTTAGTGAAAGAAGGTGAAACTGGAGTAAAGAACTCTACGGATGCGTAAGTAACTCTTAATAAGAATGAGTAACGTACATGCATATCTTTAGCTCCCAGTTTCAGAGATACAGTAGTTGTACAACAAATGGTCCTTTCCTGCTCTTAAGGAAGCCTCTCCTCCTCCAGCCATGCCATTCCTCAGAGCAAGCTCTTCCACTGAGTTTTCAGCAACCATAAGTAAGAAGGATGGTACGATAGGCTGCGTGTACATATGGCCCTCATTAGCAGGCCAACTGTTCCTTTTGCCCACCCACATCACTGGGGACATATGGCGTTACTTTGACTGTTGAAACAAGTGTGTGTGGACATATCTTGGTATGAGTAAAAGACTGTTGATTGTCTTTCTCTTGTCGCTCGTGCAACCGTCTCCTTGTGGAGATCGTATTATCCATAACACTAGATTTGAGGATGATAAATGACGTTGTTATTATTAACTGAATTTGCCTCTCTAGTTTGATCACAAAACCAGCGAATGTTTGCTTATGGAACATGTAAAGCTTATAGAAGACGGAAAGCTTACAGAAAGAAATGATGGCTTTTCTAAGCATAAGAGTCAGGTCTTTTTCAATCAAAAACTAACTCATTCAAAAATTCAAGAGTTCTGTAAAACCAGAACAGCAGAGGTTTCAGAAATGCTATTGAGATCATTTATTATAAAATAGCCATTAATGAAATGTAATAGTGAGTCTGTTGTTGTGACTATGTGGAGAAATGAATGAGAAAATATAAGATAGGCTGGAATGAAGAGAGTCATCGGATCCCAGCATAATTCATTTTGTATAGTTCACAGTATTGTAACTTTAAAAAATTATGAATTTTTTCAGTACTGTGAATTCTGAATTTGCAATATGAGGCTTTTCAATCCTTGCAACAAGTGTGTATTTTTCAGTGGTTCTAGAATTATCGGGGCTTTCGAGCTGCTTCTGATAAGAAGGCAAGGCTAGAGGACTCGTGTTGAGGTGGCATTTGCACAGGACTTTAGATAACATACATCGATGATGTAGAGAGAAGAGCGGGTGATGTTGCTGTGGATTATAGGGGAAAGGCACCTTTTGCTCCCTCTGCTGACCTCTTTGTGTATTCAGCTGTGTAGCATATTTCTTGTATAATTACATAGTAATTTCACACACTACATTAAGAAAATCTGAACAATTTTTACTAAACTCATGTTTTCTAAATATTAAGTAAATAAAACCAATATTTGGCTAGGTAACATTTATAAAAACAGGATTTCTAGATAGATAATGATAAATTTTCATCTATATCTATAGAGCTGATAAATTTTCAAAACCCTTTGAATATCACTTGTACTACAAAGTCTCATTTCAGTTTCAGTGCCATGGCACATTGATTAATCACCACTAAAGTGGTACATGAAATATTTGGCAATATAGGTATTTGGTAATGGTGATTGATGCACAGAATACGGCACCATTATTATGCACTGGCCTTGAGAACTTTAGTTTTCATCTTCGATCACCTGATAGAGAACAAACTAACAGCTTTTTTCTTTCACCTTGCTGGAGAATAAACTAACAACTTCAAATTATCTGATCCATCCAAAAACTTATTTCCGTGAAACTCACTGATTTATTTATTATTTCGTGGGGATCACTATTATTTGCTGTAGTAAAATATCAAATGATCGAAGTTTTATACCAACATGGCAGCTCACATGGTAGGCAACAGAATGAAAACAAACAGGTTTACTACCAAGAATTATACTATATTGCTTTTATTGACAGAAAAAGCATACAGATAATTTTATTCAGAGATTTTATGTGAATTATTTTGATAAGTGTACACATATATTTATAACTGACCTTTCTTTGTCAAGTGTGTGCCCACACACGTATTCATACTAAATCAATCTTAGAGATCTTATCCAAAGATTGAATTTCTTAAAGTGACTGTTCCAAATATGTATAATTTATGGCAAAAAAGTCACAAAATGGCAATACAAGGAGGCATAAAACTGAAGATAAAGGGGGAGATGATGGTTAAAAACACCTGTAAATGAATAATTGATTTTGATTTAAATTCTTTTTAGTTCTTAGCTGATGAAATGAATATAAATGAAATTATTATGCAAAACACCTCTATTTGTTGTATATGCATGTACATATATGTGTTACAAATACAAAACTGATAGGATATTATTTAACATATATTCACACTCATAATGTGCATATATGTACAAAATGAAAATGAGTGCTTGTTTTATATGTATGTATACACACACATACACATATTGCATACTTTCATTTTTTAAAATTTTACTTTAAGTTCTGGGATACATGTGCTGAACATGCAGGTTTGTTACATAGGTATACTTGTGCCATGGTAATTTGCTGCACCCATCAACCCGTCATCTAGGTTTTAAGCTCCACATGCATTAGCTATTTGTCCTAATGCTCTCCCTCCCCTTTCCCCACACCCACCTACAGACCCCAGTGTGTGATGTTCCTCTCCCTGTGTCAACATGTTCTCATTGTTCAGCACCCACTTATGAGTGAGAACATGCAGTGTTTGGTTTTCCGTTCCTGTGTTAGTTTGCTGAGGATGATGGTTTCCAGCTTCATCCATATCCCCGCAAAGGACGTGAACTCATCCTTTTTTATGGCTGTGTAGTATTCCATGGTGAATATGTGCCACATTTTCTTCATCCAGTCTATCATTGATGGGCATTATGTTGGTTCCAAGTCTTTGCTATTGTAAATAGTCCCATGATAAACATATATGTACATGTGTCTTTAGAGTAGAATGATGTATAATCCTTTGGTATATACCCAGTAATGGGATTGCTGGGTCAAATGGTATTTCTGGTTTTATATCCTTGAGGAATCACCACATTGTATTCCACAATGGTTGAACTATTTTACAAGCCCACCAACAGTGTAAAAGTGTTCCTATTTCTCTGCATCTTCTCCAGCATCTGCTGTTTCCAGAATTTTTAATGATCACCATTCTAACTGGTGTGAGATGGTATGTCATTGTGGTTTTGATTTGCATTTCTCTAATGAACAGTGATAATGAGCTTTTTTCATATGTTTATTGGCCATATACATATCTTCTTTTGAGGAGTGTCTGTTCATATCCTTTGCCCACTTTTTGATGGGGTTGTTTGTTTTTTTTTTTCTTGTAAATTTGTTTAAGTTCCTTCTAGATTCTGGATATTAGACCTTTGTCAGATGGATAGATTGCAAAAATTTTCTCATATTTTGTAGGTTGCCTGTTCACTCTTGTGATAGTTTATTTTACTGAGCAGAAGCTCTTTAGTTTGATTAGATTCCATCTGTCAATTTTGGCTGTTGTTTCAAGTGCTGTTGGTGATTTAGTCATGAAGTCTTTGCCCACACCTATGTCCTGAATCATATTGCCTAGGTTTTCTTCTAGGGTTTTTATAGTTTTAGGTTTTACATTTATGTTTTTAATCTACCTTGAGTTAATTCTTTTATAAGGTATAATGAAGGGGTCTAGTTTCTCTTTTCTGCATATGGCTACCCAGTTTTCCCAGCGCCATTAAATACATAGGGAATCCTTTCCCCATTGCTTGCTTTTGTCAGGTTTGTTGAAGATCAGATTGTTGTAGATGTGTGGTGTTATTTCTGAGGCCTCTATTCTGTTTCATTGGTCTATATATCTGTTTTGGTATTAGCACCATGCTGTTTTGGTTACTTTAGCTTTGTAATATAGTTTGAAGTCAGGCAGCGTCATGCCTCCAGCTTTGTTCTTTTTGCTTAGGTTAGCCTTGGCTCCACAGGCTCTTTTTTGCTTCCATATGAAATTTAACATAGTTTTTTTCTAGTTCTGTGAAGAAAGTCAATGGTAGCTTGATGGGAATAGCATTGAATCTATAAATTACTTTGGGCAATATGGCCATTTTCATGATATTGAGTCTTCCTATCCATGAGGATGGAGTGTTTCTCTATATGTTTGTGTCCTGTCATTTCCTTGAGCTCTGGTTTGTAGTTTTCTTTGAAGAGGTCCTTCACATCCCTTGTAGGTTGTATTCCTAGGTATTTTGTTTTCTTTATAGCAATTGTGAATGGGAGTTTACTAATGATTTGGCTCTCTGCTTGTCTGTTATTGGTATATAAGAATGATTGTGATTTTTGCACATTAATTTTATATCCTGAGACTTTGCCAAAGTTGCTTATCAGGTTAAGGAATTTTTGGGCTGAGGTGGTGGCGTTTTGTAAATATACAATCATGTCATCTGCAGACAGAGACAATTTGATTTCCTCTCTTCCTATTTGCATGCTTTTATTTCTTTCTCTTACTCGATTGCCCTGGCCAGAACTTCCAATACTATGTTGATAAGAGTGGGGAGAGAGGGCATCCTACTCTTGGGCCAGTTTTCAAAGGTAATGCTTCCAGCTTTCGGCCATTTAGCATGATATTAGCTATGCATTTGTCATAAATAGCTCTTATTTTTGTGAGATATGTTCCATCAATACCTAGTTTATTGAGAGTTTTTAGTATGAGGGGTGTTGAATTTTATTGAAGGCCTTTTCTGCATCTATTGAGATAATCATGTGGTTTTTGTCATTGGTTCTGTTTATGTGATGGATTATGTTTATTGATTTGCATATGTTGAACCAGCCTTTCATGCCAGGCATGAAGCCAACTTGATCGTGGTGGATAAGTTTTTGATGTGCTGCTGGATTCTCTTGCCAGTATTTTATTCAGGATTTTCGCATCGATGTTCATCAGTGATATTGGCCTGAAATTTTCTTTTTCTATTGGGTCTCCGCCAGGTTTTGGAATCAGAGTGATGCTGGCCTCATAAAATGATTTAGGGAGGAGTCTTTCTTTTTCTATTGTTCAGAATAGTTTCAGAAGGAATGGTACCAGCTCCTCTTTGTACCTCTGGTAGAACTCGGCTGTGAAGACATCTGGTCCTGGGCTTTTTTTGGTTGGTAGGCTAGTAATTACTGAGTCAATTTCAGAACTTGTTATTGGTCTATTCAGGGATTTGACTTCTTCCTGCTTTAGTCTTGGGAGGGTGTATGTGTCCAGGACTTTATCCATTTCTTCTAGATTTTCTAGTTTATTTGTGTAGAGGTGTTTACAGTATTCTCTAATAATAGTTTGTATTTCTGTGGGATCAGTGGTGATATCCCCTTTATCGTTTTTTAATGTGTCTATTTGATCTTTCTCTCTTTTCTTCCTTGTTAGTCTGGCTACCGGTCTATCTATTTTGTTAATCTTTTCAAAAAACCCACTCCTAGATTCATTGATTTTTTTTTGAAGGTTTTTTTGTGTTTCTCTCCCATTCGGTTCTGCTGTGATCTTAGTTATTTCTTGTTTTATACTAGGTTTTTAATGTGTTTTCCATTGCTTCTTTTGATTGTGATGTTAGGGTGTCTATTTTAGATCTTTCCCACTTTCTAATGTGGACATTTAATGCTGTAAATTTCCCTCTAAACACTGTTTTAACTGTATCCCAGAAATTCTGATATGTTGTGTCTTTGTTCTCATTGGTTTCAAAGAACTTATTTATTTCTGCCTTAATTTTGCTATTTACCCAGTAGTCATTCATAAGCAGGTTGTTCAGTTTCCATGTAGTTGTGCAGTTTTGAGTGAGCTTCTTAATTCTGAGTTCTAATTTGATTACACTGTGGTGTGAGAGATTGTTTGTTATGATTTTCATTCTTTTGCATTTGCTGAGGAGTGTTTTACTTCCAATTATGTGGTTGATTTTAGAATAAGTGCTATGTGGTGCTGAGAAGAATGTATATTCTGTTGATTTGGGGTGGAGAGTTCTGTAGGTATCTATTAGGTCCACTTGGACCAGAGCTGAGTTCAAGTCTGAATATCCTTGTTAATTTCCTTTCTTGTTGATCTGTCTAATATTGATAGTGGGTTGTTAAAGTTTCCCACTATTATTGTGTGGGAGTCTAAGTCTCCTTGTAGGTCTCTAGGAACTCGTTTTATGAATCCTGGTGCTCCTGTATTTGGCATATATATATATTTAGGATACTTAGCTCTTCTTGTTGCATTGATCCCTTTACTACTATGTAATGCCCTTCTTTGTCCTTTTTTATCCTTGTTGGTTTAAAGTCTGTTTTATTAGAGACTAGGATTGCAACTCCTGCTTTTTTTTTCTTTCTTTCCATTTGCTTGGTAAATATTCCTCCATCCCTTTATTTTGAGCCTATGTGTGACCTTGCAAGTGAGATGTGTCTCCTGAATACAGCACACCTGTGGGTATTGACTCTTTATCCAATTTGCCAGTGTATGTCTTTTAATTGGGGCATTTAGCTCATTTATATTTACCGTTAATATTGTTATGTGTGAATTTGGTCCTGTCATCATGATGTTAGCTGGTTATTCTGCACATTAGTTGAAGCAGTTTCTTCCTAGTTTCATTGGTTTATATATTTTGGTGTGTTTTTGCAGTGGCTGGTACTGGTTTTTCCTTTCCATGTTTAGTGCTTCCTTTAGGAGCTCTTGGAAGGCAGGTCTGATGGTGACTAAATCTGTCAGCATCTGCTTGTCTGTAAAGGATTTTATTTCTCATTCACTTATGAAGCTTAGTTTGGCTGGTTATGAAATTCCATATGTACATCATGGAAACGAGTGCATGTGATACACACACACACACACGCACACACATTGCATACTTTCATTTTTGTGTCCATTTCTTTTCTGATTTTATCAGCAGCCAACTAAAGAAAATAGAAAAAAAAATTGGTAATTCGATCTTTCATGTTCTGCATCTTCCAGCTTCACAACTTATAGTTTTCTATTTTTATTGTTATTGTGATCAGAATGAAAATGTATACAATAGAATCAGAATCAGGTCAGAATCAACAAAAATACTATAATGTTTGTACATGCTTTCGATGCAGTTTGTCTCTGCAAAGGGTGTGTGTGTTTCTATGCACATGTGCATGTACACAAGTGTGTAAATAAGTGTTTTATTCATGATGGAGAAAGGCTGGTCAAAATGATTCTGAATGAGATAGCACCACTACAGCAGATAATTAGGTCTCTATCAATAAAACAAGTCATTAAACATGTTTCTAAGCATCTACTCAGTATCTGGCACAATGTTAAGTAGTGTAAATATAATCATTAGCAAAATTCAGCTTCTACCCTCAATGGTATATGTGTAGAACAAATTGGTAAAGCTGGAGTACATTTCAGGACCAAAAACAGTTTCTGTGTAGTTCCCACTTCATCAAGACCATGTTGTATACCTCTCATACACTTAAGCCATAGGGAAGCAATTATTCCATCCATCCTTTTACAGGGTAGTGGTGGGGAAGAAGAGCTGACTGTCATGCTTGAATTCACATAATTTCATAATTAAATAATTTCATGTTACATAATCTCGATAAACCTAAAATCCAATATATGATAAAGATAGTGTTTCAAATCAGTGGATAAGTGATAAACAGTTCATAAAATGGTGTTCAGATAATTGGCTATATGTATTTTATAGTTGCACAAAGGTATAATATGTCATTAATAAATATTAATTCCATAGTGGATGTCAAATACACTTTTCCAAAATATAAAGAAAAAATACCATAGACAAATATCACTTGCAACATTACGGTTAAAATTAAATATCCAAACATAGCCCTAACCAATAACAGAAAATTTAAAAAAAAATTTATGGATTGGAATTTGTTAAAATATAAAACTTTTCTTTTTCAGAGGATACAATGAATATGTGTAAAAAGCAAATATCAAATCAGCAACAAGTGCTTGCAGTTCACTTGACATATTTAAAATATGAGTAGTTCCAACAAATCATAAATAAATGATTAGTAGTCCAATAAAAAAAAGACAAAGTACATTGACAGGAAACTGTATGAAACTCATGAACACTAAATGTCTTAGATTCTCTATTGTTAAACAAAATGCAAAAACAATAGAGAACATTATGAATATGGAGTTAATATTTAACAAAATTATTTTATCCATGTTATAAGTAAATATTTACATCCAAAAACCCTTGTTTTCTCTGAAAGTTGTCACTTATGAGTCTATTTTGAAAATGTTTAAAGAATAGTAATTAATTAACTTTAATAAATAGGTACTCCTATTGAGGGAAAACAGACATTTCCATAATTTTTCTTCTGTTTCTAATCTAGTAGATGGTAGGAAAATAATGACAATTGCATGTTCATACCTGGAGAATATGCATTCCATTTCTTTTAAACTTTTGCATTCTCAAAACTATATTGATACCTCAAAGCATACCCTTTGCTGTTGAAAACAGCCTTTCAAGTATAAAGACACACACATCACTTTCCTTAAATCTTATATAAGGCAAGGGCCTAAATTCCTATCAGAAAATGTATTTCAAGAATGCTTTTTTAGTAGTTCCTGTGGCCTTATCTTATAGAGGAAGGTTTTTTTTTAAACATACACACAGTATTTGATGCACATTTTTATTGGAAAGAGCTTTTATTTCCTTAAATGTTTTGTTGTCTAAGTGTGAAAAGTATCCTGCAGTGGAATTTAGTGGCACAGATGCTTATTGTGATAGATGAGATGAACTTGCTTCCCTAAGCATGCATGGTCATGAAATGCATCTGGCTTCTGTACGTAAAAGTCAGTTATGTTCCCAAATGTGTCTCTGCATTTACACAGACGTTTAGGGGCAGACACCCTACTGTTCCCTCAAAAGGCGGCTCTGCTTAATTATGAAGTTCAAGTTAGACCAGAAGTTGGAAAATACTAAATTCCACATTGCAGACAGAGCCTGAGCAGGTGATGTCACCACTGCATTCTAAGGTGGCAAGTCCTCAGAGAAGTCACTTATCACCTTACCATGGAGAAAAATAACCGTGTCCAGAACACAAGAGGATGCTTTTAGGTAGCGTACAATCAAGTGTGCAAACCTGTGCAATACATACCAGATGAAATCCAGTTCAGAGGCTCAGGAAAACAAACAAATGAGGATATGCTTTAAAAAATAGGACTTAATATAAACAGTCGTGAGAGTAAAACTATTGCTAAGCACATAGGAAACATAAACCAGGCTTTCAGGAAGGAGTTTGGCACATGTGTGCACTGGTAGGAGGTGTAATGTGCAGAAATCCGGCCTTTTGTGGCATAGCAACTAAAGTTCCTTTTCTATTGTCCAGACAACCTTAAATATTCCTTTATGCAGTACTATTTTAAAAAGGCCATCTACTGTGCACAATGTGTTAGCATCAAGGACATGAAATTTATCTGGAATATACCAAAACTTTAATCAATAGACTAGGACCAAAGCTTTTAAAAACAGGTTTTCGTAGATAAATCATTATAAGTTATTATTTCCTCGCCATAGGTAAGGCATGATAGATAACTTTACTTTTTCTCAGTCACTTAGTGTGTAGGTAGAATAATGACCCTTAGCAGGATGACCTTTTGAATGTGTTGTTAGGCAGCATGGAAGCATTATGGTTAGAGGTGGAATTAAGATTGCTAATCACCTCACCTTAAACTGGAGCGATTATCCTGAATTATCTAGGTGGGCCCACTGTAGTCACAAAGAACCTTCAGACAGGAAGGCGGAGAGACCAGAGTGAGCAGAAGAGCTTGGGTAAACTGGAGCCGAGGCTGAAGTGATGTGCTGTGTCCAAGATGTGCAGAGGCCAAGAGCTCAGGGATACATGTGACCCCTCAAACCTGGTGAATTCTCTCCTGGAATCTCTAGACAAAATATACACTTGATGATACCTTGATTTTAGCACACTAAGACCCATTTTGGACTTCTGACCCCCAGAAGTATAAAGAAAAAAAATGTGTTGTTTTAAGCCTCTGAGTTTATGTTAATTTACTGTAACAGCAGTAAGAAACTAACACAGTAAGATGGCTTTTATTTTTATGTGATGTATAGAATTAAATTGGATATGCTAGGAAATATTGGAAATTTATTGATTTATTTTTTTGTCTGAGCTGGAGTCTGGCTCTGTCGCCCAGGCTGGAGTGCAGTGGCGCGATCTCGGCTCACTGCATGCTCTGCCTCCCGGGTTCCCGCCATTCTCCTGCCTCAGCCTCCCGAGTAGCTGGGACTACAGGCGCCGCCACCACGCCAGCTAATTTTCTGTATTTTTAGTAGAGACGGGGTTTCACCGTGGTCTCGATCTCCTGACCTCGTGATCCGCCCGCCTCGGCCTCCCAAAGTGCTGGGATTACAAGTGTGAGCCACCGCGCCCGGCCAGGAATTTATTTTCTTAATATAGTTCTTCATATTAGAATAATGAGAACCATCGAGTAATGAAGTGTTCTATTTTGTGAAGGATGATTATATAAACAGTACGAAGGTTAAAAACCGGGCGGGACCGGCTGGGCACAATGGCTCGTTCATGTAATCCCAGCACTTTGGGAGGCCGGGGCAGGTGGATCTCTTGAGCCCAGGAGTCTCAGATCAGCCTGGGCAACATGTGAAACCCCATCTCCACAAAAATACAAAAACCAGGCAGACGTGGTGGCGGCGCCTGTGGTCCCAGCCACTCAGGAGGCTGCGGTGGAAGGATCGGAGCCCGGCAGGTGCAGGCTGCGGTGGACCGTGATTATGCCACTGCGCTCCAGTCTGGGTGACAGAGTGAGACCTTGTCTCCATTAAATAAATAGATAAATAAATATATATATAAGTAAAAGAGGAGGGTGTCTTTTGAAGGCTATTAAAGTCGTCTAAGTGTCCTCTGATTATATGAGGCTGGAATGGTGCATGGAATGTTGTGTTGAATAACCTGATACAGTCTCTGAAACTATAGAAGCATTAGTAATTTTAGCCTGAGAGTGCTATAATCTGGGATAATTTGGTCCAATACTTCCAGAGAGGGTTGAAGTTTTGAGATAGCTGGAGTTATTTCAGTTGAAGACCTGAATATGAGGCAACTGGATACTCAATTACAATTCAATTTCTACTCTTTATATAAGGTAGAAATGGGTAACATGTGGGACACTGTGTTAAAAGTAATGCAGCCATAGTGTAGTGGTAGAAGCAGATGAAAAGTACTATCATAGTCGTATAGATGAGGTACTGGAAAGAAGCAGAGTTGAAAAATTGGAGATAAATGTCAGTTTTCCAGAGCCATGGGATGAAAACCAAACAGGATTACAACAGATTCAATTCACTCAAGATGTCTAACTTGGTAATAGGTCAGAAAACTCAATTTGTCGTATTTTCTTAAAAGTACACAAAAATGTTCCTTTTGATAAAACACGTGTAGTGCACCTTCGGATTTGATTTTTCTTTATGTTCTGTAAACTGCTCACAGTAAAACAGAAAAAAAGTCTGACAAATATGATGGTCCTTAAATATTGTAGGAGTATGATGCTTCTCCAAAGAATAGAGGTTTTCCTAGGAAGGCCCTAAGCAAGGAATCAAGTTTCCTTTTGCAAGAAATAAAATTCTCAAAAGTTCCCTGCACCTTGGAAAGGCTCTGGTTGAAATTAATAGCACAACGTTATTTATTTAAATTTTAACTTTTAAGTTCAGGGGTACAAGTGTAGGTTTGTTACAGAGGTAAGCTTATGCCATGGGATTGGTTGTACAGTTTATTTCATCACCCAGATATTAAGCCTAATATCCATTAGTTGTTTTTCCTGATCCTCATAGCAAATATTACCCCCATAAAGTTTTATGGTTACTTTTTTCTTATCTTCTGATTAATGCCATTAGATTCACCAATTGAAATTATTTTTCAGTAGTTTAATTCCCTCTAGAAGGTTTAAAAAATGTTTCCGAATTTCCTAAGTCTTCTTTCTTTGTTAGTCTTCTAAAAAGCTATATTCAATAGAATTCATGTGCTTAGGTACAGTTTCACTAAAAGCGTATCTTCAACATTTGATCTGTTTAAAAGTTTTTAAGGTGTTAAGGAACATTAGGTATCAGAGTTTATGGCATTTGATTAATCTGAATAAATCTTGGCATCAAATTGAATTCAGCAAAAGTAACAGTGATAAATCAGAGAGCAATATTTGAAATGTCTCCAGGAAACATTTTAAAACAATTTTTAAGTTCACTAATTTGAGTCATTACACTTGGCCCTAATATGGTAGATTTTAAGTGAAGCTCAGTCGAACCTGGCAGATATCATATACAAACTTTTAATAGTCCTAACAATTCCTGTACCTCATTTGGATAAAGATTATTTCCAGAGCATCAGTGCTTTGACCAGAAAGGCATTTATTATTCTGTAACACTTTTCTTGAGAAATTAGCATGATTCATCATTTGAGTACGCTCTCTCAGATAAGATTCTAATATTTGGGTGTGAATAAAACTTCAGGGCATTGAAAACAGCTGGAAGATAGACAATAGGGTGATCATCCTCTCTTGTCATTCTCTATCAAGGTCCTCTTTAATTATTGGCCTAAACAGCTATAACTTTATGGTGAAAACAAACCGCTCGGATATAGCGTTAAAGGTTGAAATAATGAATTATACATAAATCGATTTAGTTCAGTTATATTCTGTTGAATTGGGAGAACATCGAATTTTTAAATTTCTCTGCATTTCTTGAAGTTAGGAATAAAAGCTGGGGTGGGGTCTCCTGAAATAATGAGGTCTAGAATAATTTCTGTTAAATTTACTTTTTAGTAGGATAAGTCTACTAAAATCAATATGAATGGAACCTTCAATGTACCACTGAAGATAATTAATCTTTGAGAGGTTAAGTAACCATTACAAGGTAATTTACCTAATTAGCAACTAAACCAACCAAATTTTAGATTTCTTAACTTTAAGACTATTGCTCACATAGTCACGTAAAGTATATCTTCCACATAGTCACAGGCAATCACAAGCTAACACGAGCAGTTAGCACAAAATAGATGTTCCACATAGAATGCAGAACAAAAAAAGACACTTTAAAAATCCTTTTCCCTTTTCCAAATTCATATTTAAAAAGTTTCTTGTGGAATTTCCCAAATGCCAGCATGGCCACATATAATACAGATTGATACTCAGACCTCTAATGAGAAACAGTTAGAATTATGCTAAACAAGGAACATTCTATATTGATTTCACAAATTCTCCTCTTTCCACTTATAGTTTCTCATAAAATGTAACATGTTTGTCTCGTGTGGAGTCTGTATAGAAAAAGTGTGATAACTGAAGATATAGACACACAGGTGTATGTATGTCTGTGTGTTCCTGTGTATTATAGCCTTTCTTTAATGGTTTTCTCTTTATATTTATATATATATATATATATATATATATATATATATATATATATATATATATATATATATACTTTAAGTTCTAGGACACATGTGCACAACGTGCAGGTTTGTTACATATGTATACATGTGCCATGTTGGTGTGCTGCACCCAGTAACTCATCATTTACATTAGGTATATCTCCAAATGCTGTCCCTCCCCCTCACCCCACCCCATGACAGGCCCCGGAGTGTGATGTTCCCCTTTCTGGGTCCATGTGTTCTCATTGTTCAATTCACACCTATGAGTGAGAACATGCAGCGTTTGGTTTTTTTTGTCCTTGTGATAGTTTGCTGAGAATTATGGTTTCCAGCTTCATCCATGTGTCTACAAAGGACATGAACTCATCCTTTTTTATGGCTGCATAGTATTCCATGGTGTATATGTGCCACATTTTCTTTTTTTTTTATTATACTTTAGGTTTTAGGGTACATATGCACAATGTGCAGGTTTGTTACATATGTATCCAGCCACATTTTCTTAATCCAGTCTATCATCGTTGGACGTTTGGGTTGGTTCCAAGTCTTTGCTATTGTGAATAGTGCCACAATAAACATACGTGTGCATGTGTCTTTATAGCAGCATGACTTATAATCCTTTGGGTATATATACATATATATATATATAAACTATATATATATATTTTGGGGACGGAGTTTCTCTCTGTCACCCGGCTGGAGTGCAGTGGCACGATCTCGGCTCACTGCAAGCTCCGCCTCCCGGGTTCACACCATTCTCCTGCCTCAGCCTCCAGAGTAGCTGGGACTACAGGTGCTCGCCACCATGCCCGGCTAATTTTTTGCATTTTTAGTACAGACGGGGTTTCACCGTGTTAGCCAGGATGGTCTCGATCTCCTGACCTCATGATCCACCCTCCTCGGCCTCCCAAAGTGCTGGGATTACAGGCATGAACCACCGCGCCAGGTCTCTATTTAAGTTAGCTCTGTCCAGGGCAAACCAGCATTTCAAAGATACAAACTGTTTTTGCAAAAAACAGGTATACACCTATCCATAGTGCAGACATTATGTCTACTTATTTCTCTCTAAATAGATCTTTCATTTTAACAAGTACTTCACCTTCACAAAATTTAGTTGAGTCAGTGAACTCTTATCCAGATGCTATATCTTGGCCAGATTATCAAGAATTAAGCCTCACAGATAGGCTGTTTCCATTTCCTTTAACAAAGTTTATCAGTCCTGAGTTACTTCTTGATTTCTTGCCAGTGGCATATAATGATGACTCAGCCAAGTCAGTTCCCAGAGTTGGACTCTTTTTTTTCTTATACACAGGAAACTTCTTTTCCAAGAATACTTGTTCCAGTTGCTCACAATCTTCATAGTTGATGATTATAGAATGATCTATGTACTTTCAATGTACCTTCAAAAATGAGATCTGCAGCTGGATAAGACGTGTGTGTGTGTGTGTGTGTGTGTGTCTTAGTAGACTTAAACCGTTCATTGAATAAGAAGCCTAGTTGATAGTGTAAGGTGAGAGTTAGAAGAACAGGGAATTATTTGGTTTAAGGAATTGTGAAGAAATGTGCTATGCCATTAAAATTTTTCTCTACTTTTGTGTTAAATCTTAATTTTGTGCAGAATTTACTAAGCTGCAGGAAACTGTCAAAATTGACTCTTGCTAAGTTCCATATTGGTTTGTAATTATCTTAAAACAAAAGTTGGTTGATATTAAAGTGCAGTTTTTCCTCTAGCTTTCATAAATTGAGACAGGTCTTTTTCTCACCCTCCACATACCTATGGCTGGAAGCCGAGGTGGTTGTTCTTGGTTCCCGTTACAACTTCTAGACTGTTAATTTCTCTGCTCCTTGCAAATTAGACTGTTCCTTTGAAACTCAAACCCCTTGGAAATATCGGCCATGCCCCTTTGGTATTACCATCATCAACAGACCTCCCTCCTGGGCACTCTGGTCTTATTTTTTTTTTTTTTTTGAGATGGAGTCTTGCTCTGTCACCCATGCTGGAGTGTAATGGTGTGATCTCGGCTCACTGCAACCTCCTCCTCCCGGTTTCAAGTGATTCTCCTGCCTCAGGTTCCTGAGTAACTGGGATTACAGGTGCATACCACCACACCCAGCTAATTTTTGTATTTTTGGTAGAGACGGGGTTTCGCCATGTTGGCCAGGCTGGTCTCGAACTCCTGACCTCAGGTGATATGCCTGCCTCAGCCCCCCAAAGTTCTGGGATTACAGGCATGATCCACTGCACCTGGCCTCTTGCCATTTATTTAAGGCTGTAGATCTTTTGCTCAATATCATCTTCAGGCAAGTTCAGCCATCATTTTAGTGGCTCAGCTTTCACGTGAAAGGACCAGTACAAACCTCGGTTCCCCGTTTTTTGACATCTTTATTTCCATTACTTTTTTTCTTTCCTCCACTTTATTGTCATCAAATCTGAAACATTTTCTATAAGGGTATATACCACCAGGATCTAGATGCAAATATTCTGCCTCCTGGACATCACTCCTTGCCAGCTCGTTGGCCCAGATGTCCTCATTCCTACAACCCTTCATTTTCACTGAGACTCTTCTTAGGACACAGCTGCTGCTGCTCCCTCACGATCCATCCGTACTCTCTTGCTTTCAGTTTCCACGTTTTCCTCCTCAAATGCCATAGTTCATTTTTAGCATTCCCTTGCAACTACCCTGAGCTTCATTTTCCCACAATTTATTTGTTTCTGTTTCTCTTCCCAAATTTTAAATATTGATGTTTCTAAGGGTTCTGTCCTAATTGCTCTTCTTTTCTCTCCACACACATACTCTCTCTAAGCTCTAAACACTACTAAACAGCTCATAATTTCCAGTCTTAGAGTTTGGCCCAGACCTTTATTCTGGGAGTTGATGATTTACATGACAATAGCACTCGAATAATTCAGAGGTAACATGTCCTGGTTTCCCACATGTCAGTAAGTGGCACTGCCAGCCATGCTAGACGCTTATAAGTCATTTTTGGCCCTTCCTCAATATTCTGACAATATCCAATTCAACATTCATTTAAAAAATATTTTGGTTCCAAATACATCTGTAATTTCCTCCACCTCTTTTGATTTCCAATGTCCCCAGCCTAGCCAGAGCCACATATTTTCTTACCTATGCTTATTTTCTTAGGTCATCCTTAGTCAACCTACTTTAATTCTTAATCTCCTACACCCTGTTAGCTACAGAGAAACCAAAGTGATCTCTTAACATGTCTTTCAGTTTCCAACTCTCCCACTTTTCTGGTGTACTTGGACTAACATTTATGTTCCTCATCATTACTAATGAAGACCTGTACTGTTTCACATATCCTTCTCTTTCAGCCACGTCTCACATTAGTCTTTCTCCCTTCTGTACTTCATCCAGATTCCTACTTTTCAGTTTTTCATTTCATCCAATTCACAGGTTTCTTCTACATGCCAAGATCTTGCTCATATATTAGGGTCCATGAACACTGGGGGTTTTTCCTAAAAGACGAATCTTTCTGTAGTGTATGAAAAGCTAACTCTTTTTATTCTCAGGTCTTACCTTAAATATTCTCACTTGAAAGAAGTGGTTAGAATCTGTATAATCCAAATTAATATTTCTTTTTTTCTTTTTCTTTTGAGACAGGGTCTTGCTGTGTCACCCAGGCTGGAGTGCAGTGGCACAATCTTGGCTCACTGAAACCTCTGCCTCCTGGGTTCAAGCAGTTTTCCTTTCTCAGCCTCCTGAGTAGCTGGGACTACAAGCGCACACCACTACACCCGGCTAACTTTTTTATTTTTAGTAGAGATGGGGTTTTGCCATGTTGATCAGACTGGTCTGAAACTCCTGGACTGAAGTGATCCATCCGCCTTGGCCTCCCAAAATGCTGGGATTACAGGCATAAGCCACCACGCCCGGCCCAAATTAATATATCTATATATAAAAATTATATGTATGAATCTTATATAATCTGAATTAAGATTGTATCTAATGTTCGCCCCAAAACCCTTGTTGTATATTCAGTCCCTTGCTTCACTTTGCATGTGAACACATTTTGTAATAATCTCTTCTCTTTGCTCAGTTGGGTTTCTGTGCCTGTCTTCGTCTTCAGAATTGAAACCCTGGGAGTACAGGACTGTGGCTTTCTTATTCACCACTGCAGCTCCGTAACTAAGAGAGCATCTGATACATATGTGTGAAGGGAATTGGTTAAATATAGACCACTATGTCCAGTGGAGTCCACAGCCTATTCACTTCATGTAGTTTCCAAGAAACAAAGGCTTCTCAACATATATTAATGAATGAGATATGGGCCAGGATATCTGGTCTGGCTGGAGATGGCTTAACTTTGAGTTCACTTGAGAGGGTATCAGTGTGAGCAGGGATGCTTTCACTCACTTCAAGAATTGCATGGTGTTTAGGGGGAAGAATCACCCTGCTTCTCTGGAGAGACATGAGGGCTCTGTGGCTCCTGTGGGCTCTCAAACTGTTGGAAGATGACTGCTAAACCTGAGTTTTCAGGTCTCCTAGTTATATTCATTTAAACTTATAGATGATTTGTCACTATTTTAAGTTGTTTTTCACTGAAAATTCATTCTGAATATAGAGCCTTATTTCATTCAGAACAGAAAGAATGGGTTACGGTGAAATCTGTTTATCTATAATTTTTAAGTAAGTACAATTTTATAAACCAGTTATTCCTAACTTGAGAGGCCTGGAGGATTTATTACAATGTGTATTTCAGGGCCACATCTGCAGAAGTTTTGATACAACATTTCCTTACTAATCCCCCTGACAGCACATTTTAGCAGGCATCCTGTGTTATTGAGAAGCAGAACGTTTATGCACCACACTTTGGGAGAGAGAAGTGCATGTTGTGTTACCATTTAAAGATGCCTGGTTCTTGTGGGGCAAATTGGCAAATGATTTATCTGAACTAATGGCAGAGTGGAATTTTAATATTTTAGGGTTTTCAGGAATCTTAGAGCTGTTTTCATTTGTCTCATACATAGAGCCTGAACCTTGAAGACATTAATGAATTTGTCACAGAAATTAAATTGGGCCAAAATTTACATTTCCAACCCATGTCTGTGCTCTTCATTCTAAAGCACAATGGCCTAGAGTCATATTTTAACCTCTAACTTTTATCTTATTAAAAAATAAAATAAAATAAATAATTGTAAATACATGCATGTATTATACCTATATATACAATTTATATACATTACAATATTAATTTGAACTACACATGACATCACTAGTAAAGGCCAGTTACAGTTTAGACTGAGATAAGCCCTGTGAGAATTTACTAAGATCAAAAAGACTCCTTTTAATAGTGACTCAGTGGCACCTACTCTAAGGACAAAGGCTCCAGTATGTATCCTAATCTAAGTTATTACTGAATGTGAGTCCTGTGATAGCTTCTAATGAAAATTTCCCATTGGAAAAAATCAATGTTAATAACTGGAACTCGAGAGCTGTAATGGGTTCTGCTGTGTTTTTCGGGCTTAGACTGTGTGCTATAATATGCTAAGAAGAGGAGTTGATGACCTGTGAGCTCTGGTCACTTCCTGATCTCATTTGATTCTTTGGTCTTTAGTTTTAAAAGGGTGATCAGAGAGGTTGCTTTATAATGGAGAAGTTGAACAAAAGGACCATCAACCTGCAGGCTCACTGGCACAGCGCAAGTTTCACCGGATAAGCATTTCAGTAAAGAGGACTATTGCCAACAGCAATACTTGCAAGGAAGCTTTGTTCCAGAGAGGATTTTTGTTTTTAAAGAAGCTGCTAGAAAAACTGACACTAGAAGCTAACTAGAGTCACTCTTTCTAGATATCAATGAAATTGTAAGTCTGAAGACATTACTTACCTAGATACAGAAATGGACTTTATTTAAGAACCAACTTTATACATATCTAATATACCTAGGCTTGTTGATCAAGTTGGCTGGCTGGGGAAGAATAAGACCATCTAGAAGATCCACATGATGAGAGAAAGCATTCGGGGAGGGCAGACAGATACTTGATGCTGGCCACAGATAGAACTCAGAGACGCTCTGTGATTGAAGTGGTTCTAATACCTAGAAGCTTCGATTTGCTCTTATAACGTGTTCTAAAGCCATTTAATTCAAGACTACCCTTCCTGGTTGGTACCTGTAGATGTAATGCATCTCCTAAGGTATTACTCTAGGCTCCATCGGACAGAACAACTACATGGAGGTAGGTGGTGGAGCCTCCGGACTCCACGACACATTTCACAGTGCTGTTTACTCCAAAACACTGGCCTAATTGAACTAATGTAGCTATTGGGTAAGACGAGAAGTAATACACGAACATTCTTAAAGTCTGTTCTCTTTTGCCTTGTGACCTTAAACATTTGAAAGACCAAGATGAACACTATTGAATAGAATTGTGTTTCCATCGTCATAACTAACCTGAAAGCCTAAGTTTTACCTCTTTCACTGCACATCCGATCTATTTTATGGGCAGAAGAGCACAATGGGCTCAGCTATCCAGGCTTTAGGAGTTATTTTAATCTTTAAAGAACAATAGACACAAGTAAAAGTACATACATAAAGTAGGTATTTTATATTTAATTTTTATTTTCATATGCATGAAAAGGGTGTTCCAAAAAAAGATTAGAGAAGTCCATGGCATCTCTTTCTGGTTAATGTTACTTTAGTTTTTGGTTCATCTACCATACTACTTACAAGTTACTTGATTTTGTTCATGGAAAATTATTTTAAATGAATTGATTTTACTTTTCATCAGCACAGTTGTTGACTAATACCAAAGTTAGTTAGAAGGTTATGATTTTTGTATTTATAGAATGGCAGGGGCAGCATTTAGATAATACATCATAGTAACTTGGCATTTATGAAATATTAGTTTTCCATAAACATGAACTCAGAGAGGAAGGTTACATTTTTTTAAATTATAATAACATTTTGAAAAGCATCTGTCCTTTAAAATGTTACTGAAATATATATTGGAACTGGTGTTTTAGATGCCAGTCCTTCCTGAAGAGTGTTTTGAGATTTTTTTCAAATACTGCCTCAGTTCTATATAAAATAGAAAAAATTCTGCCTTGTAAAATGACTACTGGATGTAGGTAAGAAGAAGTTAAGGAAATATTACATAAAAATAGATTTGCAAAGGTAATTTGCTGGAGGATTATTTACACTTTGATGAGTGGATCTGGATATTTTGATACTAAGTGAAAGTGGTTCCACTGGAATTAGAAGGGAACAGAGATCTGCAAGCAGGAGTGAAAAGAATGTGTGTAAGCCGGGCACGGTGGCTCATGCCTGACCTCAGGTGAGCCGCCCACTTCAGCCTCCCAAAGTGCTGGGATGACACGCTTGTTAAGTGGTACTCTAATTAATCAGTAACTTAAACCTCAAAAGAGATTCATTATGTACACAAAATTAATCTTGTGTAATCAAGTGTATAAGTAAAATTAATTGAAGAAATCAAAAAACGCACGGTGGCTGACACCTGTAATCTCAGTGCTTTCGGAAGTCCAGGTGGGAGGATCCCTTGACTTAAGGAGGCTGAGACCAGTCAAGCAACACGGTGGGACCCATCTCTGTAAAAAAATTAGCCGGGGATGGTGGTGCGTGCCTGTAGTCCGAGCTACTTGAGAGGCCGAGGCAAAAGTATCGCTTGAGCCTAGGACTTGGAGTCTGAAGTGAGCTATGATCACACCACTGACTCCAGCCAGAGCAACAGAGGGAGACAATGAGAACACGTGGACACAGGAAGGGGAACATCACACTCTGGGGACTGTGGTGGGGTGGGGGGAGGGGGCAGGGACAGCATTAGGAGATACACCTAATGCTATATGACGAGTTAATGGGTGCAGCACATCAACATGGCACATGGATACATATGTAACAAACCTGCACATTGTGCACATGTACCCCAAAATTCAAAGTATAATAATAAATAAATAATAAACCACAAAACACTTGTAATTCCACATCCAGATATATAAACCACAGGAATACTTAGATAAACACACGCTATACACACATATAGTATATATATGATAAAATATATTTGTATGTTCAACTTGGGAAAGGTTGATGATTTTAGAAACAAACTAATAATTCTTTTGCCTTGTGCTCTAATGATTTTCAATATGAAGATGTATTTGGGATCAAATACATGAGGCTCCACATACAAGACATCTTTCTTTCCCCTCTTCTCAGCACCATTTTTTGGCTGATTATTGGACTACAACTGGGAGATCTAGAACTAAATTCCTGCTTAGTGTTTACTTGTTCCGAGCATAGGCTTTGAAATCGTCCTGTTTTGCCTCAGTCTCCACAGTGGTACCTACTAACCTCATGACTAGGGGATCGTGTAGCATTTCTCTAAGCCTTGTTTTCTTAGCTGTGAAGTGGTAAATTTTGGAAGTGCTTTGTTCATAGGATTTCTGTGAAAACTGAATTGGGTAAAGAATGTAAGGCATTTAGCACAGTAAAATAACCTGGATTACAGTAACTTTTCCAGGAGTGTTTATTAGTACTTAAACTGTCATTGTCATCAAAATTCTGTTTTTACATATGAACTTAGAAATGTCATTGTAACCTTCTCAACTCATTTGGTCATTTAAAATGGAGAGGTTGAGTTAGGTGTTTCTTAAATTTCTCTTTAGCTCTGATACTATGAGTCTGACGTTAAGTAATGCAAAGTTGGTAATTAAATCTTCCCCTTTCGTGATGTAGGAGAAAGGCATAAAAAATTTCTGGGTGACTGGATTCCCTTGCAAGTTTATTAGAATTGTAATTACGTAGCATTTTGAATAAAGCATTCATTCTGGAAATCATTAAGTTTATTTTTCTTAACTCCGTTATTTTGTCAACTGTGGAAAAATTGGGATTTAGGAGTAACCTCTGATTTAAAATTCCACCTACTAACCATTTAAATTGTAGTCTTGTAATTTCCTAACTTTAGTCTTGAAGGTGTTTCTCATTCTTATGCGTTATTATACTGTATTATATATTTATGCAACATAAAATTTATAGTTTTAACTATTGCACATGTTTACATATGAAAGGTGTAATTTTGAACTTATCATTATTAAATTTGCTAGTTTTGCTTCACTATTCATTTTGGACACTTATCCATATTAGTACATGCAACTCAAGTTTATTCTTTTGAGCTAATGTATATCATTCAAATGTATGAATAAATAACCTTGCTTTGGTGGACATTTAAGTATTTTCATGTATCAGTATGAAAAGCAGTTTCAAAATGAACATTCAAATATACATTGTCATATATGTGTATAATATTTGTATATATGAAGGTTCCTGTGGGTCATATATCTGAAATCAAAATTACAAGTGTTTTGTACCTTCTATAATTAATTTTACTCTCAATTTTAAGTAAACAAGATTAGTTTTTGCACATGATGCATCTCTTTATTCAGTTAAAATTACTGACATAATTAGAATACCACTTAAAACTTGAGAATATTTTCAAGGGTATTTATGCAAAACTTACATAAATGTGTTGAAAAGTCCTTTTGTATATATGTAGAGATTACATGGTATGTTAAATTCATCAATTTGCCTAAATATCAAGTTATACTTAAGTAGTGTCCATACACCATGCTTTTGCTTGACTGAACTCCAATATGTATATCGGGAGTACTTTTTAACATTCATAGGTTAAGTGGCCTGTTTTGGAAAATGATATTAAAAATGGAATTCAGATGAATGCTTAAAGATTAAAAATGAATGAGCTTTCGTATTAATCATCAATATGACAACCCTAAAGGGAAGCATGATTTTCAAATGTACCTCCTTGTAGGCAGGATAATTCAGAAATGCACAGTGCATATTAGATATGGGATTTGAGTCGTAGTGTATTTCTCTAAGAATGTAATTTATTGTACTTTCACATCCACCCCACTGAATATGCAGAGTTTAAGATGCAATGGCCAGAAGACACGAGCGTGTCACTAGAAGGATGTGGACGTGGGCTCCGGGGCTGTTGATGATGACGGTGGTGTTTTGGGGTCATCTGGGGAATGGACAAAGCCAAGGTAAGTGCAAGGATTTTCTAATTCTTTGCGAGTTGGATGCGAATTTCACTTTGTGATGAAATTATGTTTAGTGTTTGGTTTGATGTTTAAGCAATTTGTTACAATCTTCCGTCAGGTTTTTGTTACAGGGTATTGTAATATCTCTGCAGTTAAATTGAAATAGAATTAAGTGTGAGTAAATGCATCAAAATTGAAGCCATGTTTCTGAAATTGGCTTTTCTCTGTTGTAATTGATGATATGTATATATATGTGAGGTATTATGAGGCCATATATATGCGTGTGTCTCTGTTGCATTTGGTGACATGTATATATATGTGAGGTATTACGAGGCCATATAAATTCGAGTGTGTGGGTTTTGGGTGGGTGGGTGTGCCTGTGAGTTTGTGTATGTGGTATTTTACAGGAACACGTAGCATATAAAGTTGTTGTGATTTTGAAGAAAAGTTTTTGGACGTTTGTCTGTTTAGGGTTTTTATGTTTTTGGATGTTTGTCTCTTTAGGGTTTTTATGTTTAACATTTTAAAATTTCAAGAACCTATTCTTAAAGGATGTGATGTTCTTTAGAAATTAAATGAAAAATGTGACGTTTCTCGTTCTTCTGCCAAGGGTATTTAGGGGAAATTAATGAGAGAGTGGAGCTGCAAGGTTGTGGCATCCTGAAATGTCAGTTGGAGAGTAGAAAAGGGCCATAGATTTTGGAATAAGGCTTTCAATACTGATTTCATCAATAGCTGTATGGAGTGGTTTGTGCCAAATCTAGTATCTGTGAATGTATTTTGTGATAAGTATTGTATTATTTTTGGAGGTGTGTTGCCTGCTCAGATACAAATTGCAATTCTGTACTTTATGTGATAAAACATCCTGACACCCCTGAAATTTTCTTTTCCTTTCGGGGCAAGTATATTCAGCATTGATTTTCTGCATTTTCAAGGCTTGAAATGAAATCTGTGAGCAGGAAGTTTACAGAGTTATTTCAAGGGATAGATATATTTCTCCAGATAAAATTGAAAGTGTGCAGTGTTATTATATAATTGTGATGAAGTTGAGCTTTGCTAGTTTGGAGTATCTAATAAAGTTTAACACTTTTTAAAAGATCCTTCAAAAAGATCAGCTTTCTTGCCATATGTAATATTGTTCAATGAAGATTTGAAATGAAATAGATATTTTTTCAAAACCACAAATGCATCTGTGCCTTTGTATATGAACAGTTGTATATACATGTAAGCAGATAATACATTTTGTTAATTAAGATCAGCTTTGATTTTAATTTTTCTTTCCTGTCATTCAGAATTTGTATTTGCATCTAATAGAATTCTCATTTTTCTTTTGTGATAAAACTAATGTAAAATATATTCAATACACATAGTAGTTTTTTTCACCAAAGGTCTAAAACAAGAATATGTAGACAGTAGCTACGTTGGATTTCTTTGGCTATAAGAGTTGTCTATTTCTCTGGTGATGTGTAGAATTACTAAAATGCAGCATGACAACTGTTTCTCTGTAATAGTGATCCAACATGACATGTAGTATTACACAGGGTTGCTAATACCTTCCTCTGACCATCATTTCCAGTAATTGTGGCTTGTTTTAGATGAGGAATAGGTTATTAGATATTTAAAATATTTGAGAAAAATAGGTATCTTCTCTCTTATTTACCCAAACCCTTTTATTTACTCAATATTGATGGCTCAAGTATTCTATCTTTCACTAGGGACCATCATTTATTAAAAAATGGCCTGAAATCAATTCCAAGTCTAGCTGTAGTGAAGCTTCTAGTGGGAAATGCAAGTTAAGTAATTTGTTTTCTTTCTAAAAGGATAAATTAAAATAGACAATGATTCAAAGAACAAAACAACTTAATAGAAAACATAATGGAATGCTTTGATACTATGATTCAGGGAATTTTGCTTCCTTAGTGGTAGCTAGATTGAGTGAAGGAGATTGCTTAGGTATAATGAGCAAATCTTATAATTGCAAGTATAACCCAAGCTGCATATCATCATTTAGCTCAATAAGCCTCATTAAATATTAAATATTACCTTTTAACTTTTATGCAATTAAGCAGAATTTAAAAATAAAAGTTTTAAAAATTAAAGTTTTTATTACTAAGTATCTTTTAAAATACAAATCTCACAGCTCCTTATTGTCAAGAAAAGAACACATGAAAATTTATAAATAAGGTTTTCTCTCTATTAAATTTACAGTCTTGCATTAAATATTGGTTATTGGGACCCACCATGTCCATGATTATGATTAAGTATCAATGAAAGATGACTCTTGCAGCAAATATGCATGCAAATGTTTTAAGATTATTTTCACATTATTTCACATAATTTCTTAAGCATAATAGGATAAGTAAATTATACTTTCTACACAAGCTCTTCATATTTATGAATAGACCATGTTCTAAATTTTTCAATCATTGGGGAATCCCAATGTCATATTTATGAATGGACCATGTTCTAAATGTTTCAGTCATTGGGGAATCCCAATGTCATATTTATGAATGGACCATGTTCTAAAAGTTTCAGTCATTGGGGAATCCCAGTGTCGTATTTATGAATGGACCATGTTCTAAATGTTTCAGTCATTGGGGAATCCCAGTGTCGTATTTATGAGTGGACCATGTTCTAAATGTTTCAGTCATTGGGGAATCCCAGTGTCGTATTTATGAATGGACCATGTTCAAAATGTTTCAGTCATTGGGGAATCCCAGTGTCGTATTTATGAATCGACCATGTTCTAAATGTTTCAGTCATTGAGGAATCTTCCTAGAGAAACCGTGTGAGAAATTGTAGCTAAGCTCAAAAACGGAAGACAAAAATCGATTTAACGAGGAATGTAGATTAATGTCATAGTATTATCGCGACTGTGTGCAACCACTACTTATAAACAATGATATAAGAAATGCAATCTGAAATCTGAATTCTAAATAGGAATGTAGTGCCATTATCCCTCTGGGACCCTTAGGGTCAAAATAAGATAAAAGTGATGAATGGTGGGTTGGAAGTCAGTCAGTGATCCTTGTCAAATTTTTGTATCTGTCAAGAAAAGCATCTGCTTGAGGACATCCATTTTCCTACTTCTGAGTTACAGAATAATAGGTACTTATCCTGGATGTGACATTCCCTGACGTGGACTCTGTCTTTGCTGCTTAGGTGGTGTGTGCATGAGAAAGTGCTTAACATCTGAAAACGGAGACAATCCTTAGAGAAAGATATATATGAATTTTAAAAGGAAATATACCTACGATGGAAATAAAACAAATAGCATAAATATCTAGCTGTATTTGGTCTTTTTGGTAACTATTACAATATATACATTTTCAAACAACTAAGTTCAGCACTGACTTTGGGAGAATCTAGATAAAACTGAACTGACATATAATAAGCATTGGTGTAATTAATAGCACAGCGGGCAGAACCATGGGGGTATTTCCTGAGGAAGAGGGACTATAGAGAGGCAAAAGAAAACCCAGCTCATTCTGGGGAGTGCCAGGAGCAGTTATTATATTCAGAACTGAGAACTTATTTCTAACTCACCAACCCATAGTTCTGGCTGAAGTGCAGTGGTGCAGTCATAGCTCATTCTCAGCCCCAAACTCCTGGGTTCATATGGTCCTCTCATCTCAGCCTCCTGGTAGCTATGACCACAGGTGTGCACTACTTTGTCCAGCCAGTTTATTTTATATTTTATTTTCATTTCATTTGTAAAGACTGGGTCTTGCTATGTTGCCCAGGCAGGTCACAAACTCCTATCCTCAAGCAGTCCTCTAACCTAGGCCTCCCAAAGTACTGACATTACAGGCATGAGCCATTGCATCTGGCTCAAAAATATTTCTGTCCTAATGGCTTTAACAAAGAAGTGCCGTTTTGGGGATATATACAATGGTGTGCTGCTTGGGAGTGACAAAAAAATAATTATAAGAAGAATGGAACGAATATGTCAGTATGTTTTCAAAAGCAAGTTAGCCCAAGTTTTTAAACAAGCATAATTTTAGGGTTTTTGTAACTAACTTAGGGTTTAAATGTAGCAAAAATTTTAAACATTATCATGAATACACAGAAAATTTTAATCAATTTGGTTTCCATGATGAATTTACAAGCTTAAATTCCTAATTTCAATTTGCTGCTAGATATGAGAAAGTTTGAGATTTTGAAGAAGCAAGTGGTTCTTACAAATGTAGCAAACTTAAATTTTGAGGACAATTTAATTTAACTTCCATTTTTATGACCAGATTTTGGGTCAGCTGTTAAGCATTCAAAAAATAAAATCTGATAATATCTGGCAATTCCAATTTTCAGTTTTATTGATCTTCACCATGAAATAATATATAAGCTAAGGGGCAAAATTTTGGAAAAGCAGATCACTTTGTTGTCCTATTTAGCAAGTTCTCAAATTATGCCATCTTGGAATCATTACAAGTAATTATACGAAGACAGTATCTTGTGTTTTGTATTTCATTGTTACACATCCAATTGTTCTCTAGAGATATCAGAGAAAACCCACTCAAGAAGGGAAGGTTAGATAAACAGCCCTCTCTCTCTCTCTCTCTGTCTTTGCCTCCATTTGGTTCCTTATGTTCATTTCTCAGTGCATTTCAGTTACTTTTATTGTTCCCTTCATTTTCTCTTTCATTCCAGAAGTTTAAGTGATTGCATAATTCTTTTGACAGCTGAAAGTAGTATCCGACTTTGAATGAAAGGTTTACGGCTACAGCTTTTCAATTAGAAAATCTCAGATCATGTGATCTATGAGTTTTAATATCTTAGGATCTCGACCAGTAAGGAATAATCACTTTGAAAAACCTTGATGCTACCTAGAGTTTGTGTTTTGTGAGGTTGCTTGGTAAATTATTTTCCTTTGATAATTGAATATTGCTTCAAGAGAGGTGAGCTCAGACGTTTGGCAATGAATATTGAATGTGTATTCCAAGAGACATGACCTTAAAATATCATCAAGCTAAGTAGTAGTGAAATTGAACTCTGCTGTATAATAGAAGTCAGTGTTTCTTACATCTTTGTGATATATAAATATTTTTACATTGTGGTAGATAATAATTTGTATGGGAACATTTAATTGAATTTAATTTATCCTATGGCAGAATTATGTTGCATAGGTCATTTTAGTTTTTGATTTAAGCATCTTAAAATTACAAATGCAAATATTCAACACGTAAAACCCACATGAATACACACTCCCAAACATTTGAAATCCTAACAGTCATTTCCAACAGCTTTTTCCTACAAAAGAAGTCAGCTCTTCTTAGAGAAGACATGCATTCCCATAGCTTGAGAGGTGCACACTATAAGGTAAACAGAGAAAGGATTACAGCAGTTTAAGTATACCAGCGGATTTACTTTATAGACAATAGACTTTTGAATTACTTGTCTTCAAAATTTGGTTTCTTGAGAAAATTATCTGTGTAGATTAATCATGCATTTCAGATACTTTCCAGACATCTGAATGTTGTTTTCTTAAAAGTAGCCAGCACGCCTTTTTATGCAGTCTGCATGGGAGATAGTAAGAGATGTGTATGCTGTATATCTACTAGTAGAGATTTGTTTATGAGTGCTCCCTTAAAAAATTATTTTTTCTGAAGAAAGGGATTTCTTTTTTATAATTTAGATTAGATGATTTTAAATGTTTTTAGGTTTTAACCTCTCTGATCATCAGGGTCATTGCCATGGAAAAAATGCAAGTTATAGCATATTTCATTTTTATAAGGAAAGAAGTTGATAATTTAGACTTTTTTCTTTTACTAAATTGAATTACATCACTCAATATTTGGATGGCATTAATTCACAATAGCAACAAAAAAATCTTACTATTCAACAAAATAAAGTATGATTTCCTTCACATTTAACTTAATTTGTTCTTTAAAACATCTCCTAACGAAGGTTTTCTCATCCTCTGAAGCTGAATTTATTTAGGAAAAAATATTTTAAACACCATCCCAAGTGATATAACTATTTTTATTGAGCTTTGATGTTCTATTTGAACATATTTGAAGACTGTACAAGCACTCAATTTAGAATTAAGATTTTATTTGGAGATTTTGGTTGTATTTGAAATCTGTTGTGGAATTAAACATGAAGAATACGTCAATTTACTAGATGTCATTGTCTATGACACATTTTAGTCTTATCTTTCTGCCTATATGTAAAGAGGAATAGAAATAATTGGTATAAACAGGAAAAAAGAAGTAAAGTGGTAGGATCAGATGTGAGAAATATATAAGCTAAGATACTCTTTTTTTGTTTGTTTGTTTTTTGTTTTTGTGAGACAGAGTCTTGCTCTGTTGCCCAGGCTGGAGTGCAGTGACACAATCTTGGCTCACTGCGGCCTCCACCTCCCAGGCTCAATGGTTCTCCTGCCTCAGCCTCCTGTGTAGCTGGGATTACAGGTACGCATCACCACACCCGGCTAATTTTTGGATTTTTAGTAGAGACTAGGTTTGACCATGTTGGCTAGGCTAGTCTCAAACTCCTGACTTCAGTTGATCCGCCCACTTCAGCCTCCCAAAATTCTGGGATTTCAAGTGTGAGCCACCAGGGCCAGCCTAAGCTAAGATATTCTAGAAGCTATTAATAGTAAAATATAATGTAAATTGTTTAAAATTAATCTGTATATGAAATTTTTTCTAGGACTTTCCTGCCAGAAAAGTAGGAATAGAATGGCAAAAGGAACGAGGTTCCTTCTACAAGTAGGCACACATCCTATTTCACTTTATCCTGTGATCAGTCTCATAACCATCTCCTGGTGTGAAGTGCTAAAACTGTGCTTTAAGAATAACTTAAGTCCTTTATGTACAAACTAAAGTATGAGAGCCTGAACCTTGGAAACCAAGAGATTCCAAAAAGCCTTATGTGTGAGACTGGGTGCCACAGATCTTGGCAGAAATTACTGCTTATTCTTAATTCTTATTGTTCCTTTCTAGCACTTCAATTTATAATGCCAATATCTACCTCAGCCTAAAGACAAGCTCTAGAATCACTTGTGTTACTTATTACATTTCTTTTAAAAAACTCATGAATTACACATGAATTTCAAAGTTGCCAACTGAGATTCCAAGGACTTAAAAAAGAAAAAACGTGGCACCTTTCCATTATAAAGGCTGTACGCAGTCTTCATAGTGTTTGTCTTTAAGGGACAACATGCCTCATCCATCAGCAACTTTTCTTCCTTAAATCATCATATCTTGCCTAAAAAGGTTTTCTGAAAACTAAGATTTGCAGATTGTTATATCACATCTTAATCTACGTATCAACTTTAGCATTATCAAAGCATGAACTGTTCTGGGTTTTCATAGTTAATTATGTTTGTGGTAATAACTGGGATGCAATTGTTTTTCTTCTGATGATTTTGTACTTGCTTTTCTTATGGTAACTTCTGATGCTTGTTTGTAAGATCTTCCTCTCTTTTCTCCATCTGGTTATCTTCTTACCTTCTGTCCTTTAACTCAGATGTCACCCACACTGTGTGTCTTTCTGGATTGCTTCTTATTTAACTGTTGCTTCTCATAGTTTACATACCTCCTCCTGTACCACACTATCAACATTTCTCAAGCTGCACTATATGCTGGGTTGTGTCTTTATTTATTTATAAGTTCCTTGATAATTCGGACTATATATTAGTATATTCAAAAAATACTTATGAAGTGTTTACTTTGGGTCAGGAATTATTGAGTGAAGGAAATTGACCAAAACTCTGCCATCATGAAGCTCGCATTCTAACTTAGGGAGACAGATAACAGACAATGAGCCACATAAATATGCAAAGTATCGTAAGTTAGATGGTGAAAAGTAATCCTGGATGGGGATCAGATAATTTTGATAGGATAATTTTTAACTGGGTAGTCAAGAAAGGCCGCACAGAGAAGATGGCAATTGGAAGAACAAGGTGGTGAGAACTGCTGAGTCTGGAGCAAACACACAATTTGGAGCAGTAGAAGATTCCAGAAGTAACAGTATAGAGGCGAAGAAGTGGGAATTGTGTGGAGTCTTTTACTTGCTGTTGTAATGACCTTGGCTATGCTTTGAAGTGAGGTGGAAAGTTGGCAGGGACCTTAGTTTTCTTTTTAATAATTCACTATGAATTTTGAACGGTCACTATTATAGACTCAATAATTTTGCTTTATTACTCTTGCAATTGACTACAAAAGAGCGTATTGAAGAAATGTTAAATTCTAATTTAAACTGATTGAAATAGGTTTTTATCTTTTTATGTTTCTCATCACTGAATATCTCATTTTTAATTAGTTTGAAAGCATTCTAAGATAGTGAGCCAATGCAATTTAGCATAATGCATAACTTATTATTCATCAGATTTAGGTATTTAACCGAGGATGCTAATTAGGAAAGTAACTTGTTCTGTTGGATGATTTTGATAAAGCTACTTTCAAATGATTATCACATCCATTGATGTCATATTAAGTTGTGTTTCTGGAAACCAAATTTAGGCAGTGGTAATGAGTTAATATCTCTAAGTGGATACCTTTTATCTCTACAGTCAAGGATACTTGAAAGTGGAAAAACATACTGGCTTCAAGTCTTGGGAACTAGGACTTACCGGAAATGTGTGTGTTTTTTTTGTTTCCTGGTGGAATTGTCTTCTCGGAAAGATGGTGTTTCCTTTTCAATAGGAAAAAATTGATCCTATGCTGCTTTACTTTAATGCTTTGCTTTTGTCAAAATAGTGTTTTCTTAGGAAAATTAACCTATCATAATATAATGAAAAGAGAAATGCTGAAGACACAAAATGATGTCCATGTTAATATTGAGTAGGAAGCATCAAGGGACATGAGAAGAGGGAAGCGAAGAGAGGGAGAAGAGAAATTTATAGTGTAACAACAATTAGTAAAAAGGATTAGCATATACATGTAGTCAATAAGTCAATAAATGGCTGTTTATAGAAAGCCTACCAGGCACTAGGGGATATAGCAGTGAAGAAGGCAAAGACACAATTGGCTATACTGTAGTGAGGAGGGAAAGAGGAGGAAGACATACAAATACCTAAAAAAAGCAATGGTGTGAAGGGCTATAAAGTACACTACTACGAAGAAGATTACATGTGATAACATGGCTGAGTAAAACTGTCAAGGAGGAAGGCACTGATCTGGCTGTAGGTATTTCAGAGCATTTTTCTCTCTGAGGAGGTAATATTTCATTTGAGAGTTGAGTGAAGACAAAGAGGAAGGTACTTTGAAGATCTGGGGTGCTCTGAGCAGAAAGAAGGGCAGATATAAAGATTCTGTAATTTAAAAAGAGAGCTTGATAGTTTCTTACAAAGAAAAGAAGGCCGGTTTGGCTGGAATGTCCATGAAGGAAGAGCATGGAGAGAGATTACATGAGTGTTCTCAGGGACCAAATCTAGATCTTATATCAAAATGTGAATATAAATTAACTACATTGAAAAGTGTATGATGGATGTGTGATACGATGAGGTTAGCTCTTAGGAGGGTGTACTATTGTGGAAGGGTACACTAGTGAAGGAAGGGGGTTCATTTAGCTGACTATTGCACCTGTCCAGTTGAAGGATGATGGTAGTTGGGATTATGAGTGTAGCAATAAAGTTGGAGAAAATCAGTTGAGATTGGAAGTTGATTTGAAGATGATTGAATTTACTGAGCAAGAATTATATCAAGGTATTTGGATGTAGGGACATGGGGGATTATGGTCACTTTTAGTGATATGGCAAAGTCTTGATGACATGAGGCAGTTTGCAAGTGACAGAGGTGTGGGTAGGTGCGTATGTGTGATTGATTTTACATTTTTTAATCTTAAATTAAGACGCTAGTTAGAATCCAAGTGGAGACATCAAGTAGGCACTGACAAGTTGACTTGGCTAGAGATGTGAGTTAGATCATCGTAGCCTATAGAGCATGCCTAAAGTCATGAATCTAGGTGAGGGGTTGGAAAACTATTATAGCCCATGAGCCAGATCTGGTCTGCCACCTATTTTTGTATGGCTCATGAGTTATAAGTACGTGTGGCATTTATAAGTCTAAAATGTAAAATACAGGGAAATTTTTCAGCAGGGATAGTTCCATAAATTTGCCTCTTGGCAACACAAAGCCTGCAATATTTACTATCTGGCTCTTTGTCAAAAATGTTACTGACTCCTGATCTGGATGAAACCCTGTGAGGAGAGAGTGTTGACAGAAGAGAGAGAAGCATCACAGTGGAAATTAAAATTATGTCAACTGAAGTGTGTAGGGTAGAGAATTTAAGCCTGAGTATAACAGTAAGAGATTAAAATAACAGTAAATTCATTATCAGCGTGATCAATGAAACCTTTGGGGGCAAAGAGGAACTATCTTCGTCACACCTTTCACTCACTCATAGAAAGATCTTAGGCAGGAAATATAACTTGTTTGAAGATCTGAGATAAGGCTAATGTAGTTTGGACAAAGAAAGCCAATGGGAGGATGACATTACATCTGGCCAAAGATTTAGGGAAGAGCCAAATACTTCAGGCTTTTTAAAGTGATCTTTAGATAAAGAGGAGGTCATCAAGGCATTCCGAATTTGGAGGATCAAATCACATCTGATGGAAAAAAATCTGGCTGTATGTGCATCTAGGATGTAAGGAAGCCAACATGGATGTGAAGTTAAAATTGTCCATTGCAAATAATAAAATGAAGGCCCCAGGTAGCCTTGGCAAGGGCAGATTTGGTATAAAATCCTTATTGGAATGGGCTTAAGCAGTAACGGGAATACGGATCTAGCTGTTGTGTTTAGTGGAATTTTATCAGTCTTTTTGTTGTGTATGATATATAGATGGTCAAAATAAGGAACTTCTACATTTTCGGTTTTTGTTTTATTGTAATTGAGATTTGAATTAAAAATAAGAAACTTTTATTTTGAAACTTGGAGACTGTGTTTAAAAAGTATAGAGTAGGGCTAGAAAAAAACCTAAAACTCTCCTGATGAGGAGAGTGCTAATCGTGACTCTAATAATAATAAAATACTTTTCTGATAATTTTTTGTGTGTTTCATTATTTATATATGTATGGGAAGTTGTACCCTAGCCACATGCCAATTCACCTGGTGAACTTGCTCTTCAACGTGGCACAAATATTTCCTTCTATCTTTAGCCTTCCGGGGTTTCTCACATGGACTATTGGCTCTTCCTACATGAACCTGCTGGTAGTACCCTGTAGGAGACATGCTACTCCATGACAACAGGCACCACGCTGTAGGGGAATTACCATACCTGTCAATCACTATCTCTAGAATGTGGCCTTTCATGAGCCCTGAGATTTCATACTGTTTCTCTGAGCTGTAACAATATTTATATTGAAAAAATAAACATGTTCTTCTATCTTTAATATTTTATATCTTATAATTTGAATATCCCATTTTCATTATACTACTTAGCTGCTAAGTTATGTTATAAAAACAAGTTTTAATTATCTGCAAACACCTTCAAATCTAATCCTTACCGGTGAAGACTGATGTCTGGTTAACATCTGTTAGGACATTTATTTCCATACAGTATTTATAGCGCCTTTTTGTTATTGATTGGTATGATAAATGTGTAACTCTTACACAAAGACAAAATTTTTAGATTTTTGTATTTAAAATACTGGTTATCAAAAGAAAAACCCAGATGTTATTTGTTTATGTTTCTGCTTGAGGTACTGAATCTATTTCAAGTCATATTTCTCAGTATTGATATACTTAATTTTGCTGAAATAATAACACACTAACTTTAGCTACTTTTTTTCTCAGTGTATCTCCTTGTCGCTCACCATTTCCGCCTCATTTCACTTCTCATCTTTATTTCTTTTTCTTTGGTCTTCTTTTACTTTAGGGATTCTTTCAATTTAGAAGTGTTCTTGTTTTCTGTTAATTACTATTCTTCTTGGATGTACACAGTTATCCTTTTCCATTTCATTTGTGAATTCATCTCAGAGGCATTTTGTATGTGCCTTTTACTCATAGCTTCTCAGAAGTCCCTTTCGAGGTTACCGATTTAACATGTCATGTACTATAAGGTTTGCATGGCATGGTGGCAGCTGACTTTGGTCTTTACAAGGATTGAAATGTTCACTCAACATGGATTGGTAGAATTTATTTTTTCCTTAAACATTTCATCGCCTTGTAAACAAACAAAAGCAAACCCAAGACTCAAAACTGACATTACTATTGGTGCCCCTGGAAATAGCTACCTTCTCACTAAAGTAGATTTTGTCATCCAACTTTATGTGTTGTTGAACACACATGGTGCTGTATGAGCACTCACTCACTAGTCTAGAAAACATTGCTGTGACCAGTTACCAGAAAAATAAATTCAGATTGCTCTTCACCTTCCACAGATGACCCTTCTGAAAGCCATTTGAATTCATTATAAATTATAGTTATATTAGTGTGACTTTAATTCACTTGTAATCTGAACTTTATGTGCAATGCATTTTTTCCCGTGTTTAATCATTTTTGAATGCTAAATCATTTGCAAACAAATGGCTTGTCCTTGAGAAAGAATTTAAGGCTGAAAGTACATTAAGTGCCATCTGGGTATCTGTGTCAATGGTTTTGTCACTACAAATGTGTGTGTGTGTGCATATCACCTACTTTATCACATTTATTTGATAAAATTGATATGCAATCTCTAAATCATTGTGTCTCCAACTTGTGTTATGCCACAAATACAAATTTTTGTCCTAAAGTTGATGGTACCCTTTGTAAAACTAGAAGTTCTCATTTGTGCAAAGGAAGGAAAAATAAAACAAGAAACAAATTCAATAAAAAAATTAAAGGTCAGATTTCTTTTATAGCTGCTGAATTCCTTTCTTTCCTTTCCATCATCCTCACATTCCCAAATCTCAACAAAGTTAAGAAATTAAAACACACATCATGAGATCATATGTTCACCTTGTTCAGGAACTGAAGGATTACATATACAAGACTATACCTTAATAAGTAGAGGGAGAAATATGAAGATATGAATAGAATATGAAAATTTATTATAATGCAGTTGTATTCTAAAGTGTTTCCTAGGCAGGCTAAGAGTATGTTGCCAGGAAATTTTAAGAGACCCACTCCATTATATAGAAGAGGATGTGTGTAGATCTCTTAATTCTGAAATGTTTAGAACTGAGTACAACAGGTCTTTGAATAACGACGTTTCATTCAATGTCATTTCATTATGATGTTGATGAGAAAAAACAAATTGATTCCAATTGGGGTTCACTGTCTGTGTAGAGCTTATGTATTCTCCCCATGTCTGCATTGATATTCTCTGGATGCTCCAGTTTCCTCTCACTTCCCAAGGCTGTGCATGTGAGGTTGATTGACGTGTCTATGTGGTCCCAGTCTGAGTAACTGTGGGTATGTTTGAGTGCACCTGCAATGCGACGGCGCCCTGTCCAGGGCTGGTTCCCACATTGCGTCCTGAGCTGACAGGATAGGCTGCGGTCAACTGCAACCCTAAACTGAAATAAGTAGGTAAATAATGATTTTACTAGCTTTTATTAATCTTAAACGTATGAATAGCTGAAATTTATTTCAGCATTTAATATTAGAAGTGTTTTGATCTTTATTTACAAGTTTGTTGACGTTTTAGTTACCAAAAGCCATAGAAGCTGAACTCTTTTGATGTCAACCTATGGTAAAATGGGTTTCGCTGACTGTATTTTTGTACCAATTAACCATCCCCAATTTATCCCTCCGTATGCGTGTATCAAAACATCACGTGACCATAAATATATATACCTATGACCAGTTTTCAAGCACCTGTCAATGATGTTAAGTGAAGACTTATTGTAGTCCTTTTTTGGCATAACGAAAATGTGTGTGTTTTGTTCAAGATTGGAAAAGTTCTTTGTGTAAAGAACTAGACAGTAAATATTATAGGCTTTGCTGGCCATATGTAGTCTCTGTCTCTCCTTCATCTACTCATTCTTCTTCTCCCCTTCCTTCTCCTTCTTTAAACACTTCCAAAATGCCAAAACAATTTTTAGCTCTCAGCCATATGAAGCAAGCCATTGATTAAATTTGGCTTGTAGGCCCATAAGGTGTGAATTCCTTTACATCATCAGAATGCCGCATATATATGAAATGTTATCTATGAGAAATTAATGGGGCTCCCAGCAGAGAGAAATTAGCCTAAGTTAAGTTTGGGCTTTGGAATTCAGGGGAATGCCATGCACAAAAATGCTCTGCTTTTAAAACTAGTTACTAACAGTCCATTTCTGATATCAGAAATACATGAAAACTACCAATTGAACGGACATTATTCACTACTTTAGTGCTGCTACTCCTGTGTGGTGGAAAAAGAATCCAGAAAGTTTTCCTTTCCATTTGAACATTCATGCAATAAAAATTTCCAAATCTTTTTTTGAACAAATTTTTATCTTATAGCTCTCTTGTGTACTTTATAAGTACGTTTTGCTGCTTATTCTCAGTAACTGTATTGAAACAATCTGTTTTCCTTTATCAATCAAAATAAAATAAGAAATTTAGCTTAATACTAATATTAAGCTGAAGTGCAAGATATATGAAAAAGAGAGAAAAGAAGCAGGATAAACTGACCTTTTGATAACTGCAGAGGACAGCAGATCAAAGACTGGACTTTAACGTCTGACATTTTCAGAATCTATCACAGTAAGTCCACTGGGTCCAGAAATAGGTTTTAATCCTAGATTGAAATGACAATGCTGTCATGACATTGAGTTTGATGGAAAAAGTGAAGTTAAAGTTTTTCTCAATATTTTTTTAAAATCAATGATTGATTTAACTATAAAATGGACTGATTCTGAAGAACTCATTCTGACGTTGGAGGTGAAAATGCTTTTACTCTAATCATTAAAATCAATTTCTCTAGATATCTGACTTTATTCTGCTTTAGAACATAAAGAATGAAACTATATTTATTAATGAAGTGTAATCTAGCAAAGTGGCATAAGCATAATTATGAGTCACTTACTAAAGTTGTGTGTTTTTTTCCATTGCATGAAAACCCTGCCTTGTTTTAATTTTTATTGACTCTTTAAAAGCAATTTTAGGTTTGTAGAAAGAAGTGAATAAGCATTCACACGTCATCCTCAGCCTCTACCCCAATTTCCCCGATTTTTAACATCTTGCAATAGTGTGGTACATTTGTTATAGTTGATGAGTCAATATTGGTACATTACTATTGACTAAAGTATGTAGTTTGTATTAGAGTTTACTCCTTGTCTTATGAATTCTATAGGTTTTGTCAAATGTGTAATGACAAATAATCCTCATTACAGTGTCATACAGAATAATGGATTCACTCTCCTAAAATTCTTCCTTGCTCCATCCGTTCATCGTTTCCTCTACTAATTTATGTAGAAGATAAATTAGTAGATTGAGTTGATGGTTATAGCAGTTTAAAGCACAGATAGAAAACTAGATTGACCTGCCTACCCAGACTGTGCTTCTCACTCTCACTGTGCCCTTTCTTAACCTTTGGAAATGCTTTTATTCATATATAAAATAGGCTATAACTTCATATAGTTGTATTACAAAAAGTTAATGCACAGAAAAAGACTTGTGCTAGGTATATGGTTTCTTCTCAGTTAAATGGAAGCCATTGCGTGTGTTTGTCAATAGAATTCGTCATACTTTATCTCACATATCTTTACGTCATTGTTGGCACATGACATGTTTAGACTGCACAAATCTCCTCCAAATCCCTAATAGCCACTGATCTCTTTACTGTCTCCATAGTTTTGCTTTCTCCAGAAGGTCATGTAGTTGAATCATACGGTATGTAGACTTTTCAGACTGGCTTCTTTCACTTGGCAATATGCATTTAAAGGTTCCTGTGTGTCTTCTGTAGCTTGACAGAATACTATTCCATTGCCTGGATATACCACAGTTTATTTTTCCATTCACTTCCTGAAGGACATTTCGATTTTAGTGATCATGAATAAGGCTCCTGTAACATTCATGGGAAGAAGGCTTTTGTGTGCATGTAAGTTTTCAAATCCTTTAAGTAAATACCGGGAATGTAATTGCTGGGTTGTGTGGTAGGAGTATGTTTAGTTTTATAAGAAACTGCCAAACTGACTGCCAAAGTAGCTGTACTATTCTGCATTCTCACAAGCAATGAATAAAAGTTCCTGTTTCTCCTCACATTTGCCAGCTTTTGGTATCATCAGACTTTTGGATATTGGTCATTTTAATAGTCATGTAATAATATCTCACGGTTGCTGTGACTTGCAGTTCCCTAATGATACATGACTAGTAACTTCAAAATCCCCATTTGACAGCTGTATTTAGACCTTTGGACTATTTTTTAAATGAGTTGTTTTCTTTCTTATTTTCGAGTTCTCTGTATACTTTAAATACCAGTAATTTATCTGATATGTTTTGAAAATGTTTTGAATATGTTTTGAAAAAATTTTCTCCCAACCTGTGGCTTTTGTTTTCATTCTAAGCACAGTTTTAATAACAAAAGTCTTTAATTTTAATGATGCTCAATTTCTCAATTTTTTCTTTGTCTAACCCAATAAATCAGAAAGCTTTTTATCATTTCACATGACTTAATATTCAGGCAAGGTCTATATAGGCCCCTTTCAAACAGTCATAAAGTTTAGAAGCTCTGACCTCACAAACAATAACAACGACAACATAGAAACAAAAATGACAGCTTTTGATGTTGTCTCAGTAATTTCTCAATTCAAGAACAGATTACTGAGCTTTATAAGCAATACGTATAGATATCAATTTCACAGTAAAATACCTTATGATATTTATCAAATCACCTTAGTTTTGGTCACTTATTACTATTAGACTAAAATGTAATTTGTCAGACATGAGAAATCCTTTGGAGTATTTTTTAGAGAACCAAGTATTTGTTTTAGCCTTTTCAGTTCTTCTCTTGCTGTTTCTCCAGTATAGTCATTCCAATTGTCTCTATAGATGTATTAATACCAGGTACATAGTAAACACAATTATCTCCCACGTGTACCCCAACCCCCTTCCCTGTTCATGCAGTGAACATAAAGGAAGCAGGTCAAAAGGAAGCAGGTCATGTACCATGTGATGTGCTGGGTTGTAAGGAAAGGTACACAATTAATGTACCATGTCTGAGTTTTCTTCTTCTCTGTATTTGTTCCATTTAATGCATGTATGTTTTTTATTCCTTAGGCCTCTCCAGTCCTAACACACTCAGGGATACTTGATACAGCTATAAGGCTGTGTCTTTATCAGGTACCTTTGGGTTACCCCCGGCCAGGGGTGGGAAATAGAGGAAGTGAATGTCTGTATCCTCATTAAGTATCACACAGAGCAGAAACATAAAGAAGCCTGTGCCATGAATGGGTCTCTTCTTTCTCCAAAAACCACCTACCCCTTCAACTCCCACTGCTTAAAGGAAAATCTTGTATTAGACTCCCCATTTTCTCCTCAAACTTGCTTTAGCAAAGCAGTTCCTAAACCTCTGTTAATGTATGTCCCCACCCCTAACTCAACACACAGTCTCATGTCACATCACAGAAAAGAAGTTCAAAACAAAACAAAACAAAGCCACAGTCTTATAAGAAAAATAGGTAAGTTTTACAAAAGTTGTGTACTGTATCTCTGCTTTGAATTTTGTCATTGGCCAAGGATAGTAAAACTCTTGGAAAACTATAAAACAGGAACTTACGTAATATGTTTTACCCAAGATTTTTCAAACATTTTTGGAAGGATACTTATTAACATCTTGCAGAGGTAATGTTACATAAAAAACTTAGCATAAGACCAATCAGGTATTCTATGCAATAATGCAGATATATGAAAAAATAATACAATGAAATAAATGACTTTTCAAAAGGTATTTATCCTAGATCCACATTCTTTTTTTGGTTCAGGTGAGGCAATTAGAATGTGAAAAAAAGAAGCATAGAACAACTGTCTAATGAGAGGGACGAATGCTCCTGGGTGGAAAGTTATTAGAAGATACATTAGTAGATTGACACTTTTGTGTAGTTTATATTTGGAGACATTCCTTTTTCCACTATTACCCTCTTAGCGCTCCGAATCTCCACTTGCATTTTCTACAGAAAGAGTGTTTCAGAACGGCTCAATCAAAACTAAGGTTCAACTCTTTTAGTTGAACAAACAGAACAGAAAGAAGTTTCACACAATTCTTCTGTGTAGTTTTTATTTGTAGACATTCTTTTTCCCAATATAGGCCTCTTAGCGCTCAGAATGTCCAATTGCAGTTTCTACAGAAAGAGTGTTTCAGAACGGCTCAATCAAAAGTAAGGTTCAACTCTGTTAGTTGAATGCACAGAACAGAAAGAAGTTTCATACAATGCTTCTGTGTAGTTTATATTTGAACATATTCTTTTTTCCACTATTACCCACTTAGCGCTACGAATGTCCAGTTGCATTTTCTACAGACAGAGTGTTTCAAAACTGCTCAATCAAAAGTATGGTTTAACTCTGTTAGCTGAATGCTCAGATCAGAAAGAAGTTTCACAGAATGCTTCTGTGTAGTTTATATTTGAATATATTCCTTTTTCCACTAGTACGCTCTTAGCGCTCCAAATGTCCAGTTGCATTTTCTACAGAAAGAGTGTTCAGATCTGCTCAATCAAAAGTATGGTTTAACTCTGTTAGCTGAATGCACAGATCAGAAAGAAGTTTCACCGAATGATTCTGTCTAGTTTATATTTGAAGACATTCCTTTTTCCACTATTACCCTCTTAGCGCTCCGAATCTCCACTTGCATTTTCTACAAAAAGAGTGTTTCATAACTGCTCAATCAAAAATATGTTTTATGTCTGTTAACTGAATTTACAGATCGGAAATAAGTTTCACAGAATGCATCTGTGTAGTTTTTATTTGAAGATATTCTTTTTCCCAATGTAGGCCTCTTAGCGCTTAGCATTTCCAATTGCAGTTTCTACAGAAAGAGTGTTTCAGAACGGCTCAATCAAAAGTAAGGTTCAACTCTGTTAGTTGAATGCACAGAACAGAAAGAATTTTCACAGAATGCTACTGTGTAGTTTATATTTGAATATATTCCTTTTTCCACTATTACCCTCTTAGCGCTCCGAATGTCCACTTGCATTTTCTACAGAAAGAGTGTTCAGAACTGCGCAATCAAAAGTATGGTTTAACTCTGTTAGCTTAATGAACATATCAGAAATAAGTTTCACACAATGCTTCTGTGTAGTTTTTATTTGAAGATATTATTTTTCCCAATAGAGGCCTCTTAGCGCTCAGAATGTCCAATTGCAGTTTCTACAGAAAGAGTGTTTCAGAAAGCCTCAATCAAAAGTAAGGTTCAACTCTGTTAGTTGAATGCACAGAACAGAAAGAAGTTTCATACAATGCTTCTGAGTAGTTTATATTTGAACATATTCTTTTTTCCACTATTACCCACTTAGCGCTACGAATGTCCAGTTGCATTTTCTACAGACAGAGTGTTTCAAAACTGCTCAATCAAAAGTATGGTTTAACTCTGTTAGCTCAATGCTCAGATCAGAAAGAAGTTTCACAGAATGCTTCTGTGTAGTTTATATTTGAATATATTCCTTTTTCCACTACTACTCTCTTAGCGCTCCAAATGTCCAGTTGCATTTTCTACAGAAAGAGAGTTCAGATCTGCTCAATCAAAAGTATGGTTTAACTCTGTTAGCTGAATGCACAGAGCAGAAAGAAGTTTCACCGAATGATTCTGTGTAGTTTATATTTGGAGACATTCCTTTTTCCACTATTACCCTATTAGCGCTCCGAATCTCCACTTGCATTTTCTACAGAAAGTGTGTTTCAGAACGGCTCAATCAAAACTAAGGTTCAACACTTTTAGTTGAACAAACAGAACAGAAAGATATTTCACACAATTCTTCTGTGTAGTTTTTATTTGTAGACATTCTTTTTCCCAATATAGGCCTCTTAGCGCTCAGAATGTCCAATTGCAGTTTCTACAGAAAGAGTGTTTCAGAACGGCTCAATCAAAAGTAAGGTTCAAATCTGTTAGTTGAATGCACAGAACAGAAAGAAGTTTCATACAATGCTTCTGTGTAGTTTATATTTGAACATATTTTTTTTCCACTATTACCCACTTAGCGCTACGAATGTCCAGTTGCATTTTCTACAGACAGAGTGTTTCAAAACTGCTCAATCAAAAGTATGGTTTAACTCTGTTAGCTGAATGCTCAGATCAGAAAGAAGTTTCACAGAATGCTTCTGTGTAGTTTATATATGAATATATTCCTTTTTCCACTACTACGCTCTTAGCGCTCCAAATGTCCAGTTGCATTTTCTACAGAAAGAGTGTTCAGATCTGCTCAATCAAAAGTATGGTTTAACTCTGTTAGCTGAATGCACAGATCAGAAAGAAGTTTCACCGAATGATTCTGTGTAGTTTATATTTGAAGACATTCCTTTTTCCACTATTACCCACTTAGCGCTCCGAATCTCCACTTGCATTTTCTACAAAAAGAGTGTTTCATAACTGCTCAATCAAAAATATGTTTTATCTCTGTTAACTGAATTTACAGATCAGAAATAAGTTTCACAGAATGCATCTGTGTAGTTTTTATTTGAAGATATTCTTTTTCAAAATGTAGGCCTCTTAGCGCTTAGCATGTCCAATTGCAGTTTCTACAGAAAGAGTGTTTCAGAACGGCTCAATCAAAAGTAAGGTTCAACTCTGTTAGTTGAACGCACAGAACAGAAAGAATTTTCACAGAATGCCACTGTGTAGTTTATATTTGAATATATTCCTTTTTCCACTATCACCCTCTTAGCGCTCCGAATCTCCACTTGCATTTTCTACAGAAAGAGTGTTTCAGAACGGCTCAATCAAAACTAAGGTTCAACTCTTTTAGTTGAACAAACAGAACAGAAAGAAGTTTCACACAATTCTTCTGTGTAGTTTTTATTTGTAGACATTCTTTTTCCCAATATAGGCCTCTTAGCGCTCAGAATGTCCAATTGCAGTTTCTACAGAAAGAGTGTTTCAGAACGGCTCAATCAAAAGTAAGGTTCAACTCTGTTAGTTGAATGCACAGAACAGAAAGAATTTTCACAGAATGCTACTGTGTAGTTTATATTTGAATATATTCCTTTTTCCACTATTACCCTCTTAGCGCTCCGAATGTCCACTTGCATTTTCTACAGAAAGAGTGTTCAGAACTGCGCAATCAAAAGTATGGTTTAACTCTGTTAGCTTAATGAACATATCAGAAATAAGTTTCACACAATGCTTCTGTGTAGTTTTTATTTGAAGATATTATTTTTCCCAATAGAGGCCTCTTAGCGCTCAGAATGTCCAATTGCAGTTTCTACAGAAAGAGTGTTTCAGAAAGCCTCAATCAAAAGTAAGGTTCAACTCTGTTAGTTGAATGCACAGAACAGAAAGAAGTTTCATACAATGCTTCTGTGTAGTTTATATTTGAACATATTCTTTTTTCCACTATTACCCACTTAGCGCTACGAATGTCCAGTTGCATTTTCTACAGACAGAGTGTTTCAAAACTGCTCAATCAAAAGTATGGTTTAACTCTGTTAGCTCAATGCTCAGATCAGAAAGAAGTTTCACAGAATGCTTCTGTGTAGTTTATATTTGAATATATTCCTTTTTCCACTACTACTCTCTTAGCGCTCCAAATGTCCAGTTGCATTTTCTACAGAAAGAGAGTTCAGATCTGCTCAATCAAAAGTATGGTTTAACTCTGTTAGCTGAATGCTCAGATCAGAAAGAAGTTTCACAGAATGCTTCTGTGTAGTTTATATTTGAATATATTCCTTTTTCCACTACTACACTCTTAGCGCTCCAAATGTCCAGTTGCATTTTCTACAGAAAGAGTGTTCAGATCTGCTCAATCAAAAGTATGGTTTAACTCTGTTAGCTGAATGCACAGATCAGAAAGAAGTTTCACCGAATGATTCTGTGTAGTTTATATTTGAAGACATTCCTTTTTCCACTATTACCCTCTTAGCGCTCCGAATCTCCACTTGCATTTTCTACAAAAAGTGTGTTTCATAACTGCTCAATCAAAAATATGTTTTATCTCTGTTAACTGAATTTACAGATCAGAAATAAGTTTCACAGAATGCATCTGTGTAGTTTTTATTTGAAGATATTCTTTTTCCCAATGTAGGCCTCTTAGCGCTTAGCATGTCCAATTGCAGTTTCTACAGAAAGAGTGTTTCAGAACGGCTCAATCAAAAGTAAGGTTCAACTCTGTTAGTTGAATGCACAGAACAGAAAGAATTTTCACAGAATGCTACTGTGTAGTTTATATTTGAATATATTCCTTTTTCCACTATTACCCTCTTAGCGCTCCGAATGTCCACTTGCATTTTCTACAGAAAGAGTGTTCAGAACTGCGCAATCAAAAGTATGGTTTAACTCTGTTAGCTTAATGAACATATCAGAAATAAGTTTCACACAATGCTTCTGTGTAGTTTTTATTTGAAGATATTATTTTTCCCAATAGAGGCCTCTTAGCGCTCAGAATGTCCAATTGCAGTTTCTACAGAAAGAGTGTTTCAGAACGGCTCAATCAAAAGTAAGGTTCAATTCTGTTAGTTGAATGCACAGAACAGAAAGATGTTTCATACAATGCTTCTGTGTAGTTTATATTTGAACATATTCTTTTTTCCACTATTACCCACTTAGCGCTACGAATGACCAGTTGCATTTTCTACAGACAGAGTGTTTCAAAACTGCTCAATCAAAAGTATGTTTTAACTCTGTTAGCTGAATGCTCAGATCAGAAAGAAGTTTCACAGAATGCTTCTGTGTAGTTTATATTTGAATATATTCCTTTTTCCACTACTACGCTCTTAGCGCTCCAAATGTCCAGTTGCATTTTCTACAGAAAGAGTGTTCAGATCTGCTCAATCAAAATTATGGTTTAACTCTGTTAGCTGAATGCACAGATCAGAAAGAAGTTTCACCGAATGATTCTGTGTAGTTTATATTTGAAGACATTCCTTTTTCCACTATTACCCTCTTAGCGCTCCGAATCTCCACTTGCATTTTCAACAAAAAGAGTGTTTAATAACTGCTCAATCAAAAATATGTTTTATCTCTGTTAACTGAATTTACAGATCAGAAATAAGTTTCACAGAATGCATCTGTGTAGTTTTTATTTGAAGATATTCTTTTTCCCAATGTAGGCCTCTTAGCGCTTAGCATGTCCAATTGCAGTTACTACAGAAAGAGTGTTTCAGAACGGCTCAATCAAAAGTAAGGTTCAACTCTGTTAGTTGAATGCACAGAACAGAAAGTATTTTCACAGAATGCTACTGTGTAGTTTATATTTGAATATATTCCTTTTTCCACTATTACCCTCTTAGCGCTCCGAATGTCCACTTGCATTTTCTACAGAAAGAGTGTTCAGAACTGCGCAATCAAAAGTATGGTTTAACTCTGTTAGCTTAATGAACATATCAGAAATAAGTTTCACACAATGCTTCTGTGTAGTTTTTATTTGAAGATATTATTTTTCCCAATAGAGGCCTCTTAGCGCTCAGAATGTCCAATTGCAGTTTCTACAGAAAGAGTGTTTCAGAAAGGCTCAATCAATAGTAAGGTTCAACTCTGTTAGTTGAATGCACAGAACAGAAAGAAGTTTCATACAATGCTTCTGTGTAGTTTATATTTGAACATATTCTTTTTTCCACTATTACCCACTTAGCGCTACGAATGTCCAGTTGCATTTTCTACAGACAGAGTGTTTCAAAACTGCTCAATCAAAAGTATGGTTTAACTCTGTTAGCTGAATGCTCAGATCAGAAAGAAGTTTCACAGAATGCTTCTGTGTAGTTTATATTTGAATATATTCCTTTTTCCACTACTACTCTCTTAGCGCTCCAAATGTCCAGTTGCATTTTCTACAGAAAGAGTGTTCAGATCTGCTCAATCAAAAGTATGGTTTAACTCTGTTAGCTGAATGCACAGATCAGAAGGAAGTTTCACAGAATGATTCTGTGTAGTTTATATTTGAAGACATTCCTTTTTCCACTATTACCCTCTTAGCGCTCCGAATCTCCACTTGCATTTTCTACAGAAAGAGTGTTTCAGAACGGCTCAATCAAAACTAAGGTTCAACTCTTTTAGTTGAACAAACAGAACAGAAAGAAGTTTCACACAATTCTTCTGTGTAGTTTTTATTTGTAGACATTCTTTTTCCCAATATAGGCCTCTTAGCGCTCAGAATGTCCAATTGCAGTTTCTACAGAAAGAGTGTTTCAGAACGGCTCAATCAAAAGTAAGGTTCAACTCTGTTAGTTGAATGCACAGAACAGAAAGAAGTTTCATACAATGCTTCTGTGTAGTTTATATTTGAACATATTCTTTTTTCCACTATTACCCACTTAGCGCTACGAATGTCCAGTTGCATTTTCTACAGACAGAGTGTTTCAAAACTGCTCAATCAAAAGTATGGTTTAACTCTGTTAGCTGAATGCTCAGATCAGAAAGAAGTTTCACAGAATGCTTCTGTGTAGTTTATATTTGAATATATTCCTTTTTCCACTACTACGCTCTTAGCGCTCCAAATGTCCAGTTGCATTTTCTACAGAAAGAGTGTTCAGATCTGCTCAATCAAAAGTATGGTTTAACTCTGTTAGCTGAATGCACAGATCAGAAAGAAGTTTCACCGAATGATTCTGTGTAGTTTATATTTGAAGACATTACTTTTTCCACTGTTACCCTCTTAGCGCTCCGAATCTCCACTTGCATTTTCTACAAAAAGAGTGTTTCATAACTGCTCAATCAAAAATATGTTTTATATCTGTTAACTGAATTTACAGATCAGAAATAAGTTTCACAGAATGCATCTGTGTAGTTTTTATTTGAAGATATTCTTTTTCCCAATGTAGGCCTCTTAGCGCTTAGCATGTCCAATTGCAGTTACTACAGAAAGAGTGTTTCAGAGCGGCTCAATCAAAAGTAAGGTTCAACTCTGTTAGTTGAATGCACAGAACAGAAAGAATTTTCACAGAATGCTACTGTGTAGTTTATATTTGAATATATTCCTTTTTCCACTATTACCCTCTTAGCGCTCCGAATGTCCACTTGCATTTTCTACAGAAAGAGTGTTCAGAACTGCGCAATCAAAACTATGGTTTAACTCTGTTAGCTTAATGAACATATCAGAAATAAGTTTTACACAATACTACTGTGTAATTTTTATTTGAAGATATTATTTTTCCCAATAGAGGCCTCTTAGCGCTCAGAATGTCCAATTGCAGTTTCTACAGAAAGAGTGTTTCAGAAAGGCTCAATCAAAAGTAAGGGTCAACTCTGTTAGTTGAATGCACAGAACAGAAAGAAGTTTCATACAATGCTTCTGTGTAGTTTATATTTGAACATATTCTTTTTTCCACTATTACCCACTTAGCGCTACGAATGTCCAGTTGCATTTTCTACAGACAGAGTGTTTCAAAACTGCTCAATCAAAAGTATGGTTTAAATCTGTTAGCTGAATGCTCAGATCAGAAAGAAGTTTCACAGAATGCTTCTGTGTAGTTTATATTTGAATATATTCCTTTTTCCACTACTACTCTCTTAGCGCTCAAATGTCCAGTTGCATTTTCTACAGAAAGAGTGTTCAGATCTGCTGAATCAAAAGTATGGTTTAACTCTGTTAGCTGAATGCACAGATCAGAAAGAAGTTTCACAGAATGATTCTGTGTAGTTTATATTTGGAGACATTCCTTTTTCCACTATTACCCTCTTAGCGCTCCGAATCTCCACTTGCATTTTCTACAGAAAGTGTGTTTCAGAACGGCTCATTCAAAACTAAGTTTCAACTCTTTTAGTTGAACAAACAGAACAGAAAGAAGTTTCACATAATTCTTCTGTGAAGTTTTTATTTGTAGACATTCTTTTTCCCAATATAGGCCTCTTAGCGCTCAGAATGTCCAATTGCAGTTTCTACAGAAAGAGTGTTTCAGAACGGCTCAATCAAAAGTAAGGTTCAACTCTGTTAGTTGAATGCACAGAACAGAAAGAAGTTTCATACAATGCTTCTGTGTAGTTTATATTTGAACATATACTTTTTTCCACTATTACCCACTTAGCGCTACGAATGTCCAGTTGCATTTTCTACAGACAGAGTGTTTCAAAACTGCTCAATCAAAAGTATGGTTTAACTCTGTTAGCTGAATGCTCAGATCAGAAAGAAGTTTCACAGAATGCTTCTGTGTAGTTTATATTTGAATATATTCCTTTTTCCACTACTACGCTCTTAGCGCTCCAAATGTCCAGTTGCATTTTATACAGAAAGAGTGTTCAGATCTGCTCAATCAAAAGTATGGTTTAACTCTGTTAGCTGAATGCACAGATCAGAAAGAAGTTTCACCGAATGATTCTGTGTAGTTTATATTTGAAGACATTCCTTTTTCCACTGTTACCCTCTTAGCGCTCCGAATCTCCACTTGCATTTTCTACAAAAAGAGTGTTTCATAACTGCTCAATCAAAAATATGTTTTATATCTGTTAACTGAATTTACAGATCAGAAATAAGTTTCACAGAATGCATCTGTGTAGTTTTTATTTGAAGATATTCTTTTTCCCAATGTAGGCCTCTTAGCGCTTAGCATGTCCAATTGCAGTTACTACAGAAAGAGTGTTTCAGAGCGGCTCAATCAAAAGTAAGGTTCAACTCTGTTAGTTGAATGCACAGAACAGAAAGAATTTTCACAGAATGCTACTGTGTAGTTTATATTTGAATATATTCCTTTTTCCACTATTACCCTCTTAGCGCTCCGAATGTCCACTTGCATTTTCTACAGAAAGAGTGTTCAGAACTGCGCAATCAAAACTATGGTTTAACTCTGTTAGCTTAATGAACATATCAGAAATAAGTTTTACACAATACTACTGTGTAATTTTTATTTGAAGATATTATTTTTCCCAATAGAGGCCTCTTAGCGCTCAGAATGTCCAATTGCAGTTTCTACAGAAAGAGTGTTTAAGAAAGGCTCAATCAAAAGTAAGGGTCAACTCTGTTAGTTGAATGCACAGAACAGAAAGAAGTTTCATACAATGCTTCTGTGTAGTTTATATTTGAACATATTCTTTTTTCCACTATTACCCACTTAGCGCTACGAATGTCCAGTTGCATTTTCTACAGACAGAGTGTTTCAAAACTGCTCAATCAAAAGTATGGTTTAAATCTGTTAGCTGAATGCTCAGATCAGAAAGAAGTTTCACAGAATGCTTCTGTGTAGTTTATATTTGAATATATTCCTTTTTCCACTACTACTCTCTTAGCGCTCCAAATGTCCAGTTGCATTTTCTACAGAAAGAGTGTTCAGATCTGCTGAATCAAAAGTATGGTTTAACTCTGTTAGCTGAATGCACAGATCAGAAAGAAGTTTCACAGAATGATTCTGTGTAGTTTATATTTGGAGACATTCCTTTTTCCACTATTACCCTCTTAGCGCTCCGAATCTCCACTTGCATTTTCTACAGAAAGTGTGTTTCAGAACGGCTCATTCAAAACTAAGTTTCAACTCTTTTAGTTGAACAAACAGAACAGAAAGAAGTTTCACATAATTCTTCTGTGTAGTTTTTATTTGTAGACATTCTTTTTCCCAATATAGGCCTCTTAGCGCTCAGAATGTCCAATTGCAGTTTCTACAGAAAGAGTGTTTCAGAACGGCTCAATCAAAAGTAAGGTTCAACTCTGTTAGTTGAATGCACAGAACAGAAAGAAGTTTCATACAATGCTTCTGTGTAGTTTATATTTGAACATATACTTTTTTCCACTATTACCCACTTAGCGCTACGAATGTCCAGTTGCATTTTCTACAGACAGAGTGTTTCAAAACTGCTCAATCAAAAGTATGGTTTAACTCTGTTAGCTGAATGCTCAGATCAGAAAGAAGTTTCACAGAATGCTTCTGTGTAGTTTATATTTGAATATATTCCTTTTTCCACTACTACGCTCTTAGCGCTCCAAATGTCCAGTTGCATTTTATACAGAAAGAGTGTTCAGATCTGCTCAATCAAAAGTATGGTTTAAATCTGTTAGCTGAATGCACAGATCAGAAAGAAGTTTCACCGAATGATTCTGTGTAGTTTATATTTGAAGACATTCCTTTTTCCACTGTTACCCTCTTAGCGCTCCGAATCTCCACTTGCATTTTCTACAAAAAGAGTGTTTCATAACTGCTCAATCAAAAATATGTTTTATATCTGTTAACTGAATTTACAGATCAGAAATAAGTTTCACAGAATGCATCTGTGTAGTTTTTATTTGAAGATATTCTTTTTCCCAATGTAGGCCTCTTAGCGCTTAGCATGTCCAATTGCAGTTACTACAGAAAGAGTGTTTCAGAGCGGCTCAATCAAAAGTAAGGTTCAACTCTGTTAGTTGAATGCACAGAACAGAAAGAATTTTCACAGAATGCTACTGTGTAGTTTATATTTGAATATATTCCTTTTTCCACTATTACCCTCTTAGCGCTCCGAATGTCCACTTGCATTTTCTACAGAAAGAGTGTTCAGAACTGCGCAATCAAAACTATGGTTTAACTCTGTTAGCTTAATGAACATATCAGAAATAAGTTTTACACAATACTACTGTGTAATTTTTATTTGAAGATATTATTTTTCCCAATAGAGGCCTCTTAGCGCTCAGAATGTCCAATTGCAGTTTCTACAGAAAGAGTGTTTCAGAAAGGCTCAATCAAAAGTAAGGGTCAACTCTGTTAGTTGAATGCACAGAACAGAAAGAAGTTTCATACAATGCTTCTGTGTAGTTTATATTTGAACATATTCTTTTTTCCACTATTACCCACTTAGCGCTACGAATGTCCAGTTGCATTTTCTACAGACAGAGTGTTTCAAAACTGCTCAATCAAAAGTATGGTTTAACTCTGTTAGCTGAATGCTCAGATCAGAAAGAAGTTTCACAGAATGCTTCTGTGTAGTTTATATTTGAATATATTCCTTTTTCCACTACTACTCTCTTAGCGCTCCAAATGTCCAGTTGCATTTTCTACAGAAAGAGAGTTCAGATCTGCTCAATCAAAAGTATGGTTTAACTCTGTTAGCTGAATGCTCAGATCAGAAAGAAGTTTCACAGAATGCTTCTGTGTAGTTTATATTTGAATATATTCCTTTTTCCACTACTACACTCTTAGCGCTCCAAATGTCCAGTTGCATTTTCTACAGAAAGAGTGTTCAGATCTGCTCAATCAAAAGTATGGTTTAACTCTGTTAGCTGAATGCACAGATCAGAAAGAAGTTTCACCGAATGATTCTGTGTAGTTTATATTTGAAGACATTCCTTTTTCCACTATTACCCTCTTAGCGCTCCGAATCTCCACTTGCATTTTCTACAAAAAGTGTGTTTCATAACTGCTCAATCAAAAATATGTTTTATCTCTGTTAACTGAATTTACAGATCAGAAATAAGTTTCACAGAATGCATCTGTGTAGTTTTTATTTGAAGATATTCTTTTTCCCAATGTAGGCCTCTTAGCGCTTAGCATGTCCAATTGCAGTTTCTACAGAAAGAGTGTTTCAGAACGGCTCAATCAAAAGTAAGGTTCAACTCTGTTAGTTGAATGCACAGAACAGAAAGAATTTTCACAGAATGCTACTGTGTAGTTTATATTTGAATATATTCCTTTTTCCACTATTACCCTCTTAGCGCTCCGAATGTCCACTTGCATTTTCTACAGAAAGAGTGTTCAGAACTGCGCAATCAAAAGTATGGTTTAACTCTGTTAGCTTAATGAACATATCAGAAATAAGTTTCACACAATGCTTCTGTGTAGTTTTTATTTGAAGATATTATTTTTCCCAATAGAGGCCTCTTAGCGCTCAGAATGTCCAATTGCAGTTTCTACAGAAAGAGTGTTTCAGAACGGCTCAATCAAAAGTAAGGTTCAATTCTGTTAGTTGAATGCACAGAACAGAAAGATGTTTCATACAATGCTTCTGTGTAGTTTATATTTGAACATATTCTTTTTTCCACTATTACCCACTTAGCGCTACGAATGACCAGTTGCATTTTCTACAGACAGAGTGTTTCAAAACTGCTCAATCAAAAGTATGTTTTAACTCTGTTAGCTGAATGCTCAGATCAGAAAGAAGTTTCACAGAATGCTTCTGTGTAGTTTATATTTGAATATATTCCTTTTTCCACTACTACGCTCTTAGCGCTCCAAATGTCCAGTTGCATTTTCTACAGAAAGAGTGTTCAGATCTGCTCAATCAAAATTATGGTTTAACTCTGTTAGCTGAATGCACAGATCAGAAAGAAGTTTCACCGAATGATTCTGTGTAGTTTATATTTGAAGACATTCCTTTTTCCACTATTACCCTCTTAGCGCTCCGAATCTCCACTTGCATTTTCAACAAAAAGAGTGTTTAATAACTGCTCAATCAAAAATATGTTTTATCTCTGTTAACTGAATTTACAGATCAGAAATAAGTTTCACAGAATGCATCTGTGTAGTTTTTATTTGAAGATATTCTTTTTCCCAATGTAGGCCTCTTAGCGCTTAGCATGTCCAATTGCAGTTACTACAGAAAGAGTGTTTCAGAACGGCTCAATCAAAAGTAAGGTTCAACTCTGTTAGTTGAATGCACAGAACAGAAAGTATTTTCACAGAATGCTACTGTGTAGTTTATATTTGAATATATTCCTTTTTCCACTATTACCCTCTTAGCGCTCCGAATGTCCACTTGCATTTTCTACAGAAAGAGTGTTCAGAACTGCGCAATCAAAAGTATGGTTTAACTCTGTTAGCTTAATGAACATATCAGAAATAAGTTTCACACAATGCTTCTGTGTAGTTTTTATTTGAAGATATTATTTTTCCCAATAGAGGCCTCTTAGCGCTCAGAATGTCCAATTGCAGTTTCTACAGAAAGAGTGTTTCAGAAAGGCTCAATCAATAGTAAGGTTCAACTCTGTTAGTTGAATGCACAGAACAGAAAGAAGTTTCATACAATGCTTCTGTGTAGTTTATATTTGAACATATTCTTTTTTCCACTATTACCCACTTAGCGCTACGAATGTCCAGTTGCATTTTCTACAGACAGAGTGTTTCAAAACTGCTCAATCAAAAGTATGGTTTAACTCTGTTAGCTGAATGCTCAGATCAGAAAGAAGTTTCACAGAATGCTTCTGTGTAGTTTATATTTGAATATATTCCTTTTTCCACTACTACTCTCTTAGCGCTCCAAATGTCCAGTTGCATTTTCTACAGAAAGAGTGTTCAGATCTGCTCAATCAAAAGTATGGTTTAACTCTGTTAGCTGAATGCACAGATCAGAAGGAAGTTTCACAGAATGATTCTGTGTAGTTTATATTTGAAGACATTCCTTTTTCCACTATTACCCTCTTAGCGCTCCGAATCTCCACTTGCATTTTCTACAGAAAGAGTGTTTCAGAACGGCTCAATCAAAACTAAGGTTCAACTCTTTTAGTTGAACAAACAGAACAGAAAGAAGTTTCACACAATTCTTCTGTGTAGTTTTTATTTGTAGACATTCTTTTTCCCAATATAGGCCTCTTAGCGCTCAGAATGTCCAATTGCAGTTTCTACAGAAAGAGTGTTTCAGAACGGCTCAATCAAAAGTAAGGTTCAACTCTGTTAGTTGAATGCACAGAACAGAAAGAAGTTTCATACAATGCTTCTGTGTAGTTTATATTTGAACATATTCTTTTTTCCACTATTACCAACTTAGCGCTACGAATGTCCAGTTGCATTTTCTACAGACAGAGTGTTTCAAAACTGCTCAATCAAAAGTATGGTTTAACTCTGTTAGCTGAATGCTCAGATCAGAAAGAAGTTTCACAGAATGCTTCTGTGTAGTTTATATTTGAATATATTCCTTTTTCCACTACTACGCTCTTAGCGCTCCAAATGTCCAGTTGCATTTTCTACAGAAAGAGTGTTCAGATCTGCTCAATCAAAAGTATGGTTTAACTCTGTTAGCTGAATGCACAGATCAGAAAGAAGTTTCACCGAATGATTCTGTGTAGTTTATATTTGAAGACATTACTTTTTCCACTGTTACCCTCTTAGCGCTCCGAATCTCCACTTGCATTTTCTACAAAAAGAGTGTTTCATAACTGCTCAATCAAAAATATGTTTTATATCTGTTAACTGAATTTACAGATCAGAAATAAGTTTCACAGAATGCATCTGTGTAGTTTTTATTTGAAGATATTCTTTTTCCCAATGTAGGCCTCTTAGCGCTTAGCATGTCCAATTGCAGTTACTACAGAAAGAGTGTTTCAGAGCGGCTCAATCAAAAGTAAGGTTCAACTCTGTTAGTTGAATGCACAGAACAGAAAGAATTTTCACAGAATGCTACTGTGTAGTTTATATTTGAATATATTCCTTTTTCCACTATTACCCTCTTAGCGCTCCGAATGTCCACTTGCATTTTCTACAGAAAGAGTGTTCAGAACTGCGCAATCAAAACTATGGTTTAACTCTGTTAGCTTAATGAACATATCAGAAATAAGTTTTACACAATACTACTGTGTAATTTTTATTTGAAGATATTATTTTTCCCAATAGAGGCCTCTTAGCGCTCAGAATGTCCAATTGCAGTTTCTACAGAAAGAGTGTTTCAGAAAGGCTCAATCAAAAGTAAGGGTCAACTCTGTTAGTTGAATGCACAGAACAGAAAGAAGTTTCATACAATGCTTCTGTGTAGTTTATATTTGAACATATTCTTTTTTCCACTATTACCCACTTAGCGCTACGAATGTCCAGTTGCATTTTCTACAGACAGAGTGTTTCAAAACTGCTCAATCAAAAGTATGGTTTAAATCTGTTAGCTGAATGCTCAGATCAGAAAGAAGTTTCACAGAATGCTTCTGTGTAGTTTATATTTGAATATATTCCTTTTTCCACTACTACTCTCTTAGCGCTCAAATGTCCAGTTGCATTTTCTACAGAAAGAGTGTTCAGATCTGCTGAATCAAAAGTATGGTTTAACTCTGTTAGCTGAATGCACAGATCAGAAAGAAGTTTCACAGAATGATTCTGTGTAGTTTATATTTGGAGACATTCCTTTTTCCACTATTACCCTCTTAGCGCTCCGAATCTCCACTTGCATTTTCTACAGAAAGTGTGTTTCAGAACGGCTCATTCAAAACTAAGTTTCAACTCTTTTAGTTGAACAAACAGAACAGAAAGAAGTTTCACATAATTCTTCTGTGAAGTTTTTATTTGTAGACATTCTTTTTCCCAATATAGGCCTCTTAGCGCTCAGAATGTCCAATTGCAGTTTCTACAGAAAGAGTGTTTCAGAACGGCTCAATCAAAAGTAAGGTTCAACTCTGTTAGTTGAATGCACAGAACAGAAAGAAGTTTCATACAATGCTTCTGTGTAGTTTATATTTGAACATATACTTTTTTCCACTATTACCCACTTAGCGCTACGAATGTCCAGTTGCATTTTCTACAGACAGAGTGTTTCAAAACTGCTCAATCAAAAGTATGGTTTAACTCTGTTAGCTGAATGCTCAGATCAGAAAGAAGTTTCACAGAATGCTTCTGTGTAGTTTATATTTGAATATATTCCTTTTTCCACTACTACGCTCTTAGCGCTCCAAATGTCCAGTTGCATTTTATACAGAAAGAGTGTTCAGATCTGCTCAATCAAAAGTATGGTTTAACTCTGTTAGCTGAATGCACAGATCAGAAAGAAGTTTCACCGAATGATTCTGTGTAGTTTATATTTGAAGACATTCCTTTTTCCACTGTTACCCTCTTAGCGCTCCGAATCTCCACTTGCATTTTCTACAAAAAGAGTGTTTCATAACTGCTCAATCAAAAATATGTTTTATATCTGTTAACTGAATTTACAGATCAGAAATAAGTTTCACAGAATGCATCTGTGTAGTTTTTATTTGAAGATATTCTTTTTCCCAATGTAGGCCTCTTAGCGCTTAGCATGTCCAATTGCAGTTACTACAGAAAGAGTGTTTCAGAGCGGCTCAATCAAAAGTAAGGTTCAACTCTGTTAGTTGAATGCACAGAACAGAAAGAATTTTCACAGAATGCTACTGTGTAGTTTATATTTGAATATATTCCTTTTTCCACTATTACCCTCTTAGCGCTCCGAATGTCCACTTGCATTTTCTACAGAAAGAGTGTTCAGAACTGCGCAATCAAAACTATGGTTTAACTCTGTTAGCTTAATGAACATATCAGAAATAAGTTTTACACAATACTACTGTGTAATTTTTATTTGAAGATATTATTTTTCCCAATAGAGGCCTCTTAGCGCTCAGAATGTCCAATTGCAGTTTCTACAGAAAGAGTGTTTAAGAAAGGCTCAATCAAAAGTAAGGGTCAACTCTGTTAGTTGAATGCACAGAACAGAAAGAAGTTTCATACAATGCTTCTGTGTAGTTTATATTTGAACATATTCTTTTTTCCACTATTACCCACTTAGCGCTACGAATGTCCAGTTGCATTTTCTACAGACAGAGTGTTTCAAAACTGCTCAATCAAAAGTATGGTTTAAATCTGTTAGCTGAATGCTCAGATCAGAAAGAAGTTTCACAGAATGCTTCTGTGTAGTTTATATTTGAATATATTCCTTTTTCCACTACTACTCTCTTAGCGCTCCAAATGTCCAGTTGCATTTTCTACAGAAAGAGTGTTCAGATCTGCTGAATCAAAAGTATGGTTTAACTCTGTTAGCTGAATGCACAGATCAGAAAGAAGTTTCACAGAATGATTCTGTGTAGTTTATATTTGGAGACATTCCTTTTTCCACTATTACCCTCTTAGCGCTCCGAATCTCCACTTGCATTTTCTACAGAAAGTGTGTTTCAGAACGGCTCATTCAAAACTAAGTTTCAACTCTTTTAGTTGAACAAACAGAACAGAAAGAAGTTTCACATAATTCTTCTGTGTAGTTTTTATTTGTAGACATTCTTTTTCCCAATATAGGCCTCTTAGCGCTCAGAATGTCCAATTGCAGTTTCTACAGAAAGAGTGTTTCAGAACGGCTCAATCAAAAGTAAGGTTCAACTCTGTTAGTTGAATGCACAGAACAGAAAGAAGTTTCATACAATGCTTCTGTGTAGTTTATATTTGAACATATACTTTTTTCCACTATTACCCACTTAGCGCTACGAATGTCCAGTTGCATTTTCTACAGACAGAGTGTTTCAAAACTGCTCAATCAAAAGTATGGTTTAACTCTGTTAGCTGAATGCTCAGATCAGAAAGAAGTTTCACAGAATGCTTCTGTGTAGTTTATATTTGAATATATTCCTTTTTCCACTACTACGCTCTTAGCGCTCCAAATGTCCAGTTGCATTTTATACAGAAAGAGTGTTCAGATCTGCTCAATCAAAAGTATGGTTTAAATCTGTTAGCTGAATGCACAGATCAGAAAGAAGTTTCACCGAATGATTCTGTGTAGTTTATATTTGAAGACATTCCTTTTTCCACTGTTACCCTCTTAGCGCTCCGAATCTCCACTTGCATTTTCTACAAAAAGAGTGTTTCATAACTGCTCAATCAAAAATATGTTTTATATCTGTTAACTGAATTTACAGATCAGAAATAAGTTTCACAGAATGCATCTGTGTAGTTTTTATTTGAAGATATTCTTTTTCCCAATGTAGGCCTCTTAGCGCTTAGCATGTCCAATTGCAGTTACTACAGAAAGAGTGTTTCAGAGCGGCTCAATCAAAAGTAAGGTTCAACTCTGTTAGTTGAATGCACAGAACAGAAAGAATTTTCACAGAATGCTACTGTGTAGTTTATATTTGAATATATTCCTTTTTCCACTATTACCCTCTTAGCGCTCCGAATGTCCACTTGCATTTTCTACAGAAAGAGTGTTCAGAACTGCGCAATCAAAACTATGGTTTAACTCTGTTAGCTTAATGAACATATCAGAAATAAGTTTTACACAATACTACTGTGTAATTTTTATTTGAAGATATTATTTTTCCCAATAGAGGCCTCTTAGCGCTCAGAATGTCCAATTGCAGTTTCTACAGAAAGAGTGTTTCAGAAAGGCTCAATCAAAAGTAAGGGTCAACTCTGTTAGTTGAATGCACAGAACAGAAAGAAGTTTCATACAATGCTTCTGTGTAGTTTATATTTGAACATATTCTTTTTTCCACTATTACCCACTTAGCGCTACGAATGTCCAGTTGCATTTTCTACAGACAGAGTGTTTCAAAACTGCTCAATCAAAAGTATGGTTTAAATCTGTTAGCTGAATGCTCAGATCAGAAAGAAGTTTCACAGAATGCTTCTGTGTAGTTTATATTTGAATATATTCCTTTTTCCACTACTACTCTCTTAGCGCTCCAAATGTCCAGTTGCATTTTCTACAGAAAGAGTGTTCAGATCTGCTGAATCAAAAGTATGGTTTAACTCTGTTAGCTGAATGCACAGATCAGAAAGAAGTTTCACAGAATGATTCTGTGTAGTTTATATTTGGAGACATTCCTTTTTCCACTATTACCCTCTTAGCGCTCCGAATCTCCACTTGCATTTTCTACAGAAAGTGTGTTTCAGAACGGCTCATTCAAAACTAAGTTTCAACTCTTTTAGTTGAACAAACAGAACAGAAAGAAGTTTCACATAATTCTTCTGTGTAGTTTTTATTTGTAGACATTCTTTTTCCCAATATAGGCCTCTTAGCGCTCAGAATGTCCAATTGCAGTTTCTACAGAAAGAGTGTTTCAGAACGGCTCAATCAAAAGTAAGGTTCAACTCTGTTAGTTGAATGCACAGAACAGAAAGAAGTTTCATACAATGCTTCTGTGTAGTTTATATTTGAACATATACTTTTTTCCACTATTACCCACTTAGCGCTACGAATGTCCAGTTGCATTTTCTACAGACAGAGTGTTTCAAAACTGCTCAATCAAAAGTATGGTTTAACTCTGTTAGCTGAATGCTCAGATCAGAAAGAAGTTTCACAGAATGCTTCTGTGTAGTTTATATTTGAATATATTCCTTTTTCCACTACTACGCTCTTAGCGCTCCAAATGTCCAGTTGCATTTTATACAGAAAGAGTGTTCAGATCTGCTCAATCAAAAGTATGGTTTAACTCTGTTAGCTGAATGCACAGATCAGAAAGAAGTTTCACCGAATGATTCTGTGTAGTTTATATTTGAAGACATTCCTTTTTCCACTGTTACCCTCTTAGCGCTCCGAATCTCCACTTGCATTTTCTACAAAAAGAGTGTTTCATAACTGCTCAATCAAAAATATGTTTTATATCTGTTAACTGAATTTACAGATCAGAAATAAGTTTCACAGAATGCATCTGTGTAGTTTTTATTTGAAGATATTCTTTTTCCCAATGTAGGCCTCTTAGCGCTTAGCATGTCCAATTGCAGTTACTACAGAAAGAGTGTTTCAGAGCGGCTCAATCAAAAGTAAGGTTCAACTCTGTTAGTTGAATGCACAGAACAGAAAGAATTTTCACAGAATGCTACTGTGTAGTTTATATTTGAATATATTCCTTTTTCCACTATTACCCTCTTAGCGCTCCGAATGTCCACTTGCATTTTCTACAGAAAGAGTGTTCAGAACTGCGCAATCAAAACTATGGTTTAACTCTGTTAGCTTAATGAACATATCAGAAATAAGTTTTACACAATACTACTGTGTAATTTTTATTTGAAGATATTATTTTTCCCAATAGAGGCCTCTTAGCGCTCAGAATGTCCAATTGCAGTTTCTACAGAAAGAGTGTTTCAGAAAGGCTCAATCAAAAGTAAGGGTCAACTCTGTTAGTTGAATGCACAGAACAGAAAGAAGTTTCATACAATGCTTCTGTGTAGTTTATATTTGAACATATTCTTTTTTCCACTATTACCCACTTAGCGCTACGAATGTCCAGTTGCATTTTCTACAGACAGAGTGTTTCAAAACTGCTCAATCAAAAGTATGGTTTAAATCTGTTAGCTGAATGCTCAGATCAGAAAGAAGTTTCACAGAATGCTTCTGTGTAGTTTATATTTGAATATATTCCTTTTTCCACTACTACTCTCTTAGCGCTCCAAATGTCCAGTTGCATTTTCTACAGAAAGAGTGTTCAGATCTGCTGAATCAAAAGTATGGTTTAACTCTGTTAGCTGAATGCACAGATCAGAAAGAAGTTTCACAGAATGATTCTGTGTAGTTTATATTTGGAGACATTCCTTTTTCCACTATTACCCTCTTAGCGCTCCGAATCTCCACTTGCATTTTCTACAGAAAGTGTGTTTCAGAACGGCTCATTCAAAACTAAGTTTCAACTCTTTTAGTTGAACAAACAGAACAGAAAGAAGTTTCACATAATTCTTCTGTGTAGTTTTTATTTGTAGACATTCTTTTTCCCAATATAGGCCTCTTAGCGCTCAGAATGTCCAATTGCAGTTTCTACAGAAAGAGTGTTTCAGAACGGCTCAATCAAAAGTAAGGTTCAACTCTGTTAGTTGAATGCACAGAACAGAAAGAAGTTTCATACAATGCTTCTGTGTAGTTTATATTTGAACATATACTTTTTTCCACTATTACCCACTTAGCGCTACGAATGTCCAGTTGCATTTTCTACAGACAGAGTGTTTCAAAACTGCTCAATCAAAAGTATGGTTTAACTCTGTTAGCTGAATGCTCAGATCAGAAAGAAGTTTCACAGAATGCTTCTGTGTAGTTTATATTTGAATATATTCCTTTTTCCACTACTACGCTCTTAGCGCTCCAAATGTCCAGTTGCATTTTATACAGAAAGAGTGTTCAGATCTGCTCAATCAAAAGTATGGTTTAAATCTGTTAGCTGAATGCACAGATCAGAAAGAAGTTTCACCGAATGATTCTGTGTAGTTTATATTTGAAGACATTCCTTTTTCCACTGTTACCCTCTTAGCGCTCCGAATCTCCACTTGCATTTTCTACAAAAAGAGTGTTTCATAACTGCTCAATCAAAAATATGTTTTATATCTGTTAACTGAATTTACAGATCAGAAATAAGTTTCACAGAATGCATCTGTGTAGTTTTTATTTGAAGATATTCTTTTTCCCAATGTAGGCCTCTTAGCGCTTAGCATGTCCAATTGCAGTTACTACAGAAAGAGTGTTTCAGAGCGGCTCAATCAAAAGTAAGGTTCAACTCTGTTAGTTGAATGCACAGAACAGAAAGAATTTTCACAGAATGCTACTGTGTAGTTTATATTTGAATATATTCCTTTTTCCACTATTACCCTCTTAGCGCTCCGAATGTCCACTTGCATTTTCTACAGAAAGAGTGTTCAGAACTGCGCAATCAAAACTATGGTTTAACTCTGTTAGCTTAATGAACATATCAGAAATAAGTTTTACACAATACTACTGTGTAATTTTTATTTGAAGATATTATTTTTCCCAATAGAGGCCTCTTAGCGCTCAGAATGTCCAATTGCAGTTTCTACAGAAAGAGTGTTTCAGAAAGGCTCAATCAAAAGTAAGGGTCAACTCTGTTAGTTGAATGCACAGAACAGAAAGAAGTTTCATACAATGCTTCTGTGTAGTTTATATTTGAACATATTCTTTTTTCCACTATTACCCACTTAGCGCTACGAATGTCCAGTTGCATTTTCTACAGACAGAGTGTTTCAAAACTGCTCAATCAAAAGTATGGTTTAAATCTGTTAGCTGAATGCTCAGATCAGAAAGAAGTTTCACAGAATGCTTCTGTGTAGTTTATATTTGAATATATTCCTTTTTCCACTACTACTCTCTTAGCGCTCCAAATGTCCAGTTGCATTTTCTACAGAAAGAGTGTTCAGATCTGCTGAATCAAAAGTATGGTTTAACTCTGTTAGCTGAATGCACAGATCAGAAAGAAGTTTCACAGAATGATTCTGTGTAGTTTATATTTGGAGACATTCCTTTTTCCACTATTACCCTCTTAGCGCTCCGAATCTCCACTTGCATTTTCTACAGAAAGTGTGTTTCAGAACGGCTCATTCAAAACTAAGTTTCAACTCTTTTAGTTGAACAAACAGAACAGAAAGAAGTTTCACATAATTCTTCTGTGTAGTTTTTATTTGTAGACATTCTTTTTCCCAATATAGGCCTCTTAGCGCTCAGAATGTCCAATTGCAGTTTCTACAGAAAGAGTGTTTCAGAACGGCTCAATCAAAAGTAAGGTTCAACTCTGTTAGTTGAATGCACAGAACAGAAAGAAGTTTCATACAATGCTTCTGTGTAGTTTATATTTGAACATATACTTTTTTCCACTATTACCCACTTAGCGCTACGAATGTCCAGTTGCATTTTCTACAGACAGAGTGTTTCAAAACTGCTCAATCAAAAGTATGGTTTAACTCTGTTAGCTGAATGCTCAGATCAGAAAGAAGTTTCACAGAATGCTTCTGTGTAGTTTATATTTGAATATATTCCTTTTTCCACTACTACGCTCTTAGCGCTCCAAATGTCCAGTTGCATTTTATACAGAAAGAGTGTTCAGATCTGCTCAATCAAAAGTATGGTTTAACTCTGTTAGCTGAATGCACAGATCAGAAAGAAGTTTCACCGAATGATTCTGTGTAGTTTATATTTGAAGACATTCCTTTTTCCACTGTTACCCTCTTAGCGCTCCGAATCTCCACTTGCATTTTCTACAAAAAGAGTGTTTCATAACTGCTCAATCAAAAATATGTTTTATATCTGTTAACTGAATTTACAGATCAGAAATAAGTTTCACAGAATGCATCTGTGTAGTTTTTATTTGAAGATATTATTTTTCCCAATGTAGGCCTCTTAGCGCTTAGCATGTCCAATTGCAGTTACTAAAGAAAGAGTGTTTCAGAACGGCTCAATCAAAAGTAAGGTTCAACTCTGTTAGTTGAATGCACAGAACAGAAAGAATTTTCACAGAATGCTACTGTGTAGTTTATATTTGAATATATTCCTTTTTCCACTATTACCCTCTTAGCGCTCCGAATGTCCACTTGCATTTTCTACAGAAAGAGTGTTCAGAACTGCGCAATCAAAAGTATGGTTTAACTCTGTTAGCTTAATGAACATATCAGAAATAAGTTTCACACAATGCTTCTGTGTGGTTTTTATTTGAAGATATTATTTTTCCCAATAGAGGCCTCTTAGCGCTCAGAATGTCCAATTGCAGTTTCTACAGAAAGAGTGTTTCAGAAAGGCTCAATCAAAAGTAAGGTTCAACTCTGTTAGTTGAATGCACAGAACAGAAAGAAGTTTCATACAATGCTTCTGTGTAGTTTATATTTGAACATATTCTTTTTTCCACTATTACCCACTTAGCGCTACGAATGTCCAGTTGCATTTTCTACAGACAGAGTGTTTCAAAACTGCTCAATCAAAAGTATGGTTTAACTCTGTTAGCTGAATGCTCAGATCAGAAAGAAGTTTCACAGAATGCTTCTGTGTAGTTTATATTTGAATATATCACTTTTTCCACTACTACTCTCTTAGCGCTCCAAATGTCCAGTTGCATTTTCTACAGAAAGAGTGTTCAGATCTGCTCAATCAAAAGTATGGTTTAACTCTGTTAGCTGAATGCACAGATCAGAAAGAAGTTTCACAGAATGATTCTGTGTAGTTTATATTTGGAGACATTCCTTTTTCCACTATTACCCTCTTAGCGCTCCGAATCTCCACTTGCATTTTCTACAGAAAGAGTGTTTCAGAACGGCTCAATCAAAACTAAGGTTCAACACTTTTAGTTGAACAAACCGAACAGAAAGAAGTTTCACACAATTCTTCTGTGTAGTTTTTATTTGTAGACATTCTTTTTCCCAATATAGGCCTCTTAGCGCTCAGAATGTCCAATTGCAGTTTCTACAGAAAGAGTGTTTCAGAACGGCTCAATCAAAAGTAAGGTTCAACTCTGTTAGTTGAATGCACAGAACAGAAAGAAGTTTCATACAATGCTTCTGTGTAGTTTATATTTGAACATATTCTTTTTTCCACTATTACCCACTTAGCGCTACGAATGTCCAGTTGCATTTTCTACAGACAGAGTGTTTCAAAACTGCTCAATCGAAAGTATGGTTTAACTCTGTTAGCTGAATGCTCAGATCAGAAAGAAGTTTCACAGAATGCTTCTGTGTAGTTTATATTTGAATATATTCCTTTTTCCACTACTAAGCTCTTAGCGCTCCAAATGTCCAGTTGCATTTTCTACAGAAAGAGTGTTCAGATCTGCTCAATCAAAAGTATGGTTTAACTCTGTTAGCTGAATGCACAGATCAGAAAGAAGTTTCACCGAATGATTCTGTGTAGTTTATATTTGAAGACATTCCTTTTTCCACTGTTACCCTCTTAGCGCTCCGAATCTCCACTTGCATTTTCTACAAAAAGAGTGTTTCATAACTGCTCAATCAAAAATATGTTTTATATCTGTTAACTGAATTTACAGATCAGAAATATGTTTCACAGAATGCATCTGTGTAGTTTTTATTTGAAGATATTCTTTTTCCCAATGTAGGCCTCTTAGCGCTTAGCATGTCCAATTGCAGTTACTACAGAAAGAGTGTTTCAGAACGGCTCAATCAAAAGTAAGGTTCAACTCTGTTAGTTGAATGCACAGAACAGAAAGAATTTTCACAGAATGCTACTGTGTAGTTTATATTTGAATATATTCCTTTTTCCACTCTTACCCTCTTAGCGCTCCGAATGTCCACTTGCATTTTCTACAGAAAGAGTGTTCAGAACTGCGCAATCAAAAGTATGGTTTAACTCTGTTAGCTTAATGAACATATCAGAAATAAGTTTCACACAATGCTTCGGTGTAGTTTTTATTTGAAGATATTATTTTTCCCAATAGAGGCCTCTTAGCGCTCAGAATGTCCAATTGCAGTTTCTACAGAAAGAGTGTTTCAGAAAGGCTCAATCAAATGTAAGGTTCAACTCTGTTAGTTGAATGCACAGAACAGAAAGAAGTTTCATACAATGCTTCTGTGTAGTTTATATTTGAACATATTCTTTTTTCCAGGATTACCCACTTAGCGCTACGAATGTCCAGTTGCATTTTCTACAGACAGAGTGTTTCAAAACTGCTCAATCAAAAGTATGGTTTAACTCTGTTAGCTGAATGCTCAGATCAGAAAGAAGTTTCACAGAATGCTTCTGTGTAGTTTATATTTGAATATATTCCTTTTTCCACTACTACTCTCTTAGCGCTCCAAATGTCCAGTTGCATTTTCTACAGAAAGAGTGTTCAGATCTGCTCAATCAAAAGTATGGTTTAACTCTGTTAGCTGAATGCACAGATCAGAAAGAAGTTTCACAGAATGATTCTGTGTAGTTTATATTTGGAGACATTCCTTTTTCCACTATTACCCTCTTAGCGCTCCGAATCTCCACTTGCATTTTCTACAGAAAGAGTGTGTCAGAACGGCTCAATCAAAACTAAGGTTCAACTCTTTTAGTTGAACAAACAGAACAGAAAGAAGTTTCACACAATTCTTCTGTGTAGTTTTTATTTGTAGACATTCTTTTTCCCAATATAGGCCTCTTAGCGCTCAGAATGTCCAATTGCAGTTTCTACAGAAAGAGTGTTTCAGAACGGCTCAATCAAAAGTAAGGTTCAACTCTGTTAGTTGAATGCACAGAACAGAAAGAAGTTTCATACAATGCTTCTGTGTAGTTTATATTTGAACATATTCTTTTTTCCACTATTACCCACTTAGCGCTACGAATGTCCAGTTGCATTTTCTACAGACAGAGTGTTTCAAAACTGCTCAATCAAAAGTATGGTTTAACTCTGATAGCTGAATGCTCAGATCAGAAAGAACTTTCACAGAATGCTTCTGTGTAGTTTATATTTGAATATATTCCTTTTTCCACTACTACGCTCTTAGCGCTCCAAATGTCCAGTTGCATTTTCTACAGAAAGAGTGTTCAGATCTGCTCAATCAAAAGTATGGTTTAACTCTGTTAGCTGAATGCACAGATCAGAAAGAAGTTTCACCGAATGATTCTGTGTAGTTTATATTTGAAGACATTCCTTTTTCCACTGTTACCCTCTTAGCGCTCCGAATCTCCACTTGCATTTTCTACAAAAAGAGTGTTTCATAACTGCTCAATCAAAAATATGTTTTATCTCTGTTAACTGAATTTACAGATCAGAAATAAGTTTCACAGAATGCATCTGTGTAGTTTTTATTTGAAGATATTCTTTTTCCCAATGTAGGCCTCTTAGCGCTTAGCATGTCCAATTGCAGTTACTACAGAAAGAGTGTTTCAGAACGGCTCAATCAAAAGTAAGGTTCAACTCTGTTAGTTGAATGCACAGAACAGAAAGTATTTTCACAGAATGCTACTGTGTAGTTTATATTTGAATATATTCCTTTTTCCACTATTACCCTCTTAGCGCTCCGAATGTCCACTTGCATTTTCTACAGAAAGAGTGTTCAGAACTGCGCAATCAAAAGTATGGTTTAACTCTGTTAGCTTAATGAACATATCAGAAATAAGTTTCACACAATGCTTCTGTGTAGTTTTTATTTGAAGATATTATTTTTCCCAATAGAGGCCTCTTAGCGCTCAGAATGTCCAATTGCAGTTTCTACAGAAAGAGTGTTTCAGAAAGGCTCAATCAATAGTAAGGTTCAACTCTGTTAGTTGAATGCACAGAACAGAAAGAAGTTTCATACAATGCTTCTGTGTAGTTTATATTTGAACATATTCTTTTTTCCACTATTACCCACTTAGCGCTACGAATGTCCAGTTGCATTTTCTACAGACAGAGTGTTTCAAAACTGCTCAATCAAAAGTATGGTTTAACTCTGTTAGCTGAATGCTCAGATCAGAAAGAAGTTTCACAGAATGCTTCTGTGTAGTTTATATTTGAATATATTCCTTTTTCCACTACTACTCTCTTAGCGCTCCAAATGTCCAGTTGCATTTTCTACAGAAAGAGTGTTCAGATCTGCTCAATCAAAAGTATGGTTTAACTCTGTTAGCTGAATGCACAGATCAGAAGGATGTTTCACAGAATGATTCTGTGTAGTTTATATTTGAAGACATTCCTTTTTCCACTATTACCCTCTTAGCGCTCCGAATCTCCACTTGCATTTTCTACAGAAAGAGTGTTTCATAACTGCTCAATCAAAAATATGTTTTATATCTGTTAACTGAATTTACAGATCAGAAATATGTTTCACAGAATGCATCTGTGTAGTTTTTATTTGAAGATATTCTTTTTCCCAATGTAGGCCTCTTAGCGCTTAGCATGTCCAGTTGCATTTTCAACAGAAAGAGTGTTCAGATCTGCTCAATCAAAAGTATGGTTTAACTCTGTTAGCTGAATGCACAGATCAGAAAGAAGTTTCACCGAATGATTCTGTGTAGTTTATATTTGAAGACATTCCTTTTTCCACTATTACCCTCTTAGCGCTCCGAATGTCCACTTGCATTTTCTACAGAAAGAGTGTTCAGAACTGCGCAATCAAAAGTATGGTTTAACTCTGTTAGCTTAATGAACATATCAGAAATAAGTTTCACACAATGCTTCTGTGTAGTTTTTATTTGAAGATATTATTTTTCCCAATAGAGGCCTCTTAGCGCTCAGAATGTCCAATTGCACTTTCTACAGAAAGAGTGTTTCAGAAAGGCTCAATCAAAAGTAAGGTTCAACTCTGTTAGTTGAATGCACAGAACAGAAAGAAGTTTCATACAATGCTTCTGTGTAGTTTATATTTGAACATATTCTTTTTTCCACTATTACCCACTTAGCGCTACGAATGTCCAGTTGCATTTTCTACAGACAGAGTGTTTCAAAACTGCTCAATCAAAAGTATGGTTTAACTCTGTTAGCTGAATGCTCAGATCAGAAAGAAGTTTCACAGAATGCTTCTGTGTAGTTTATATTTGAATATATTCCTTTTTCCACTACTACTCTCTTAGCGCTCCAAATGTCCAGTTGCATTTTCTACAGAAAGAGTGTTCAGATCTGCTCAATCAAAAGTATGGTTTAACTCTGCTAGCTGAATGCACAGATCAGAAAGAAGTTTCACAGAATGATTCTGTGTAGTTTATATTTGGAGACATTCCTTTTTCCACTATTACCCTCTTAGCGCTCCGAATCTCCACTTGCATTTTCTACAGAAAGAGTGTTTCAGAACGGCTCAATCAAAACTAAGGTTCAACTCTTTTAGTTGAACAAACAGAACAGAAAGAAGTTTCACACAATTCTTCTGTGTAGTTTTTATTTGTAGACATTCTTTTTCCCAATATAGGCCTCTTAGCGCTCAGAATGTCCAATTGCAGTTTCTACAGAAAGAGTGTTTGAGAACGGCTCAATCAAAAGTAAGGTTCAACTCTGTTAGTTGAATGCACAGAACAGAAAGAAGTTTCATACAATGCTTCTGTGTAGTTTATATTTGAACATATACTTTTTTCCACTATTACCAACTTAGCGCTACGAATGTCCAGTTGCATTTTCTACAGACAGAGTGTTTCAAAACTGTTCAATCAATGTATGGTTTAACTCTGTTAGCTGAATGCTCAGATCAGAAAGAAGTTTCACAGAATGCTTCTGTGTAGTTTATATTTGAATATATTCCTTTTTCCACTACTACGCTCTTAGCGCTCCAAATGTCCAGTTGCATTTTCAACAGAAAGAGTGTTCAGATCTGCTCAATCAAAAGTATGGTTTAACTCTGTTAGCTGAATGCACAGATCAGAAAGAAGTTTCACCGAATGATTCTGTGTAGTTTATATTTGAAGACATTCCTTTTTCCACTATTACCCTCTTAGCGCTCCGAATCTCCACTTGCATTTTCTACAGAAAAAGTGTTTCAGAACTGCTGAATCAAAACTAAGGTTCAACTCTTTTAGTTGAACAAACAGAACAGAAAGAAGTTTCACACAATTCTTCTGTGTAGTTTTTATTTGTAGACATTCTTTTTCCCAATATAGGCCTCTTAGCGCTCAGAATGTCCAATTGCAGTTTCTACAGAAAGAGTGTTTCAGAACGGCTCAATGAAAAGTAAGGTTCAACTCTGCTAGTTGAATGCACAGAACAGAAAGAAGTTTCATACAATGCTTCTGTGTAGTTTATATTTGAACATATTCTTTTTTCCACTATTACCCACTTAGCGCTACGAATGTCCAGTTGCATTTTCTACAGACAGAGTGTTTCAAAACTGCTCAATCAAAAGTATGGTTTAACTCTGTTAGCTGAATGCTCAGATCAGAAAGAAGTTTCACAGAATGCTTCTGTGTAGTTTATATTTGAATATATTCCTTTTTCCACTACTACGCTCTTAGCGCTCCAAATGTCCAGTTGCATTTTCTACAGAAAGAGTGTTGAGATCTGCTCAATCAAAAGTATGGTTTAACTCTGTTAGCTGAATGCACAGATCAGAAAGAAGTTTCACAGAATGATTCTGTGTAGTTTATATTTGAAGACATTCCTTTTTCCACTATTACCCTCTTAGCGCTCCGAATCTCCACGTGCATTTTCTACAGAAAGAGTGTTTCAGAACGGCTCAATCAAAACTAAGGTTCAACTCTTTTAGTTGAACAAACAGAACAGAAAGAAGTTTCACACAATTCTTCTGTGTAGTTTTTATTTGTAGACATTCTTTTTCCCAATATAGGCCTCTTAGCGCTCAGAATGTCCAATTGCAGTTTCTACAGAAAGAGTGTTTCAGAACGGCTCAATCAAAAGTAAGGTTCAACTCTGTTAGTTGAATGCACAGAACAGAAAGAAGTTTCATACAATGCTTCTGTGTAGTTTATATTTGAACATATTCTTTTTTCCACTATTACCCACTTAGCGCTACGAATGTCCAGTTGCATTTTCTACAGACAGAGTGTTTCAAAACTGTTCAATCAATGTATGTTTTAACTCTGTTAGCTGAATGCTCAGATCAGAAAGAAGTTTCACAGAATGCTTCTGTGTAGTTTATATTTGAATATATTCCTTTTTCCACTACTACGCTCTTAGCGCTCCAAATGTCCAGTTGCATTTTCAACAGAAAGAGTGTTCGGATCTGCTCAATCAAAAGTATGGTTTAACTCTGTTAGCTGAATGCACAGATCAGAAAGAAGTTTCACCGAATGATTCTGTGTAGTTTATATTTGAAGACATTCCTTTTTCCACTATTACCCTCTTAGCGCTCCGAATCTCCACTTGCATTTTCTACAGAAAGAGTGTTTCAGAACGGCTCAATCAAAACTAAGGTTCAACTCTTTTAGTTGAACAAACAGAACAGAAAGAAGTTTCACACAATTCTTCTGTGTAGTTTTTATTTGTAGACATTCTTTTTCCCAATATAGGCCTCTTAGCGCTCAGAATGTCCAATTGCAGTTTCTACAGAAAGAGTGTTTCAGAACGCCTCAATCAAAAGTAAGGTTCAACTCTGTTAGTTGAATGCACAGAACAGAAAGAAGTTTCATACAATGCTTCTGTGTAGTTTATATTTGAACATATTCTTTTTTCCACTATTACCCACTTAGCGCTACGAATGTCCAGTTGCATTTTCTACAGACAGAGTGTTTCAAAACTGCTCAATCAAAAGTATGGTTTAACTCTGTTAGCTGAATGCTCAGATCAGAAAGAAGTTTCACAGAATGCTTCTGTGTAATTTATATTTGAATATATTCCTTTTTCCACTACTACGCTCTTAGCGCTCCAAATGTCCAGTTGCATTTTCTACAGAAAGAGTGTTCAGATCTGCTCAATCAAAAGTATGGTTTAACTCTGTTAGCTGAATGCACAAATCAGAAAGAAGTTTCACCGAATGATTCTGTGTAGTTTATATTTGAAGACATTCCTTTTTCCACTGTTACCCTCTTAGCGCTCCGAATCTCCACTTGCATTTTCTACAAAAAGAGTGTTTCATAACTGCTCAATCAAAAATATGTTTTATATCTGTTAACTGAATTTACAGATCAGAAATAAGTTTCACAGAATGCATCTGTGTAGTTTTTATTTGAAGATATTCTTTTTCCCAATGTAGGCCTCTTAGCGCTTAGCATGTCCAATTGCAGTTACTACAGAAAGAGTGTTTCAGAACGGCTCAATCAAAACTAAGGTTCAACTCTGTTAGTTGAATGCACAGAACAGAAAGAATTTTCACAGAATGCTACTGTGTAGTTTATATTTTAATATATTCCTTTTTCCACTATTACCCTCTTAGCGCTCCGAATGTCTACTTGCATTTTCTACAGAAAGAGTGTTCAGAACTGCGCAATCAAAAGTATGGTTTAACTCTGTTAGCTTAATGAACATATCAGAAATAAGTTTCACACAATGCTTCTGTGTAGTTTTTATTTGAAGATATTATTTTTCCCAATAGAGGCCTCTTAGCGCTCAGAATGTCCAATTGCAGTTTCTACAGAAAGAGTGTTTCAGAAAGGCTCAATCAAACGTAAGGTTCAACTATGTTAGTTGAATGCACAGAACAGAAAGAAGTTTCATACAATGCTTCTGTGTAGTTTATATTTGAACATATTATTTTTTCCACTATTACTCACTTAGCGCTACGAATGTCCAGTTGCATTTTCTACAGACAGAGTGTTTCAAAACTGCTCAATCAAAAGTATGGTTTAACTCTGTTACCTGAATGCTCAGATCAGAAAGAAGTTTCACAGAATGCTTCTGTGTAGTTTATATTTGAATATATTCCTTTTTCCACTACTACTCTCTTAGCGCTCCAAATGTCCAGTTGCATTTTCTACAGAAAGAGTGTTCAGATCTGCTCAATCAAAAGTATGGTTTAACTCTGTTAGCTGAATGCACAGATCAGAAAGAAGTTTCACAGAATGATTCTGTGTAGTTTACATTTGAAGACATTCCTTTTTCCACTATTACCCTCTTTGCGCTCCGAATCTCCACTTGCATTTTCTACAGAAACAGTGTTTCAGAACGGCTCAATCAAAACTAAGGTTCAACTCTTTTAGTTGAACAAACTGAACAGAAAGAAGTTTCACACAATTCTTCTGTGTAGTTTTTATTTGTAGACATTCTTTTTCCCAATATAGGCCTCTTAGCGCTCAGAATGTCCAATTGCAGTTTCTACAGAAAGAGTGTTTCAGGACGGCTCAATCAAAAGTAAGGTTCAACTCTGTTAGTTGAATGCACAGAACAGAAAGTAGTTTCATACAATGCTTCTGTGTAGTTTATATTTGAACATATTCTTTTTTCCACTATTACCCACTTAGCGCTACGAATGTCCAGTTGCATTTTCTACAGACAGAGTGTTTCAAAACTGCTCAATCAAAAGTGTGGTTTAACTCTGTTAGCTGAATGCTCAGATCAGAAAGAAGTTTCACAGAATGCTTCTGTGTAGTTTATATTTGAATATATTCCTTTTTCCACTACTACGCTCTTAGCGCTCCAAATGTCCAGTTGCATTTTCAACAGAAAGAGTGTTCAGACCTGCTCAATCAAAAGTATGGTTTAACACTGTTAGCTGAATGCACAGATCAGAAAGAAGTTTCACCGAATGATTCTGTGTAGTTTATATTTGAAGACATTACTTTTTCCACTATTACCCTCTTAGCGCTCCGCATCTCCACTTGCATTTTCTACAAAAAGAGTGTTTCATAACTGCTCAATCAAAAATATGTTTTATCTCTGTTAACTGAAATTACACATCAGAAATAAGTTTCACAGAATGCATCTGTGTAGTTTTTATTTGAAGATATTCTTTTTCCCAATGTAGGCCTCTTAGCGCTTAGCATGTCCAATTGCAGTTTCTACAGAAAGAGTGTTTCAGAACGGCTCAATCAAAAGTAAGGTTCAACTCTGTTAGTTGAATGCACAGAACAGAAAGAATTTTCACAGAATGCTTCTGTGTAGTTTATATTTGAATATATTCCTTTTTCCACTATTACCCTCTTAGCGCTCTGAATGTCCACTTGCATTTTCTACAGAAAGAGTGTTCAGAACTGCGCAATCAAAAGTATGGTTTAACTCTGTTAGCTTAATGAACATATCAGAAATAAGTTTCACACAATGCTTCTGTGTAGTTTTTATTTGAAGATATTATTTTTCCCAATAGAGTCCTCTTAGCGCTCAGAATGTCCAATTGCAGTTTCTACAGAAAGAGTGTTTCAGAAAGGCTCAATCAAAAATAAGGTTCAACTCTGTTAGTTGAATGCACAGAACAGAAAGAAGTTTCATACAATGCTTCTGTGTAGTTTATATTTGAACATATTCTTTTTTCCACTATTACCCACTTAGCGCTACGAATGTCCAGTTGCATTTTCTACAGACAGAGTGTTTCAAAGCTGCTCAATCAAAAGTATGGTTTAACTCTGTTAGCTGAATGCTCAGATCAGAAAGAAGTTTCACAGAATGCTTCTGTGTAGTTTATATTTGAATATATTCCTTTTTCCACTACTACTCTCTTAGCGCTCCAAATGTCCAGTTGCATTTTCTACAGAAAGAGTGTTCAGATCTGCTCAATCAAAAGTATGGTTTAACTCTGTTAGCTGAATGCACAGATCAGAAGGAAGTTTCACAGAATGATTCTGTGTAGTTTATATTTGAAGACATTCCTTTTTCCACTATTACCCTCTTAGCGCTCCGAATCTCCACTTGCATTTTCTACAGAAAGAGTGTTTCAGAACGGCTCAATCAAAACTAAGGTTCAACTCTTTTAGTTGAACAAACAGAACAGAAAGAAGTTTCACACAATTCTTCTGTGTAGTTTTTATTTGTAGACATTCTTTTTCCCAATATAGGCCTCTTAGCGCTCAGAATGTCCAATTGCAGTTTCTACAGAAAGAGTGTTTCAGAACGGCTCAATCAAAAGTAAGGTTCAACTCTGTTAGTTGAATGCACAGAACAGAAAGAAGTTTCATACAATGCTTCTGTGTAGTTTATATTTGAACATATTCTTTTTTCCACTATTACCCACTTAGCGCTACGAATGTCCAGTTGCATTTTCTACAGACAGAGTGTTTCAAAACTGCTCAATCAAAAGTATGGTTTAACTCTGTTAGCTGAATGCTCAGATCAGAAAGAAGTTTCACAGAATGCTTCTGTGTCGTTTATATTTGAATATATTCCTTTTTCCACTACTACGCTCTTAGCGCTCCAAATGTCCAGTTGCATTTTCTACAGAAAGAGTGTTCAGATCTGCTCAATCAAAAGTATGGTTTAACTCTGTTAGCTGAATGCACAGATCAGAAAGAAGTTTCACCGAATGATTCTGTGTAGTTTATATTTGAAGACATTACTTTTTCCACTGTTACCCTCTTAGCGCTCCGAATCTCCACTTGCATTTTCTACAAAAAGAGTGTTTCATAACTGCTCAATCAAAAATATGTTTTATATCTGTTAACTGAATTTACAGATCAGAAATAAGTTTCACAGAATGCATCTGTGTAGTTTTTATTTGAAGATATTCTTTTTCCCAATGTAGGCCTCTTAGCGCTTAGCATGTCCAATTGCAGTTACTACAGAAAGAGTGTTTCAGAGCGGCTCAATCAAAAGTAAGGTTCAACTCTGTTAGTTGAATGCACAGAACAGAAAGAATTTTCACAGAATGCTACTGTGTAGTTTATATTTGAATATATTCCTTTTTCCACTATTACCCTCTTAGCGCTCCGAATGTCCACTTGCATTTTCTACAGAAAGAGTGTTCAGAACTGCGCAATCAAAACTATGGTTTAACTCTGTTAGCTTAATGAACATATCAGAAATAAGTTTTACACAATACTACTGTGTAATTTTTATTTGAAGATATTATTTTTCCCAATAGAGGCCTCTTAGCGCTCAGAATGTCCAATTGCAGTTTCTACAGAAAGAGTGTTTCAGAAAGGCTCAATCAAAAGTAAGGGTCAACTCTGTTAGTTGAATGCACAGAACAGAAAGAAGTTTCATACAATGCTTCTGTGTAGTTTATATTTGAACATATTCTTTTTTCCACTATTACCCACTTAGCGCTACGAATGTCCAGTTGCATTTTCTACAGACAGAGTGTTTCAAAACTGCTCAATCAAAAGTATGGTTTAAATCTGTTAGCTGAATGCTCAGATCAGAAAGAAGTTTCACAGAATGCTTCTGTGTAGTTTATATTTGAATATATTCCTTTTTCCACTACTACTCTCTTAGCGCTCAAATGTCCAGTTGCATTTTCTACAGAAAGAGTGTTCAGATCTGCTGAATCAAAAGTATGGTTTAACTCTGTTAGCTGAATGCACAGATCAGAAAGAAGTTTCACAGAATGATTCTGTGTAGTTTATATTTGGAGACATTCCTTTTTCCACTATTACCCTCTTAGCGCTCCGAATCTCCACTTGCATTTTCTACAGAAAGTGTGTTTCAGAACGGCTCATTCAAAACTAAGTTTCAACTCTTTTAGTTGAACAAACAGAACAGAAAGAAGTTTCACATAATTCTTCTGTGTAGTTTTTATTTGTAGACATTCTTTTTCCCAATATAGGCCTCTTAGCGCTCAGAATGTCCAATTGCAGTTTCTACAGAAAGAGTGTTTCAGAACGGCTCAATCAAAAGTAAGGTTCAACTCTGTTAGTTGAATGCACAGAACAGAAAGAAGTTTCATACAATGCTTCTGTGTAGTTTATATTTGAACATATACTTTTTTCCACTATTACCCACTTAGCGCTACGAATGTCCAGTTGCATTTTCTACAGACAGAGTGTTTCAAAACTGCTCAATCAAAAGTATGGTTTAACTCTGTTAGCTGAATGCTCAGATCAGAAAGAAGTTTCACAGAATGCTTCTGTGTAGTTTATATTTGAATATATTCCTTTTTCCACTACTACGCTCTTAGCGCTCCAAATGTCCAGTTGCATTTTATACAGAAAGAGTGTTCAGATCTGCTCAATCAAAAGTATGGTTTAAATCTGTTAGCTGAATGCACAGATCAGAAAGAAGTTTCACCGAATGATTCTGTGTAGTTTATATTTGAAGACATTCCTTTTTCCACTGTTACCCTCTTAGCGCTCCGAATCTCCACTTGCATTTTCTACAAAAAGAGTGTTTCATAACTGCTCAATCAAAAATATGTTTTATATCTGTTAACTGAATTTACAGATCAGAAATAAGTTTCACAGAATGCATCTGTGTAGTTTTTATTTGAAGATATTCTTTTTCCCAATGTAGGCCTCTTAGCGCTTAGCATGTCCAATTGCAGTTACTACAGAAAGAGTGTTTCAGAGCGGCTCAATCAAAAGTAAGGTTCAACTCTGTTAGTTGAATGCACAGAACAGAAAGAATTTTCACAGAATGCTACTGTGTAGTTTATATTTGAATATATTCCTTTTTCCACTATTACCCTCTTAGCGCTCCGAATGTCCACTTGCATTTTCTACAGAAAGAGTGTTCAGAACTGCGCAATCAAAACTATGGTTTAACTCTGTTAGCTTAATGAACATATCAGAAATAAGTTTTACACAATACTACTGTGTAATTTTTATTTGAAGATATTATTTTTCCCAATAGAGGCCTCTTAGCGCTCAGAATGTCCAATTGCAGTTTCTACAGAAAGAGTGTTTCAGAAAGGCTCAATCAAAAGTAAGGGTCAACTCTGTTAGTTGAATGCACAGAACAGAAAGAAGTTTCATACAATGCTTCTGTGTAGTTTATATTTGAACATATTCTTTTTTCCACTATTACCCACTTAGCGCTACGAATGTCCAGTTGCATTTTCTACAGACAGAGTGTTTCAAAACTGCTCAATCAAAAGTATGGTTTAAATCTGTTAGCTGAATGCTCAGATCAGAAAGAAGTTTCACAGAATGCTTCTGTGTAGTTTATATTTGAATATATTCCTTTTTCCACTACTACTCTCTTAGCGCTCCAAATGTCCAGTTGCATTTTCTACAGAAAGAGTGTTCAGATCTGCTGAATCAAAAGTATGGTTTAACTCTGTTAGCTGAATGCACAGATCAGAAAGAAGTTTCACAGAATGATTCTGTGTAGTTTATATTTGGAGACATTCCTTTTTCCACTATTACCCTCTTAGCGCTCCGAATCTCCACTTGCATTTTCTACAGAAAGTGTGTTTCAGAACGGCTCATTCAAAACTAAGTTTCAACTCTTTTAGTTGAACAAACAGAACAGAAAGAAGTTTCACATAATTCTTCTGTGTAGTTTTTATTTGTAGACATTCTTTTTCCCAATATAGGCCTCTTAGCGCTCAGAATGTCCAATTGCAGTTTCTACAGAAAGAGTGTTTCAGAACGGCTCAATCAAAAGTAAGGTTCAACTCTGTTAGTTGAATGCACAGAACAGAAAGAAGTTTCATACAATGCTTCTGTGTAGTTTATATTTGAACATATACTTTTTTCCACTATTACCCACTTAGCGCTACGAATGTCCAGTTGCATTTTCTACAGACAGAGTGTTTCAAAACTGCTCAATCAAAAGTATGGTTTAACTCTGTTAGCTGAATGCTCAGATCAGAAAGAAGTTTCACAGAATGCTTCTGTGTAGTTTATATTTGAATATATTCCTTTTTCCACTACTACGCTCTTAGCGCTCCAAATGTCCAGTTGCATTTTATACAGAAAGAGTGTTCAGATCTGCTCAATCAAAAGTATGGTTTAACTCTGTTAGCTGAATGCACAGATCAGAAAGAAGTTTCACCGAATGATTCTGTGTAGTTTATATTTGAAGACATTCCTTTTTCCACTGTTACCCTCTTAGCGCTCCGAATCTCCACTTGCATTTTCTACAAAAAGAGTGTTTCATAACTGCTCAATCAAAAATATGTTTTATATCTGTTAACTGAATTTACAGATCAGAAATAAGTTTCACAGAATGCATCTGTGTAGTTTTTATTTGAAGATATTATTTTTCCCAATGTAGGCCTCTTAGCGCTTAGCATGTCCAATTGCAGTTACTAAAGAAAGAGTGTTTCAGAACGGCTCAATCAAAAGTAAGGTTCAACTCTGTTAGTTGAATGCACAGAACAGAAAGAATTTTCACAGAATGCTACTGTGTAGTTTATATTTGAATATATTCCTTTTTCCACTATTACCCTCTTAGCGCTCCGAATGTCCACTTGCATTTTCTACAGAAAGAGTGTTCAGAACTGCGCAATCAAAAGTATGGTTTAACTCTGTTAGCTTAATGAACATATCAGAAATAAGTTTCACACAATGCTTCTGTGTGGTTTTTATTTGAAGATATTATTTTTCCCAATAGAGGCCTCTTAGCGCTCAGAATGTCCAATTGCAGTTTCTACAGAAAGAGTGTTTCAGAAAGGCTCAATCAAAAGTAAGGTTCAACTCTGTTAGTTGAATGCACAGAACAGAAAGAAGTTTCATACAATGCTTCTGTGTAGTTTATATTTGAACATATTCTTTTTTCCACTATTACCCACTTAGCGCTACGAATGTCCAGTTGCATTTTCTACAGACAGAGTGTTTCAAAACTGCTCAATCAAAAGTATGGTTTAACTCTGTTAGCTGAATGCTCAGATCAGAAAGAAGTTTCACAGAATGCTTCTGTGTAGTTTATATTTGAATATATCACTTTTTCCACTACTACTCTCTTAGCGCTCCAAATGTCCAGTTGCATTTTCTACAGAAAGAGTGTTCAGATCTGCTCAATCAAAAGTATGGTTTAACTCTGTTAGCTGAATGCACAGATCAGAAAGAAGTTTCACAGAATGATTCTGTGTAGTTTATATTTGGAGACATTCCTTTTTCCACTATTACCCTCTTAGCGCTCCGAATCTCCACTTGCATTTTCTACAGAAAGAGTGTTTCAGAACGGCTCAATCAAAACTAAGGTTCAACACTTTTAGTTGAACAAACCGAACAGAAAGAAGTTTCACACAATTCTTCTGTGTAGTTTTTATTTGTAGACATTCTTTTTCCCAATATAGGCCTCTTAGCGCTCAGAATGTCCAATTGCAGTTTCTACAGAAAGAGTGTTTCAGAACGGCTCAATCAAAAGTAAGGTTCAACTCTGTTAGTTGAATGCACAGAACAGAAAGAAGTTTCATACAATGCTTCTGTGTAGTTTATATTTGAACATATTCTTTTTTCCACTATTACCCACTTAGCGCTACGAATGTCCAGTTGCATTTTCTACAGACAGAGTGTTTCAAAACTGCTCAATCGAAAGTATGGTTTAACTCTGTTAGCTGAATGCTCAGATCAGAAAGAAGTTTCACAGAATGCTTCTGTGTAGTTTATATTTGAATATATTCCTTTTTCCACTACTAAGCTCTTAGCGCTCCAAATGTCCAGTTGCATTTTCTACAGAAAGAGTGTTCAGATCTGCTCAATCAAAAGTATGGTTTAACTCTGTTAGCTGAATGCACAGATCAGAAAGAAGTTTCACCGAATGATTCTGTGTAGTTTATATTTGAAGACATTCCTTTTTCCACTGTTACCCTCTTAGCGCTCCGAATCTCCACTTGCATTTTCTACAAAAAGAGTGTTTCATAACTGCTCAATCAAAAATATGTTTTATATCTGTTAACTGAATTTACAGATCAGAAATATGTTTCACAGAATGCATCTGTGTAGTTTTTATTTGAAGATATTCTTTTTCCCAATGTAGGCCTCTTAGCGCTTAGCATGTCCAATTGCAGTTACTACAGAAAGAGTGTTTCAGAACGGCTCAATCAAAAGTAAGGTTCAACTCTGTTAGTTGAATGCACAGAACAGAAAGAATTTTCACAGAATGCTACTGTGTAGTTTATATTTGAATATATTCCTTTTTCCACTCTTACCCTCTTAGCGCTCCGAATGTCCACTTGCATTTTCTACAGAAAGAGTGTTCAGAACTGCGCAATCAAAAGTATGGTTTAACTCTGTTAGCTTAATGAACATATCAGAAATAAGTTTCACACAATGCTTCGGTGTAGTTTTTATTTGAAGATATTATTTTTCCCAATAGAGGCCTCTTAGCGCTCAGAATGTCCAATTGCAGTTTCTACAGAAAGAGTGTTTCAGAAAGGCTCAATCAAATGTAAGGTTCAACTCTGTTAGTTGAATGCACAGAACAGAAAGAAGTTTCATACAATGCTTCTGTGTAGTTTATATTTGAACATATTCTTTTTTCCAGGATTACCCACTTAGCGCTACGAATGTCCAGTTGCATTTTCTACAGACAGAGTGTTTCAAAACTGCTCAATCAAAAGTATGGTTTAACTCTGTTAGCTGAATGCTCAGATCAGAAAGAAGTTTCACAGAATGCTTCTGTGTAGTTTATATTTGAATATATTCCTTTTTCCACTACTACTCTCTTAGCGCTCCAAATGTCCAGTTGCATTTTCTACAGAAAGAGTGTTCAGATCTGCTCAATCAAAAGTATGGTTTAACTCTGTTAGCTGAATGCACAGATCAGAAAGAAGTTTCACAGAATGATTCTGTGTAGTTTATATTTGGAGACATTCCTTTTTCCACTATTACCCTCTTAGCGCTCCGAATCTCCACTTGCATTTTCTACAGAAAGAGTGTGTCAGAACGGCTCAATCAAAACTAAGGTTCAACTCTTTTAGTTGAACAAACAGAACAGAAAGAAGTTTCACACAATTCTTCTGTGTAGTTTTTATTTGTAGACATTCTTTTTCCCAATATAGGCCTCTTAGCGCTCAGAATGTCCAATTGCAGTTTCTACAGAAAGAGTGTTTCAGAACGGCTCAATCAAAAGTAAGGTTCAACTCTGTTAGTTGAATGCACAGAACAGAAAGAAGTTTCATACAATGCTTCTGTGTAGTTTATATTTGAACATATTCTTTTTTCCACTATTACCCACTTAGCGCTACGAATGTCCAGTTGCATTTTCTACAGACAGAGTGTTTCAAAACTGCTCAATCAAAAGTATGGTTTAACTCTGATAGCTGAATGCTCAGATCAGAAAGAAGTTTCACAGAATGCTTCTGTGTAGTTTATATTTGAATATATTCCTTTTTCCACTACTACGCTCTTAGCGCTCCAAATGTCCAGTTGCATTTTCTACAGAAAGAGTGTTCAGATCTGCTCAATCAAAAGTATGGTTTAACTCTGTTAGCTGAATGCACAGATCAGAAAGAAGTTTCACCGAATGATTCTGTGTAGTTTATATTTGAAGACATTCCTTTTTCCACTGTTACCCTCTTAGCGCTCCGAATCTCCACTTGCATTTTCTACAAAAAGAGTGTTTCATAACTGCTCAATCAAAAATATGTTTTATCTCTGTTAACTGAATTTACAGATCAGAAATAAGTTTCACAGAATGCATCTGTGTAGTTTTTATTTGAAGATATTCTTTTTCCCAATGTAGGCCTCTTAGCGCTTAGCATGTCCAATTGCAGTTACTACAGAAAGAGTGTTTCAGAACGGCTCAATCAAAAGTAAGGTTCAACTCTGTTAGTTGAATGCACAGAACAGAAAGTATTTTCACAGAATGCTACTGTGTAGTTTATATTTGAATATATTCCTTTTTCCACTATTACCCTCTTAGCGCTCCGAATGTCCACTTGCATTTTCTACAGAAAGAGTGTTCAGAACTGCGCAATCAAAAGTATGGTTTAACTCTGTTAGCTTAATGAACATATCAGAAATAAGTTTCACACAATGCTTCTGTGTAGTTTTTATTTGAAGATATTATTTTTCCCAATAGAGGCCTCTTAGCGCTCAGAATGTCCAATTGCAGTTTCTACAGAAAGAGTGTTTCAGAAAGGCTCAATCAATAGTAAGGTTCAACTCTGTTAGTTGAATGCACAGAACAGAAAGAAGTTTCATACAATGCTTCTGTGTAGTTTATATTTGAACATATTCTTTTTTCCACTATTACCCACTTAGCGCTACGAATGTCCAGTTGCATTTTCTACAGACAGAGTGTTTCAAAACTGCTCAATCAAAAGTATGGTTTAACTCTGTTAGCTGAATGCTCAGATCAGAAAGAAGTTTCACAGAATGCTTCTGTGTAGTTTATATTTGAATATATTCCTTTTTCCACTACTACTCTCTTAGCGCTCCAAATGTCCAGTTGCATTTTCTACAGAAAGAGTGTTCAGATCTGCTCAATCAAAAGTATGGTTTAACTCTGTTAGCTGAATGCACAGATCAGAAGGATGTTTCACAGAATGATTCTGTGTAGTTTATATTTGAAGACATTCCTTTTTCCACTATTACCCTCTTAGCGCTCCGAATCTCCACTTGCATTTTCTACAGAAAGAGTGTTTCATAACTGCTCAATCAAAAATATGTTTTATATCTGTTAACTGAATTTACAGATCAGAAATATGTTTCACAGAATGCATCTGTGTAGTTTTTATTTGAAGATATTCTTTTTCCCAATGTAGGCCTCTTAGCGCTTAGCATGTCCAGTTGCATTTTCAACAGAAAGAGTGTTCAGATCTGCTCAATCAAAAGTATGGTTTAACTCTGTTAGCTGAATGCACAGATCAGAAAGAAGTTTCACCGAATGATTCTGTGTAGTTTATATTTGAAGACATTCCTTTTTCCACTATTACCCTCTTAGCGCTCCGAATGTCCACTTGCATTTTCTACAGAAAGAGTGTTCAGAACTGCGCAATCAAAAGTATGGTTTAACTCTGTTAGCTTAATGAACATATCAGAAATAAGTTTCACACAATGCTTCTGTGTAGTTTTTATTTGAAGATATTATTTTTCCCAATAGAGGCCTCTTAGCGCTCAGAATGTCCAATTGCACTTTCTACAGAAAGAGTGTTTCAGAAAGGCTCAATCAAAAGTAAGGTTCAACTCTGTTAGTTGAATGCACAGAACAGAAAGAAGTTTCATACAATGCTTCTGTGTAGTTTATATTTGAACATATTCTTTTTTCCACTATTACCCACTTAGCGCTACGAATGTCCAGTTGCATTTTCTACAGACAGAGTGTTTCAAAACTGCTCAATCAAAAGTATGGTTTAACTCTGTTAGCTGAATGCTCAGATCAGAAAGAAGTTTCACAGAATGCTTCTGTGTAGTTTATATTTGAATATATTCCTTTTTCCACTACTACTCTCTTAGCGCTCCAAATGTCCAGTTGCATTTTCTACAGAAAGAGTGTTCAGATCTGCTCAATCAAAAGTATGGTTTAACTCTGCTAGCTGAATGCACAGATCAGAAAGAAGTTTCACAGAATGATTCTGTGTAGTTTATATTTGGAGACATTCCTTTTTCCACTATTACCCTCTTAGCGCTCCGAATCTCCACTTGCATTTTCTACAGAAAGAGTGTTTCAGAACGGCTCAATCAAAACTAAGGTTCAACTCTTTTAGTTGAACAAACAGAACAGAAAGAAGTTTCACACAATTCTTCTGTGTAGTTTTTATTTGTAGACATTCTTTTTCCCAATATAGGCCTCTTAGCGCTCAGAATGTCCAATTGCAGTTTCTACAGAAAGAGTGTTTGAGAACGGCTCAATCAAAAGTAAGGTTCAACTCTGTTAGTTGAATGCACAGAACAGAAAGAAGTTTCATACAATGCTTCTGTGTAGTTTATATTTGAACATATACTTTTTTCCACTATTACCAACTTAGCGCTACGAATGTCCAGTTGCATTTTCTACAGACAGAGTGTTTCAAAACTGTTCAATCAATGTATGGTTTAACTCTGTTAGCTGAATGCTCAGATCAGAAAGAAGTTTCACAGAATGCTTCTGTGTAGTTTATATTTGAATATATTCCTTTTTCCACTACTACGCTCTTAGCGCTCCAAATGTCCAGTTGCATTTTCAACAGAAAGAGTGTTCAGATCTGCTCAATCAAAAGTATGGTTTAACTCTGTTAGCTGAATGCACAGATCAGAAAGAAGTTTCACCGAATGATTCTGTGTAGTTTATATTTGAAGACATTCCTTTTTCCACTATTACCCTCTTAGCGCTCCGAATCTCCACTTGCATTTTCTACAGAAAAAGTGTTTCAGAACTGCTGAATCAAAACTAAGGTTCAACTCTTTTAGTTGAACAAACAGAACAGAAAGAAGTTTCACACAATTCTTCTGTGTAGTTTTTATTTGTAGACATTCTTTTTCCCAATATAGGCCTCTTAGCGCTCAGAATGTCCAATTGCAGTTTCTACAGAAAGAGTGTTTCAGAACGGCTCAATGAAAAGTAAGGTTCAACTCTGCTAGTTGAATGCACAGAACAGAAAGAAGTTTCATACAATGCTTCTGTGTAGTTTATATTTGAACATATTCTTTTTTCCACTATTACCCACTTAGCGCTACGAATGTCCAGTTGCATTTTCTACAGACAGAGTGTTTCAAAACTGCTCAATCAAAAGTATGGTTTAACTCTGTTAGCTGAATGCTCAGATCAGAAAGAAGTTTCACAGAATGCTTCTGTGTAGTTTATATTTGAATATATTCCTTTTTCCACTACTACGCTCTTAGCGCTCCAAATGTCCAGTTGCATTTTCTACAGAAAGAGTGTTGAGATCTGCTCAATCAAAAGTATGGTTTAACTCTGTTAGCTGAATGCACAGATCAGAAAGAAGTTTCACAGAATGATTCTGTGTAGTTTATATTTGAAGACATTCCTTTTTCCACTATTACCCTCTTAGCGCTCCGAATCTCCACGTGCATTTTCTACAGAAAGAGTGTTTCAGAACGGCTCAATCAAAACTAAGGTTCAACTCTTTTAGTTGAACAAACAGAACAGAAAGAAGTTTCACACAATTCTTCTGTGTAGTTTTTATTTGTAGACATTCTTTTTCCCAATATAGGCCTCTTAGCGCTCAGAATGTCCAATTGCAGTTTCTACAGAAAGAGTGTTTCAGAACGGCTCAATCAAAAGTAAGGTTCAACTCTGTTAGTTGAATGCACAGAACAGAAAGAAGTTTCATACAATGCTTCTGTGTAGTTTATATTTGAACATATTCTTTTTTCCACTATTACCCACTTAGCGCTACGAATGTCCAGTTGCATTTTCTACAGACAGAGTGTTTCAAAACTGTTCAATCAATGTATGTTTTAACTCTGTTAGCTGAATGCTCAGATCAGAAAGAAGTTTCACAGAATGCTTCTGTGTAGTTTATATTTGAATATATTCCTTTTTCCACTACTACGCTCTTAGCGCTCCAAATGTCCAGTTGCATTTTCAACAGAAAGAGTGTTCGGATCTGCTCAATCAAAAGTATGGTTTAACTCTGTTAGCTGAATGCACAGATCAGAAAGAAGTTTCACCGAATGATTCTGTGTAGTTTATATTTGAAGACATTCCTTTTTCCACTATTACCCTCTTAGCGCTCCGAATCTCCACTTGCATTTTCTACAGAAAGAGTGTTTCAGAACGGCTCAATCAAAACTAAGGTTCAACTCTTTTAGTTGAACAAACAGAACAGAAAGAAGTTTCACACAATTCTTCTGTGTAGTTTTTATTTGTAGACATTCTTTTTCCCAATATAGGCCTCTTAGCGCTCAGAATGTCCAATTGCAGTTTCTACAGAAAGAGTGTTTCAGAACGCCTCAATCAAAAGTAAGGTTCAACTCTGTTAGTTGAATGCACAGAACAGAAAGAAGTTTCATACAATGCTTCTGTGTAGTTTATATTTGAACATATTCTTTTTTCCACTATTACCCACTTAGCGCTACGAATGTCCAGTTGCATTTTCTACAGACAGAGTGTTTCAAAACTGCTCAATCAAAAGTATGGTTTAACTCTGTTAGCTGAATGCTCAGATCAGAAAGAAGTTTCACAGAATGCTTCTGTGTAATTTATATTTGAATATATTCCTTTTTCCACTACTACGCTCTTAGCGCTCCAAATGTCCAGTTGCATTTTCTACAGAAAGAGTGTTCAGATCTGCTCAATCAAAAGTATGGTTTAACTCTGTTAGCTGAATGCACAAATCAGAAAGAAGTTTCACCGAATGATTCTGTGTAGTTTATATTTGAAGACATTCCTTTTTCCACTGTTACCCTCTTAGCGCTCCGAATCTCCACTTGCATTTTCTACAAAAAGAGTGTTTCATAACTGCTCAATCAAAAATATGTTTTATATCTGTTAACTGAATTTACAGATCAGAAATAAGTTTCACAGAATGCATCTGTGTAGTTTTTATTTGAAGATATTCTTTTTCCCAATGTAGGCCTCTTAGCGCTTAGCATGTCCAATTGCAGTTACTACAGAAAGAGTGTTTCAGAACGGCTCAATCAAAACTAAGGTTCAACTCTGTTAGTTGAATGCACAGAACAGAAAGAATTTTCACAGAATGCTACTGTGTAGTTTATATTTTAATATATTCCTTTTTCCACTATTACCCTCTTAGCGCTCCGAATGTCTACTTGCATTTTCTACAGAAAGAGTGTTCAGAACTGCGCAATCAAAAGTATGGTTTAACTCTGTTAGCTTAATGAACATATCAGAAATAAGTTTCACAAAATGCTTCTGTGTAGTTTTTATTTGAAGATATTATTTTTCCCAATAGAGGCCTCTTAGCGCTCAGAATGTCCAATTGCAGTTTCTACAGAAAGAGTGTTTCAGAAAGGCTCAATCAAACGTAAGGTTCAACTATGTTAGTTGAATGCACAGAACAGAAAGAAGTTTCATACAATGCTTCTGTGTAGTTTATATTTGAACATATTATTTTTTCCACTATTACTCACTTAGCGCTACGAATGTCCAGTTGCATTTTCTACAGACAGAGTGTTTCAAAACTGCTCAATCAAAAGTATGGTTTAACTCTGTTACCTGAATGCTCAGATCAGAAAGAAGTTTCACAGAATGCTTCTGTGTAGTTTATATTTGAATATATTCCTTTTTCCACTACTACTCTCTTAGCGCTCCAAATGTCCAGTTGCATTTTCTACAGAAAGAGTGTTCAGATCTGCTCAATCAAAAGTATGGTTTAACTCTGTTAGCTGAATGCACAGATCAGAAAGAAGTTTCACAGAATGATTCTGTGTAGTTTACATTTGAAGACATTCCTTTTTCCACTATTACCCTCTTTGCGCTCCGAATCTCCACTTGCATTTTCTACAGAAACAGTGTTTCAGAACGGCTCAATCAAAACTAAGGTTCAACTCTTTTAGTTGAACAAACTGAACAGAAAGAAGTTTCACACAATTCTTCTGTGTAGTTTTTATTTGTAGACATTCTTTTTCCCAATATAGGCCTCTTAGCGCTCAGAATGTCCAATTGCAGTTTCTACAGAAAGAGTGTTTCAGGACGGCTCAATCAAAAGTAAGGTTCAACTCTGTTAGTTGAATGCACAGAACAGAAAGTAGTTTCATACAATGCTTCTGTGTAGTTTATATTTGAACATATTCTTTTTTCCACTATTACCCACTTAGCGCTACGAATGTCCAGTTGCATTTTCTACAGACAGAGTGTTTCAAAACTGCTCAATCAAAAGTGTGGTTTAACTCTGTTAGCTGAATGCTCAGATCAGAAAGAAGTTTCACAGAATGCTTCTGTGTAGTTTATATTTGAATATATTCCTTTTTCCACTACTACGCTCTTAGCGCTCCAAATGTCCAGTTGCATTTTCAACAGAAAGAGTGTTCAGACCTGCTCAATCAAAAGTATGGTTTAACACTGTTAGCTGAATGCACAGATCAGAAAGAAGTTTCACCGAATGATTCTGTGTAGTTTATATTTGAAGACATTACTTTTTCCACTATTACCCTCTTAGCGCTCCGCATCTCCACTTGCATTTTCTACAAAAAGAGTGTTTCATAACTGCTCAATCAAAAATATGTTTTATCTCTGTTAACTGAAATTACACATCAGAAATAAGTTTCACAGAATGCATCTGTGTAGTTTTTATTTGAAGATATTCTTTTTCCCAATGTAGGCCTCTTAGCGCTTAGCATGTCCAATTGCAGTTTCTACAGAAAGAGTGTTTCAGAACGGCTCAATCAAAAGTAAGGTTCAACTCTGTTAGTTGAATGCACAGAACAGAAAGAATTTTCACAGAATGCTTCTGTGTAGTTTATATTTGAATATATTCCTTTTTCCACTATTACCCTCTTAGCGCTCTGAATGTCCACTTGCATTTTCTACAGAAAGAGTGTTCAGAACTGCGCAATCAAAAGTATGGTTTAACTCTGTTAGCTTAATGAACATATCAGAAATAAGTTTCACACAATGCTTCTGTGTAGTTTTTATTTGAAGATATTATTTTTCCCAATAGAGTCCTCTTAGCGCTCAGAATGTCCAATTGCAGTTTCTACAGAAAGAGTGTTTCAGAAAGGCTCAATCAAAAATAAGGTTCAACTCTGTTAGTTGAATGCACAGAACAGAAAGAAGTTTCATACAATGCTTCTGTGTAGTTTATATTTGAACATATTCTTTTTTCCACTATTACCCACTTAGCGCTACGAATGTCCAGTTGCATTTTCTACAGACAGAGTGTTTCAAAGCTGCTCAATCAAAAGTATGGTTTAACTCTGTTAGCTGAATGCTCAGATCAGAAAGAAGTTTCACAGAATGCTTCTGTGTAGTTTATATTTGAATATATTCCTTTTTCCACTACTACTCTCTTAGCGCTCCAAATGTCCAGTTGCATTTTCTGCAGAAAGAGTGTTCAGATCTGCTCAATCAAAAGTATGGTTTAACTCTGTTAGCTGAATGCACAGATCAGAAGGAAGTTTCACAGAATGATTCTGTGTAGTTTATATTTGAAGACATTCCTTTTTCCACTATTACCCTCTTAGCGCTCCGAATCTCCACTTGCATTTTCTACAGAAAGAGTGTTTCAGAACGGCTCAATCAAAACTAAGGTTCAACTCTTTTAGTTGAACAAACAGAACAGAAAGAAGTTTCACACAATTCTTCTGTGTAGTTTTTATTTGTAGACATTCTTTTTCCCAATATAGGCCTCTTAGCGCTCAGAATGTCCAATTGCAGTTTCTACAGAAAGAGTGTTTCAGAACGGCTCAATCAAAAGTAAGGTTCAACTCTGTTAGTTGAATGCACAGAACAGAAAGAAGTTTCATACAATGCTTCTGTGTAGTTTATATTTGAACATATTCTTTTTTCCACTATTACCCACTTAGCGCTACGAATGTCCAGTTGCATTTTCTACAGACAGAGTGTTTCAAAACTGCTCAATCAAAAGTATGGTTTAACTCTGTTAGCTGAATGCTCAGATCAGAAAGAAGTTTCACAGAATGCTTCTGTGTCGTTTATATTTGAATATATTCCTTTTTCCACTACTACGCTCTTAGCGCTCCAAATGTCCAGTTGCATTTTCTACAGAAAGAGTGTTCAGATCTGCTCAATCAAAAGTATGGTTTAACTCTGTTAGCTGAATGCACAGATCAGAAAGAAGTTTCACCGAATGATTCTGTGTAGTTTATATTTGAAGACATTACTTTTTCCACTGTTACCCTCTTAGCGCTCCGAATCTCCACTTGCATTTTCTACAAAAAGAGTGTTTCATAACTGCTCAATCAAAAATATGTTTTATATCTGTTAACTGAATTTACAGATCAGAAATAAGTTTCACAGAATGCATCTGTGTAGTTTTTATTTGAAGATATTCTTTTTCCCAATGTAGGCCTCTTAGCGCTTAGCATGTCCAATTGCAGTTACTACAGAAAGAGTGTTTCAGAGCGGCTCAATCAAAAGTAAGGTTCAACTCTGTTAGTTGAATGCACAGAACAGAAAGAATTTTCACAGAATGCTACTGTGTAGTTTATATTTGAATATATTCCTTTTTCCACTATTACCCTCTTAGCGCTCCGAATGTCCACTTGCATTTTCTACAGAAAGAGTGTTCAGAACTGCGCAATCAAAACTATGGTTTAACTCTGTTAGCTTAATGAACATATCAGAAATAAGTTTTACACAATACTACTGTGTAATTTTTATTTGAAGATATTATTTTTCCCAATAGAGGCCTCTTAGCGCTCAGAATGTCCAATTGCAGTTTCTACAGAAAGAGTGTTTCAGAAAGGCTCAATCAAAAGTAAGGGTCAACTCTGTTAGTTGAATGCACAGAACAGAAAGAAGTTTCATACAATGCTTCTGTGTAGTTTATATTTGAACATATTCTTTTTTCCACTATTACCCACTTAGCGCTACGAATGTCCAGTTGCATTTTCTACAGACAGAGTGTTTCAAAACTGCTCAATCAAAAGTATGGTTTAAATCTGTTAGCTGAATGCTCAGATCAGAAAGAAGTTTCACAGAATGCTTCTGTGTAGTTTATATTTGAATATATTCCTTTTTCCACTACTACTCTCTTAGCGCTCAAATGTCCAGTTGCATTTTCTACAGAAAGAGTGTTCAGATCTGCTGAATCAAAAGTATGGTTTAACTCTGTTAGCTGAATGCACAGATCAGAAAGAAGTTTCACAGAATGATTCTGTGTAGTTTATATTTGGAGACATTCCTTTTTCCACTATTACCCTCTTAGCGCTCCGAATCTCCACTTGCATTTTCTACAGAAAGTGTGTTTCAGAACGGCTCATTCAAAACTAAGTTTCAACTCTTTTAGTTGAACAAACAGAACAGAAAGAAGTTTCACATAATTCTTCTGTGTAGTTTTTATTTGTAGACATTCTTTTTCCCAATATAGGCCTCTTAGCGCTCAGAATGTCCAATTGCAGTTTCTACAGAAAGAGTGTTTCAGAACGGCTCAATCAAAAGTAAGGTTCAACTCTGTTAGTTGAATGCACAGAACAGAAAGAAGTTTCATACAATGCTTCTGTGTAGTTTATATTTGAACATATACTTTTTTCCACTATTACCCACTTAGCGCTACGAATGTCCAGTTGCATTTTCTACAGACAGAGTGTTTCAAAACTGCTCAATCAAAAGTATGGTTTAACTCTGTTAGCTGAATGCTCAGATCAGAAAGAAGTTTCACAGAATGCTTCTGTGTAGTTTATATTTGAATATATTCCTTTTTCCACTACTACGCTCTTAGCGCTCCAAATGTCCAGTTGCATTTTATACAGAAAGAGTGTTCAGATCTGCTCAATCAAAAGTATGGTTTAACTCTGTTAGCTGAATGCACAGATCAGAAAGAAGTTTCACCGAATGATTCTGTGTAGTTTATATTTGAAGACATTCCTTTTTCCACTGTTACCCTCTTAGCGCTCCGAATCTCCACTTGCATTTTCTACAAAAAGAGTGTTTCATAACTGCTCAATCAAAAATATGTTTTATATCTGTTAACTGAATTTACAGATCAGAAATAAGTTTCACAGAATGCATCTGTGTAGTTTTTATTTGAAGATATTCTTTTTCCCAATGTAGGCCTCTTAGCGCTTAGCATGTCCAATTGCAGTTACTACAGAAAGAGTGTTTCAGAGCGGCTCAATCAAAAGTAAGGTTCAACTCTGTTAGTTGAATGCACAGAACAGAAAGAATTTTCACAGAATGCTACTGTGTAGTTTATATTTGAATATATTCCTTTTTCCACTATTACCCTCTTAGCGCTCCGAATGTCCACTTGCATTTTCTACAGAAAGAGTGTTCAGAACTGCGCAATCAAAACTATGGTTTAACTCTGTTAGCTTAATGAACATATCAGAAATAAGTTTTACACAATACTACTGTGTAATTTTTATTTGAAGATATTATTTTTCCCAATAGAGGCCTCTTAGCGCTCAGAATGTCCAATTGCAGTTTCTACAGAAAGAGTGTTTCAGAAAGGCTCAATCAAAAGTAAGGGTCAACTCTGTTAGTTGAATGCACAGAACAGAAAGAAGTTTCATACAATGCTTCTGTGTAGTTTATATTTGAACATATTCTTTTTTCCACTATTACCCACTTAGCGCTACGAATGTCCAGTTGCATTTTCTACAGACAGAGTGTTTCAAAACTGCTCAATCAAAAGTATGGTTTAAATCTGTTAGCTGAATGCTCAGATCAGAAAGAAGTTTCACAGAATGCTTCTGTGTAGTTTATATTTGAATATATTCCTTTTTCCACTACTACTCTCTTAGCGCTCCAAATGTCCAGTTGCATTTTCTACAGAAAGAGTGTTCAGATCTGCTGAATCAAAAGTATGGTTTAACTCTGTTAGCTGAATGCACAGATCAGAAAGAAGTTTCACAGAATGATTCTGTGTAGTTTATATTTGGAGACATTCCTTTTTCCACTATTACCCTCTTAGCGCTCCGAATCTCCACTTGCATTTTCTACAGAAAGTGTGTTTCAGAACGGCTCATTCAAAACTAAGTTTCAACTCTTTTAGTTGAACAAACAGAACAGAAAGAAGTTTCACATAATTCTTCTGTGTAGTTTTTATTTGTAGACATTCTTTTTCCCAATATAGGCCTCTTAGCGCTCAGAATGTCCAATTGCAGTTTCTACAGAAAGAGTGTTTCAGAACGGCTCAATCAAAAGTAAGGTTCAACTCTGTTAGTTGAATGCACAGAACAGAAAGAAGTTTCATACAATGCTTCTGTGTAGTTTATATTTGAACATATACTTTTTTCCACTATTACCCACTTAGCGCTACGAATGTCCAGTTGCATTTTCTACAGACAGAGTGTTTCAAAACTGCTCAATCAAAAGTATGGTTTAACTCTGTTAGCTGAATGCTCAGATCAGAAAGAAGTTTCACAGAATGCTTCTGTGTAGTTTATATTTGAATATATTCCTTTTTCCACTACTACGCTCTTAGCGCTCCAAATGTCCAGTTGCATTTTATACAGAAAGAGTGTTCAGATCTGCTCAATCAAAAGTATGGTTTAAATCTGTTAGCTGAATGCACAGATCAGAAAGAAGTTTCACCGAATGATTCTGTGTAGTTTATATTTGAAGACATTCCTTTTTCCACTGTTACCCTCTTAGCGCTCCGAATCTCCACTTGCATTTTCTACAAAAAGAGTGTTTCATAACTGCTCAATCAAAAATATGTTTTATATCTGTTAACTGAATTTACAGATCAGAAATAAGTTTCACAGAATGCATCTGTGTAGTTTTTATTTGAAGATATTCTTTTTCCCAATGTAGGCCTCTTAGCGCTTAGCATGTCCAATTGCAGTTACTACAGAAAGAGTGTTTCAGAGCGGCTCAATCAAAAGTAAGGTTCAACTCTGTTAGTTGAATGCACAGAACAGAAAGAATTTTCACAGAATGCTACTGTGTAGTTTATATTTGAATATATTCCTTTTTCCACTATTACCCTCTTAGCGCTCCGAATGTCCACTTGCATTTTCTACAGAAAGAGTGTTCAGAACTGCGCAATCAAAACTATGGTTTAACTCTGTTAGCTTAATGAACATATCAGAAATAAGTTTTACACAATACTACTGTGTAATTTTTATTTGAAGATATTATTTTTCCCAATAGAGGCCTCTTAGCGCTCAGAATGTCCAATTGCAGTTTCTACAGAAAGAGTGTTTCAGAAAGGCTCAATCAAAAGTAAGGGTCAACTCTGTTAGTTGAATGCACAGAACAGAAAGAAGTTTCATACAATGCTTCTGTGTAGTTTATATTTGAACATATTCTTTTTTCCACTATTACCCACTTAGCGCTACGAATGTCCAGTTGCATTTTCTACAGACAGAGTGTTTCAAAACTGCTCAATCAAAAGTATGGTTTAAATCTGTTAGCTGAATGCTCAGATCAGAAAGAAGTTTCACAGAATGCTTCTGTGTAGTTTATATTTGAATATATTCCTTTTTCCACTACTACTCTCTTAGCGCTCCAAATGTCCAGTTGCATTTTCTACAGAAAGAGTGTTCAGATCTGCTGAATCAAAACTATGGTTTAACTCTGTTAGCTGAATGCACAGATCAGAAAGAAGTTTCACAGAATGATTCTGTGTAGTTTATATTTGGAGACATTCCTTTTTCCACTATTACCCTCTTAGCGCTCCGAATCTCCACTTGCATTTTCTACAGAAAGTGTGTTTCAGAACGGCTCATTCAAAACTAAGTTTCAACTCTTTTAGTTGAACAAACAGAACAGAAAGAAGTTTCACATAATTCTTCTGTGTAGTTTTTATTTGTAGACATTCTTTTTCCCAATATAGGCCTCTTAGCGCTCAGAATGTCCAATTGCAGTTTCTACAGAAAGAGTGTTTCAGAACGGCTCAATCAAAAGTAAGGTTCAACTCTGTTAGTTGAATGCACAGAACAGAAAGAAGTTTCATACAATGCTTCTGTGTAGTTTATATTTGAACATATACTTTTTTCCACTATTACCCACTTAGCGCTACGAATGTCCAGTTGCATTTTCTACAGACAGAGTGTTTCAAAACTGCTCAATCAAAAGTATGGTTTAACTCTGTTAGCTGAATGCTCAGATCAGAAAGAAGTTTCACAGAATGCTTCTGTGTAGTTTATATTTGAATATATTCCTTTTTCCACTACTACGCTCTTAGCGCTCCAAATGTCCAGTTGCATTTTATACAGAAAGAGTGTTCAGATCTGCTCAATCAAAAGTATGGTTTAACTCTGTTAGCTGAATGCACAGATCAGAAAGAAGTTTCACCGAATGATTCTGTGTAGTTTATATTTGAAGACATTCCTTTTTCCACTGTTACCCTCTTAGCGCTCCGAATCTCCACTTGCATTTTCTACAAAAAGAGTGTTTCATAACTGCTCAATCAAAAATATGTTTTATATCTGTTAACTGAATTTACAGATCAGAAATAAGTTTCACAGAATGCATCTGTGTAGTTTTTATTTGAAGATATTATTTTTCCCAATGTAGGCCTCTTAGCGCTTAGCATGTCCAATTGCAGTTACTAAAGAAAGAGTGTTTCAGAACGGCTCAATCAAAAGTAAGGTTCAACTCTGTTAGTTGAATGCACAGAACAGAAAGAATTTTCACAGAATGCTACTGTGTAGTTTATATTTGAATATATTCCTTTTTCCACTATTACCCTCTTAGCGCTCCGAATGTCCACTTGCATTTTCTACAGAAAGAGTGTTCAGAACTGCGCAATCAAAAGTATGGTTTAACTCTGTTAGCTTAATGAACATATCAGAAATAAGTTTCACACAATGCTTCTGTGTGGTTTTTATTTGAAGATATTATTTTTCCCAATAGAGGCCTCTTAGCGCTCAGAATGTCCAATTGCAGTTTCTACAGAAAGAGTGTTTCAGAAAGGCTCAATCAAAAGTAAGGTTCAACTCTGTTAGTTGAATGCACAGAACAGAAAGAAGTTTCATACAATGCTTCTGTGTAGTTTATATTTGAACATATTCTTTTTTCCACTATTACCCACTTAGCGCTACGAATGTCCAGTTGCATTTTCTACAGACAGAGTGTTTCAAAACTGCTCAATCAAAAGTATGGTTTAACTCTGTTAGCTGAATGCTCAGATCAGAAAGAAGTTTCACAGAATGCTTCTGTGTAGTTTATATTTGAATATATCACTTTTTCCACTACTACTCTCTTAGCGCTCCAAATGTCCAGTTGCATTTTCTACAGAAAGAGTGTTCAGATCTGCTCAATCAAAAGTATGGTTTAACTCTGTTAGCTGAATGCACAGATCAGAAAGAAGTTTCACAGAATGATTCTGTGTAGTTTATATTTGGAGACATTCCTTTTTCCACTATTACCCTCTTAGCGCTCCGAATCTCCACTTGCATTTTCTACAGAAAGAGTGTTTCAGAACGGCTCAATCAAAACTAAGGTTCAACACTTTTAGTTGAACAAACCGAACAGAAAGAAGTTTCACACAATTCTTCTGTGTAGTTTTTATTTGTAGACATTCTTTTTCCCAATATAGGCCTCTTAGCGCTCAGAATGTCCAATTGCAGTTTCTACAGAAAGAGTGTTTCAGAACGGCTCAATCAAAAGTAAGGTTCAACTCTGTTAGTTGAATGCACAGAACAGAAAGAAGTTTCATACAATGCTTCTGTGTAGTTTATATTTGAACATATTCTTTTTTCCACTATTACCCACTTAGCGCTACGAATGTCCAGTTGCATTTTCTACAGACAGAGTGTTTCAAAACTGCTCAATCGAAAGTATGGTTTAACTCTGTTAGCTGAATGCTCAGATCAGAAAGAAGTTTCACAGAATGCTTCTGTGTAGTTTATATTTGAATATATTCCTTTTTCCACTACTAAGCTCTTAGCGCTCCAAATGTCCAGTTGCATTTTCTACAGAAAGAGTGTTCAGATCTGCTCAATCAAAAGTATGGTTTAACTCTGTTAGCTGAATGCACAGATCAGAAAGAAGTTTCACCGAATGATTCTGTGTAGTTTATATTTGAAGACATTCCTTTTTCCACTGTTACCCTCTTAGCGCTCCGAATCTCCACTTGCATTTTCTACAAAAAGAGTGTTTCATAACTGCTCAATCAAAAATATGTTTTATATCTGTTAACTGAATTTACAGATCAGAAATATGTTTCACAGAATGCATCTGTGTAGTTTTTATTTGAAGATATTCTTTTTCCCAATGTAGGCCTCTTAGCGCTTAGCATGTCCAATTGCAGTTACTACAGAAAGAGTGTTTCAGAACGGCTCAATCAAAAGTAAGGTTCAACTCTGTTAGTTGAATGCACAGAACAGAAAGAATTTTCACAGAATGCTACTGTGTAGTTTATATTTGAATATATTCCTTTTTCCACTCTTACCCTCTTAGCGCTCCGAATGTCCACTTGCATTTTCTACAGAAAGAGTGTTCAGAACTGCGCAATCAAAAGTATGGTTTAACTCTGTTAGCTTAATGAACATATCAGAAATAAGTTTCACACAATGCTTCGGTGTAGTTTTTATTTGAAGATATTATTTTTCCCAATAGAGGCCTCTTAGCGCTCAGAATGTCCAATTGCAGTTTCTACAGAAAGAGTGTTTCAGAAAGGCTCAATCAAATGTAAGGTTCAACTCTGTTAGTTGAATGCACAGAACAGAAAGAAGTTTCATACAATGCTTCTGTGTAGTTTATATTTGAACATATTCTTTTTTCCACGATTACCCACTTAGCGCTACGAATGTCCAGTTGCATTTTCTACAGACAGAGTGTTTCAAAACTGCTCAATCAAAAGTATGGTTTAACTCTGTTAGCTGAATGCTCAGATCAGAAAGAAGTTTCACAGAATGCTTCTGTGTAGTTTATATTTGAATATATTCCTTTTTCCACTACTACTCTCTTAGCGCTCCAAATGTCCAGTTGCATTTTCTACAGAAAGAGTGTTCAGATCTGCTCAATCAAAAGTATGGTTTAACTCTGTTAGCTGAATGCACAGATCAGAAAGAAGTTTCACAGAATGATTCTGTGTAGTTTATATTTGGAGACATTCCTTTTTCCACTATTACCCTCTTAGCGCTCCGAATCTCCACTTGCATTTTCTACAGAAAGAGTGTGTCAGAACGGCTCAATCAAAACTAAGGTTCAACTCTTTTAGTTGAACAAACAGAACAGAAAGAAGTTTCACACAATTCTTCTGTGTAGTTTTTATTTGTAGACATTCTTTTTCCCAATATAGGCCTCTTAGCGCTCAGAATGTCCAATTGCAGTTTCTACAGAAAGAGTGTTTCAGAACGGCTCAATCAAAAGTAAGGTTCAACTCTGTTAGTTGAATGCACAGAACAGAAAGAAGTTTCATACAATGCTTCTGTGTAGTTTATATTTGAACATATTCTTTTTTCCACTATTACCCACTTAGCGCTACGAATGTCCAGTTGCATTTTCTACAGACAGAGTGTTTCAAAACTGCTCAATCAAAAGTATGGTTTAACTCTGATAGCTGAATGCTCAGATCAGAAAGAAGTTTCACAGAATGCTTCTGTGTAGTTTATATTTGAATATATTCCTTTTTCCACTACTACGCTCTTAGCGCTCCAAATGTCCAGTTGCATTTTCTACAGAAAGAGTGTTCAGATCTGCTCAATCAAAAGTATGGTTTAACTCTGTTAGCTGAATGCACAGATCAGAAAGAAGTTTCACCGAATGATTCTGTGTAGTTTATATTTGAAGACATTCCTTTTTCCACTGTTACCCTCTTAGCGCTCCGAATCTCCACTTGCATTTTCTACAAAAAGAGTGTTTCATAACTGCTCAATCAAAAATATGTTTTATCTCTGTTAACTGAATTTACAGATCAGAAATAAGTTTCACAGAATGCATCTGTGTAGTTTTTATTTGAAGATATTCTTTTTCCCAATGTAGGCCTCTTAGCGCTTAGCATGTCCAATTGCAGTTACTACAGAAAGAGTGTTTCAGAACGGCTCAATCAAAAGTAAGGTTCAACTCTGTTAGTTGAATGCACAGAACAGAAAGTATTTTCACAGAATGCTACTGTGTAGTTTATATTTGAATATATTCCTTTTTCCACTATTACCCTCTTAGCGCTCCGAATGTCCACTTGCATTTTCTACAGAAAGAGTGTTCAGAACTGCGCAATCAAAAGTATGGTTTAACTCTGTTAGCTTAATGAACATATCAGAAATAAGTTTCACACAATGCTTCTGTGTAGTTTTTATTTGAAGATATTATTTTTCCCAATAGAGGCCTCTTAGCGCTCAGAATGTCCAATTGCAGTTTCTACAGAAAGAGTGTTTCAGAAAGGCTCAATCAATAGTAAGGTTCAACTCTGTTAGTTGAATGCACAGAACAGAAAGAAGTTTCATACAATGCTTCTGTGTAGTTTATATTTGAACATATTCTTTTTTCCACTATTACCCACTTAGCGCTACGAATGTCCAGTTGCATTTTCTACAGACAGAGTGTTTCAAAACTGCTCAATCAAAAGTATGGTTTAACTCTGTTAGCTGAATGCTCAGATCAGAAAGAAGTTTCACAGAATGCTTCTGTGTAGTTTATATTTGAATATATTCCTTTTTCCACTACTACTCTCTTAGCGCTCCAAATGTCCAGTTGCATTTTCTACAGAAAGAGTGTTCAGATCTGCTCAATCAAAAGTATGGTTTAACTCTGTTAGCTGAATGCACAGATCAGAAGGATGTTTCACAGAATGATTCTGTGTAGTTTATATTTGAAGACATTCCTTTTTCCACTATTACCCTCTTAGCGCTCCGAATCTCCACTTGCATTTTCTACAGAAAGAGTGTTTCATAACTGCTCAATCAAAAATATGTTTTATATCTGTTAACTGAATTTACAGATCAGAAATATGTTTCACAGAATGCATCTGTGTAGTTTTTATTTGAAGATATTCTTTTTCCCAATGTAGGCCTCTTAGCGCTTAGCATGTCCAGTTGCATTTTCAACAGAAAGAGTGTTCAGATCTGCTCAATCAAAAGTATGGTTTAACTCTGTTAGCTGAATGCACAGATCAGAAAGAAGTTTCACCGAATGATTCTGTGTAGTTTATATTTGAAGACATTCCTTTTTCCACTATTACCCTCTTAGCGCTCCGAATGTCCACTTGCATTTTCTACAGAAAGAGTGTTCAGAACTGCGCAATCAAAAGTATGGTTTAACTCTGTTAGCTTAATGAACATATCAGAAATAAGTTTCACACAATGCTTCTGTGTAGTTTTTATTTGAAGATATTATTTTTCCCAATAGAGGCCTCATAGCGCTCAGAATGTCCAATTGCACTTTCTACAGAAAGAGTGTTTCAGAAAGGCTCAATCAAAAGTAAGGTTCAACTCTGTTAGTTGAATGCACAGAACAGAAAGAAGTTTCATACAATGCTTCTGTGTAGTTTATATTTGAACATATTCTTTTTTCCACTATTACCCACTTAGCGCTACGAATGTCCAGTTGCATTTTCTACAGACAGAGTGTTTCAAAACTGCTCAATCAAAAGTATGGTTTAACTCTGTTAGCTGAATGCTCAGATCAGAAAGAAGTTTCACAGAATGCTTCTGTGTAGTTTATATTTGAATATATTCCTTTTTCCACTACTACTCTCTTAGCGCTCCAAATGTCCAGTTGCATTTTCTACAGAAAGAGTGTTCAGATCTGCTCAATCAAAAGTATGGTTTAACTCTGCTAGCTGAATGCACAGATCAGAAAGAAGTTTCACAGAATGATTCTGTGTAGTTTATATTTGGAGACATTCCTTTTTCCACTATTACCCTCTTAGCGCTCCGAATCTCCACTTGCATTTTCTACAGAAAGAGTGTTTCAGAACGGCTCAATCAAAACTAAGGTTCAACTCTTTTAGTTGAACAAACAGAACAGAAAGAAGTTTCACACAATTCTTCTGTGTAGTTTTTATTTGTAGACATTCTTTTTCCCAATATAGGCCTCTTAGCGCTCAGAATGTCCAATTGCAGTTTCTACAGAAAGAGTGTTTGAGAACGGCTCAATCAAAAGTAAGGTTCAACTCTGTTAGTTGAATGCACAGAACAGAAAGAAGTTTCATACAATGCTTCTGTGTAGTTTATATTTGAACATATACTTTTTTCCACTATTACCAACTTAGCGCTACGAATGTCCAGTTGCATTTTCTACAGACAGAGTGTTTCAAAACTGTTCAATCAATGTATGGTTTAACTCTGTTAGCTGAATGCTCAGATCAGAAAGAAGTTTCACAGAATGCTTCTGTGTAGTTTATATTTGAATATATTCCTTTTTCCACTACTACGCTCTTAGCGCTCCAAATGTCCAGTTGCATTTTCAACAGAAAGAGTGTTCAGATCTGCTCAATCAAAAGTATGGTTTAACTCTGTTAGCTGAATGCACAGATCAGAAAGAAGTTTCACCGAATGATTCTGTGTAGTTTATATTTGAAGACATTCCTTTTTCCACTATTACCCTCTTAGCGCTCCGAATCTCCACTTGCATTTTCTACAGAAAAAGTGTTTCAGAACTGCTGAATCAAAACTAAGGTTCAACTCTTTTAGTTGAACAAACAGAACAGAAAGAAGTTTCACACAATTCTTCTGTGTAGTTTTTATTTGTAGACATTCTTTTTCCCAATATAGGCCTCTTAGCGCTCAGAATGTCCAATTGCAGTTTCTACAGAAAGAGTGTTTCAGAACGGCTCAATGAAAAGTAAGGTTCAACTCTGCTAGTTGAATGCACAGAACAGAAAGAAGTTTCATACAATGCTTCTGTGTAGTTTATATTTGAACATATTCTTTTTTCCACTATTACCCACTTAGCGCTACGAATGTCCAGTTGCATTTTCTACAGACAGAGTGTTTCAAAACTGCTCAATCAAAAGTATGGTTTAACTCTGTTAGCTGAATGCTCAGATCAGAAAGAAGTTTCACAGAATGCTTCTGTGTAGTTTATATTTGAATATATTCCTTTTTCCACTACTACGCTCTTAGCGCTCCAAATGTCCAGTTGCATTTTCTACAGAAAGAGTGTTGAGATCTGCTCAATCAAAAGTATGGTTTAACTCTGTTAGCTGAATGCACAGATCAGAAAGAAGTTTCACAGAATGATTCTGTGTAGTTTATATTTGAAGACATTCCTTTTTCCACTATTACCCTCTTAGCGCTCCGAATCTCCACTTGCATTTTCTACAGAAAGAGTGTTTCAGAACGGCTCAATCAAAACTAAGGTTCAACTCTTTTAGTTGAACAAACAGAACAGAAAGAAGTTTCACACAATTCTTCTGTGTAGTTTTTATTTGTAGACATTCTTTTTCCCAATATAGGCCTCTTAGCGCTCAGAATGTCCAATTGCAGTTTCTACAGAAAGAGTGTTTCAGAACGGCTCAATCAAAAGTAAGGTTCAACTCTGTTAGTTGAATGCACAGAACAGAAAGAAGTTTCATACAATGCTTCTGTGTAGTTTATATTTGAACATATTCTTTTTTCCACTATTACCCACTTAGCGCTACGAATGTCCAGTTGCATTTTCTACAGACAGAGTGTTTCAAAACTGTTCAATCAATGTATGTTTTAACTCTGTTAGCTGAATGCTCAGATCAGAAAGAAGTTTCACAGAATGCTTCTGTGTAGTTTATATTTGAATATATTCCTTTTTCCACTACTACGCTCTTAGCGCTCCAAATGTCCAGTTGCATTTTCAACAGAAAGAGTGTTCGGATCTGCTCAATCAAAAGTATGGTTTAACTCTGTTAGCTGAATGCACAGATCAGAAAGAAGTTTCACCGAATGATTCTGTGTAGTTTATATTTGAAGACATTCCTTTTTCCACTATTACCCTCTTAGCGCTCCGAATCTCCACTTGCATTTTCTACAGAAAGAGTGTTTCAGAACGGCTCAATCAAAACTAAGGTTCAACTCTTTTAGTTGAACAAACAGAACAGAAAGAAGTTTCACACAATTCTTCTGTGTAGTTTTTATTTGTAGACATTTTTTTCCCAATATAGGCCTCTTAGCGCTCAGAATGTCCAATTGCAGTTTCTACAGAAAGAGTGTTTCAGAACGCCTCAATCAAAAGTAAGGTTCAACTCTGTTAGTTGAATGCACAGAACAGAAAGAAGTTTCATACAATGCTTCTGTGTAGTTTATATTTGAACATATTCTTTTTTCCACTATTACCCACTTAGCGCTACGAATGTCCAGTTGCATTTTCTACAGACAGAGTGTTTCAAAACTGCTCAATCAAAAGTATGGTTTAACTCTGTTAGCTGAATGCTCAGATCAGAAAGAAGTTTCACAGAATGCTTCTGTGTAATTTATATTTGAATATATTCCTTTTTCCACTACTACGCTCTTAGCGCTCCAAATGTCCAGTTGCATTTTCTACAGAAAGAGTGTTCAGATCTGCTCAATCAAAAGTATGGTTTAACTCTGTTAGCTGAATGCACAAATCAGAAAGAAGTTTCACCGAATGATTCTGTGTAGTTTATATTTGAAGACATTCCTTTTTCCACTGTTACCCTCTTAGCGCTCCGAATCTCCACTTGCATTTTCTACAAAAAGAGTGTTTCATAACTGCTCAATCAAAAATATGTTTTATATCTGTTAACTAAATTTACAGATCAGAAATAAGTTTCACAGAATGCATCTGTGTAGTTTTTATTTGAAGATATTCTTTTTCCCAATGTAGGCCTCTTAGCGCTTAGCATGTCCAATTGCAGTTACTACAGAAAGAGTGTTTCAGAACGGCTCAATCAATACTAAGGTTCAACTCTGTTAGTTGAATGCACAGAACAGAAAGAATTTTCACAGAATGCTACTGTGTAGTTTATATTTTAATATATTCCTTTTTCCACTATTACCCTCTTAGCGCTCCGAATGTCTACTTGCATTTTCTACAGAAAGAGTGTTCAGAACTGCGCAATCAAAAGTATGGTTTAACTCTGTTAGCTTAATGAACATATCAGAAATAAGTTTCACACAATGCTTCTGTGTAGTTTTTATTTGAAGATATTATTTTTCCCAATAGAGGCCTCTTAGCGCTCAGAATGTCCAATTGCAGTTTCTACAGAAAGAGTGTTTCAGAAAGGCTCAATCAAACGTAAGGTTCAACTATGTTAGTTGAATGCACAGAACAGAAAGAAGTTTCATACAATGCTTCTGTGTAGTTTATATTTGAACATATTATTTTTTCCACTATTACTCACTTAGCGCTACGAATGTCCAGTTGCATTTTCTACAGACAGAGTGTTTCAAAACTGCTCAATCAAAAGTATGGTTTAACTCTGTTACCTGAATGCTCAGATCAGAAAGAAGTTTCACAGAATGCTTCTGTGTAGTTTATATTTGAATATATTCCTTTTTCCACTACTACTCTCTTAGCGCTCCAAATGTCCAGTTGCATTTTCTACAGAAAGAGTGTTCAGATCTGCTCAATCAAAAGTATGGTTTAACTCTGTTAGCTGAATGCACAGATCAGAAAGAAGTTTCACAGAATGATTCTGTGTAGTTTACATTTGAAGACATTCCTTTTTCCACTATTACCCTCTTTGCGCTCCGAATCTCCACTTGCATTTTCTACAGAAACAGTGTTTCAGAACGGCTCAATCAAAACTAAGGTTCAACTCTTTTAGTTGAACAAACTGAACAGAAAGAAGTTTCACACAATTCTTCTGTGTAGTTTTTATTTGTAGACATTCTTTTTCCCAATATAGGCCTCTTAGCGCTCAGAATGTCCAATTGCAGTTTCTACAGAAAGAGTGTTTCAGGACGGCTCAATCAAAAGTAAGGTTCAACTCTGTTAGTTGAATGCACAGAACAGAAAGAAGTTTCATACAATGCTTCTGTGTAGTTTATATTTGAACATATTCTTTTTTCCACTATTACCCACTTAGCGCTACGAATGTCCAGTTGCATTTTCTACAGACAGAGTGTTTCAAAACTGCTCAATCAAAAGTGTGGTTTAACTCTGTTAGCTGAATGCTCAGATCAGAAAGAAGTTTCACAGAATGCTTCTGTGTAGTTTATATTTGAATATATTCCTTTTTCCACTACTACGCTCTTAGCGCTCCAAATGTCCAGTTGCATTTTCAACAGAAAGAGTGTTCAGACCTGCTCAATCAAAAGTATGGTTTAACACTGTTAGCTGAATGCACAGATCAGAAAGAAGTTTCACCGAATGATTCTGTGTAGTTTATATTTGAAGACATTACTTTTTCCACTATTACCCTCTTAGCGCTCCGCATCTCCACTTGCATTTTCTACAAAAAGAGTGTTTCATAACTGCTCAATCAAAAATATGTTTTATCTCTGTTAACTGAAATTACACATCAGAAATAAGTTTCACAGAATGCATCTGTGTAGTTTTTATTTGAAGATATTCTTTTTCCCAATGTAGGCCTCTTAGCGCTTAGCATGTCCAATTGCAGTTTCTACAGAAAGAGTGTTTCAGAACGGCTCAATCAAAAGTAAGGTTCAACTCTGTTAGTTGAATGCACAGAACAGAAAGAATTTTCACAGAATGCTTCTGTGTAGTTTATATTTGAATATATTCCTTTTTCCACTATTACCCTCTTAGCGCTCTGAATGTCCACTTGCATTTTCTACAGAAAGAGTGTTCAGAACTGCGCAATCAAAAGTATGGTTTAACTCTGTTAGCTTAATGAACATATCAGAAATAAGTTTCACACAATGCTTCTGTGTAGTTTTTATTTGAAGATATTATTTTTCCCAATAGAGTCCTCTTAGCGCTCAGAATGTCCAATTGCAGTTTCTACAGAAAGAGTGTTTCAGAAAGGCTCAATCAAAAATAAGGTTCAACTCTGTTAGTTGAATGCACAGAACAGAAAGAAGTTTCATACAATGCTTCTGTGTAGTTTATATTTGAACATATTCTTTTTTCCACTATTACCCACTTAGCGCTACGAATGTCCAGTTGCATTTTCTACAGACAGAGTGTTTCAAAGCTGCTCAATCAAAAGTATGGTTTAACTCTGTTAGCTGAATGCTCAGATCAGAAAGAAGTTTCACAGAATGCTTCTGTGTAGTTTATATTTGAATATATTCCTTTTTCCACTACTACGCTCTTAGCGCTCCAAATGTCCAGTTGCATTTTCTACAGAAAGAGTGTTCAGATCTGCTCAATCAAAAGTATGGTTTAACTCTGTTAGCTGAATGCACAGATCAGAAAGAAGTTTCACAGAATGATTCTGTATAGTTTATATTTGGAGACATTCCTTTTTCCACTATTACCCTCTTAGCGCTCCGAATCTCCACTTGCATTTTCTACAGAAAGAGTGTTTCAGAACGGCTCAATCAAAACTAAAGTTCAACTCTTTTAGTTGAACAAACAGAACAGAAAGAAGTTTCACACAATTCTTCTGTGTAGTTTTTATTTGTAGACATTCTTTTTCCCAATATAGGCCTCTTAGCGCTCAGAATGTCCAATTGCAGTTTCTACAGAAAGAGTGTTTCAGAACGGCTCAATCAAAAGTAAGGTTCAACTCTGTTAGTTGAATGCACAGAACAGAAAGAAGTTTCATACAATGCTTCTGTGTAGTTTATATTTGAACATATTCTTTTTTCCACTATTACCCACTTAGCGCTACGAATGTCCAGTTGCATTTTCTACAGACAGAGTGTTTCAAAACTGCTCAATCAAAAGTATGGTTTAACTCTGTTAGCTGAATGCTCAGATCAGAAAGAAGTTTCACAGAATGCTTCTGTGTAATTTATATTTGAATATATTCCTTTTTCCACTACTACGCTCTTAGCGCTCCAAATGTCCAGTTGCATTTTCTACAGAAAGGGTGTTCAGATCTGCTCAATCAAAAGTATGGTTTAACTCTGTTAGCTGAATGCACAGATCAGAAAGAAATTTCACCGAATGATTCTGTGTAGTTTATATTTGAAGACATTCCTTTTTCCACTGTTACCCTCTTAGCGCTCCGAATCTCCACTTGCATTTTCTACAAAAAGAGTGTTTCATAACTGCTCAATCAAAAATATGTTTTATATCTGTTAACTGAATTTACAGATCAGAAATAAGTTTCACAGAATGCATCTGTGTAGTTTTTATTTGAAGATATTCTTTTTCCCAATGTAGGCCTCTTAGCGCTTAGCATGTCCAATTGCAGTTACTACAGAAAGAGTGTTTCAGAACGGCTCAATCAAAAGTAAGGTTCAACTCTGTTAGTTGAATGCACAGAACAGAAAGAATTTTCACAGAATGCTACTGTGTAGTTTATATTTGAATATATTCCTTTTTCCACTATTACCCTCTTAGCGCTCCGAATGTCCACTTGCATTTTCTACAGAAAGAGTGTTCAGAACTGCGCAATCAAAAGTATGGTTTAACTCTGTTAGCTTAATGAACATATCAGAAATAAGTTTCACACAATGCTTCTGTGTAGTTTTTATTTGAAGATATTATTTTTCCCAATAGAGGCCTCTTAGCGCTCAGAATGTCCAATTGCAGTTTCTACAGAAAGAGTGTTTCAGAAAGGCTCAATCAAATGTAAGGTTCGACTATGTTAGTTGAATGCACAGAACAGAAAGAAGTTTCATACAATGCTTCTGTGTAGTTTATATTTGAACATATTCTTTTTTCCACTATTACTCACTTAGCGCTACGAATGTCCAGTTGCATTTTCTACAGACAGTGTTTCAAAACTGCTCAATCAAAAGTAAGGTTTAACTCTGTTAGCTGAATGCTCAGATCAGAAAGAAGTTTCACAGAATGCTTCTGTGTAGTTTATATTTGAATATATTCCTTTTTCCACTACTACTCTCTTAGCGCTCCAAATGTCCAGTTGCATTTTCTACAGAAAGAGTGTTCAGATCTGCTCAATCAAAAGTATGGTTTAACTCTGTTAGCTGAATGCACAGATCAGAAACAAGTTTCACAGAATGATTCTGTGTAGTTTACATTTGAAGACATTCCTTTTTCCACTATTACCCTCTTTGCGCTCCGAATCTCCACTTGCATTTTCTACAGAAAGAGTGTTTCAGAACGGCTCAATCAAAACTAAGGTTCAACTCTTTTAGTTGAACAAACTGAACAGAAAGAAGTTTCACACAATTCTTCTGTGTAGTTTTTATTTGTAGACATTCTTTTTCCCAATATAGGCCTCTTAGCGCTCAGAATGTCCAATTGCAGTTTCTACAGAAAGAGTGTTTCAGGAGGGCTCAATCAAAAGTAAGGTTCAACTCTGTTAGTTGAATGCACAGAACAGAAAGAAGTTTCATACAATGCTTCTGTGTAGTTTATATTTGAACATATTCTTTTTTCCACTATTACCCACTTAGCGCTACGAATGTCCAGTTGCATTTTCTACAGACAGAGTGTTTCAAAACTGCTCAATCAAAAGTATGGTTTAACTCTGTTAGCTGAATGCTCAGATCAGAAAGAAGTTTCACAGAATGCTTCTGTGTAGTTTATATTTGAATATATTCCTTTTTCCACTACTACGCTCTTAGCGCTCCAAATGTCCAGTTGCATTTTCAACAGAAAGAGTGTTCAGATCTGCTCAATGAAAAGTATGGTTTAACACTGTTAGCTGAATGCACAGATCAGAAAGAAGTTTCACCGAATGATTCTGTGTAGTTTATATTTGAAGACATTCCTTTTTCCACTATTACCCTCTTAGCGCTCCGCATCTCCACTTGCATTTTCTACAAAAAGAGTGTTTCATAACTGCTCAATCAAAAATATGTTTTATCTCTGTTAACTGAATTTACAGATCAGAATTATGTTTCACAGAATGCATCTGTGTAGCTTTTATTTGAAGATATTCTTTTTCCCAATATAGGCCTCTTAGCGCTTAGCATGTCCAATTGCAGTTACTAAAGAAAGAGTGTTTCAGAACGGCTCAATCAAAAGTAAGGTTCAACTCTGTTAGTTGAATGCACAGAACAGAAAGAATTTTCACAGAATGCTACTGTGTAGTTTATATTTGAATATATTCCTTTTTCCACTATTACCCTCTTAGCGCTCCGAATGTCCACTTGCATTTTCTACAGAAAGAGTGTTCAGAACTGCGCAATCAAAAGTATGGTTTAATTCTGTTAACTTAATGAACATATCAGAAATAAGTTTCACACAATGCTTCTGTGTAGTTTTTATTTGAAGATATTATTTTTCCCAATAGAGGCCTCTTAGCGTTCAGAATGTCCAATTGCAGTTTCTACAGAAAGAGTGTTTCAGAAAGGCTCAATCAAAAGTAAGGTTCAACTCTGTTAGTTGAATGCACAGAACAGAAAGAAGTTTCATACAATGCTTCTGTGTAGTTTATATTTGAACATATTCTTTTTTCCACTATTACTCACTTAGCGCTACGAATGTCCAGTTGCATTTTCTACAGAGAGTGTTTCAAAACAGCTCAATCAAAAGTATGGTTTAACTCTGTTAGCTGAATGCTCAGATCAGAAAGAAGTTTCACAGAATGCTTCTGTGTAGTTTATATTTGAATATATTCCTTTTTCCACTACTACTCTCTTAGCGCTCCAAATGTCCAGTTGCATTTTCTACAGAAAGAGTGTTCAGATCTGCTCAATCAAAAGTATGGTTTAACTCTGTTAGCTGAATGCACAGATCAGAAACAAGTTTCACAGAATGATTCTGTGTAGTTTACATTTGAAGACATTCCTTTTTCCACTATTACCCTCTTTGCGCTCCGAATCTCCACTTGCATTTTCTACAGAAAGAGTGTTTCAGAACGGCTCAATCAAAACTAAGGTTCAACTCTTTTAGTTGAACAAACTGAACAGAAAGAAGTTTCACACAATTCTTCTGTGTAGTTTTTATTTGTAGACATTCTTTTTCCCAATATAGGCCTCTTAGCGCTCAGAATGTCCAAATGCAGTTTCTACAGAAAGAGTGTTTCAGGACGGCTCAATCAAAAGTAAGGTTCAACTCTGTTAGTTGAATGCACAGAACAGAAAGAAGTTTCATACAATGCTTCTGTGTAGTTTATATTTGAACATATTCTTTTTTCCACTATTACCCACTTAGCGCTACGAATGTCCAGTTGCATTTTGTACAGACAGAGTGTTTCAAAACTGCTCAATCAAAAGTATGGTTTAACTCTGTTAGCTGAATGCTCAGATCAGAAAGAAGTTTCACAGAATGCTTCTGTGTAGTTTATATTTGAATATATTCCTTTTTCCACTACTACGCTCTTAGCGCTCCAAATGTCCAGTTGCATTTTCAACAGAAAGAGTGTTCAGATCTGCTCAATCAAAAGTATGGTTTAACACTGTTAGCTGAATGCACAGATCAGAAAGAAGTTTCACCGAATGATTCTGTGTAGTTTATATTTGAAGACATTCCTTTTTCCACTATTACCCTCTTAGCGCTCCGCATCTCCACTTGCATTTTCTACAAAAAGAGTGTTTCATAACTGCTCAATCAAAAATATGTTTTATCTCTGTTAACTGAAATTACACATCAGAAATAAGTTTCACAGAATGCATCTGTGTAGTTTTTATTTGAAGATATTCTTTTTCCCAATGTAGGCCTCTTAGCGCTTAGCATGTCCAATTGCAGTTTCTACAGAAAGAGTGTTTCAGAACGGCTCAATCAAAAGTAAGGTTCAACTCTGTTAGTTGAATGCACAGAACAGAAAGAATTTTCACAGAATGCTTCTGTGTAGTTTATATTTGAATATATTCCTTTTTCCACTATTACCCTCTTAGCGCTCCGAATGTCCACTTGCATTTTCTACAGAAAGAGTGTTCAGAACTGCGCAATCAAAAGTATGGTTTAACTCTGTTAGCTTAATGAACATATCAGAAATAAGTTTCACACAATGCTTCTGTGTAGTTTTTATTTGAAGATATTATTTTTCCCAATAGAGGCCTCTTAGCGCTCAGAATGTCCAATTGCAGTTTCTACAGAAAGAGTGTTTCAGAAAGGCTCAATCAAAAGTAAGGTTCAACTCTGTTAGTTGAATGCACAGAACAGAAAGAAGTTTCATACAATGCTTCTGTGTAGTTTATATTTGAACATATTCTTTTTTCCACTATTTCCCACTTAGCGCTACGAATGTCCAGTTGCATTTTCTACAGACAGAGTGTTTCAAAGCTGCTCAATCAAAAGTATGGTTTAACTCTGTTAGCTGAATGCTCAGATCAGAAAGAAGTTTCACAGAATGCTTCTGTGTAGTTTATATTTGAATATATTCCTTTTTCCACTACTACGCTCTTAGCGCTCCAAATGTCCAGTTGCATTTTCTACAGAAAGAGTGTTCAGATCTGCTCAATCAAAAGTATGGTTTAACTCTGTTAGCTGAATGCACAGATCAGAAAGAAGTTTCACAGAATGATTCTGTATAGTTTATATTTGGAGACATTCCTTTTTCCACTATTACCCTCTTAGCGCTCCGAATCTCCACTTGCATTTTCTACAGAAAGAGTGTTTCAGAACGGCTCAATCAAAACTAAAGTTCAACTCTTTTAGTTGAACAAACAGAACAGAAAGAAGTTTCACACAATTCTTCTGTGTAGTTTTTATTTGTAGACATTCTTTTTCCCAATATAGGCCTCTTAGCGCTCAGAATGTCCAATTGCAGTTTCTACAGAAAGAGTGTTTCAGAACGGCTCAATCAAAAGTAAGGTTCAACTCTGTTAGTTGAATGCACAGAACAGAAAGAAGTTTCATACAATGCTTCTGTGTAGTTTATATTTGAACATATTCTTTTTTCCACTATTACCCACTTAGCGCTACGAATGTCCAGTTGCATTTTCTACAGACAGAGTGTTTCAAAACTGCTCAATCAAAAGTATGGTTTAAATCTGTTAGCTGTATGCTCAGATCAGAAAGAAGTTTCACAGAATGCTTCTGTGTAGTTTATATTTGAATATATTCCTTTTTCCACTACTACGCTCTTAGCGCTCCAAATGTCCAGTTGCATTTTCAACAGAAAGAGTGTTCAGATCTGCTCAATCAAAAGTAAGGTTTAACTCTGTTAGCTGAATGCACAGATCAGAAAGAAGTTTCACCGAATGATTCTGTGTAGTTTATATTTGAAGACATTCCTTTTTCCACTATTACCCTCTTAGCGCTCCGATTCTCCACTTGCATTTTCTACAAAAAGAGTGTTTCATAACTGCTCAATCAAAAATATGTTTTATCTCTGTTAACTGAATTTACAGATCAGAATTATGTTTCACAGAATGCATCTGTGTAGTTTTTATTTGAAGATATTCTTTTTCCCAATGTAGGCCTCTTAGCGCTTAGCATGTCCAATTGCAGTATCTGCAGAAAGAGTGTTTCAGAACGGCTCAATCAAAAGTAAGGTTCAACTCTGTTAGTTGAATGCACAGAACAGAAAGAATTTTCACAGAATGCTACTGTGTAGTTTATATTTGAATATATTCCTTTTTCCACTATTACCCTCTTAGCGCTCCGAATGTCCACTTGCATTTTCTACAGAAAGAGTGTTCAGAACTGCGCAATCAAAAGTATGGTTTAACTCTGTTAGCTTAATGAACATATCAGAAATAAGTTTCACACAATGCTTCTGTGTAGTTTTTATTTGAAGATATTATTTTTCCCAATAGAGGCCTCTTAGCGCACAGAATGTCCAATTGCAGTTTCTACAGAAAGAGTGTTTCAGAAAGGCTCAATCAGAAGTAAGGTTCAACTCTGTTAGTTGAATGCACAGAACAGAAAGAAGTTTCATACAATGCTTCTGTGTAGTTTATATTTGAACATATTCTTTTTTCCACTATTACCCACTTAGCGCTACGAATGTCCAGTTGCATTTTCTACAGACAGAGTGTTTCAAAACTGCTCAATCAAAAGTATGGTTTAATTCTGTTAGCTGAATGCTCAGATCAGAAAGAAGTTTCACAGAATGCTTCTGTGTAGTTTATATTTGAATATATTCCTTTTTCCACTACTACGCTCTTAGCGCTCCAAATGTCCAGTTGCATTTTCTACAGAAAGAGTGTTCAGATCTGCTCAATCAAAAGTATGGTTTAACTCTGTTAGCTGAATGCACAGATCAGAAAGAAGTTTCACCGAATGATTCTGTGTAGTTTATATTTGAAGACATTCCTTTTTCCACTGTTATCCTCTTAGCGCTCCGAATCTCCACTTGCATTTTCTACAAAAAGAGTGTTTCATAACTGCTCAATCAAAAATATGTTTTATATCTGTTAACTGAATTTACAGATCAGAAATAAGTTTCACAGAATGCATCTGTGTAGTTTTTATTTGAAGATATTCTTTTTCCCAATGTAGGCCTCTTAGCGCTTAGCATGTCCAATTGCAGTTACTAAAGAAAGAGTGTTTCAGAACGGCTCAATCAAAAGTAAGGTTCAACTCTGTTAGTTGAATGCACAGAACAGAAAGAATTTTCACAGAATGCTACTGTGTAGTTTATATTTTAATATATTCCTTTTTCCACTATTACCCTCTTAGCGCTCCGAATGTCCACTTGCATTTTCTACAGAAAGAGTGTTCAGATCTGCGCAATCAAAAGTATGGTTTAACTCTGTTAGCTTAATGAACATATCAGAAATAAGTTTCACACAATGCTTCTGTGTAGTTTTTATTTGAAGATATTATTTTTCCCAATAGAGGCCTCTTAGCGCTCAGAATGTCCAATTGCAGTTTCTACAGAAAGAGTGTTTCAGAAAGGCTCAATCAAATGTAAGGTTCAACTATGTTAGTTGAATGCACAGAACAGAAAGAAGTTTCATACAATGCTTCTGTGTAGTTTATATTTGAACATATTCTTTTTTCCACTATTACTCACTTAGCGCTACGAATGTCCAGTTGCATTTTCTACAGACAGTGTTTCAAAACAGCTCAATCAAAAGTATGGTTTAACTCTGTTAGCTGAATGCTCAGATCAGAAAGAAGTTTCACAGAATGCTTCTGTGTAGTTTATATTTGAATATATTCCTTTTTCCACTACTACTCTCTTAGCGCTCCAAATGTCCAGTTGCATTTTCTACAGAAAGAGTGTTCAGATCTGCTCAATCAAAAGTATGGTTTAACTCTGTTAGCTGAATGCACAGATCAGAAACAAGTTTCACAGAATGATTCTGTGTAGTTTACATTTGAAGACATTCCTTTTTCCACTATTACCCTCTTTGCGCTCCGAATCTCCACTTGCATTTTCTACAGAAAGAGTGTTTCAGAACGGCTCAATCAAAACTAAGGTTCAACTCTTTTAGTTGAACAAACTGAACAGAAAGAAGTTTCACACAATTCTTCTGTGTAGTTTTTATTTGTAGACATTCTTTTTCCCAATATAGGCCTCTTAGCGCTCAGAATGTCCAATTGCAGTTTCTACAGAAAGAGTGTTTCAGGACGGCTCAATCAAAAGTAAGGTTCAACTCTGTTAGTTGAATGCACAGAACAGAAAGAAGTTTCATACAATGCTTCTGTGTAGTTTATATTTGAACATATTCTTTTTTCCACTATTACCCACTTAGCGCTACGAATGTCCAGTTGCATTTTCTACAGACAGAGTGTTTCAAAACTGCTCAATCAAAAGTATGGTTTAACTCTGTTAGCTGTATGCTCAGATCAGAAAGAAGTTTCACAGAATGCTTCTGTGTAGTTTATATTTGAATATATTCCTTTTTCCACTACTACGCTCTTAGCGCTCCAAATGTCCAGTTGCATTTTCAACAGAAAGAGTGTTCAGATCTGCTCAATCAAAAGTATGGTTTAACTCTGTTAGCTGAATGCACAGATCAGAAAGAAGTTTCACCGAATGATTCTGTGTAGTTTATATTTGAAGACATTCCTTTTTCCACTATTACCCTCTTAGCGCTCCGATTCTCCACTTGCATTTTCTACAAAAAGAGTGTTTCATAACTGCTCAATCAAAAATATGTTTTATCTCTGTTAACTGAATTTACAGATCAGAAATAAGTTTCACAGAATGCATCTGTGTAGTTTTTATTTGAAGATATTCTTTTTCCCAATGTAGGCCTCTTAGCGCTTAGCATGTCCAATTGCAGTTTCTGCAGAAAGAGTGTTTCAGAACGGCTCAATCAAAAGTAAGGTTCAACTCTGTTAGTTGAATGCACAGAACAGAAAGAATTTTCACAGAATGCTACTGTGTAGTTTATATTTGAATATATTCCTTTTTCCACTATTACCCTCTTAGCGCTCCGAATGTCCACTTGCATTTTCTACAGAAAGAGTGTTCAGAACTGCGCAATCAAAAGTATGGTTTAACTCTGTTAGCTTAATGAACATATCAGAAATAAGTTTCACACAATGCTTCTGTGTAGTTTTTATTTGAAGATATTATTTTTCCCAATAGAGGCCTCTTAGCGCACAGAATGTCCAATTGCAGTTTCTACAGAAAGAGTGTTTCAGAAAGGCTCAATCAGAAGTAAGGTTCAACTCTGTTAGTTGAATGCACAGAACAGAAAGAAGTTTCATACAATGCTTCTGTGTAGTTTATATTTGAACATATTCTTTTTTCCACTATTACCCACTTAGCGCTACGAATGTCCAGTTGCATTTTCTACAGACAGAGTGTTTCAAAACTGCTCAATCAAAAGTATGGTTTAATTCTGTTAGCTGAATGCTCAGATCAGAAAGAAGTTTCACAGAATGCTTCTGTGTAGTTTATATTTGAATATATTCCTTTTTCCACTACTACGCTCTTAGCGCTCCAAATGTCCAGTTGCATTTTCTACAGAAAGAGTGTTCAGATCTGCTCAATCAAAAGTATGGTTTAACTCTGTTAGCTGAATGCACAGATCAGAAAGAAGTTTCACCGAATGATTCTGTGTAGTTTATATTTGAAGACATTCCTTTTTCCACTGTTATCCTCTTAGCGCTCCGAATCTCCACTTGCATTTTCTACAAAAAGAGTGTTTCATAACTGCTCAATCAAAAATATGTTTTATATCTGTTAACTGAATTTACAGATCAGAAATAAGTTTCACAGAATGCATCTGTGTAGTTTTTATTTGAAGATATTCTTTTTCCCAATGTAGGCCTCTTAGCGCTTAGCATGTCCAATTGCAGTTACTAAAGAAAGAGTGTTTCAGAACGGCTCAATCAAAAGTAAGGTTCAACTCTGTTAGTTGAATGCACAGAACAGAAAGAATTTTCACAGAATGCTACTGTGTAGTTTATATTTTAATATATTCCTTTTTCCACTATTACCCTCTTAGCGCTCCAAATGTCCACTTGCATTTTCTACAGAAAGAGTGTTCAGATCTGCGCAATCAAAAGTATGGTTTAACTCTGTTAGCTTAATGAACATATCAGAAATAAGTTTCACACAATGCTTCTGTGTAGTTTTTATTTGAAGATATTATTTTTCCCAATAGAGGCCTCTTAGCGCTCAGAATGTCCAATTGCAGTTTCTACAGAAAGAGTGTTTCAGAAAGGCTCAATCAAATGTAAGGTTCAACTATGTTAGTTGAATGCACAGAACAGAAAGAAGTTTCATACAATGCTTCTGTGTAGTTTATATTTGAACATATTCTTTTTTCCACTATTACTCACTTAGCGCTACGAATGTCCAGTTGCATTTTCTACAGACAGAGTGTTTCAAAACTGCTCAATCATAAGTATGGTTTAACTCTGTTAGCTGAATGCTCAGATCAGAAAGAAGTTTCACAGAATGCTTCTGTGTAGTTTATATTTGAATATATTACTTTTTCCTCTACTACTCTCTTAGCGCTCCAAATTTCCAGTTGCATTTTCTACAGAAAGAGTGTTCAGATCTGCTCAATCAAAAGTATGGTTTAACTCTGTTAGCTGAATGCACAGATCAGAAAAAAGTTTCACCGAATGATTCTGTGTAGTTTATATTTGAAGTCATTCCTTTTTCCACTATTACCCTCTTAGCGCTCCGAATCTCCACTTGCATTTTCTACAAAAAGAGTGTTTCATATCTGCTCAATCAAAAATATGTTTTATCTCTGTTAACTGAAATTACAGATCAGAAATAAGTTTCACAGAATGCATCTGTGTAGTTTTTATTTGAAGATATTCTTTTTCCCAATGTAGGCCTCTTAGCGCTTAGCATGTCCAATTGCAGTTTCTACAGAAGGAGTGTTTCAGAACGGCTCAATCAAAAGTAAGGTTCAACTCTGTTAGTTGAATGCACAGAACAGAAAGAATTTTCACAGAATGCTACTGTGTAGTTTATATTTGAATATATTCCTTTTTCCACTATTACCCTCTTAGCGCTCCGAATGTCCACTTGCATTTTCTACAGAAAGAGTGTTCAGAACTGTGCAATCAAAAGTATGGTTTAACTCTGTTAGCTTAATGAACATATCAGAAATAAGTTTCACACAATGCTTCTGTGTAGTTTTTATTTGAAGATATTATTTTTCCCAATATAGGCCTCTTAGCGCTCAGAATGTCCAATTGCAGTTTCTACAGAAAGAGTGTTTCAGAAAGGCTCAATCAAAAGTAAGGTTCAACTCTGTTAGTTGAATGCACAGAACAGAAAGAAGTTTCATACAATGCTTCTGTGTAGTTTATATTTGAACATATTCTTTTTTCCACTATTACCCACTTAGCGCTACGAATGTCCAGTTGCATTTTCTACAGACAGAGTGTTTCAAAACTGCTCAATCAAAAGTATGGTTTAACTCTGTTAGCTGAATGCTCAGATCAGAAAGAAGTTTCACAGAATGCTTCTGTGTAGTTTATATTTGAATATATTCCTTTTTCCACTACTGCTCTCTTAGCGCTCCAAATGTCCAGTTGCATTTTCTACAGAAAGAGTGTTCAGATCTGCTCAATCAAAAGTATGATTTAACTCTGTTAGCTGAATGCACAGATCAGAAAGAAGTTTCACAGAATGATTCTGTGTAGTTTATATTTGGAGACATTCCTTTTTCCACTATTACCCTCTTAGCGCTCCGAATCTCCACTTGCATTTTCTACAGAAAGAGTGTTTCAGAACGGCTCAATCAAAACTAAGGTTCAATTCTTTTAGTTGAACAAACAGAACAGAGAGAAGTTTCACACAATTCTTCTGTGTAGTTTTTATTTGTAGACATTCTTTTTCCCAATATAGGCCTCTTAACGCTCAGAATGTCCAATTGCAGTTTCTACAGAAAGAGTGTTTCAGAACGGCTCAATCAAAAGTAAGGTTCAATTCTGTTAGTTGAATGCACAGAACAGAAAGAAGTTTCATACAATGCTTCTGTGTAGTTTATATTTGAACATATTCTTTTTTCCACTATTACCCACTTAGCGCTACGAATGCCCAGTTGCATTATCTACAGACAGAGTGTTTCAAAACTGCACAATCAAAAGTATGGTTTAACTCTGTTAGCTGTATGCTCAGATCAGAAAGAAGTTTCACAGAATGCTTCTGTGTAGTTTATATTTGAATATATTCCTTTTTCCACTACTACGGTCTTAGCGCTCCAAATGTCCAGTTGCATTTTCAACAGAAAGAGTGTTCAGATCTGCTCAATCAAAAGTATGGTTTAACTCTGTTAGCTGAATGCACAGATCAGAAATAAGTTTCACCGAATGATTCTGTGTAGTTTATATTTGAAGACATTCCTTTTTCCACTATTACCCACTTAGCGCTCTGAATCTCCACTTGCATTTTCTACAAAAAGAGTGTTTCATAACTGCTCAATCAAAAATATGTTTTATCTCTGTTAACTGAATTTACAGATCAGAAATAAGTTTCACAGAATGCATCTGTGTAGTTTTTATTTGAAGATATTCTTTTTCCCAATGTAGGCCTCTTAGCGCTTAGCATGTCCAATTGCAGTTTCTACAGAAACAGTGTTTCAGAATGGCTCAATCAAAATAAGGTTCAACTCTGTTAGTTGAATGCACAGAACAGAAAGAAGTTTCATACAATGCTTCTGTGTAGTTTATATTTGAAAATATTCTTTTTTCCACTATTACCCACTTAGCGCTATGAATGTCCAGTTGCATTTTCTACAGAGAGAGTGTTTCAAAACTGCTCAATCATAAGTATGGTTTAACTCTGTTAGCTGAATGCTCAGATCAGAAAGAAGTTTCACAGAATGCTTCTGTGTAGTTTATATTTGAATATATTCCTTTTTCCACTACTACTCTCTTAGCGCTCCAAATGTCCAGTTGCATTTTCTACAGAAAGAGTGTTCAGATCTGCTCAATCAAAAGTATGGTTTAACTCTGTTAGCTGAATGCACAGATCAGAAAGAAGTTTCACAGAATGATTCTGTGTAGTTTATATTTGGAGACATTCCTTTTTTTACAATTACCCTCTTAGCGCTCCGAATCTCCACTTGCATTTTCTACAGAAAGAGTGTTTCAGAACGGCTCAATCAAAACTAAGGTTCAACTCTTTTAATTGAACAAACAGAACAGAAAGTAGTTTCACACAATTCTTCTGTGTAGTTTTTATTTGTAGACATTCTTTTTCCCAATATAGGCCTCTTAGCGCTCAGAATGTCCAATTGCAGTTTCTACAGAAAGAGTGTTTCAGAACGGCTCAATCAAAAGTAAGGTTCAACTCTGTTAGTTGAATGCACAGAACAGAAAGAAGTTTCATACAATGCTTCTGTGTAGTTTATATTTGAACATATTCTTTTTTCCACTATTAATCACTTAGCGCTACGAATGTCCAGTTGCATTTTCTACAGACAGAGAGTTTCAAAACTGCTCAATCAAAAGTATGGTTTAACTCTGTTAGCTGTATGCTCAGATCAGAAAGAAGTTTCACAGAATGCTTCTGTGTAGTTTATATTTGCATATATTCCTTTTTCCACTACTACGCTCATAGCGCTCCAAATGTCCAGTTGCATTTTCAACAGAAAGAGTGTTCAGATGTGCTCAATCAAAAGTATGGTTTAACTCTGTTAGCTGAATGCACAGATCAGAAAGAAGTTTCACCGAATGATTCTGTGTAGTTTATATTTGAAGACATTCCTTTTTCCACTATTACCCTCTTAGCGCTCCGAATCTCCACTTGCATTTTCTACAAAAAGAGTGTTTCATAACTGCTCAATCAAAAATATGTTTTATCTCTGTTAACTGAATTTACAGATCAGAAATAAGTTTCACAGAATGCATCTGTGTAGTTTTTATTTGAAGATATTCTTTTTCCTAATGTAGGCCTCTTAGCGCTTAGCATGTCCAATTGCAGTTTCTACACAAAGAGTGTTTCAGAACGGCTCAATCAAAAGTAAGGTTCAACTCTGTTAGTTGAATGCACAGAACAGAAAGAATTTTCACAGAATGCTACTGTGTAGTTTATATTTGAATATATTCCTTTTTCCACTATTACCCTCTTAGCGCTCCGAATGTCCACTTGCCTTTTCTACAGAAAGAGTGTTCAGAACTGCGCAATCAAAAGTATGGTTTAACTCTGTTAGCTTAATGAACATATCAGAAATAAGTTTCACACAATGCTTCTGTGTAGTTTTTATTTGAAGATATTATTTTTCCCAATATAGGCCTCTTAGCGCTCAGAATGTCCAATTGCAGTTTCTAGAGAAAGAGTGTTTCAGAAAGGCTCAATCAAAATTAAGGTTCAACTCTGTTAGTTGAATGCACAGAACAGAAAGAAGTTTCATACAATGCTTCTGTGTAGTTTATATTTGAAAATATTCTTTTTTCCACTATTACCCACTTAGTGCTACGAATGTCCAGTTGCATTTTCTACAGACAGAGTGTTTCAAAACTGCTCAATCATAAGTATGGTTTAACTCTGTTAGCTGAATGCTCAGATCAGAAAGAAGTTTCACAGAATGCTTCTGTGTAGTTTATATTTGAATATATTCCTTTTTCCACTACTACTCTCTTAGCGCTCCAAATGTCCTGTTGCATTTTCTACAGAAAGAGTGTTCAGATCTGCTCAATCAAAAGTATGGTTTAACTCTGTTAGCTGAATGCACAGATCAGAAAGAAGTTTCACAGAATGATTCTGTGTAGTTTATATTTGGAGACATTCCGTTTTCCACTATTACCCTCTTAGCGCTCCGAATCTCCACTTGCATTTTCTACAGAAAGAGAGTTTCAGAACGGCTCAATCAAAACTAAGGTTCAACTCTTTTAGTTGAACAAACAGAACAGAAAGTAGTTTCACACAATTCTTCTGTGTAGTTTTTATTTGTAGACATTCTTTTTCCCAATATAGGCCTCTTAGCGCTCAGAATGTCCAATTGCAGTTTATACAGAAAGAGTGTTTCAGAACGGCTCAATCAAAAGTAAGGTTCAACTCTGTTAGTTGAATGCACAGAACAGAAAGAAGTTTCATACAATGCTTCTGTGTAGTTTATATTTGAACATATTCTTTTTTCCACTATTACCCACTTAGCGCTACGAATGTCCAGTTGCATTTTCTACAGACAGAGAGTTTCAAAACTGCTCAATCAAAAGTATGGTTTAACTCTGTTAGCTGTATGCTCAGATCAGAAAGAAGTTTCAGAGAATGCTTCTGTGTAGTTTATATTTGCATATATTCCTTTTTCCACTACTACGCTCTTAGCGCTCCAAATGTCCAGTTGCATTTTCAACAGAAAGAGTGTTCAGATGTGCTCAATCAAAAGTATGGTTTAACTCTGTTAGCTGAATGCACAGATCAGAAAGAAGTTTCACCGAATGATTCTGTGTAGTTTATATTTGAAGACATTCCTTTTTCCACTATTACCATATTAGCGCTCCGAATCTCCACTTGCATTTTCTACAAAAAGAGTGTTTCATAACTGCTCAATCAAAAATATGTTTTATCTCTGTTAACTGAATTTACAGATCAGAAATAAGTTTCACAGAATGCATCTGTGTAGTTTTTATTTGAAGATATTCTTTTTCCTAATGTAGGCCTCTTAGCGCTTAGCATGTCCAATTGCAGTTTCTACACAAAGAATGTGTCAGAACGGCTCAATCAAAAGTAAGGTTCAAATCTGTTAGTTGAATGCACAGAACAGAAAGAATTTTCACAGAATGCTACTGTGTAGTTTATATTTGAATATATTCCTTTTTCCACTATTACCCTCTTAGCGCTCCGAATGTCCACTTGCATTTTCTACAGAAAGAGTGTTCAGAACTGCGCAATCAAAAGTATGGTTTAACTCTGTTAGCTTAATGAACATATCAGAAATAAGTTTCACACAATGCTTCTGTGTAGTTTTTATTTGAAGATATTATTTTTCCCAATATAGGCCTCTTAGCGCTCAGAATGTCCAATTGCAGTTTCTACAGAAAGAGTGTTTCAGAAAGGCTCAATCAAAAGTAAGGTTCAACTCTGTTAGTTGAATGCACAGAACAGAAAGGAGTTTCATACAAAGCTTCTGTGTAGTTTATATTTGAACATATTCTTTTTTCCACTATTACCCACTTAGCGCTACGAATGTCCAGTTGCATTTTCTACAGACAGAGTGTTTCAAAACTGCTCAATCATAAGTATGGTTTAACTCTGTTAGCTGAATGCTCAGATCAGAAAGAAGTTTCACAGAATGCTTCTGTGTAGTTTATATTTGAATATATTCCTTTTTCCACTACTACTCTCTTAGCGCTCCAAATGTCCAGTTGCATTTTCTACAGAAAGAGTGTTCAGATCTGCTCAATCAAAAGTATGGTTTAACTCTGTTAGCTGAATGCACAGATCAGAAAGAAGTTTCACAGAATGATTCTGTGTAGTTTATATTTGGAGACATTCCGTTTTCCACTATTACCCTCTTAGCGCTCCGAATCTCCACTTGCATTTTCTACAGAAAGAGAGTTTCAGAACGGCTCAATCAAAACTAAGGTTCAACTCTTTTAGTTGAACAAACAGAACATAAAGTAGTTTCACACAATTCTTCTGTGTAGTTTTTATTTGTAGACATTCTTTTTCCCAATATAGGCCTCTTAGCGCTCAGAATGTCCAATTGCAGTTTCTATAGAAAGAGTGTTTCAGAACGGCTCAATCAAAAGTAAGGTTCAACTCTGTTAGTTGAATGCACAGAACAGAAAGAAGTTTCATACAATGCTTCTGTGTAGTTTATATTTGAACATATTCTTTTTTCCACTATTACCCACTTAGCGCTACGAATGTCCAGTTGCATTTTCTACAGACAGAGAGTTTCAAAACTGCTCAATCAAAAGTATGGTTTAACTCTGTTAGCTGTATGCTCAGATCAGAAAGAAGTTTCACAGAATGCTTCTGTGTAGTTTATATTTGCATATATTCCTTTTTCCACTACTACGCTTTTAGCGCTCCAAATGTCCAGTTGCATTTTCAACAGAAAGAGTGTTCAGATGTGCTCAATCAAAAGTATGGTTTAACTCTGTTAGCTGAATGCACAGATCAGAAAGAAGTTTCACCGAATGATTCTGTGTAGTTTATATTTGAAGACATTCCTTTTTCCACTATTACCCTCTTAGCGCTCCGAATCTCCACTTGCATTTTCTACAAAAAGAGTGTTTCATAACTGCTCAATCAAAAATATGTTTTATCTCTGTTAACTGAATTTACAGATCAGAAATAAGTTTCACAGAATGCATCTGTGTAGTTTTTATTTGAAGATATTCTTTTTCCTAATGTAGGCCTCTTAGCGCTTAGCATGTCCAATTGCAGTTTCTACACAAAGAGTGTTTCAGAACGGCTCAATCAAAAGTAAGGTTCAACTCTGTTAGTTGAATGCACAGAACAGAAAGAATTTTCACAGAATGCTACTGTGTAGTTTATATTTGAATATATTCCTTTTTCCACTATTACCCTCTTAGCGCTCCGAATGTCCACTTGCATTTTCTACAGAAAGAGTGTTCAGAACTGCGCAATCAAAAGTATGGTTTAACTCTGTTAGCTTAATGAACATATCAGAAATAAGTTTCACACAATGCTTCTGTGTAGTTTTTATTTGAAGATATTATTTTTCCCAATAGAGGCCTCTTAGCGCTCAGAATGTCCAATTGCAGTTTCTACAGAAAGAGTGTTTCAGAAAGGCTCAATCAAAAGTAAGGTTCAACTCTGTTAGTTGAATGCACAGAACAGAAAGAAGTTTCATACAATGCTTCTGTGTAGTTTATATTTGAAAATATTCTTTTTTCCACTATTACCCACTTAGCGCTACGAATGTCCAGTTGCATTTTCTACAGACAGAGTGTTTCAAAACTGCTCAATCATAAGTATGGTTTAACTCTGTTAGCTGAATGCTCAGATCAGAAAGAAGTTTCACAGAATGCTTCTGTGTAGTTTATATTTGAATATATTCCTTTTTCCACTACTACTCTCTTAGCGCTCCAAATGTCCAGTTGCATTTTCTACAGAAAGAGTGTTCAGATCTGCTCAATCAAAAGTATGGTTTAACTCTGTTAACTGAATGCACAGATCAGAAAGAAGTTTGACAGAATGATTCTGTGTAGTTTATATTTGGAGACATTCCTTTTTCCACTATTACCCTCTTAGCGCTCCGAATCTCCACTTGCATTTTCTACAGAAAGAGTGTTTCAGAACGGCTCAATCAAAACTAAGGTTCAACTCTTTTAGTTGAACAAACAGAACAGAAAGTAGTTTCACACAATTCTTCTGTGTAGTTTTTATTTGTAGACATTCTTTTTCCCAATATAGGCCTCTTAGCGCTCAGAATGTCCAATTGCAGTTTCTACAGAAAGAGTGTTTCAGAACGGCTCAATCAAAAGTAAGGTTCAACTCTGTTAGTTGAATGCACAGAACAGAAAGAAGTTTCATACAATGCTTCTGTGTAGTTTATATTTGAACATATTCTTTTTTCCACTATTACCCACTTAGCGCTACGAATGTCCAGTTGCATTTTCTACAGACAGAGAGTTTCAAAACTGCTCAATCAAAAGTATGGTTTAACTCTGTTAGCTGTATGCTCAGATCAGAAAGAAGTTTCACAGAATGCTTCTGTGTAGTTTATATTTGCATATATTCCTTTTTCCACTACTACGCTCTTAGCGCTCCAAATGTCCAGTTGCATTTTCAACAGAAAGAGTGTTCAGATGTGCTCAATCAAAAGTATGGTTTAACTCTGTTAGCTGAATGCACAGATCAGAAAGAAGTTTCACCGAATGATTCTGTGTAGTTTATATTTGATGACATTCCTTTTTCCACTATTACCCTCTTAGCGCTCCGAATCTCCACTTGCATTTTCTACAAAAAGAGTGTTTCATAACTGCTCAATCAAAAATATGTTTTATCTCTGTTAACTGAATTTACAGATCAGAAATAAGTTTCACAGAATGCATCTGTGTAGTTTTTATTTGAAGATATTCTTTTTCCTAATGTAGGCCTCATAGCGCTTAGCATGTCCAATTGCAGTTTCTACACAAAGAGTGTTTCAGAACGGCTCAATCAAAAGTAAGGTTCAACTCTGTTAGTTGAATGCACAGAACAGAAAGAATTTTCACAGAATGCTACTGTGTAGTTTATATTTGAATATATTCCTTTTTCCACTATTACCCTCGTAGCGCTCCGAATGTCCACTTGCATTTTCTACAGAAAGAGTGTTCAGAACTGCGCAATCAAAAGTATGGTTTAACTCTGTTAGCTTAATGAACATATCAGAAATAAGTTTCACACAATGCTTCTGTGTAGTTTTTATTTGAAGATATTATTTTTCCCAATAGAGTCCTCTTAGCACTCAGAATGTCCAATTGCAGTTTCTACAGAAAGTGTGTTTCAGAAAGGCTCAATCAAAAGTAAGGTTCAACTCTGTTAGTTGAATGCACAGAACAGAAAGAAGTTTCATACAATGCTTCTGTGTAGTTTATATTTGAACATATTCTTTTTTCCACTATTACCCACTTAGCGCTACGAATGTCCAATTGCATTTTCTACAGACAGAGTGTTTCAAAACTGCTCAATCATAATTATGGTTTAACTCTGTTAGCTGAATGCTCAGATCAGAAAGAAGTTTCACAGAATGCTTCTCTGTAGTTTATATTTGAATATATTCCTTTTTCCACTACTACTCTCTTAGCGCTCCAAATGTCCAGTTGCATTTTCTACAGAAAGAGTGTTCAGATCTGCTCAATCAAAAGTATGGTTTAACTCTGTTAGCTGAATGCACAGATCAGAAAGAAGTTTCACAGAATGATTCTGTGTAGTTTATATTTGGAGACATTCCTTTTTCCACTATTACCCTCTTAGCGCTCCGAATCTCCACTTGCATTTTCTACAGAAAGAGTGTTTCAGAACGGCTCAATCAAAACTAAGGTTCAACTCTTTTAGTTGAACAAACAGAACAGAAAGTAGTTTCACACAATTCTTCTGTGTAGTTTTTATTTGTTGACATTCTTTTTCCCAATATAGGCCTCTTAGCGCTCAGAATGTCCAATTGCAGTTTCTACAGAAAGAGTGTTTCAGAACGGCTCAATCAAAAGTAAGGTTCAACTCTGTTAGTTGAATGCACAGAACAGAAAGAAGTTTCATACAATGCTTCTGTGTAGTTTATATTTGAACATATTCTTTTTTCCACTATTACCCACTTAGCGCTACGAATGTCCAGTTGCATTTTCTACAGACAGAGAGTTTCAAAACTGCTCAATCAAAAGTATGGTCTAACTCTGTTAGCTGTATGCTCAGATCAGAAAGAAGTTTCACAGAATGCTTCTGTGTAGTTTATATTTGCATATATTTCTTTTTCCACTACTACGCTCTTAGCGCTCCAAATGTCCAGTTGCATTTTCAACAGAAAGAGTGTTCAGATGTGCTCAATCAAAAGTATGGTTTAACTCTGTTAGCTGAATGCACAGATCAGAAAGAAGTTTCACCGAATGATTCTGTGTAGTTTATATTTGAAGACATTCCTTTTTCCACTATTACCCTCTTAGCGCTCCGAATCTCCACTTGCATTTTCTACAAAAAGAGTGTTTCATAACTGCTCAATCAAAAATATGTTTTATCTCTGTTAACTGAATTTACAGATCAGAAATAAGTTTCACAGAATGCATCTGTGTAGTTTTTATTTGAAGATATTCTTTTTCCTAATGTAGGCCTCTTAGCGCTTAGCATGTCCAATTGCAGTTTCTACACAAAGAGTGTTTCAGAACGGCTCAATCAAAAGTAAGGTTCAACTCTGTTAGTTGAATGCACAGAACAGAAAGAATTTTCACAGAATGCTACTGTGTAGTTTATATTTGAATATATTCCTTTTTCCACTATTACCCTCTTAGCGCTCCGAATGTCCACTTGCATTTTCTACAGAAAGAGTGTTCAGAACTGCGCAATCAAAAGTATGGTTTAACTCTGTTAGCTTAATGAACATATCAGAAATAAGTTTCACACAATGCTTCTGTGTAGTTTTTATTTGAAGATATTATTTTTCCCAATAGAGGCCTCTTAGCGCTCAGAATGTCCAATTGCAGTTTCTACAGAAAGAGTGTTTCAGAAAGGCTCAATCAAAAGTAAGGTTCAACTCTGTTAGTTGAATGCACAGAACAGAAAGAAGTTTCATACAATGCTTCTGTGTAGTTTATATTTGAAAATATTCTTTTTTCCACTATTACCCACTTAGCGCTACAAATGTCCAGTTGCATTTTCTACAGACAGAGTGTTTCAAAACTGCTCAATCATAAGTATGGTTTAACTCTGTTAGCTGAATGCTCAGATCAGAAAGAAGTTTCACAGAATGCTTCTGTGTAGTTTATATTTGAATATATTCCTTTTTCCACTACTACTCTCTTAGCGCTCCAAATGTCCAGTTGCATTTTCTACAGAAAGAGTGTTCAGATCTGCTCAATCAAAAGTATGGTTTAACTCTGTTAACTGAATGCACAGATCAGAAAGAAGTTTGACAGAATGATTCTGTGTAGTTTATATTTGGAGACATTCCTTTTTCCACTATTACCCTCTTAGCGCTCCGAATCTCCACTTGCATTTTCTACAGAAAGAGTGTTTCAGAACGGCTCAATCAAAACTAAGGTTCAACTCTTTTAGTTGAACAAACAGAACAGAAAGTAGTTTCACACAATTCTTCTGTGTAGTTTTTATTTGTAGACATTCTTTTTCCCAATATAGGCCTCTTAGCGCTCAGAATGTCCAATTGCAGTTTCTACAGAAAGAGTGTTTCAGAACGGCTCAATCAAAAGTAAGGTTCAACTCTGTTAGTTGAATGCACAGAACAGAAAGAAGTTTCATACAATGCTTCTGTGTAGTTTATATTTGAACATATTCTTTTTTCCACTATTACCCACTTAGCGCTACGAATGTCCAGTTGCATTTTCTACAGACAGAGAGTTTCAAAACTGCTCAATCAAAAGTATGGTTTAACTCTGTTAGCTGTATGCTCAGATCAGAAAGAAGTTTCACAGAATGCTTCTGTGTAGTTTATATTTGCATATATTCCTTTTTCCACTACTACGCTCTTAGCGCTCCAAATGTCCAGTTGCATTTTCAACAGAAAGAGTGTTCAGATGTGCTCAATCAAAAGTATGGTTTAACTCTGTTAGCTGAATGCACAGATCAGAAAGAAGTTTCACCGAATGATTCTGTGTAGTTTATATTTGATGACATTCCTTTTTCCACTATTACCCTCTTAGCGCTCCGAATCTCCACTTGCATTTTCTACAAAAAGAGTGTTTCATAACTGCTCAATCAAAAATATGTTTTATCTCTGTTAACTGAATTTACAGATCAGAAATAAGTTTCACAGAATGCATCTGTGTAGTTTTTATTTGAAGATATTCTTTTTCCTAATGTAGGCCTCTTAGCGCTTAGCATGTCCAATTGCAGTTTCTACACAAAGAGTGTTTCAGAACGGCTCAATCAAAAGTAAGGTTCAACTCTGTTAGTTGAATGCACAGAACAGAAAGAATTTTCACAGAATGCTACTGTGTAGTTTATATTTGAATATATTCCTTTTTCCACTATTACCCTCGTAGCGCTCCGAATGTCCACTTGCATTTTCTACAGAAAGAGTGTTCAGAACTGCGCAATCAAAAGTACGGTTTAACTCTGTTAGCTTAATGAACATATCAGAAATAAGTTTCACACAATGCTTCTGTGTAGTTTTTATTTGAAGATATTATTTTTCCCAATAGAGTCCTCTTAGCGCTCAGAATGTCCAATTGCAGTTTCTACAGAAAGTGTGTTTCAGAAAGGCTCAATCAAAAGTAAGGTTCAACTCTGTTAGTTGAATGCACAGAACAGAAAGAAGTTTCATACAATGCTTCTGTGTAGTTTATATTTGAACATATTCTTTTTTCCACTATTACCAACTTAGCGCTACGAATGTCCAATTGCATTTTCTACAGACAGAGTGTTTCAAAACTGCTCAATCATAAGTATGGTTTAACTCTGTTAGCTGAATGCTCAGATCAGAAAGAAGTTTCACAGAATGCTTCTGTGTAGTTTATATTTGCATATATTCCTTTTTCCACTACTACTCTCTTAGCGCTCCAAATGTCCAGTTGCATTTTCTACAGAAAGAGTGTTCAGATCTGCTCAATCAAAAGTATGGTTTAACTCTGTTAGCTGAATGCACAGATCAGAAAGAAGTTTCACAGAATGATTCTGTGTAGTTTATATTTGGAGACATTCCTTTTTCAACTATTACCCTCTTAGCGCTCCGAATCTCCACTTGCATTTTCTACAGAAAGAGTGTTTCAGAACGGCTCAATCAAAACTAAGGTTCAACTCTTTTAGTTGAACAAACAGAACAGAAAGTAGTTTCACACAATTCTTCTGTGTAGTTTTTATTTGTTGACATTCTTTTTCCCAATATAGGCCTCTTAGCGCTCAGAATGTCCAATTGCAGTTTCTACAGAAAGAGTGTTTCAGAACGGCTCAATCAAAAGTAAGGTTCAACTCTGTTAGTTGAATGCACAGAACAGAAAGAAGTTTCATACAATGCTTCTGTGTAGTTTATATTTGAACATATTCTTTTTTCCACTATTACCCACTTAGCGCTACGAATGTCCAGTTGCATTTTCTACAGACAGAGAGTTTCAAAACTGCTCAATCAAAAGTATGGTCTAACTCTGTTAGCTGTATGCTCAGATCAGAAAGAAGTTTCACAGAATGCTTCTGTGTAGTTTATATTTGCATATATTTCTTTTTCCACTACTACGCTCTTAGCGCTCCAAATGTCCAGTTGCATTTTCAACAGAAAGAGTGTTCAGATGTGCTCAATCAAAAGTATGGTTTAACTCTGTTAGCTGAATGCACAGATCAGAAAGAAGTTTCACCGAATGATTCTGTGTAGTTTATATTTGAAGACATTCCTTTTTCCACTATTACCCTCTTAGCGCTCCGAATCTCCACTTGCATTTTCTACAAAAAGAGTGTTTCATAACTGCTCAATCAAAAATATGTTTTATCTCTGTTAACTGAATTTACAGATCAGAAATAAGTTTCACAGAATGCATCTGTGTAGTTTTTATTTGAAGATATTCTTTTTCCTAATGTAGGCCTCTTAGCGCTTAGCATGTCCAATTGCAGTTTCTACATAAAGAGTGTTTCAGAACGGCTCAATCAAAAGTAAGGTTCAACTCTGTTAGTTGAATGCACAGAACAGAAAGAATTTTCACAGAATGCTACTGTGTAGTTTATATTTGAATATATTCCTTTTTCCACTATTACCCTCTTAGCGCTCCGAATGTCCACTTGCATTTTCTACAGAAAGAGTGTTCAGAACTGCGCAATCAAAAGTATGGTTTAACTCTGTTAGCTTAATGAACATATCAGAAATAAGTTTCACACAATGCTTCTGTGTAGTTTTTATTTGAAGATATTATTTTTCCCAATAGAGGCCTCTTAGCGCTCAGAATGTCCAATTGCAGTTTCTACAGAAAGAGTGTTTCAGAAAGGCTCAATCAAAAGTAAGGTTCAACTCTGTTAGTTGAATGCACAGAACAGAAAGAAGTTTCATACAATGCTTCTGTGTAGTTTATATTTGAAAATATTCTTTTTTCCACTATTACCCACTTAGCGCTACGAATGTCCAGTTGCATTTTCTACAGACAGAGAGTTTCAAAACTGCTCAATCAAAAGTATGGTTTAACTCTGTTAGCTGTATGCTCAGATCAGAAAGAAGTTTCACAGAATGCTTCTGTGTAGTTTATATTTGCATATATTCCTTTTTCCACTACTACGCTCTTAGCGCTCCAAATGTCCAGTTGCATTTTCAACAGAAAGAGTGTTCAGATGTGCTCAATCAAAAGTATGGTTTAACTCTGTTAGCTGAATGCACAGATCAGAAAGAAGTTTCACCGAATGATTCTGTGTAGTTTATATTTGAAGACATTCCTTTTTCCACTATTACCCTCTTAGCGCTCCGAATCTCCACTTGCATTTTCTACAAAAAGAGTGTTTCATAACTGCTCAATCAAAAATATGTTTTATCCCTGTTAACTGAATTTACAGATCAGAAATAAGTTTCACAGAATGCATCTGTGTAGTTTTTATTTGAAGATATTCTTTTTCCTAATGTAGGCCTCTTAGCGCTTAGCATGTCCAATTGCAGTTTCTACACAAAGAGTGTTTCAGAACGGCTCAATCAAAAATAAGGTTCGACTCTGTTAGTTGAATGCACAGAACAGAAAGAATTTTCACAGAATGCTACTGTGTAGTTTATATTTGAATATATTCCTTTTTCCACTATTACCCTCTTAGCGCTCCGAATGTCCACTTGCATTTTCTACAGAAAGAGTGTTCAGAACTGCGCAATCAAAAGTATGGTTTAACTCTGTTAGCTTAATGAACATATCAGAAATAAGTTTCACACAATGCTTCTGTGTAGTTTTTATTTGAAGATATTATTTTTCCCAATAGAGGCCTCTTAGCGCTCAGAATGTCCAATTGCAGTTTCTACAGAAAGAGTGTTTCAGATAGGCTCAATCAAAAGTAAGGTTCAACTCTGTTAGTTGAATGCACAGAACAGAAAGATGTTTCATACAATGCTTCTGTGTAGTTTATATTTGAACATATTCTTTTTTCCACTATTACCCACTTAGCGCTACGAATGTCCAATTGCATTTTCTACAGACAGAGTGTTTCAAAACTGCTCAATCATAAGTATGGTTTAACTCTGTTAGCTGAATGCTCAGATCAGAAAGAAGTTTCACAGAATGCTTCTGTGTAGTTTATATTTGAATATATTCAGTTTTCCACTACTACTCTCTTAGCGCTCCAAATGTCCAGTTGCATTTTCTACAGAAAGAGTGTTAAGATCTGCTCAATCAAAAGTATGGTTTAACTCTGTTAGCTGAATGCACAGATCAGAAAGAAGTTTCACAGAATGATTCTGTGTAGTTTATATTTGGAGACATTCCTTTTTCCACTATTACCCTCTTAGCGCTCCGAATCTCCACTAGCATTTTCTACAGAAAGAGTGTTTCAGAACGGCTCAATCAAAACTAAGGTTCAACTCTTTTAATTGAACAAACAGAACAGAAAGAAGTTTCACACAATTCTTCTGTGTAGTTTTTATTTGTAGACATTCTTTTTCCCAATATAGGCCTCTTAGCGCTCAGAATGTCCAATTGCAGTTTCTACAGAAAGAGTGTTTCAGAACGGCTCAATCAAAAGTAAGGTTCAACTCTGTTAATTGAATGCACAGAACAGAAAGAAGTTTCATACAATGCTTCTGTGTAGTTTATATTTGAACATATTCTTTTTTCCACTATTACCCACTTAGCGCTACGAATGTCCAGTTGCATTTTCTACAGACAGAGAGTTTCAAAACTGCTCAATCAAAAGTATGGTTTATCTCTGTTAGCTGTATGCTCAGATCAGAAATAAGTTTCACAGAATGCTTCTGTGTAGTTTATATTTGAATATATTCCTTTTTCCACTACTACGCTCTTAGCGCTCCAAATGTCCAGTTGCATTTTCAACAGAAAGAGTGTTCAGATGTGCTCAATCAAAAGTATGGTTTAACTCTGTTAGCTGAATGCACAGATCAGAAAGAAGTTTCACCGAATGATTCTGTGTAGTTTATATTTGAAGACATTCCTTTTTCCACTATTACCCTCTTAGCGCTCCGAATCTCCACTTGCATTTTCTACAAAAAGAGTGTTTCATAACTGCTCAATCAAAAATATGTTTTATCCCTGTTAACTGAATTTACAGATCAGAAATAAGTTTCACAGAATGCATCTGTGTAGTTTTTATTTGAAGATATTCTTTTTCCTAATGTAGGCCTCTTAGCGCTTAGCATGTCCAATTGCAGTTTCTACACAAAGAGTGTTTCAGAACGGCTCAATCAAAAATAAGGTTCGACTCTGTTAGTTGAATGCACAGAACAGAAAGAATTTTCACAGAATGCTACTGTGTAGTTTATATTTGAATATATTCCTTTTTCCACTATTACCCTCTTAGCGCTCCGAATGTCCACTTGCATTTTCTACAGAAAGAGTGTTCAGAACTGCGCAATCAAAAGTATGGTTTAACTCTGTTAGCTTAATGAACATATCAGAAATATGTTTCACACAATGCTTCTGTGTAGTTTTTATTTGAAGATATTATTTTTCCCAATATAGGCCTCTTAGCGCTCAGAATGTCCAATTGCAGTTTCTACAGAAAGAGTGTTTCAGATAGGCTCAATCAAAAGTAAGGTTCAACTCTGTTAGTTGAATGCACAGAACAGAAAGATGTTTCATACAATGCTTCTGTGTAGTTTATATTTGAACATATTCTTTTTTCCACTATTACCCACTTAGCGCTATGAATGTCCAATTGCATTTTCTACAGACAGAGTGTTTCAAAACTGCTCAATCATAAGTATGGTTTAACTCTGTTAGCTGAATGCTCAGATCAGAAAGAAGTTTCACAGAATGCTTCTGTGTAGTTTATATTTGAATATATTCAGTTTTCCACTACTACTCTCTTAGCGCTCCAAATGTCCAGTTGCATTTTCTACAGAAAGAGTGTTAAGATCTGCTCAATCAAAAGTATGGTTTAACTCTGTTAGCTGAATGCACAGATCAGAAAGAAGTTTCACAGAATGATTCTGTGTAGTTTATATTTGGAGACATTCCTTTTTCCACTATTACCCTCTTAGCGCTCCGAATCTCCACTAGCATTTTCTACAGAAAGAGTGTTTCAGAACGGCTCAATCAAAACTAAGGTTCAACTCTTTTAATTGAACAAACAGAACAGAAAGTAGTTTCACACAATTCTTCTGTGTAGTTTTTATTTGTAGACATTCTTTTTCCCAATATAGGCCTCTTAGCGCTCAG